>NC_053449.1:41404344-42604344 GCF_007990345.1 Gossypium hirsutum
ATGTTCGCATGTGCATTGGAAAGTCGATTCGTTAAATTATCGTGTGATCGGCTAACGAATTTTTCGGCTTTAGAAGGTGATACCTTGTGTAAATTGTATGAAGTGTGAAGTAAGTATGATTATGAAATGTGTGTTAATAAAGTGACTAGTTACTAGTGAATTAATACCGTAGTCAAACCGATTTCATTACTTGGACTTACTAAGCTTAAAATGCTACCCGTTGCTTTGGTCTTGTTTATAGATTTTGTTCGTCAGCTATCGGATTCGGATCAGCGAAGTCGAAGTCATCTACACTATCAAAGCTCTTTTGTACTCTTTAGTTGAACTCTGGATATGGCATGTATAGGACTACCCCCTGTTGTTTAAGTTCTTATTGTGATGTATGTGTGTAAAGCCATGCGAAAATGGCTCGTAGAAGTGGATATGGCATTAGACATTTGTATTATGTATGTATATATGGTTCACGATGTGACTATGGTTGAAATGGAAGTGTGGGCTATGATCAGCCATTGGAATGGCTAATTATATCACATGTGGACCTATTATGGCAAAACCCTAGTTGTCCATGTAACCACAAAATAGTAAGTTACCTTGAAAAAGATGTACAGCAACAGTGTGTAGATTGAAAAATCACAAAAATCGTAGAGTGGAATTAAATAGTGAATAAATTATGTAATCGAACCTTGATGAACCTACTTTCATATGGAAGTAACGAAACAATCATATGAACATACAGTAAGAGATATTCGGGTTCTTGTGGAACGGGGCCAGAACAGTTCTGGATCTCTGTTCCGCCTTTGGAAATTCACTATAAATTGACCAGAGATAATAGGGGTCATACCATATATGCATGGTTTCCTCTCTGAGTCTAGTTTCCATAGAAACAAACGGAATCAGTATTGAAGCTCTGTGCAGAGAGATATCCAAGTCGTAATGGGAAGAGGTCAGTGTAGTCGACCCCTGTAACATGGGAGACTTTGACTAATAAACTGTACTAATTGGCCCGACCAAAAATTCTAGAAAAAAATACATAGGTGGGGACATGAGTCTAGTTTCAGGGAAAAATCACAAAACTGATTTTCGAGTTGTGAAACTCAAGATATGATTTTGAAGCGACTAGTACTCAGACTGGGCAGTGTCTGGAAAAATTTTTAAAAGTCTGTCAACACCTCGTATTCGACTCCGGTGACGGTCTCGGGTTCGGGGTGTTACACATATCATCAACATAGATCTCAATTTCTTTATGCATCATGTCATGAAATAGGGTGACCAATTGCCCTTTGATACGTTGCTCCTGCATTCTTCAATCCAAAAGGCATTACTTTGTAACAAAATGTTCCCCATAGGGTAATGAATATGGTTTCCCCATATCTTCTGGATGCATCTTTATTTGATTGTATCCAGAAAAGCCGTCCATGAAAAAAAATAATGAGTAGCCAGCTGTGTTATCTACAAAAGTATCAATGTGAGGCAACGGAAAATTGTCTTTTGGACTAGCCTTGTTCAAGTCCCTATAATCCACACACATTCGTACCTTTCCATCCTTTTGGAACAGGGACGATGTTTGCTACCCATTCTGAATACTTGACCTCTTGTAAGAATCCAGCATCGAACTACTTTTTTACCTCCTCTTTTATTTTCAGCACAACATCAGGTCTTATTCTTCTAAGCTTCTGTTGAGCTGGTTTACAATCTTCTTTTATAGGTAAACGATGTACCACAATGTTAGTATTTAGCCCTGGCATATCCTGGTATGACCATGCGAAAACATCTTTGAACTCTCAGAGTACTCGATGAGGTCATGTTTTGTCTTTGCGGTGATATCAGTTCCAATTTTCACCTCTTTTCCTTCCTCTAGGCTCACAATTTCTAATGATTCCTTATGAGTAGTATTGTTCATCCTTTGTTTCACCATTCTCAACAAGTCCGGAGATACACCACAGTCTCATCATTTTCATGTCATGAATCCTTCCAAACACATGTCTTGCTCAAAAGAGACTCCGTGTTTGAAACAACATCACTCATGTCATTGATATCTGAGGACCTATGGAGATACACCAAAGAAATAAAAAAAATATAAATTATGAATAATTATTTGTACAATCAGGTTATAAATATAATGAAAAAAAATCATTTGGAAGACCATCAATCAAATGGAAAATATTCACTTGCCTGGAAAGAATAAAAGAATAATGCTCGACATGAATGCAAAGATGTATTTATTCGAATAATGATATTCAGACATAAGCCTATTTCACAAAGGATTTCTTATCATTCCTAGGCTAAAACAACAAGAATGTTTGAACATTACTCTGAATAAGCTCTAAAGACTATAGTATTCTTCCGCAGTCCAATTGTTTAGCTCACTCCCAGGTTCGTAAGGGCAAATCTCCAACAAGGTCCTTCTTTCAATGTCTCTATAGCATTGATGTGAACATTTTCCAACATTTCCTCAATGCTTTCCCTTCTGGACACCCCTTGCTCAGGGTAAATAAACCCACCCGACACAAAGGATTAGATGTGTGGGGAAAGGTTAAAGGCTCCCACTTGACCTCCTCTCTGCTCAATGTGCCCTTCTTCTCTCCTATCTTTTCTCCACTTATTTTCTCTTTTGTTTCATATCTGGCTTGTAACCTAAGCCAAAACAATCAAACTTTTCCTTCAGCATGGGTGCTTCAATCCTCCTTGAAGGTATTTTCCCAACCCTTTCCCTGGCGAAGCTCCTCTTCCTACCATCAACTGTAGACCATCTCAGTAGTCTTGGATATCTTTGGTACCGGAATTCTGTTTCCTTCATCGATAAACATTGCGTTCACAAATTCCAAGGACCGAAAAGAACATTCCACTGCTTCATCATTGGTCTCTACATAAGGTGCATCACCCGTTACCATCGATGATATCCTTCTCCGTACTTTGTTACAATCGACCTCTGATATTAGCTCACTTTGATTAGATAAGTATCCCTCGAGTGTATCCACGGTCTCCCCAATAATAGTTGTAGGAAGGCATAATATCCATTACTAGAAAGTGCACCTCATAATGTATTTCAATTCTTCCTATAACCCTCTTTCTGTTCCATCAAATGCCTTACTATATTCTGCAGCTTTCATATCTGAATTGTCCAAAAGTAGTTGATTAAGATGGACAAAGGTAATACATTCAATGCAGATCATTATCGATTAAACCCCAGTAATGTATCCCCAACATCGGTAGTAATGTGTAGAGCTTTAGTAAACCCTACTCACACGTATTTCATCATCATTGAAGAAAATAAAATTGTTAGCACTTATATTATTAATGAAAAGATCCAACTTATTGACTGAAATGTCGTTGGCCACATATGCTTCATTTAGTACCTTCATCAGTGCATTTCGATGTACTTCTGAGCTTAAGAGCAAAGCTAATATGAAATACGGGCTGGCTGTTTGTCCAGTTGCTCCACAACACTATATTCGCTATGTTTCAAAAACTTCAAGAATTCATTTACTTCTTCTTCTTTTATTGGTTCATTAACCAATTGCTTCTTCTTCCTTGGTTGATTCATTGTAATTGATTTACTGTATGCATTCAAATTGTTTACTTCACTTTCTCTTTTCTTTGGAATTGGCCTTCGATTATTCTCCCCACCATCTATTTTTCCACTTTTAATAGCATGTTCAATCATTTCGCCATTCATGATTATATCCGAGAAACTTTTTGAGGCACTTCCTAACATGTGCGTGATAAACGGCGCCTTCAATATGTTGATGAAAAGCATTGTCATTTCTTTTTCCAAAAGTGGTGGTTGAACTTGAACTACAATCTCTCTCCACCTCTGTGCATACTGTCTAAAACTTTCGTTTGATTTCTTTCCAAGTTCTGCAAAGTGATTCTACCAGGCATTATTTCAGATACATGACTGTACTGTCTCATAAAAGCCTGCGCCAAATCCCTCCAAATGTTGATTTTGGTTCGGCTCAACTGGTTATACCATTTAGATGCCGCCCCAATGAGTCTATCCTGAAAAAAATGTATTAATAGCTGATCATTGTTAATGTACGCAGTCATTCTCCTACAGAACATTGTAATATGGGCTTCAGGGCAACTGGTCCCACTATACTTCTCAAATTCTGGCATTTTGAACTTATATGGAAGCACTAAATCCGGGACCACACTCAGATCTTTTGCATCTATTCCACGATAACTTTCAATGTTCTCTATTGCCTTAAACTTCTCTTCAATCCATTTCTATTTCTCCTCAAACTGTTTCAGCAATTCTTCCTTTTCTTTATCCTTCTCAGCTACTTCATCGAATTCTGGGACAGCAAGATTAACCGGGTTCTCACCAGGGTTAGAACCTGATCCAGCTTGAGAGTTCATCGGTATTGGAATATCGGTTTGAAACCACTTAGGCCTTATTGAAACAAAGGATCTACGCGGATGCACCTCAGTCTGAACTTGCGCATGCGGAGGCGTAAAGCCTGGAGGATAGGTGGGTCCATTCTTGTCTTCTTCATCATCATTAATCATAGGACTTTTCCCCTTATTTATTCCTTTAGTCACCAGTTGCGTCAGCTCAGTCATCATGTCCTTTTGAGACTCTAGCTTCCTTTCTGTCATGTCATGTTGAATTTTTTCCAATTGTTCCTTCATTTGCATCTATAACTGATCCTACATTTCTTTTCGAAGTCGCTCCAACTTTTCCAATCTTTGATCCATAATTTTTGACTTTGCACGGGTACCGTAGCGGTGTTTGGTTGATGAGTTTTTGTTGGTTTCCAGATTAACTGTAATGATTTTAACCAATTAGGGTCTTTCGATGGACCTTAATGCATATGATGCAATGTAATGCAATGCATGAATGCAAAAAGGCGTCGATTCTGATTGAATTTCATTTAGAAAACTTTACTAGAAAACAAAATTCTTTACATAAAACAAGTTACATATATGCTCTTGTCCTAATGCTCAGAACTTTAATTTTCCTAAGTAATGAAGCTAATTCCTGTCCTCAACTTGATTCCAGCTCATACTTTACGCTCAGTGCATCGGCTTGTACTGCCAAAGTCTGTAGGTGATCAGCTACCTCCCGGATCTGAACCACGGCTTCTCCCATGATACGATCTCTATTTTCAACTTGATTCTAAAGATGGTAGAGTTGCTCACTTTGACGACTTTCGTTGGTTTCCAAGTACTCAGTCCGGATCTCACAACTTCGCAATGCCGATTCCAACTCTTCTATTCTTCCTTTCATTTCTTCGATCTTGCCCAAGCTCGCCCTCAATTCCATCGCAGAATTTTGACTTCAATACTGATGAAGAGATCTTTATAACTTAGCCACTCTATCTTTTAGTTCGTACTTTTCCTTTTGGCTTTCTGCCAAACTCTTTTCTAAAGCTCCATTTCACGACTGAACCTCTCGAAATTTCTTTTCCCATCCATCAGCCTTGATCTTTTCTTCCCAAATCTATTGACACCATTGTTCTGGAGTTTTCCCTTGCCCAGCAGTTCTTATTGATAACCTCAACTTCTTGTAGTCTGTCTTCAAACTGTCTAAGTCTTCTTCAGCCTTGTTCTTTCCTTTTCTTAATTTCTCAGTCTCTAACTTTTGAACATCCATATCTAATCCCAAGTGCATCTTTTCTTCTTCCAACTGCTCGATCTTCTTTTCAAGCTCTGAATTCCTCTTCTCAAAATCTTGCTTCATAATTTCCAATTCGGAGGGAACAACCTGCAAATGTTGTTCTATTGACTGACTATCTCCTTGACTTGGCCTTGGGATGTTATCATTGATTCTTCTAACCCACCATTCACTATATCCAGGAGTCGTCGTCGGGCCTACGGCTAATCTCTTCATCTGTCGAGTTTGGTCCCATGCACTGGTTATCTCTCGAATCTTCTTTTTATAGCCATTGTCTTTATACGAGAATTCGAACTCAGCTAAGCCTTAGGTTGCAAGTATAAACTGCCTTGACCTGTACTGTCTTAGCACCATCAATGGATAATAACCAACAGCTCCCCAGATTCCAAGTAACGGGACCCAATCAAAATTACCACATCGGTAGAAGATCTCATCCGGAAGCAACCATGGGGCTCTCCACTCAATGTCCTCCTCATGAAGATTTTGAAGAATGACCAACCATTCCTCTTCCGAGATGTCATCTCTCCTTGGTGTAGCTGCTATCTCTTTTAACGACGAATAATTTTTAGAGAAGACTCGATACAAAACCTTATCAATTTTTCAAAAATGACTGTGGAACCATACAAGTAGAAACTGCACACACCCGATGAATCTGCCTTCACCCGCCCTTCGACATGCATTCAATGACTTGAAGGTTTCTGCAAAAATTACCAGAACTGGTGTAACCCTCTTATCAAGTTGGTCAAAGAGATCTGAGGTCGTCTCATCTACGTGCCCTAGTGTCTTAGGGAAAATTACTAGCCCATAAATGCTCATAGCAAAGGCATCGACCCCTTCCCTCGCATCAGGGTGCCCCAAAATTAGCTCTTGCAGGCTTTTCCAAGGGATACATTTGCTTTCCCCCTTTTGCTTGATCCGTGCTGTGACCCACTGCTCACTCATTCCAGTGATGTTCATCAACTTCTTTATAAAGGTTGGGACATTAACGGCTCTAAAGTAGACTTTATCAACTTGGATCTTTGGGCAACGTAGAAAAGCTATATATTCTTTTATACTGGGCACCAAATCAACCATTCCAAAGGTAAAACAATCATACGCAGGGTTCCAAAACTGAGCGATGGCCCGAAACAAATGTACGTCTACTTTAATGTCGAGTAGATACGAAAAATCCCCATAACTAGAGTTGAACAATTGCTTAGTTTCGTCATTCCAATGGTCTCATATTACCTTTAATTCTTGCAGGCTATTTTGCGTTACACTGATACGGGTGTAGTCCCATAACTCCGACGTGTACCCCTTGGCTAGACTATCTCCTTTCTCTGATTGTGTTTTCTCTGACCACACACGGGCAACAACATTGTCCTTTATCAAGAAATTCGTTCTCCATGCCAAGCATTCTAATTTAGTAATTGAACTTGAATCGACACTCTTTTGAATATGAAATAAAATGTAAACATAACAAAAACACCATAAGTTAGTGCAACAAAAAGCACAACTTTAAGTAAGTAAAAAAGAATCAAACACCTATCGGGGCAATCGCTAGGGTTTCCGCAGTACGATCAAGGATGGGCTCTTAGGTTTTTCTACATGCAGCTCAATTCTAAAGTTGAGGTACCTGAACCAGCAAATTTCTCGATCCTCACCATTATAGGCTCATACGGACCGAGTTCCGTTCAGGGGAATACATTTCCCTATGGCTGCACGGAGATGAAAATCTCATGAAGACATAGGTACGGATGTATCCCGGAAGCAATCCACTATCTTGCACGGAGGTGAAAACCTCACGAAGGAGTAGCTTCTCACTCCCACTTAAAGACGTAAGACCAGAATAGCCTTTATGCAATATGATGTGAAGATATTAAAACTCAATTTACAGTAATCATACAAACAAATGCAAAAAGGATCGTAATTTTTCAAATTAAAATTTCAATTTTTGACAATAAGACAAAAGACAATCAATTTTGCGGCTTGACTCTCTAAATGTCCCCAGTGGAGTCGCCAAGCTGTCGAAAATAATTTTTGTATTAAAAAACAAAAATTTTAGTTGTCGACAAAAACAAAAAATTTGGGAGTCGCCACTGATCTTTTAAGGAGGTGTGATCGGGTCACCTTGAAAACGGTTTTAGGTCTACGAATTTTGAGATAAAGGTTCGGGAGTCGGTTACGTACGAGGAAGGGTTAGCACCCTCGTAACGCTCAAAATTGGTATTGAGTTGATTGTTTAATGTCTTAGTGTTGAGAATTTGAAAAGATTTTAAAATATGATCCTTCCCTTTTTTATTAATGTTAATTTTATAAAAGATGCGTGGATAAATCGATGCATATACCAAAGACCTACTTGTCTCAGAGTAATAAAATGATACACCCAATACATTAGGGCACAACATTTTTAGTCCTCGAGAATAAGTTTGTCTTTTGATTTTCAAAACTTGCATGGTGAAGTTTAAAAAGGATATTCAATTGCTTTAAGTCAGATGAAAAATCGAAACCCAATACATTAGGGCACAATTTTTCAAAATTCCGAGCATTGAATATTGCCCTTATTATTTTTTTTAAATCTTCATTTCGAGGAAACGACATGTCACATCCAATACATTAGGACACGACTTATCGAATTCCCGAGAATGAGTTTTAATTTATGTATTTTGATTAAAGAAAACTTTTGATTATTTAGATTCAACGAGGAAAATTGCAACCCAATACATTAGGGCTCAATTCTCTCGAGGATTCCAAATATCGAGTATATGTGTTATTTGGAAAGGCTTTTGTATAAAATGATTTTGATATTTAAATAATATGAAACGTAACCCTTTAAGCAAATAAAATGCGATTGGATGATAATGTACAACGTGAATTGATCATTCGTAAATTTAAATATACACTAATGAATACAAACAATCAATAAATAAATTTAAATGAGCATAGCAATAATAATTTCATACATTATGTAAATATCAACATTGGCTAATAAGAAGAAACTAATTGAAAATCAAGCAAAAATAACACTAATGAAATATACAAATTTAAACATAATTCAAGAAATAACTATAATATGTATAAATTAAAAGGTTAAAATAAGTTTGAATAAATTAACAATATTGAAATAAGTTGAGATAAATTAAAATGTTAAAATATTGGAAAGAGATCAAATATCTCTATAATAATATGAAATTAACATTAGATTATGTATGTTTGGATAATGAAAATAATTTAATATGAAATATGTACGCATATAATATTATTATATAATAGCACTATAAAAAAATATTTACAAGTCTAAAAATATGTAATGAGTGAATTTAGAGGAAATATATTATAGAATAAAATATACTAAAAATGTATATAAAACATATCGAATTTACATGAATATATATATATAAATGTGGAAATTTAAATAATGATACATAATAAATTTTGAATAATAAACATGGTAAATTTATATAATATTAATGCCAGATTCAAAATAATAATATATTATAATATTGAAATAGTATTGATAATGAAATTAAAAAAATATATTAAACTTAAATAAGAAAGAAAGTTAGATTTTATTGGACGAAATTGTATTAAATTCGAAATAAGAAGGAAAAAAAAGCAGAATTGAGGACCAAAAAGGGCACACGCGAATAGCATGGGGGCTAAAGAGAAAAATATCCTCGGCTCCAAAATGCTGCGTTCAGCATGGACTAGAATGAAACCAACGAAAAATTATGCTGCCCAAAATTAAAGAAATTTAAAGGATCGAATTGAAACACAATGCAAAACAAGAAGGGCTTGGCGCGGAAATATCCCTCCCCATATCAAAACGCGCGGATATGGACGCGGTTAGATCCAGTCATCGGGCTGTTGGGCAATGGTCAATACGGCACCATTTTGGAGCCACTGATCAGACTCCAAACGGTGCAGTTTTGTGCGTCATATGAGGGCCAAAACAAAACCCTAAACTGGCAGCAATCTAAACAGTTTCAGCAGTTTTAAAAACAAAACTAAGCCCTCCCTTAGCCATTTCAGGAACCAAGCCTCCGTCCATCTGACCCCAATTCATGCAAAAGGGAAGAGGACTTCATCGGCGCCGACGACAAGGTAAGATCCCCCCTTTTTTCCCTCTTTTTCGTATAGAAAATAGAAAAAAACAAAGAAAACAGTAAAGAAACACAGAGAAAGAGAAAGAAAAAGAAAAGAGAACCACCTTAAAAAATTGATCTTTTCCTTTTTTGATTTCTTTGTATTGATCGTGTATGTATGCAACCTGTTCAACGTTAAAAATAATAGCCTTATATAGCCGAATCGAAAAGAAAAGAAAAAAACAAATCAAAATACATCTATTTTTTCTCTGCCATCTTTTCCTATTTTCTATTTTTTTGCTCCCTTTTGTTTTTTTCTCTTCGTTTTGCTGCTTGTTTATGTGTCCTTCTTGTAGGTACAGCGTAAGGAGACCTACGTGGAGGTACGGAGGTGGTCGTACGGAGGCACGCGTGGCAGTGCATGGCGACGTCCGTGGGTGAAGGCACCACTCGTGGCTAATACGGCGCTGGATACTGTTAGGGTTTTCTGTTTCCACATTAGCCGAGCTAGGTTAATTGGGTTTTGGTTTGGGCTAGGTTAAGTGGGTATTTGGGATCTGTTTCAGTTATTGGGCTATCTGTAAATGGACATAGCTTGTATTTTGGGTTTGTTCGACTGATGGACTTTTAATAATTTTGTTTTTATTTTTATTTTTTATATATTTTTTGTTTATTTATTTGATTTGGGCTGAGCAAAATTAGGGTACTACAGAATTGTTCTGGGGCATAGGATATCGCAGCGAGGGATTAAAGTGGACAGGGCAAAAATTGAAGTAATAGATAAATTGCCACCTCTCACCATTGCCAAGGGTATTAGAAGTTTTTTAGGTCATGCGGGACTTTATAGAAGATTCATTAATGATTTCTCGAAGATATCCAAGCCACTATGCACCTTGCTGGAGCAAAAGAGATCTTTCAATTTTGATGAACATTGCTTGGTTGCTTTTGAGGAATTGAAGAAAGGGTTGGTAGAAGCATCAATTGTAATAGCTCTAGAATGGACACTGCCTTTTAAACTTATGTGTGACGCCATCAATTATGCTGTGGGAGCAGTGTTGGGGCAAATGAAAGACAAAGTACTACGAGAAATATATTATGCGACTAGAACCTTGGCGAATGTGCAGCTTAACTATACCACCACGGAAAAGGAGTTAATGGTTGTGGTGTTCGCATTCGATAAATTCCACTCTTATCTAGTTGGTACCAAGGTCATAGTCTACACAGATCACTTTGCTATTAAATATTTGGTGAGTAGGAATGATGTCAAGCCAAGATTGATTAGGTGTATACCCTTGTTGCAGAAGTTCGACTTGGAAATTAGAGATCGAAAGGGGACGAAAAGTCAAGTGCCTGATCAATTGTCGAGGTTAGAATCTAAAAATGAAGACGACAATGAAAAACTTATTAAAAAATAAGTTTTAGATGAGCAACTACTAGTTGCCATGGCATTACCTTGGTATGCCGATATAGTGAACTTTTTAGTAAGTGGTGTGTTGCTACCTTACCTGAACAGCCAAAGAAGACAAAAATTCCTTCATGATGCCAAGCATTATTATTGGGATGAATCTTTCCTATTTAAGCATTGTGCTGATCAGATAATTAGGAATGTGTCCCTGATGACGATATACATAGCATTCTGCAGCATTGTCATTCAGCTCCTCACGGAGGACACTTTGGAGGAATGACAAAATCTGCTAAAGTACTTCAGTCAGGATTTTATTGGCTGAGTCTGTTCAAAGGATGCTCATGAAATTTATTAGTCGTGTGAGTGTTGTCAAAGGATAGGAAATTTATCTAGGAGACATAAAATGCTGCGGCAAAATATTCTAGAGATTGAATTATTTGATGTATAGGGAATAGACTTTATGGCTCCATTTCCACTTTCATTTGGCAACCTGTACATACTGTTGGCAGTGGACAATGTCTTTAAGAGGGTCGTAGCTATTGTGCTTCCTACTAATGATGCAAAGTCAGTAATGAAGTTCTTGCACAAGAATATTTTCACAAGATTCGGTACGCCTAGAGCCATTATTAGTGATGAATGATCTCATTTTAATTCTAAGCTAGTGGCTAATGCTTGGCATCAGTATGGGGTGAAACATAAGATTGCCATGGCATATCATCGCCAAACAAATGGATAGGCTAAAGTTCCTAAAGAGAAATCAATAAGATTGTAGAAAAAGTGGTGAACCCAACTCGTAAGGATTGGTTCTCTAGACTAGATGAAGCTTTGTTGCCCTATCATATTGCATTTAAAACACCATTGGGGATGTCACCTTTTCCTCTCTTTAATTGCTTTACTTTCATTAAATTATCGGTTATCATTAATTATTTAATGTTGTTTTATTTCTATTTTTTTATCTTAGTTTAATGAGAAATTTTTCTCGATTTTCAAAGACAGAATAAAAGTGTGGGATTATCAGTTGTGATACTAAGAGGACTTTATCGCCACATCTCAAAAGTAAATTATGTCGCGACAAAATAGGTAAATGTATGTGGAGGTATGAGGTAACATAGGTTGACCGAATAGAAAAGTCTAAGGGAGAGATATTTGGATAGCTGGGCCCATTCTGTTACTTGGGTAGCCCAAGGAGGAAAAGCCAAAACGTTTATTTTAGGGCTAAGTCACCTCACATTTTCCCCTAAAAATCCCCTTATCCTTCCCCATCTCTTTGCTCCAAATTCCTGAAGATGCAGAGGAGCCAGCTCAAACTCCTGATACTAGAGCTGAATCTGTGAATTTGGGAACTACTGCTAATGAAGGGGATACTGTTGCTGAGGAGCCTAAAAAGATGATAGCATTAAATCGTGAGAACGAAAAGGAAGAAGCAAAAGATGAAACTGCCACTACCACTACTACCACCACAAAAGGTAAGGACTCTATTCCACCCACCCTATCAGCTTCCACGACTGCACAAGACTGTGACACTGATCATCTTATTGATAAGCTTACGAAAACTGAGAAGGATGGATATGAAATGAACCCCATGAAGAGGAAGCTGCGGTATAAAGTCAGTGCTCGTAAATTCACTCACATGGCCAAATGAAGTAACTACACTCCAGTCCAAGCCAGAGAAGCTTTTTTCCCTACCTCTTGCATTTTATTTCTTTTTCCATGACATTTTCTGTACAGATCTATATTTTTATTTTTCTGTTACATATATGTACATGCATTGAGGACAATGCATCCCTTAGGTTTAGGTGTGTATTTTGCATTTAGGCTGCGTTATATATCTAGTACATCTGCTCATTCTAATCTTTTTAATTTTTTTTTACCATTGCCACATAACTACTAAGTACTATTTTGTCTATACGGAGTACAATCTTTACTTATGATGTTCGATGATAAGCTTGAATTCTTCAATACACTTAGATCATGTGATAGGGGATTAGGTGAATTTAGCTTAGCTTAGGTGTCTTGAAGATTACCTCCTAAAAAGGAGATGTCTTAACCTCAGTTTTTTTTGGACTATAGCAAGTATGTTTTAATGCACTTAGAGACTGTTGAAGCCAAACTCAGTCGCAATTCCATAGCATTACTTAAATAAAGGACAGTTGACACTCCAATGCTTAGAATTGTCAAGTAAGTCAGCACCACTTTGTTTGCTCCATCGTGCTATTGACTAGAAAGGTGAGTCCAAGTAAGAGTGTGTAATAAAGAAAAGAAAATTAGGGGCACACCACTGTGGTAATAGGCTAAGTAGCTAAGGAGGTATTTGCTTACTCCATCAATCTTCTAAATAAAAAGCCTTAGCTTCAAGAGTAATTTTTATTTAAATTGTGACATGATTGAGTATTTGGTAATTCAATGTATCCTCCTTTGTGATTATCAGGTCAAAGAATTTTGTGACATGCTAAATCCCTTAATGTACCTAAAAAAAGAAAAAAAACACAAATACAAATAAATATTTCACGAAGGCTTAGAGAAAAGGGTTTACAAAGGAGCTTGAGTTTAGGTAGCAAATGAATTGAGTAAATTGGGGGATTTTTGCTATGGCCAGAAAGCACAGGTAAGTACTTAGGAAATTTTGTTTTTAGGGAGCAATTTTCTGCATTACCTTTGTTGAGCAAACCTTTGAAACTCTAACAAGTTAAGAGAGACAAAAGTTGCTAAAAACTAAAGTATATATTATTCTTTTACTGGACTAGCAGTACAAGGTGGTTATGTGCGTAGACAAAATTCGTTGCATTCATGTATATTTTTCTTGAGGACAATAAATAAATCAGGTTTAAGGTGTGATAGCTCTTAAAAAGAGTTATATTTTGTGCTATTAGATCTAGTTAATTGTCCATACTTAGGTACATTTAGCTGTATTCTAGGATATTTTATGAGTATTTTTCCTATTTTAGCATTACATTAGGAGCTTGGACTACACTTAAATGTTATCGATTTTTAATATCTTGTGGAAGGCTTATGTATGATGGTGGATTGATAGGTGAAGGTTGAGGAACGAGAAGTAAAGGGGTGAAGGTTTGTCGGAGCAAAAGGTGGTGACAATTTGTCAACACGGATGCTGTGGAAATTCTAGGAAGATGTTCAGTTAGCACTGAAAGCGTACCAATTTGAGGCCCAGTTGAACTTGTACTAGATATATATACGCGAAAAAGAGGGAAGAAAATCATGGGATATTGGATTTACCCTAGGGAAAACGATTATAGAAGCTAAAGAAGGAAACTCTAGAAAGGGAGGAGAGAACAAAAAGGAGATCCTTAGGTGGAAGAACATAGAGGGTAGCGGCTAAACAGAGACGAGAAAAGGAAGACGAAGGCAGTCCCTCTCAGCCACCACAGGACACTTTATCACTGGAGTGTGGGCTGGATAAGCGAAAGCTATCCTTTTGAAGTTCTTCCTTTATTTCTTGATTACTCTTCGATCGATTTAATGAAAACGATGTTAAATGATACTTTGGATTTGAATTTTAATTACCAACTCATGAGCTAAATCTCATAGGGTTGAGATTACTTGATGAAACTTTTACTTTCTTTAATGACCGAAGCGTAGATCTGCTTTCATACATTGTTTCATTCAATGGTTTTTTATATATGAAATTACATGTTCGCAAACTTGAGACATAGATGGATGTGCATCATGTTCATTAAATTAATCTAATTCTGATAAGGTTAGATTAATGATATTGAAATTGAATGATATAAGCAAGTGTTTGACCAAATACTTGTAGTTTCCTCTAGACATAGAGAATCGATCATACAGAAAGAAAACAAAACAGTTCAAGGTACCATGTTAGAGGCCTATAGACACATATCACTTAAGGGAATGTAACTTGAAGTCCTGTTCTCAAAAGAAGCGGACCATTTTGGAACTCTTCTGAGTAGTAGGTTACGTATGGTTTTGTTGAGGCATTGCTGTTAGTAAGGGCAAATTCTCAATAATCCCAACCTTCCAAATCAATATCGTAGATCATCTATCCTTTTCCGTAGTATCTTTGCCATATCATTTTCAGTTGTTTACTTGTTCATTTACACATTATTCACGTGATTATTCTCGAATTTGCCATTGCATTCTTACTTTTTTCTAGTCGTGACATAGCATTTTCCATTACTACAAGGATCATTATTCCTTCAAATCACCACTGTTTTCTTACCATTATTATTTTTGTAACATTAATCATACCTCACTCTAATAACTTGACTAAATTATATTGTTTTACTCCCTGTGGAGACGATCTCACTTATCACTTTATTACTTGATTCAACGTGTATACTTGCACAATTCACATATTATTTTACATGCGACACTTACCTCCTTCCACAATTACAACAATGATTCGTGGGGAATGACCATGCTATATGTGGTCAAAGATTCGATCAACTTGAGGGGGAGATGCAAACAATGAAGACAAACATTTGACAAGTCCAAGCTACATGTGGACAACTTGAATCCAAAATGGATAGCCTCTACAACCAAATGAGCCAATTAATGGCAATGTTTCAAAAGTAATATGGTCAGAGTCTCCTCAGCAACACAAAAAATAATCCCCAGAGAGATGGAAAGGAGCATGTAAAGGCAATCGCAGTACGAATGGGCAAGGAATTGAACCCGCCAACAAAACCCATTCATGAAGAAGATAAAATTCTAGAGATGTCGACAAGCCTACAAAAGAGGAGCAAGCCTAGCACCACGAGCCAATTGAGGAGGTAGACAAACCGATGCCTAAACCGGTAATCTCAACTCAACGCCTAACGAAGATACCCTCTAAGTTAAAAGATCTAGGTAACTTTACAATTTTAATAGAGATTTGGGATCAATATTGTAGCAAAGCCCTTTGAGATTTAGAGACTAGTATAAATTTCATACCCCTATCGATTTATCAAAGACTCAAATTTAGGGAATTAAGAAACACTTAAAAATTGCTATAACTCGCCAATAGATCCTTGGTACACCTGAAAGCTGTACTCGATGATGTATTGGTCAAGGTACTGGGATTTACAATCCTCGTTGAATTTGTAGTCCTTGACTTTAAGGAAGATTGGGAAATCCCCATTCTGTTGGGTAGGCCATTTCTGACCACATCTAAATCAATTATTGATCTCGAGTGAAATAAGCTAATCACAAAAAATGATGATGAAATAGAAGTCTTCAAATGTGGCTGCAATTCCCAAAGTGAGGGATTAGTTAAGGAGTAATGTTATGTTTTTTTAATTTAATCCATAATGGTTTTGATCAAAGGCATTTCCCAAGCTACGCATGTGTAGGTATTCATAATGTGAGAGAATGAGACAAATGGCTTCGGTGGGCAAAGAAGTGATTGAAAGGTATGCGATGGGCGTGAAAGATGATTAAAGTCAATGGTGAAATTTATAGAATTGTCGGACACGTCTCATAGTACGACATAGCATCAACCATTGAACTTTAACAAATGTGTAACATTTTGTAAATTAGTTTCAATTTCTAGTTTGTAGTTAGATTTTAAGATAATTAGGATGTAATTACGTAATTAGGATATATGCTCCTTTATGATTATCAAGTCAAAGAATTTTACGACATGCTAAATCCCTTAATGTACTTAAAAAAAGAAAAAAAACACAAATACAAATAAATATTTCACGAAGGATTAGAGGAAAGGGGTTACAAAGGACCTTGAGTTTAGGTAGCAAATGAACTGAGTAAATTGGGGGATTTTTGCTATGGCCAGAAATCACAGATAAGTACTTAGGAAATTTTGTTTTTAGGGAGCAATTTTTTGCACTACCTTTGTTGAGCAAACCATTGAAACTCTAACAAGTTCAGAGAGACAGAAGTTGCTAAGAACTGAAGTATATATTATTCTTTTACTGGACTGGCAGTACAAGGTGGTTATGTGTGTAGACAAAATTCGTTGCATTCATGTATATTTTTCTTGAGGACAATAAATAACTCAGGTTTAATGTGTGATAACTCTTAAAAAGAGTTATATTTCATGCTTTTAGATCTAGTTAATTGTCCGTACTTAGGTACATTTAGCTGTATTCTAGGACATTTTATGAGTATTTTTCTTGTTTTAGCATTACATTATGAGCTTGGACTGCACTGAAATGTTAGCCATTTTTAATATCTTGTGGAAGGGTTGTGTATGATGGTGGATTGATAGGTGCAAGTTGAGGAACAAGAAGTAAAGGGATGAAGGTTTGCTGGGGCAAAAGGTGTGGACAGTTTATCAACAAGAATGTCGTGGAAATGCCAAGAAGATGTCCAGTTAGCACTCAAAGCGTACCAATTTTGGCCCAGTTGAACTTGTACCAGATACATATACGCGAAAAAGAGGGAAGAAAATAATGGGCAATTGGATTTACCCTAAGGAAAACGATTATAGAAGCCAAAGAAGGAAACCCTAGAAAGGGAGGAGAGAACAAAAAGGAGATCCTTAGGTGGAAGAACATAGAGGATAGCGACTGAATAGAGACAGGAAAAGAAAGACAAAGGCAGTACCTCTCAGCCACCACAAGACACTGTATCACTGGAGTGTGAGCTGGATAAGCGAAAGCTATCCTTCCGAAGTTCTTCCTTTATTTCTTGATTACTCTTCGATTGATTTGATGAAAACGATGTTAAATGATACTTTGGATTTGAATTTTAATTGCCAACCCATAAGCTAAATCTCATAGGGTTGAGATTAGTTGATGAAACTCTTACTTTCTTTAATGATTGAAGCGTAGATCTGCTTTCATACACTGTTTCATTTAATGGGGGTTTTTTTGTGAAATTACATGTTTCCAAACTCGAGACATAGACGGATGTGCATCATGTTCATTAAATTAATCTAATTCTAATAAAGTTAGATTAATGATATTGAAATTGAATGATATGAGGAAGTGTTTGACCAAATACTTGTAGTTGCCTCTAGACATAAAGCAACGATCATACAGAAAGAAACCAAGAAAACAATCACGATCCATTCAGGCATTGAGTAATCTCAATGCCAATCGATTCCATAATATGAAAGTCGAATGATTTTTTCTTTGAATGTCTGGGTGATCATTTATACAAGAACGTGGGTTCGATCCCATAATGCTGGCTTACGATGAAATATAGGAGTTGGTACAGTTTCATCGTTGGAACAAATTTTGAGCGACCCTGATCGAACCGATGGTTGACATGGTAATTTACGAAATTTATGCATCCCTAAAAGAAAGGGAGAATCACAAGCAGTGAGAGACGACACTATCACTGGCATGGTTGTGTGAGGCAAAGAGCTACTTATTGCACCTCATGCAATTTGCCAATACTACGATGGCTCGTATTATACCCATGACCATTTGGTTATATTAGATTTAGTTACATTTGAATACTTTTATATGAAGGGTATAATTAATTACAAGACGGAAGGGTGTGGTGACTAGACCTACCAAGTTAATTTCGAGGTGCCCCTAAAAATTAAAACAAATATCATGTTTCCGATGAACAAGATGTGGATGCAATTTATTTTCACCCGCCTGGGTCCTATCCATAGTTCCTCTAACGTCATTACCTATCAAACGGTTATATTTTATTCCATCCTGTAAAGAGAACAAATTTGCATCAACCGTTGGATCAAAGAGGAGATGCTCAAGTGCATATGACATCAGAAGCAAAGTATGTACTTCCCACATCTGATTATTTCCCCATGTCGTGAAGCCAACGTCCCCATGTCACCGATTGAGCCATGAGACCCACGAGGAGAGTGATTGGGGACAACTTGTACGACTAGTTCCTAGAGCTCCAACGCAAGCAAAATCGGGAAAAAGAGCAAAAGAAAAAGCATAAGAGCGACATTCAGGGGTTGATGAAGAGGAAAGGTAAGACATACATGTCAAAGATGATGGGCCTCACGGATATACCGGTATTGAAGTGGGAGACCTATTGGATGCAAGACATGGGAGACATTTTGATCCGCATTGCGGAGCTGAATGGGTGGCCCACGTCAGCAACACTCCCCAACATGTTCGAGAGGTTCCCACCATCAGGCGAGGAGGGTGCTGCTGATGATAATGATGAGAATGAGGAGGAGGAGACACCTATCGCACCACCAGGCTATGAACGAGTATTTCACCCAGATCGCTCATCGGCAAAGGGCGAGGTGATCTACAACCCGAGCCTGCATAACACAACCCAGCTTCAAGAAGGCGGGAACAAAAGTGTCTGTGGGGCGCGATAGGGGCAAGACTTAGATGATGAAAGAGTCAAAATCTGATTCTAACTAGTTTTGAACATTTTTATATATATTTCAATTTTTTTACTATATTTTTATTTGGGATGATTGTTAATTTTTCATTAGTTTTAATCAGTTGGGATTTAGTGTTTTCTATATATAATTGTGTGCTTTTAATTTTTCTTTTTAGGAACCCCACAATTTTTTCGACACTACCATTTTAAGCCAAAACCGAAAGGAGAAGTATTGATAATTCTTGAAAAGAGTTATATTACATGCTTTTAAATCTAGTTAATTGCCTGTACTTAGGTACATTTAGTTACATTTTAGGACATTCCATTAGTATTTTTTTGTTTTAGCATTGCATTAGGAGCTTGGACTGTACTTAAATGTTAACCATTTTTAACTGCTTGTGGAAGGGTTATGTGTGGTGGTGGATTAGCAGGTGCAAGATAAGGAATAAGAAGTAAAGGAGTGAAGGTTTTCTGGGGTAAAGGGTTGGACAGTTTGTCAACATGAATGTTGTGGCAATGTCGGGATGATGTCCAGTTAGCACTTAAAGCGTACTGGTTTAGGCCCAGTTGAACTTGTACCAGATATATCTACTTGGAAAAGAAAGAAAAAAATCATGGGCTGTTGGATTTACCCTAAGGAAAACGATTATAAAAGCCAAAGTAGGAAACCCTGAAGGGGGCAGAAAGGTAAACAAGAAAGCATAGAGGGTAGTAGTTGAGCAAAGACAGGAAGAGGAAGATGAAAGCAGTCCCTCTCAGCCACCATAGGACATTGGATCCCTAGAGTGTAGGCTAGATAAGCGAAATCTATCTTTCTAAAGTTCTTCCGTTATTTCTTGATTACTCTTCATGAATTTATTTGATGAAAACGATGTTGAATGATACTTTGGATTTGAATTTTAATTTCCAACCCATGAGCTAAATCTCGTAAGGTTAAGATTACTTGATGAAACTCTTATTTTCTTTAATGACTGAAGCATAGATCTGCTTTAATATATTGTTTCATTCAATGGTTTTTTTATTATAAAATTACATGTTTGTAAACTCTAGACATAGAAGGATGTATATCATGTTCGTTAAATTAATCTAATTCTGACCAGGTTGGGTTAATGAGATTGAAATTTAATGATATAAACATGTCTTCGACCAAATACTTGTAGCAGCCCTTAGACATAGAGCAATGTTCATACAGAAAGAAAACAAAATAGTGCAGGGTACCGTGCTAAATGCCTATAGACATATATCGCTTAAGGCAAGGTAACTTGAAATCTTATTCTCAAAAGGAGCAGACCATTTTATAACTCTTCTGAGTAGTAGATTGAGTATGGTTTTGCCGAGGCATTACTGTCAGTAAGGGAAGATTCTTAGTAATCTTGACCTTCCAAATCAACATTGTAGACCCTCTATCCTTTGCCGTATTATCTTCGCCATAACATTTTTAATTATTCACTTGTTCATTTGCATATTATTCACATAATCATTTTCAAATTTGCCATTGTATTCTTACTCTTGTCTTGTCATAACATTTTTCATTATTTATCAGTTACACATATTGCACACATCATTATTCCTTCAAATTACCGCTGCTTTCTTATCATTATTTTTTTCATAACATTAATCATACCTCACTTTAATAACTCAACTGAATTATATCGTTCTAATCCCTGTGGAGACGATCTCACTCATCACTTTATTACTTGATTCAACGTGTGTACTTACACAATTCGCATATCATATTACACGAGACAAGTTTTTAGCATCATTGCCAGGGATTGACAAATGGTGAAATTTGGTTTTGTTATTTTTTCTTAGTTTTATTTAAATTAGTTGTATTTAACTTGTACAGGTTTGCCATCAGTTTATTGCAATAGGCATTCCTGCTAGCGAAGAGTATCCTTTTGACCCAAATATTGAAATAACTTTGCAATGGAGAAGAAGAGAGTTACGTAATATGGCTAGGGAAGGAAATGATTCTGGCCTAAATGATCCTGGTCTCAATGATGAGCCATTGGTCAGGATGTTAATCCTCCTGTTCATCGTGTGATAGGTGATCGAGACAGACCAATCGGGAACATGTTGTTCTAATTTTGGATGATTTGAATTTAGGAATAGTAAGACCACACATACAAGCTCAAAAATTCAAGTTAAAATTGATAATATTTCAAATATTACAAATAGCAGAACAGTTTGGTGGATTACCCACTGAAGATCCAAGACTGTATTTAAGAGTTTTTCTAGAAGCCTTGACTCGTTTAGACAATAGGGTGTTCTTGAAGACGCTTTTGTGACTTAAATTATTCCCATATTCTTTGAGAGATCATGCAAGAGCATGTCTGAATGCTTTGTCGTCGAGAACAGTGGCATTATTGAATGATCTTTGCTAGAGATTTTTGCTACGGTGTAATCCACCAAATATAAATTTCAAGCTTAGAAATGACATCACATATTTTAAGTAATCGGAGGATGAAACGCTATATGATGCTTGGGAACGATTTAATGAATTACTTTAAAAATGTATGATGTATGGATTCCAGCACAGGACGCAGATGGAGATATTTTATAATGGGTTGAATGCGCATACGAGGATGGTAGTTGATGCTTTTGCCAATGATACCTTGTTGGATAAATCTTATAGTGAAGTGTATGAGATTTTAGAAAAAAATTGCCAACAATGATTACCAATATCCTACCACGAGAGTTGGGATAGGTAAGAAAGCTGCTTATACCATGGAGCTTGGTGCAATCACTTCGTTGGCAGCCTAGGTATCTTCTTTAGCTAATATGATCAAAACAATGAAATGACGCACTATAGTCCATGAGATGAAATCAACCAAACTATTGTTTGTTTATTGTGGGGAAGACCATGTGTTTGATGAATGCCCATCAAACCTAGTTTCTGTATACTACGTAGGTAATTTTAATCGGAACAATAACCCTATTCCAACATCTATAGTCCAGGGAGGAAGCAGCATTTGAAATTTAGTTAGAATAATCAAGGTGAGGGGAACTTAAACAATGTTGTGAGACAAAATGCTAATAGTGCCTGCCTGGTTATAATCATCCTATGCCGAAGAAAAATGTTCAATAGAGCCAAGCATCATATTCTACCTCTATTGAAGCCTTGTTGAAGGAATATATGGCTAAGAATGATACTGTAATTCACAGCCAGACTGCATCCCTCAAAGCTCTTGAGAATCAAGTGGGGCAAATAGCAAATACTTTAAATTCAAGGCCACGAGAGCATTATCAAGCAATACCGAGAATTTGAGAACACAAGGGAAGGAATGGTGCAAAGCCATCACTCTCAGAAGTGGGGCACAGTTGGATGATGTTGTTCAAGACACCACTCTAGAAGAGGCTGGCTCCAGACTCAACCATAAAAATAATTCAGAGTCAATTGAAAAGTATACTACAGCAGGAAAGGGTAAACAGAAGAATGTTACAACAGAACCAGATCATGTTGCGAACAAAAATGCCATAGCAAAACAATATCAGGAACCTGAAAGAAAACCACCTCTACCTTTTCCCCAACGATTCCATAATTCTAAACAGGATGTTAAGTTTAAAAGATTTTTGGATATTTTGAAGCAACTCCACAATAACATAACGCTAGCAGAATCATTGGAGAAATGACCAATTACGTGAAATTCATGAAAGGTATATTGTCAAAGAAGCACAGATTGGGAGAATTTGAGACTATTGCTCTCATTGAAGGATGCACAGCAATGTTGATGAATAAATTACCTCCAAAGTTTAAGGACCCAGGGAGTTTCACTATCCCATGTTCAATTGGAAACTATTATGTTGCTAAGGCATTTTTTGATTTAGGAGCGAGTGTAAATCTAATGCCTATGGCTATTTCTAGGAAGCTGGGAATTGGAAAACGAGACCTACTACGGTTACATTGCAACTGGCTGATCGATCTTACGCACAATCGGAGGGTAAAAATAAAGATGTGCCGGTAATAGTAGATCAATTTATTTTTCCTACAGATTTCCTTATTTTAGAATGTAAAGCTAACCCAGATGTGCCAATTATTCTAGGAAGGCCTGTTTTTGCTACCGGTAAGACTTTAATTATTGTGCAGAAAAACGAACTGGCCATAAGGGTAAATAATCAACAGATTATTTTTAATGTATTTGATGCCTTGAAATGTACTGATGAGAATGAAGAATGCCACGCCATTGGGTTCATAGAAACACAGTTGAGGAAGAGTTTTCAAAATTTTACCACAGCGATTCTGATAGCGATGAAGACTCACTTGAGTGGAGTGACACAATAATTTTTGAGGACATTGGTGACTTATAGAAGCCAAGTAGTTTGTGGATAGAGCAGGGAAGAAGTTTGAAGCACTGGACTTATCAGATTGATCTTTCAAGCCTCCTAAACCTTCTATAAAGGAGCCCCCCAGACTGAAGTTGAAGCCTTTGCTGTAGCATTTAAAATATGCTTATTTTTGGAAAAAAACAACACTTTGCCAGTAGTTATTTTGTCGAGTTGACTCCCGATCAAAAGGTGAGGTTGTTGGAAGTACTCCGATGATCTAATAAGGCATTGGGATAGACAATTGCCGATATCACGGGAATCAACCCTACTATCTGTATGCATAAAATTTTACTCGAGGATTGCCATAATGATTTTACTAAACAACAAAGGAGCTTGTTTTCTAGGCAATTTAGAATTTTATATTTCATTTTCAATAATTAGGCCTTATGATAGAAAGTTAATAAAATAAATGTTTTTTAACACATTTTGTAGGTGTTGTGACCCAATAGATCAACACGAGCCTTAAGTTGTGCTAATTGGTTCAAATGAGTGTGTAGGATGGAGATATAAAGGCCCAATTAACGTGGAAGTAAAGGTCAAGTGATGCATAAGCTTCCTGAGCCGTCAAAGCACCAAAAGAACAACATTAGGTTGAAGTTGCATGTCATGTTGCGCCACGCAAGGGGTGTGGCGCAACACAAGGCCGACGTGTTGCCCAAGCTTATTGAGGTTATTTTTGTCCACACAATCAAAGCTACACAAGAACCTAGGACGGGTCGAAAATCTAATTTAGGTTGCCAACACCTCTATAAATAATACATTAGAGGTTGAATGTAATTAAGTCTTCCTAGGGACCTTCAAAAACCCTCGTAGCGTAGAAGTAGTTTTAGCTTCTTTTCTTTTCGGCTTTTCATAACTTTCGTATGTTCTTCTTGAATCAGTTTTAATTCAAATTCTTGTTTATTTAATTAAAGTATTCAATTTATATTTGTGTTTGCATTTGTTTTATTTCTTTATTCCAAGCCAGAGATTTGCTACTCCGATCCTTAGTCAATATTTAGTCCACTATTATTCAAATCTCTTTTATTCTCCTAATCGATCATGTTCTTTACATGATTTGTTCAATTGAAGTTGAGATAATGAATAACATGATAAGCTAAATAACTTAGGGGAGATTAATGAGTAGATAGGGATATGATTAACGGAGTATTTGGGGTTTCTCAAGAGGGATTAGTTGGTATAAAAAATGTGTTTTTAAATTGTTAGGCTTGACAACCCTAATAAGTTATCATAGGCTAGAGGAGTTTGGAAGATAAGTCAAATCGCTTAAATCGTAATTTATCTTGGTTGAGAAAGTGATGAGATAAGCGAATATCAACCAATTGATCAGTTAGTTAGAGGCCAAGAGGTAATAATTAACTAATTGATTATTAATCCACCCTAAAATCCTAATCCAAAATTAGTTACCAACCCTGAAGCAAATTAATCTTCTTGATTGGTTTATTGATTTATTTCGGTTGTCTATTTTTCTTTATTTATTTATTTTCATTATTTATTTATTTTTATTTCCTTAATCTAATTCATGGTTAATCGTAATATAGAAAATAATTATTACTACTTAGACTTGTTATTGTAAAAGTATTTTCATTATTTATTCCATCCTCCCTTGAGTACGATCCTCGGAATACTTCTGGTATTTCGTTGTACAACTATATTACAATTTGACACATACACTTGCAGACACCGTTATTCTTAATTTATCATATTTTTGGTATATTATTTAACTATAAATGATAGCACATTTATAGGCGGTCACTATACCTTGATGAGCTCATAGGTTCTCTCCTAACTTATGAGATGAAGTTAGAGCATAGGAAAAAAAAACTAAAGAATATAAGTGTTGCTCTATAATCCTTAATTCATGAAGAAAGTGATGATGATGACCCATTATCATTTTTTGCATTAATTGTCATAATAACTGTCATGTCATCACTCAATGACCCATTAGGGGTTCTGGCCAAGAACTATATTTCAAAAGCTCAATTGATTGCTAACTCTCATTTAAGACTTTAATTGAATGCAGTTTTCGATTAGTGGCTTAATTGGTTTTTAATTATTTTATCAGGGGTTTTTGGCATTTAATCCTTTAGAGTTTAAAGTGACCAAAACTTTTGTGTGATGATTAAGAAGTTGTTATTTAAGGTGGTAGCGATCTTGTCCAGCGGGAGTGAGAGTATAAGTTTAAATCTCATGAAGCGTACTTGTCATAAGGGGTTTTACCTTAAATATCAAAGGTTGATTTGTCAAAGAGTTATAATTTAGGTATTACTCTATAAAAGAAATTTCTGGCTTCACCTATGATAACCTTTGTAGAGATTAAGGGAAATGTTTCTACTAGACCTATTTAAGAGTTAGACTATTTGTTCACAATTTGGGAGGGTTTGAAACAAATATTAAGCTTGAAAATGAGTCTACAAAAAAAATTCATTTAAAATATAGATCAAATATTTAAAGCTCGAGTTCAACACAACCTGAAGTTTATGATATATTATTTTTTATTTTATTTTATATATTATATAATTTATATCATTGAAAAATAAATATAATATAAATTTAAAATATGTTAAACTTTGTATGTTTAGATTTAATTAAAAAAATATACAAATATACAAATACTAAATAAAATTAATTATATAAATAAAAATAATAATATGTGGGAGATTACATAAACTTAGATTTTAAAATATGAATGAGTTTAGCTAATCTTAGACTGATGCATAAACTAAACCCAAACCTCACTTGTGAACACCTATGCAATCGAAAGACTTGTGAGACAGGTCAAAATCATCCTAGCCTAAAGTTTATTATAGAACCAAACAAAATTAAACTTTTTGCTCATTCATGTATTTCACACTTTCTTCTTTAGTATTGTCAACCAACTTCCTTTTGACCCGCTCATCTTCATACACCCTTTAGTCTCAAACTCCAAAACTGACTCCCGATTTTCATGTCGGTTCAATGCGTTTTATCCTACCTTTTTCGGTTTTTTAAATATTTTATATTATTAATAAATTTATTATATAATAAAATAGATTTACTAATTCTGATCTAAATGTAAAAATATTCAATATAACAAAATGATTTAATGTACAACTTGTAATGTGTAATTGAGATTTTGGACTGTAATGGAGTAGGTACAAATTGATCATACTTTTTTATGTTCTCTCTTTTATATGTATAAGTGTAATGTTTATACACATACAATTAAAATTGTTATAGATATTCTATTATTAAGTGGATGTCTATTAAGATCAAGATAAGTTTTGATATACTTTAAATTATAATAGTTATTGGAAGTAAAATTCTATTTCATTTATACTTCTCATGTCATAAATATAGATTTTGGAGAAGCATTAAATATGATCCCAATTGATCAATAAAAATACGCTCTCTTTGCTCTCACAGTATTTGATAATACAAAATTAGTTGAAAGCTCCAAAAGAGTTAATATATAAATATCTAAAAAGTACAAAATTTGTGATGGTTAATGCATTAGTTTTAAAAGATATCCATTACTCTTGCTATTAAATTGAATTGATTGTGACTATCTTTGTGATCTTGTCATAATCCCCATTAAGGGGTTGAAAGCAAAATATTTAACTGTGAAAGATCTACTTATGAGCAATAAAATATGATAATCTATCTAAAGCTCGTTATGGTTGGATACACCTGAAGTTACAAGTTTTTTTTTTTAAATTGTGAGTATAACTCTACAGCATTCATAATAAGTTCTCAATTAAAGTTACGTGGAAAAATACTATTGATGAGAACTTGCAAGAGAAAATTTATATATAAAAAGTCATTGGTTATGTACCTGTTGTACACCTGGAAAATAAAATCCACTCTCAAAGTTTGCTATTAATAGATTTTGATTGGATTCAAAGTCTACTGCTAGAGTTTAATTTCCCTACTTCTTGATAAAATCATTAAGACTCAACTCAGAAAAAAAAAGTACATCTTTAAATATTAAATTAACTTGATATATGGTTTAAATATTTGAGATGGTCCTCTTTTTAAGTTTTGATTACATGTGTTATATATTGTTTTAAGCATCTCATTTGTTCACGAAAATGAATATTAACTGATTTATTTAAGTTGCTATAGTAGATTTTATAATTAAATAATATATTTGATTAAAATATATCTAGTATGCAATTTTGTGTTAATAAACCAATGAATTTTATGGTTATTCGGATTTGATTTAGTTCAAAGAATTGTTAAAGGTTGTAGTTCATACGTTTTATATTATTCCATATGTTAATTATTTAGAGAAATGACATGAGCAATTGTAAATGAAAAGTGCTATGAGCATGAATGGTTGGATTTTGAATTAAATTTCATGGATGTTTATGATGATAGTTATGAAAAAAAATACTAGTTTTTCATTACGTCATATTTTTATGTTTGAGATGTGACTTTTATTGATATATTTAATATAGGCTTGTTTCTATACATGACCTAGATAGTTATTCTTGATAGTTAACTAATTATTCAAAACTCTTGTTGAAAGGGTTTTAAAAGTATTTTGAATCGAACTTGGGACCTCTTGCACCCGAAGCAAGAATCATACCGCTAGACCAAATGCCTTGCATTTAAAAATTTTGACATATTCCCTAAAGTGAATATTGCATATAATTATTGGAAATTATATTTATTGACTTAGTGACATTATAGACTTCACACTGATTTAGATATTTCCAGTAGTAAATATCACAATAGTACTTATATGTCGATACAAAGTAAAATGAATGATAGTAAAATTATCAATTTGTTACAATTTAGTACAATTGAAACACATATTAAAGTAAACCAGAAGTTTACTAATACAAATACATTTACTACTTGATATGACTAGTTAGACCATCTTGGATCATATATGATGCGAAAATTAATTGAGAATTCATATGAACATTCATTAAAGAACCAGAAGATTCTTTAATTTAAAGAATTCTTATTTGTTGCTTATTCTCAATGAAACTTGATTGTTAGAAACTCATTAGCTAAAGTTGAGATTTAATGTCTTACATTTCTGAAATGAATATGGGCCCATTCATCCACCATGTGAATGGTTTTGACATTATATGATTTCGATAGATATATCTACAAAATAATCACATGTGTTATCAAATTGCATCTTGTCGTTTGTAAGATTACTTGTTTAAATAATTAATTTCAGATCATGCAATTAAGACAATTCATCTTTTAAATACTAATGATTTTATATCTCAGTCTTTTATTGATTGAGTTTGAAAAACTTTTGTAAAAGTTTGTTATTTATGCGTCTTTGGTTTAGAGAAATTATTGATTGAATGCCTTTGGTTAATGTATAAACTTCCTATTTCATAATGAGGTTATGTTGATTTACGTGATGTACGCATCAAACAAATAAGTTATAAATACTCCCCATTATAATTGATTTTTGGTCAAGAGCTAAATATTTCTCATCTTTGAATTTTTGTATGTGCGTATATGTTCCAATTGCTCCACCGCAACAAAGATGAGTGAATACTTAAAGAAAGTTGGGAATATATATTAATTATGAGTCTCCTTGTATTATTATATGTTTTAAATGTATTGGAGATTCAATTATGACATGATTTGTTATTACTATTTTCATTTGATAGTTTTCTCGACATTAGAGGGAGATAAATAATAACTTATAATGAGTTAGGAGAAGAGTAATTTGAATCAAAAGTTCAACAAGGATAACTCATTACAAGTTTTAAATATGAAAAATTCTTATAAAAGAAAATAATAAATCTAAATGGTCATATAGTGAAGGCGAGTGCTTCAAAAGAGACCCAAGACATAACTAATAAGTAAAACTCCAGAAGAGATCCAGGTATTTAAAACTGAAGATTAAAATTGTGAAAATAAGAGATCTCAATAAGTTATGTCAATTTGAGAAAATGTCAAACCGATAATAAAAATGGTTACGCATGCAATATTATTGTTGAAATAATGAGATAAATGGAGAATCTTGAATAAATCTATTGAGAAATATATATATGGAATAAATTGGTCAAAATAGAAAGACACAACTCAAGTACAATTAAATTCGTGGAGTTTTAAGACCATTACTCCAAATATCTAAATGTATAAAGCCAATGAGGGTACAAATGAAGTAGTTTTGCAAAAACGGAATAAAATATGAAGTTTTTGCTAAGTCCTAATATTGATTATGAAAAGATATAATATTCTTTTATGGTGGATAAATTAACCTTTAGATATATTATTAAACTGACAGTTCATAAAAGATTTAACTTGCGTCTATTGGCTGTTGTTACAACCTTTTATGAATCACTATATAGTAAAGTTTATATTAAAATCCTTGAAGGATTTAGAATGCTACAAGCATATTGAAATTCTCGAGTAATTTTTCATTTATATGATTTGAAATAATTTGAACATATGTGGTAAATTTAACTTAGTGAATAGTAGTTTAAGGAGGATTATAAAATGATCCAAAATACCTATTTATATTTTTATAGAAGAATCATGATTAAAGTTTGATATGATTATTGTTGAAAACCCCGAAGAGATCAAAATATATTTCTCAAAAATTTTCTCACTTGTGACTTTCAAAAAGAATGCTTAGCAAATACTTCAAATGGTCATTTGAAAAGCTAGTATTCAATATTGAATACTAGAATATGAGATACTATGTGATGTTTTCATCAGGGGGAGTAAATAAGCACTATACTTTTTTTTCCTTAACCAAGGTTTTGTCCCATTAGGTTTTCCTGATAAGGTTTTTAATGAGGCAATATGTTATGCGTATTATAGATATGTGTATTCTTTTTCCTTCATTAGGAATTTTTTCCTACAAGGTTTTTATCTTAGTAAGGTTTTAACAAGACACGTTATCTATCAATGGACATCCAATGCAGAGTGTTATGAATATTTTATTATTAAGTGGATGTCCATCAAGATCAAGATAAGTTTTGATATACTTTAAATTATAATAGTCATTAGAAGTAAAGTTCTATTTCATTTATACTTCTCATGTCTATAAATATAGACTTTGGAGAAGCATTATATATGATCTCGATTGATCAATAAAAATACACTCTCACATTCTCTTTGTTCTTTATTCTCTGTCTTTTATTTTATAACAAAAATTAGTATATAGGAAAATGATTTATGATCTTATGACAATTTAACATAAGATTAGTTTAAGTTTTTAATTTTTTTATTGACTCAGCCTAGAATCAATCTGATTCATCCACTTGACATGTCTACCTAAAAAAATATCTTTCTTTTATACATACATATTTTATATTCAAAAGTAATTTTTTTATATTTAACATTCGAAATATTTATAATAATAAACAAAATAAATATTTCATGTTATAAATTATTATTTAGATTCAATGTATTAATTTAATAAATATGTCCATATCATATTAATATTTTTTATTGTGAAAATCAATTACATAGGAGGAAAGACGTGGAGAAATATGGTTCATTTTGGAGGGTAAAGAGTCATTATTCAATGGTGGTGTGAAGGGTTGTGGGTAAGATTATTATGGAGAGGAGGTAGTAGAGAAGGAGAAAGTTGGTTTACATTTTTAAGAATGTGATTGGAATTGCTATTTGAATGAAAGGGCTTATATACATGGGACAAAGGGGATTCCAAATGTCAATGTTTTGCTAACGAAAATTTCACATCTTGTCTCTTCATAAAGGCAGCGACATGACCCTATAGATAAGCAATGTAACATTATAGGGCGACTTAGCAATCAATGAGGATGAGACCATGATACTCCTAATAAAGGTAGGTAGTGGAGGTTTGCTCAGTGGAATGGTGTTCAACTGGAGACATGTGGAGTCATTTGTGGAGGTGTTATAACATCTACCCCCTAGGCGAATGGGAGGTTATAAAGTGACCTCTTCTAAGTTTGCTAAATAAGTTAAGGAGGTCCAGCAAAAATTTTGAAGAAGTTGTTGAGTTTGAAGTTTCGAAAATCATGCCTTAAGTTTTGAAAATTCAAAATTTGAAATTTGAACTTCAATATATAGAGTGTTGTATTTTTTGGCGGGTTTTGAATGCAGATGTAACACCTCTAACCCATTTCCGTCACCGAAATAGGGTTTCGGAGCATAACCGTACTATTGAAAACATTTAAACCTTAAACCATTCAATACTTTAATCATAACATAAATCATTCATAATCAAGCATACAGTCCCTAAATAGAGCCCTCGAGGCCCTAAAAAATACCTTAGAAGTAATTTGGGACCTATTTGAATCAATTTGGAAAGTCTAGGAAAAATTCACAAAAATGTTGAAACAGGGGTCACACAACCGTGTGCCTCACATGGCTGAGATACATGCCCGTCTCTTAGGCTGTGTAACCTTCTAACTAGGGACACATGATTGTGTCCTCACCCATGTCCCAACTCATGTCCTCAACCATGTAACTCTCTGAGAAGGGTCACACGGTCGTATCTCACGCCCATGTGCCAGGCCGTGTGGACCTAAATTTACCTAAAATCAAGCCATTCCTAAGTACATAACATACATAACCTTACAACCCATATAAGTATACTTCAAAGGAACCTAAAAATTATCAAAACATACACTAAAATGCCATTTCAAAGCCCTAACACAACTAACCAATTACAAAACATGCTACAAACATGACCATTATCAAGTCATTCCAAACTTGCCATAAGATTCATTCAAAACATGCATCATAAGATAACCAAAATGACACAATCTAACATAACATTAAATGGTACCAACCAAGTTAACTTCCACGACTTATAGAAGCCAAACACCAACTAAACATCCAACAAAATGCCTTTACAATTCAACCTATACATGCCATTATAACCTTGGCCAAAACATTCAAAAACTATCGATATTTATGCTGGATAGTGTGATAGATCTCCGACGAGCTTCCGATAATCTATAAAACATAGGAAAGAAACCATGTAAGCAATTAATGCTTAGTAAGCTTGTATAAAATAAAACATAACTTACCATTTCATTTTCATAATATAAAGCATAAGCATAATATAACCCAAACCATAAGCTTGGCATAAGCCTATACATCACCATCAATACACAAGTTAGCACACTTGAACATAAATCAAATGAGCCACCCATAATATAAGTCATTTTCCATATTAAATACATCAATTAGTTCATGCATTTACTTGATTCTATTTGAATACTTACCTTTTCAATCCCTTTTCTTGCCTGTTGAACCATCTAGAATTTCATCAGATACTTGGGAAAGCTCACACAGTGTGTCTTTACATATAATTGTAACATTTCTTTTACATCATTGCTCACACGAGCTATGGGTCAAAATGTAAGCTATACGATACTGCTCTCACGAGCTGTGGGTCAAAATGTAAGCTACATGATACTGCTCACACGAGCTATGGAGTATCCGCAACAAATGCAGGACCGCAGCCATTGGTAGGACATTCCAGACCAGTACCCGAAACATGAAATCCCTAATGACATGTCATTTATATCTTACAAATTCCTAATATTCAACTGGGACTCGATAACCGTCATAGCATTGATTTGTTTATACATTGTCAATTAACATTATAAATAACATAATAACATAGAATTTAAATATCGTTAATATGATAATCGTTCATACAAACTTACCTTGACGACTGCAGACGTAGAAGTTAAATTGAGTTAATCCGAAGCTTTTGCTTTGCCTCGATCTAGGTCCGTACGTGGTTTATCTTGATCTAAATAGACAGTTTTAATTAATTTAATACTTCTAGTATTCAATTTAATCCACATTTCATATTTATGAAAAATTATTATTTTGCCCTTAACATTTTAACTTTTTCACAATTTAGTCCTTAATCTTGTAATTAGAAATCTAATCATTTTAATCCCTCTTATAGGCTATCTGAATTATTTAGAGACTTATGCCAACCCAAATAAACCATCATTTCATAAATTTAACATAATTTTTTACTATTTTTACAAACCAATCCATAATCTACCATTTAACATCAAAAACCCGAAAAATCACTTACATGAAAAATCATTAAAAACCATTTAACATCAAAAACCACTTTACAAAACTTGTTTATTTCTCAACAAAGATTCATAATCTACCATTTAACATCAAAAACCACTCAAAAACATTCATGGCGTAACCCTCAACCTTTAACAGTTTTACAAATTAACCTTTGGGCTAGCTAGATTAAGCTAAAACGATCTCAAAAAAAATAAAAATCACTTACATGAAAGCAATTGAAGTAGCCAAAACAAAGAACCCTAAAAATGGCTATTCTTGCTTTAGATTTTCAGTGGAAGGAGATGGAAGAAGATGAAACCAATTTAGTTTTATTTAATTTAGCTTGTAATTACACGTTTACCTTTTTAACCTTTAATTAATATAAAAATTTCATTAATACCTTGCCATGCACATCCGCTATCTCATATAAATGGTCTAATTACTATTTAAGTCCCTTAGGTTTCCTTTCCATAGTATTTTATCCCTTTTAACTAATAGAACTCCACTTTTAACATTTTTACGATTTAGTCTTTTTCACTTAATTAACTAATTAAATGTCAAAATTTCTTAACCAAATTTTAATACGACCTTAATTTAATCTCGATGAAATTAAAATAATAATAAAATAATAATTTACTCATCAAATTTGTGGTCTCACAACCACTATTTTGATATCACTAAAAACGGACTATTACAACTCTCCCCCTAAAGGAATTTTTATCCCAGAAAATAGTACCAGAGAATAGGTTCGAGTATTGCACTTTCATAACTTTTCCAGTTCCCAGGTAGCCTCTTCGATTCCTTGTTGTTGCCAGAGAATTTCAACTAAAGTTATACTTTTATTCCTCAATTCTTTAACTTCCTGAGCTAAAATTCTGATCAGTTCTTCACTGTACATCATATCTGGCTGAATCTCAACATCTACAGATGAAATCACGTGTGAAGGATTTGATCAATACCATCGTAACATCGATACATGAAATATGTTATGAATCTTTTCTAACTCTGACAGCAAAACCAATCGATAAGCCACTGCCCAATCCTCTTAATGATCTCATATGGCCCGATGAATCGCGGACTAAGATTTTTCTTTCGACCAAATCGGAGAACTTTCCTCCAAAGCAATAGTTTTAGAAATACCTTGTCCCCAACTTGGAACTCTATGTCTTTTCTTTCCAAATCTGCGTAAGATTTTCGTCAATTCGAAGCTACTTTCAAACTGTCACGTATCACTTTGACTTTTTCTTCGGTTTCTCAAATCAAGTCAACACTGATAACTTTTTCTCGCTCAGCTCAATCTAGTATAACGGAGTTCGACATTTTTGACCATACAAAGCTTCGTACGGCACCATTTTAATACTTGTCTGATAATTGTTATTGTATGAAAATTCAACCAACAGTAGAAATTTCTCGTAATTACCTTCAAACTTTAAAACATAACATCGAAGCATATCTTCTAGTACCTGAATTACCCGCTCAGATCGAGCATCGATCTATAGATGAAACATTGTACTAAAATACAGTTGAGTACCTAGAGCTTCTTGTAACTAACTCTAAAATCTAGAAGTAAATCGTGGATCCCTATTAGAGATAATAGAAATCGGTACACCATGCAGTCTAACAATCTCGGAAACATACAATTCTACCAATCTCTCGAGTGAATAATTCGTACAGACTGGAATGAAATGTGCGAATTTCATCAAACAATCTATAATGACCCATACAACATCTTTCTTTCTCAGAGATAGAGGCAACCCAATACAAAATCCATCGTGACACGTTTCCATTTCCACTCTAGAATCATCACAAGTAGTAATAAACCAAAAGGTACTTGATGCTTGGCTTTAACTTATTGACAGATCAAACAATTTGATACGAACTCTGAAATCTCTCGTTTCATACCTAGCCACCAGTACACCTGTTTCAAATCATTGTATATTTTATTGATATACCAAGATGCATCAACAAGGTACTGCTATAAGCTTCCTGTAAAATCTTCTGAATGAGTTCAGAATTTCGCGGAACACAAATTTTTTTCTGAAATACAAGCTATCGTAAAAACCAACATGAAAATCTAAATTAGGTGTCATCTAATTTAGAAATTAATTCAGCATCACATTTCTAGGCATCACAAATCTATTGTAAAAACATCAATCTTGCTTTCAATTCAACTGAGATTTAACCATCTTCAATCAATGTCAATCGTGTGTTCAAAGCTCGCAAAGTAAATAAATATTTTCTACTCTGAGCATCAGCGACGAAATTAGCCTTTCCCAAATGATAATCGATGATCAAATCGTAATCTTTCAGTAATTCAAGCCATCTCCGTTATCTCAAGTTCAAATCTTTCTGTGACATCAAATACTTCAAGCTTTTGTGATCCGTGAAGATATGAGATTTTTCTTCGTACAAATGGTGTCGCCAAATATTTGAAGCAAACACAATAGTTGTAATGTCTAAATCATGAGTCGAATATTTTTTTTGTATGGTTTTAACTGTTGAGAATCATACGCTACCAGTTTGCCTACTTGTATCAAAACGTAGCCCAAACATTCAATGAATCATCATTACAAATAACAAATTATTTACTGGACTCTAGTTGAACCAACACAGGTACCTTGGTTAACAACGCTTTCAACTGGTTAAAAATTTGCTGATACTTCTCAGACCATTTGAACTTGACATCTTTTTGAAGCAGTTTCGTCAGCGGCGCAGCAATCATTGAAAATCCTTTAACAAATTTCTATAATATCTGGCTAGGCCTAGAAAATTTTTTACTTTTCACACATTTCTTGGAGGTTTCTAGTCCACTATAACTGAGATTTTACTTGGATCAACTCTAATACCGTCTGTCGATACCACGTGTCCCAAAAATCCAACTTCTCGTAAAGTCTGCAAAACAATTCTCAAATGTTGGGCATGTTCTGTCTCATCTCGTGAATATATAAGAATATCATCAATGAACACAACAACAAATCGACCTAAGTACGGTCTGAATATTCTATTCATCAAGTCCATAAACACAACAGGTGCATTGGTCAAACCAAATGACATAACAAGAAATTCATAATGTCCGTACCTGGTTCTAAAAACAGTCTTCGACACATCCGAGTCCTTAACCCATAACTGAAAATATCCAGAACAGAGGTTGATATTTGAAAACACCGTCGCACCTTTTAGCTGATCAAACAAATCATTTATACGTGGTAAGGGATATTTGTTCTTGATCGTACCTTTATTAAACTGTTGATAGTTGATACAAAATCTCGTAGACCCAACTTTTTCTTAACGAACAAAACAGGAGCATCCCAAGTAGAAATATTTGGTCATGCAAAACCCCTATCTGTTAATTCCTGTAACTGTGCTTTCAATTCTTTCAACTCTATAGGTGTCATTCTATACGGAGCTATCAATATCGGAGATGTTCCCAGAATTAACTCAATAGCAAATTCAACATGTTTGATCGATGGTAACCTTGGTAATTCTTCTTGGAACACATTTGTGACCTCACATACAATTAGAACCGATTCTAGTTTCAATTTTGAAACCCTGAAATCAAATATATAAGCGAGATACACTTCACAGTCCTTTCTAACATATTTTTGTGCCGTCATAGCTAAAATAACATTAGATGTACCATCCAATCTATCTGATTCAACTCAGATCCTTTTACCGTTCTAACATTTTAACACGATATGCTTTCTTCTACAGTTCACAACAGCATCATCAAGAGCTAACCAGTCCATACATAGAATTACATTAAACTCATCAAATGGTAACAACATCAAATTAGCCAGAAAGTTGCAACCCCGAGTAATCAAAAGATAGTTTTTACAGACTTTATCAACTAATACATACTGACCTAAAGGGTTCGTTTCTTTAACCACAAATTCAGTAGACTCAAAAGGTATTTTTTTTATCCGACACTAAAGTTGTGCATACATATGAGTGCGTTGACCCCAGTCAACCAAAGCATTAAAATTAGTATCAAAGATAGAAAATGCACCGGTTATAACATTAGGTGTTGAAGCTTCCTCTCGAGCACGAATTGCATAAACCTTAGCTGCTGATCGTGCCTCAAATCTAACAGTAGATTCTTTCGTTCCACCTTGACTAACATCCGCGTTTCTAGTGTTTCAGGGTGGTCTCCCTCTCACAGCCCTATTACTCGAACGAGTATTTTGAGCTTTTTCTTTATCAGACCTTTTTGAGCAATCTCTAAAGAAATGATCATAGGAGCCACATTTAAAACACAACCCGTCTTTCAATCTATATTCTTCGAAGTGTCATCTATTACATTGCTGACATTTAGGCTTATTGTTCCTGACACTACTCACACTCGCTACAAATGTAGGCTAAAGTTTCGAGCTTGAATGATGCTTCCCTTTGTCTCTCTTAGAATAACCCACCGAAGCTGATGAACGAGTATGAAATTCCTTTTTATTTCTTCAATGGAAATGAGAATGATTTTCCCATAGGTCATTTTCCTGTATCACTTGTTTCAGAATATGCTTTTCTTTTTGCTTTACTGAGTTCCTTGGCCCTGTGTGCTTTACCGACTAAAACCACAAAGTCTTTCAGCACAAGTATCCCAACTAACAGCTTAATATCTTTATTTAAACCATCTTCGAATCGTGTACACATGACCCCCTCTGATGGTAGACACTCTCGAGCATATTTTCCAAGTCGTACAAATTCTCTCTCATACTCATTCACTGTCATTCGGCCCTGTTTCAATTCAAGAAACTCTTCGCGTTTCTTATCGATGAACCTCTGACTTACATATTTTTTCTAAACTCTATCTAGAAGAATTCCCAATTCACACGGTCTTTCGATACTACTACAATCAAAATGTTCCACCTCTGACTTACATATTTCTTTCTGAACTCTTTGTCTGTACCACGGAACTCTTCAGCCCCATATTTTAAATTTTATCAATCGGAGGTTTGCTTGCACGTATTTGATCCAAACCTTGAGGAACTACAAGGATAGATTGGGGTACGAGAGGGGGTAGAGGTCGTTGAGCCAATGGGAAATCAATTGATTTCTGAAAGAAATAACAAAACTCATGATAATCTCCTAAGAAATCAAATGGGAATATTCAATCTTGACAGAAATCTATTTCAGAGTAGGTTTTAATGCTTTTTTTTAGTTATTTTCTTGAATATTCTCTGCCGGCTCTCTCATATCTTCTTATTTTTTGTCATATATACGTTTTAGAATACCCGAAAAACCTAAAAATCGTGATTTTCTGTAGTACAGTGTGTAATCCTATGAAATTGACACAGCCTACTACACGCCTTTGTGAGTTACATGATCGTTTGGTTTAGTCGTGTGGAATGGTTCAACCCGTGTGGCTCCTATAGCTTGAGTTGACACATCGATTTTCGCTCTTTTTACTCTCAAGTTTAAGCATAAAAACATGAATTTAAAGTAATAGGCGTATAAAATTCATAATTAACATCAAATAATCACCCAAAAACGCATTAAGAATAAGGTTAAAACATGTTACTTTTAGCACTTATCAAATATCCCCACATTTAAGCATTCGCTTGTTCTCAAGAAAAATTCTCAACCCACATTCAAGTTAACTTCCCTCGATTTATTATTTTCACTGATAATGTCTTAGGAGAATCTATAGATAATCATGCATTAGAAGTTCAAACTAAAATGACACTAAAAAATAAAAGCAATCTAAGAAAAAAATTTTAAAGCACAAAAACGTAGATGTCTCCCCTATCTCAATAATTACCTGAAATTCAAACTCAACAAGAATTAACACATTCACTAAGATTCACTCAAAGCACTCAAAGTGTTTAAGGTTCAAGTAATGTGCACTCAATAGTTGAACAAGAACTTTTATTACCATAAGCTTGCTTGAAAATCTCCACACTATATAACCAGATAACACACCAATCAAGAGGTATTTACAAGGTTGTAACGAGGCTTAGGTTAAGGGTACAAAAAGGTCAAAAAAGTTGGTTACAATCAAGAGTCCAATTGATAAGTTACCAATCCAAAAAAATCAGTTGTTGAATTAAAAGAATTTATATCAACAAGAAATAAAAAAGTGAGTATGAGCTTTTATACAAAATATAAAACTCACGGTTCAAGCTTAATTTCTTTCTGATTTTTTTCTGTCTATACAAAAGATAAAATATAGTCAGAAAACTAACCAAATCAAATCTCAAGAAAAAGGGAGTCAATAAGAAAAATAATTTTACAACATAAATGTGGGTTATGCGTTAATATGAAAGGATGATAAAAAAATATGTTAGGATCAATGGGGTTTACTAAAGGGATAATACAACAGGTAAGTTGTGTTAAATGTTAAGCGAGTTAAACCCTAAGTGCCTTTAACATCTCAATATACCAAATCAATAATGTGGTCTCGACATGTATAACCGAAGCAAGTTCTAAAATAACAAACCAAGTTGATATACTCACGACCAAAAATAAAATGAACATGAAAAAATATATGCTCTATAGGCTCAAAAGCTCACAAAAAGTTATGGTTTTGATATCAAACTTGCAAATTTAAAATTTCAAGATAATTCTTCAGTTCAATGAGACAATCTAAAATAATAATTTCTGGAAGAAAAACACTTATCATGCTGGACTCTCTCATGTGTTAAAGTATAAATCACACATGCATAAAAATCCACAAATTACACTCAAACAAATAAAAAAAACTCCAAATTAAGAAAATGAACTTTAATGATAGATTTGAGAAAATTACTTAAACACAAACAATAATTTATGGGCTATATAGCATAAACATATAAAATTCTCCCCATACTTAAGATGTACATTGCCCTCAATGTATAAACAAATATAAACACGATAAACAAAATATCATAAGGGAGGAAGAGAACTGAAATTACCTTGAATTTGGATGATTTCGCTGGCATAGTGAAATCTGGAATCATAGGAGATCCTAAATTAAGTATATGGTTCTGATCACACTAATAAGAAGATAGACAAAAATAAAATAAGAAAAATATATAAAAATAGAAAAACAACAGACAAAACAATACCAGTGCAGTGCATAATAAAATAAAATAAAACATATAAGTCCAAAAAATAAAATAAAAACAGCTAACAATAAAAATAAAAATAAATAAAACATAAAACTAATACTGTGGTTGGTGCTAACGGCAGCGGCGAAAGACAGATGATGGCTGGAGGGGGTATAGCAGGTAGTGTTTGGTTCGGGTAAGTAGGAAACAAAAGAAGAAAAAGAAAAAAGAAAAAAACGAGCTTTAAAGAGGGTACACGACCTTGTGCCAAGCCATGTAGGCCACATAGCTGTGTGGCCAGGCCGTGTGGCCTATTAAAAACTTTTTAACAAACTATTCCAGTGTTCACATGGCTTGGGACATGCTCAGGTGTTTAGGTCGTTTGCACCACACAACCATGTCGCCAAGCCATGTGAATCCATTCAGACCATGTGTGTCAAAAGAAAATTGACAAATTGGCTCCACCATTCACACGATCCATGACACGCCCGTGTGTCTAGGCTGTATGGTCTACATGGCTGTGTGTATTCATTTTGCCCTGTGGGTGTATTGTTCGCTTCTCCCATGACCGTGCATCTGGGCTTGTGTGTTACACGGTCGTGTCGCCAAGCCATATGGTATACCCCAAACCGTGTGGACTGTTATTTTTTTATTTTTTAATTTTAATTTTTTATTAATACAAAATAATGTACTAAGCATGCAACATAGTTAAATGAAAATAAAATAAAACAATAAAAGAACACTCGGGTTACCTCCCGAGAAGTGTTTATGTAGAGTCTAAGCTCAACTTTTCCTTTCATGCACACGGTTAAATAAGATTTTAAAGCCAGAGCTTCTCTCTCTCATTATCAGTATCACTACCAAAATAAAGTTTGAGTCGAAGACCATTTACCTTGAATGTGCCATAATCAATGTGTGTTACCTCGAAAGTTTCACATGGGAATACATTTTATACCACAAATGGATTCGACAATCTTGACTTAAGCTCTAAAGGGAACATTTGTGGATCTAAATTGTCCAACAGCACTTTGTCTCCAACTTTGAATTGGTTCGTCATCTTTAAATGCACATCATGGTGTTGCTTTAAGGGAACTTGTAAGAATCAAACAAAAGAAAAATTAAAATGTAACAATTAAGTTAAACATAAAAACATTAAAATTAAAATACAAAATGGCTAAATTAATAGAAATAAAGTTTTCCTAATATTCTAGTCCCCTATAACGGCGCCAAAAACTTGATGTGTCACGGAACCAACTAAATATTTGACTAAGGCAATTGCACCTATCAATTAATAGTATAACTACGGTGAGCAAAGATATTGATCCCACGAGGACTACAAGTACTAGTAATTACCACATTTCTATTATTTAACCGAATAATTCAAGTCATTGATTAAAAACTAAAATTAACTAATTTAATTAACTAATGAACACGATAAAGAACAAAACACGAAAAAAATCGATTTAAAACCAATAAATGAAACAATACCAAGGAAAGAATCTGCCTAGATTTCATCTGTCACTACAAATTTAAATTACACAATTTATTTACTTAGTACCTTGATCCATAGAAATCCCTAAATTATGGTAATATCTCTTTCGAGCATAAGAGTAGGTTGAAATTTCTTTCTAATAAAAAGTCATATTATCACATTAACTTGTACTATGGATTCCCCTATTGGATTTGACTCTAATCCAGTAGATTTATGTCGTCCTATTTCTAGGATTGCATGTAACTCCACTCAATTACACAATATTTACTCTTAAATGGGGTCTATTCAACCATCAATTTAAGCACATCAAACATGGATAAATAGTTTAGAAATATTAACCCAAGAATTAAGCATACATAATTGAGAACAAGAAACTAAGTATTTATTGTGTAAAATAAAAATTAAACGACGGAATCCTATAGGGTTCATCTCCCCTAAGTATTTATAAAATTAGTTCATGCTTGAAAATAAAAACATCCAAAACATAGTATAATCGAAAGAAATAACAAAACTCATGATAATCTCCTAAGAAATCAATTAGGAATCTTCAATCTTGATGGAAATTTGCTTCAGAGTTGGCTTCAATGGTGTTTTTTAAGTTGATTTCTTTAATATTCTCTAACGACTCTCTCCTATCTTCTTATTTTTTTTCATATTTACATCTTAGAATGCTCAAAGAACCTAAAAATCGTGATTTTTCGCAGTTCAGTGTATAATCTCATGAAATCAACACGACCTACCACATGTCTATGTGAGTCACACGGCCGTTTGGCCTGGCCATGTGAAATGGCTCAGCTCGTATGGCTCCTGCAGTTTGCTTCGATGCTCCAATTTTCACTTGTTTTTCTATTAGGAGTATAAAATTCACAATTAACATCGAATAATTACCCAAAAACGCATTAAGAATGAGTTTAAAACATGTTACTTTTAGCACTTATCAAAGAGCTTCCTTGAATGTAAGTTTGTCTTTAATAAATACGGGTTTGATTTTGTTTTAACATAATTTTTAATTATTTTAATAATTTATATTCATTTTTAAGGTTTTTTTTTAAATTTAGACTTATTGTAAAAAAAGCATTATAAAAAATCAAAATAATATTTTAGTTATAGACTAGGGACCAATTTAGTAATTAACCATTTAAATTAACGTTCCACGTTATCATTTAACAAAGAAAATTTAAGGGAGGGTCCAATTTGCACATTTCAAAATGTATAAAGGCTAATTTGCTCGTTTTTCAATAGAGAGGCCGAAATGCAATCCGCCCCTAAGTACAGGGGCTTCCTTGATACTTTTAACTATATTTGGCCCATAGTTTAATTTAATAACTAAAGCTTAAGAATCCTTAACCACTTTTAATTTGGGTAAATCTTTTATGATAATAAATAATAATATGTAATTATTCTTATTATATATATGATGCCTATATCATCCAACAATATCCACTTTAGGAAATAGAGTAAATCTAGTGGGACAAACTTTCGTTTTCATAGAACTTTTTCAAAATTTTTATCATTTTTAGGGGGTAAAATGTAATTTTATCTTTATTAATTTAAAATATTAAAAAATTTAAAGAGCCTAAATAAATAAAAAAATTCATTTTAGGGGAGATTGGGTCCTGCCAACCTGCACTCCATTATTTTTTTTCATCCATTAATATTCAATATAATGATCATCATTCAAATGTATAAGACACAATTATTAAATCTAAAAATCAGCTTTTAAATAGTTATTAAACATACATTAAATAGTAATAGATGAAAAAGTAATAAAATGTATCCAAACCCTACCAATTATTCTCGAAGACGCATAACAATGATAAAATCAAACAACTATCTTTACACATGTATATAAGGTTGTGCAATATCTATTTATGAACGCACCTACGGAAGAAAACATTGATAATTTATCACGTCAAAGAAAACCTTGTTACGAATTTAATTCGACAATATTCAACAATAAAATTCATAGGAATGTTCTTACAAGTTTATCTTATAATAAATAATTTTTACACCGCTTTTAATTTGAAGAAACTTGTTACGTATTTATGATTATTAACCCAAAATTTAGGTATAATTAGGATTATCTCAGTTGGGCTTACTAGTTGTGTAATAGGCCAATTTAGTCCGGGCTCATAAAAAAATAATTAACTCAAAATAATAAAACAAAGTCTAAAATTATATCATTTGGCCTGATCGGGATGGCCCATTACTTGAAAAGGTTCAAGGTCTATCTACAAGCTTGATGCATATGGAAACATAATCTTCAAGGATATGCAATCTTAGATATGATATATAATCTTAGATATGATATGCGACCTTAGAAATGATATGTAATCTTAGATATGATATGCAATCTTAGAATATATGATTTTGTAATATTAGAGATTTAATTTGTAGATACATTTTAATCTTAGCCGTTGATGTAATTAATCTGTACCGTTGGATTTGGGGAGGCTCAAATATAAATAGATGCCTCTCCCTTCATTGTAAAGGAGGGAAGTGGGAAGTAATAATAATTCTTAAGAGTATTTACTCAAATTTCTCTCTCTCTCTCTTGCGTTCTTATTTTGTTGATTTGTGTATAATTTATTTATTGATTTGTATATTGTTGATTTCAAATCTCTTTTTCCCTTATTATTCATTTTCAAATTCATTATTTTCAAATTTGTTTACATTTTATTTGGCCTTATTTTTTTTATTTTATACTCTTTGTTTTAAATTCATTGGTCTTTGATTATTGATGCTATTTAATCCTCTATTTGTTATTTTAGTTTTTTTATTATTAAATTAATTATTTTAATATTATTAATACTATTATGTGGCATCATTAATCTTGTATCATTATTATTATTATTATTATTATTATTATTATTATTATTATATTCATGCGCATGCATCGTTTTTATGTAATATATATATTTTTTTATATATAGTATACGTATGCTTATATCTATTTTGTACATATGTTTTTGTTTTTATTTTTATTTTACTTCCTAACTTTTATATACATATATATACTTTTATAATTAGTTTCAAATTTTTTTTAATTTTGTATATATGTACATGTATGTATTTATATATTTTTCTAATGAATATTTTTATATATATACGCACATGTCTATGTTTTTTATTTGCTTAAATACAAACTTATATTTTCAACACATGTTATAATATATATATGTATATTTATATATTTTTCTTTATTTTCATAAATACATTATATATATTTTGTTATAAATTCTATAGTCTAAAATTTTATATGTAAACCCATGTGTATGTCTTTTATTCTTTATAATTTCATGTATATATTTTGTACCTGTTTTTTCTCTTTATATATTTTTTTTGTTTATTTCCTTCATTTGCTTATTGATTTATGTTTTCATTTATATTTTGTTCATTTGATACTTTACATGTCGTTATTTTTTATGTACACTAATTTCGTTTATTTCTATGCCATTGTTGTATTTATTATTGTATTTTACACTTAATGTAGCATTACATCATTTTTTTACTCGATTTTAAAATTTTCAAAATTGAGATAATACTCGTATTTAGGATTTTCAAGGAAATGGAGCCCTAACGTATTGGGTTCCAATTTTCTTCGTTAAATCTAACAATCGAGAATTGCTCATTAATCAAAAAATAAAATGAAAAGCTTGTTGTCGGGAATTTAATATGTTGTATCCTAACGTATTGGATGTGACGTATTGATTTCTCGAGACAAAGATTTTTTTTAAAAAAATAATAAAAAAGAAAATATTCCAAGTTTAGGATTTTGAGAAATTGTGCCCTAACGTATTGGGCCGCGATTTCTTTATAAATCTTAAACAAATGAATATTCTTTTAAATTTTATTACACGAGTATTTTGGACTAATTCATTTTTGAGGAATTAGAATGTCGTGCCCTAACGCATTGGGTGTGACATTTTCTTTCTCCTAAATGATAAGAGTCTTAATAAGTAATGTTTTTTAAGTTTTTATTAAAGATCATATTTTTAAATTTTCGACATTAAGATACTAATTAATTAACTAGGTACCAATTTTGGGCGTTACGATGGTGCTAATCCTTCCTCATACGTAACTGACTCTCAGATCCATTTTTCTAAAACTCGTAGACCAAAGCTATTTTTTAGGTGATACAATCACACCTCAATAAAAGATTGGTGGCGACTCCCAATTTTTGTTTTTTTAAAGTCGACAACTAATTTTTGTTTTTTTCCAAAATAAAAGTTGGTTTCGACAAGTTGGATGCATGCAAGTCTTGTAGTGGGAGTTCGCCAGAAGGGCTTGCAAGGGAAGTTCGCGATCCCAGTGGGGGTTCGCCAGAAAACTCACAATGGAAGTTTGCAATCCTAGTTCGCATATACCAAGGAGTTCATGTGTGGGGGCTACAAAGTATAACAAGAAGACCAGAACAATACACGTATCCAACATGCATAAAGCCTACTAAGAACGTCAATTTCATAAACAGTAACTATGTGTATAAATATTCAATTGTCCCTTTCAATGGGATACAAAAAAAAATCATTTAACAAAACTCTTACCTGAAATCTCTATTGAGTCAAATAAAAAAGAAATTCTATAGTCTATTGATTTTGTAAATCAAATTGTGTTATAAAATAAGAAAATGAAAGAGTAAATATGAAGAATATAATATTAGATCACCAAGCCTCCTTGCATTCAATTGATGCAAATAATAAAGGAAGAGTATGACAAATTGGTTGACTGAAATTTTGTAAGTTATGAAATGGATTGACTTAGGGTGGGTTTGGATGGACAATTGGGTGCGGTGCGATACGTTTAGTTTACTGTTTATCTTACGCTACAGGATCGCTACAATATCTAATCTCACCGCCACCACTGTTTTTACACTAACCGTAAGTAAACGTACCGTTCATCCAAACTCACCCTTAATGCCTTTGAGAAATGCGGAATGAGGGATGCCATGCATTATGCGACGGTCCTCACTCCAGTCTTCATTCTGCATCTCCCTTCATGTTTATGTGTGGCTTTTAATTGAAATAAGATAAATTATTGGACACGTTTAATCCCATGAATTCAAAAACACGACTTGACCATCACAATCCAACTCTCACCGCCCTCTTTTCCAAATCTATTTCATTGCCCACCCATCCACCGATTTAATTTCCACACTAATAAAATAATATAACAATATTACGTTTTAAATTTTTAAAATATGATATTAACATATCAATAACAGAAAAATGATTTATCCAACATAATTTTCCATTCTTAAACAAATATTTATCACGTTATTCACACATCGACTCTATATATTTTTATTATGTTTAAATAATATTTAACTAAAGTTATACTCAAATTCTAATTTTTAATGTAGACTTGAATAAACTTTTAAAATAAGAAAAAGTACAATTTTAATTATGTACAAATCAACAAAAAGTGTTAATAATTAATGTTCAGTCTCTGTATATATTAACTATAATATGATCAATGTTGTAAGAATTGGTCTTCGGAATGATTGGAGTTTTGATTTAACCCCTTTCAAATTTTTAAAAGAATAAAAATTAAATAGAAAAAAATGAAAATTTATATTCACAAAATCTAAAAGTTTTTGTTAAAAAATCATAAAAATTAAAAATAGAGAAAAAGATTCAATTTTTAATCTACTTTTTCAATTGTCATTTTTTTGGTTGAAATGATTCAGATTATTTTCAAATATATATATATATATTGCGGATTAAATTGATCGGACTTTCAACCTTCTATTCAATTAGTCCCCTCGTAATATTTAAATAATTTATATATATTGTATTTAAGCTTTTAGCTATGTTAGATGTTATTTTAATTTATATGGAGCGATAGTTAAAACTTTTATCAGACATTCGTTTGACATAAGTTTGAATTGTGTTATCTTTATCCTTTTTTCTCAATTTTATATATAAAAGAATTGAGTTAAGTTATTTAAAAAAATTGACTAAAATATTTTTTATATACAAAATAAATTATATTAATATGAGAATGATTACATATATATTATAATATTTTTAAATGAATGATTAAATTTTTAACTTTATCAATTTCATTAAATAATTACATATTTATTATAATATTTTTCACCATGCATAATCTAATAATAATAATAACAACACACCGAATTGACAAAGGCTTTGTAATTAATTATCCGCTCCAACTTGATGATTATGGAAATACAAAGGCACGTCCGGTTTGACCTTAAAAGTTATTTGACCCTCTCTCTTCAAGCTTCATGGTCTACCCTAATAGATATTTTATTTAGTTTAACACATCTGTTTTTAAAATGCCATTTGACTTCTATTTTCAATTTGTCAACCAATATAAGGTGTTAGTTCCATCTCCTTTCCTCACTCCTGTCTCATTCCCTTGCCTGTTTTCTCAAACTTTAATCCTTCAAGATGAGTGGCTTTGCAGCAGAAGAAAGGAGCAGCGGTGAAACGAAATACAAAGGAGTGCGTCGTCGAAGATGGGGCAAATGGGTGTCCGAAATCCGGGTCCCAGGCAGCCAAGAACGTCTTTGGTTAGGCTCTTATTCAACCCCGGAAGCTGCTGCAATCGCCCATGACCTTGCTTTCTATTGCCTGCGTCGACCATCTTCCATGACTGCTCTCAACTTTCCTTCCATGTTACCTCCTTATGTCAGTCCAAACATGTCCCCCAAGTCTATCCAAAGAGCAGCATCGGATGCTGGCATGGCTGTGGATGCCGCCCACATGATCCGCTAAGAAACCAGGGCAACTGAAAACGTTATGAGTGTGGATATAGGCGTGGAGACTGAGCCCTGGGACAACGAACACCATAGCAGTTGCGGTTCCTGGGAAAAACAAGGGGAGCCTTTGAGCATTTCTGTTGATGATTATCTCTATTTTTGAAACATCTCAATATTCCATCTGCCATTGTCTTACATGCAAGATAATTTTGTATATACAAACTATAAAGTACCATGATTAGGGTGGGGTTTGCACTGCAATTTCCTGTATTGCGATTCCAATTGAATCAAAACTCGAAATTTTATTAGAAAGACATTCAAATCCCTACTCCAAAGCCAAATCCACCTTGGTTACTGCACTTGTATCTTTAGTTGAGTTATATAGTCAATATCAATTCATAAGTATTAGGTCTGATTGTATGATTTGGTTAAACAGTGTGAAACCTTTGGAATTCAAATCCTTCTCATGAGATCACCTTCAGCAACTTTTGACTAAAAATTTTAGCGGACTTCGGAAATTTAGTAACATCCCATTCCTCCGACATATATATATATTTATGAGTTTTCATTTTGGAGGGTTTTCTAAAATATTCGTTAGAGAGTTCGGTAATTAATCTTTTACGGTAACAAGTAAATATTGACCACAAGTTTTAAAGCTCCTCCTTATCTAAGACGAGGATGGAATTCTCAATCATTAATTAAAGTAGAAGAGATCTTTACCATTTTACCCAACTTTTATTAGTTTTTATATCTAAAGTTCCAAACATCATAAATTATTTAAAAACAGCATTGAATTTTTTAAAATAATTTAGAATAAAAATTTAAGACTTTAAATTATTTTTCTAAAAATTATTAGGTGTATATCTATTGAGTATTTATATTATAAGAACAAAGTAATTTAGTTCCAAAGGAGAAAACGCAAGGCAAATTAAGGGGGAAAAAGGTGAATTTTGTCAAAATCCAAACAATGTGAACAGGTGCTAAAAAAGTTGGCAAGTTAGACCCACTTAAGTTTTACCGATCAATAACCATAAGTGTTGAAAGTCAAAAGTAATCCAAACCCAACAAACCAATGAAACGGCAAACTTAAGAATAAATAAATACCTGAAGCAAATACAATTGGCACGTAAACCTGAAATTTTGAACAACGGACTTATAACTCATAACTAAAATTACTTTTAGGGGTCAAAAACTGGTTTTCAGTGTTGCAATTGTGGTTTCAAAACTTAAATTAAGAAATTTTTTGAAAAAAAAATAGATTTTAATTTCTCTAAAATATTAATTATATTAATTATATGTTTTTTCTCTCCAGTTTTGGGTTCCAAATTTAGAATTTAAATTCTTTCCGTGATAGCACTAAAAAAATTAATATAATTAATATTTAATTATGTTTAAATAAATTTGATAATATTTATAAATAAGTCTGCCTTATGTGTATGTGCACAAGATTTATACATTGTCTGTTCATAAAATATTCTCTACTTTTTATTCATTAAAAACTCTCTCTTTATGTGTGTGCAAATGATTGAAATCCAAAACTATTTAACAAATCAGCAGCACAAATTAAAAGGCAAGAAACTAAGTTTTGAAGGCTGCATCTACTACAATTATGAGACCAATAGGAAGTTCTTCTCGCACCATGAGCTTAGAGGAATTATGTAACACCTCTTGCCCAACTCGATCACTAAGTCTGAGCTACAAGATGATATATTCGTTTCTAGAGCAATTACAACAAATTTCAAAACATTTCAATCAATGCAACATGCTTATAACTTGTATAAAACACATTTCAATATGATGTAAAATCATTCTCAGGTCATATACAAGCTTATGAAAGCTCTTTTACTAATTCGAGGATTAAGGACATCAGTCAGTGAGTTATGTCGCGACTCAAGAAGTTTGACGTCACAACGTCACTCACTGTCGATTACATCGCGACATTAGGGACTTGAGGTCATGACGTTTCCCCTGCTTTAACAAAAACTACTTTGGTACATCTTACATGTTTTCAATCAAACACCCACATACTTCCATAACATCTTTCCACAATCAAAACAACCTCATTCCATACCAATCTATACCCATTCAAGCATGTGAATATTTGAAACCAAACATTTAATTTGGCATACATCTCATGATCATCATTTAAGCTCATCCAAGCCATTTATTCATCTAGCCATGCCCAGCTACCCCATTCAAGTTCAAATACATTTATACCTATGCAATTTGAGAATCAAAAATTTATTATGGTCTTAACATGTACCAAATAAAGTATAGACTAAACTATAATACATGCTCAACATTCAAACCTACCATTTTCAAACCATTCATCAACTTATCTTTCTTAACTACTTCACTTTGCAACATTTAACATACCAAACTTATGTAAGTTTAAGATCATCCCTTCTAGTAGCACCAAACATGACCAAAACCATGCATCAAATATGTCATATATCAAGCTTAACATATTGATAAAGAATGAGACAGATGAATGCGGAAGCGGATCATAAAGCTTGTCAAAGTCGCGGATTTGACTTAGGTCTCTAGACGTTCGGAAAGAAACTTGAATTTTGACACAACTTGAAACGAAATTGAACCCAAGTCAGATAAAACAATTAAAACAAATAACTAAAATAAAACAATGAATCAAAGATTAAAATAATAAAGAAGCGAATAAAGAAGATAAATGGGAAGATAGAATGTGGCGTGTAGAAGTCCTAAAAAGCCTTGGAAATATGAAGAATCCACAACCCCATTCAAGCGACTCTAATTTCCCCTCCAAGATAGAAACCTTGGGAAGAAAAAGTTTAAAGATGATCCTCACAATCTAAAAAGATTGTTCAAACTCTTCTAAAAAAAACTCAAGAGAAATTCTTGAAAAGAAAAACTCAGAGAGAATTTATTAACTCAAAGAGAAATAGAATAATAATGAATTGTTTTAATTGTGTACAATGCAAAGGCCTATATATAGGCTAGCTAAATAAATCTAAATAAAACTCTTAAGTATACTAGAACTCTAATTTAATCTAAACAAGAAGTGGTTTTAAACTAAACTTTCTTGTTAAGATAAAACTCCTAAATAACTTAAAATACTTTATAATTATAAAAAATTTGGAATAAAATAATAAGAGATGATAAATACAATATTGGGCTCATATATAATAACAATTAAGCCTAAAACTCAAACCCAATATTATTTAAACTCGAATTAAAAGCCCGAAACTCGTAATTCCCGTCATAATCCCATTCAAAAATTCTGTTCGCATAGTCTTCACTAAAACGGTCATAATTTTTGGTCCTGAACTCAAAATTCAGTGATTCAAAATGCATTTCGAATCTAAGAGAGAGGTCTTCAAATGTCATGCAGACATCTCAACCAAGAAGTACCAGGATCCCATCCAAAAAGTCATCACAAGTTTGTTGATTTCCCAAGCCTGAAAATTGGCAGTATTGGTGATTGGAATCTAATAAATTTCACCCCATCCGTGCATGTATCATTCTCCCTTTCCTCAAAAAGATTCATCCTCGAATCTTGTCTTTGATCGAATCATGATTTGATGTGCTTAGCCTTTGACATTGTTGGTGGACCCTGAGGTAGTGTGAACCCATCACATTCATGGGTCTAAAATTGTGCCTTGAGACTCGCATCATTCTCCCCTTCCTCAAGAAGATTCGTCCCCGAATCTTTAGCTGCATAGAAAGAAAATGGATTAGAATAAATAACAATAAAATGAATAAAATACTTACCTGAGCTTTCTTGTGCACCAAAACTATCTCCAGGATCAAAGATATGATCAAGTATCTCTCGTTAAAAAACAAACCATCAACACTAGATAAAGAAATATTAGGCACATGGGTGTTCAAGTAAAAACTAACCTGTAACTTTTTTTGAATATGCATGATCATCCATATAAATTTCCAACGATAAGTCAAGAATTTCACATAATTATAAAATTAAAAAAATTAATATTATTATGTAAAAATTCATCTTTATAGGTCAAGATAGAAAATTTTGTTGCAAGAAAAAATATTTAAAATGCTTTAAAAAGCTATTTGATGCAACAAAATTACTATTTTTAACCTTTACAAAGGTAGATAAACCCATCAAATCAGTTGAACTTTCAGACCAAGGTTTAATAAAATTTGACTAACGAGAAAACATGTTGTAAGGAAATATTTGACAAACAAAATTAGTAGCATATTTATAAAAAAAAATATTCAAGGTATGCCTTCTTAAATTAATTTCTATTGTTTCTTTACATTCTTTACCTTGTAGCACTTGTGGGAAATTATCGATATTCAACTTACCTTTTTCCCACAAGTAAAATTGTCTATCGATGGTAGAGTAATATAATTGAAAGTCCGTCAATGGATCCTTGGAGTCCAATAATAAAGAAACACCACTAAACAAATTTGAGTTAGGGTTAGTTAAAACAGAATCACTCCTCACTTTTGTATGGGTATTTTCTTGCTTTTTATTTTCTTTTTCCACTTGAGAACTCTCCAAATTTAACTCATATGGATTTTCACTCACCAAATTTGGACCATCAAGTAAACTTTTATCACTCAAGGTCTCTTTTTTCTCTGTCTTTTCACATGATTCTTCCTCACTTCCCATATCCCCCTCACAAGTATTATGAATATTCAATTTAGTGCAATATATCTCTGTAGGAAAACATGATGTTTCTATTTCATCTAACTCTATAGATTCAAGGAAAAAATTCTCATTATCATTTTTTTCCTGTTCACAAAGTTCACCATCTTCTTTGATCAACAAAAGTCTCATGTTGGCACAACAGCTATTAATTTTGCAAGACAATCGATTGTTAATCTCATGAAAAGCCAAAGAACCATAGACTTACTAAAACTCCTGTCCTAAAATAGTAGTAAAGTCCTTTAAAATATTAAGTAAAGCAAAAACATCACAATTTTTATTTTTAACAAAAATAACGACATCGTCCGCAAAAAAGAGGTGGTTAATTCTAGGGTCATTGATTCTAGCCCTGATTCCACATAAAACATTATTATCCTGTGCATGAACAAGTATTCTCGAGAGTGCTTCCATACAAAATAAGAACAAATAAGGGGAGAGGGGATCTCCTTGATGAAGTCTCATTTCAAGAATAATAACATCTGACAACGTATTATTGCATTTTACAATATAGCGGACGGTCTAAACACAATTCATGACTTTTTTTACCCAACTATTACCGAAACCCATCTTCAACATTACCGCCTCCAAGAAGTCCCACCCCACTCGGTTGTATGCTTTGCTCATATCTAGCTTAACGATGAGGCCTTTATTGGGTCCATTTTTGGAACTTTGAAGATAGTGGAGTAATTCGTGAGCGATCAAAATATTGTCATGTATCATTCTCCCAGGGATAAACGCACTCTAATTTGGACTTATGCAATTAGGGAGGACTACTTTGAGTCAGTTGGCAAGAACTTTGGAGATGACCTTATAAATGAACCTGCATAAGCTAATCGAGCAGTAATTAGTAATATCATTAGGGTCACAAATTTTTGGGATTAGGATTATCATAGTTTCATTTAAAAATGGAACATCTTTATTCCCGTTCAGAATATCTAGGCAAAATTGAATAGTGTCCCTGCCAACAATCTCCCAGTTGTACTTGAAGAAACTCCCCGAGAGACCATCCACTCCAGGGGCCTTCCTAGGATCCATCTGCTTAATGGCTTGGACGATGTCACTCTCTATGTAGTCTTCTTCAAGCCAATCATTGGATTCTTTGGTAACACACTCACTGATATAATTCAAAACATGGATATCATCAACATAGTTATTAGACCAAAACAAATTACAAAAGTAGTTCTTAGCAACATTACAAATGTCTCTATTATTCGTCACCCAATTGCCATTTAAGTCTTTTAGCCTTTTAATATTGTTTTTCTTCAGTCACCTAGTAGCTCTCGCGTGGAAGTAATGAGTATTTCTATCACCCTCATTTAACCAAAAAGACCGTGATCTTTGGGACCAATATTTCTCTTCCTTAGCATAGAGATGATTGAGCCTACTTCGGGTTTCTTTCAAAAATGACGTACTGTTAATTCCTTGAGGCGAGTCAATGATCCTATCAATCTTGTGTTCCCGTCTTCGAATGTCTTTCTTCATATTGTTATATTTACCACGTTGCCAAAGGCCCAGCGACATGCACATATTATCAAGCTTATCCACAAAGTTATTATCACTGCATTGCCACAATCGCCTTTGATAATTTTCTTAGCTTCCTTGTTAATAGCCCAACACTCATCAAACTTGAAACTAAGCCTGGGATCTTTATCTTGCATCTTAGGCTTGCAGCCCTAAGTATCCAAGACAATAGCATCATGGTCAAAATTAGTTTGACGCACCACATACATAGCCATAAAAGGGAAATTCTAAATAACAAACACCGAAGTAAAGAATCTATCCATTCTCTCCTTAATCATGGTATTCCCATCCCTATTATTAACCCAAGTAAACCACCATTTATCGGGCTTGATATCAACAAGAGCTAGCTCATCCACAAGATCCTTGGACTCATTTATTTGCGACCTGGCCTTCTTACGCCCACCCTCTTTCTCTACATCATTCAAAATTACATTAAAATCCCCCCTACAATCCAGTCCTCACCAACTGTCCCACCAATCCTTGTTAGCATTTCCCACAAACTATTTCTAAGACTCGAGTTCACATTACCATAGATACCAGTGAAACGAACACTTTTTTTGTTTTCATATTGAACCAGGGCATCAATATGGAACTTGGAATAATTTTGAATGTTAAATCAACACCTTCCCTCCACATCAACGCGAGACCCCCATTTCTTCCCTCAGAATTCATAGCCAAACCATTTTGCATCCTATATCTATTTTGAACACGTTGAAAATCATTAGCTTTCATTTTTGTTTCACTAAGGAAAATAACATCAGGGTTATTAACAACTAAGAGTTGCTTAAGCTCCCAAAGTATCGCGGGATTCCCCAACCCACGACATTTCCAGCAAAGAAACTTCATTGATCTTGGTGGGGCTAATCGCCAGCTGTCGCCTTAAAAGGTGATAAACCATCCATAAGCTTTCTATAAACTGTTCTACTGGGGCTGTCTTCGATTAACTCTCTACTGCTGCCTCTTGCCCTCTTCTTTTTATTACTCAGTTTCCCACATGTTTCACGAGACAGCTTCAAAGATCGCTTCTCCACTTGAAAGCTTGAACCCGACTCTTCTTTAGTCAGCTTAGTTTTCTCTTTTTCCTTTGTTTTGCCAAGACCATTTAGCTTAGTATTTCCTTGTGTCTTTCCCTTCAACTCACTTTTCACTATTCTTTTTGCTTCAATAACTTCAATCTCGTTTCTCTAATTTCCCCGATCCTGATTAGCTATACCTATAGAAGCTCTTAACCAGTTTCCATATTGATAACTAGTTTCATTGGTTTTGCTTTGGATAATCGTCTTTTGGAATTTTTGTGTTGAATGGCTTATAAGGCCACAATTGTAACAAAATGTAGGCACTGTCTCATATTTTATGGCGCAAATAGAAATGACACCCTCTCTATTCATAAACTGGACCACTCTAAGTAGAGGTTTAGAGATATCAATTATAACTCTAAGTCGAATATATTTTGTCCATCCACCATCTCTATCACGCTAGTCGATGGCAATAACTTCCCCGATAGCACCGCCCACATCCATAGCTACGCGTCTGTCCATGCATTCAAAGGGTAAATTAAATATTCTTACCCAAAATCGTGATAAGTTGAAGGCATAGGATTCCATCTCTTTATATTTAACATAGGGCAACATAGGATTCGCTACTTTTTATTTATTAAAAACTCTTTCTTCTATATGTTCTCCTTAATATGCAATTTTTTGAGCAGAAAAACTTATCCTTAGCATGATTGAAATCCAAAACTAATTAACAAATTAGTAGCACCAATTGAAAGGCATGCAACTGTGAGACTAGTAGGAAGTTCTTGCACCATGAGCTTAGAAAAATTATATTACCTCAACATTTTTTAGGCATTCGTATTTGATATCCATTTCAATGCACATATTTGAGATATAAAAATAGTCTTTCAAATATACAAAATATCTTTTAAAAATAAATATATTTGTATTCTATACATATTTATACCTAACATTTCTCTTTGAATCTAAGTGGCATAGGAATGGAAAATAAAAAATATATATAGTATGCAAAAACTTTATAAATAAGAAATATGCCATTCGACTAATAAGTACTTCACAGAAGCATTGCATAAAGGTAAAGTTACATATAATGTAGTATAATGTACACATTTAACTTGTTGTATAGTATATGTAAATTTGATATTATATAACATTTATTATTTTAAATAATAAAATTTGTTCAACAAAAAAACTTTGTTGCTAAATGTATTCATATATTTATGAGAGAAAAAGGGTGAAAAGGATAATATAGTTTGTTATAATCATATACATTAATTTCTTATCACTAGTATTACGATAATATAGTTTACCTAAATGAAAAAAAAGAACAGTAGCATCTAAAAATTCTTCGGTTTTGCATAATTTTAGGAGTGAATCTCAATACCACTTACCTTCCCACAATACCGCCTACATTTTGTTTCTCGCCCATTTTTCCTTTTTCTTCTTATATGTTTTCTTTTTGTCTTTCTTCTTTTCACAATATTTTTCCTCTTGGCCTTTCATTTCTAGGTTTATGTCCCGAGGTAAACAAAAAAAGCATTCATTTTTTTATTCTAGACAAAGAAACTTTTTTATATTTTTGTTCATTTGTGAGATTTTTGGTCTAAGTTTTCATTCTTTTCCTTCATGCTTTTAGATTTTTAGTAGTTTTTCACTATCAACCATTTGTTCGTTTCTCTTCTAACCTTAGATATTTGTATGAAAATAATATTTTACTCATCATGATAACTTTATAGTTATTCATGTTTAGTTCTTCATGTTTTGATTGCTTCACTTTTGATAATCATGTAATTTTGGATCTTTCATATAGAAAAATTGGGAAGTAAATATATATATTGATTATCAGAAAACAATGTTGAATGCTTGGTGGAACTAGAAATGGTTGACAATTTAAAATCATGTATGTCGTGAGGTTGGAAATTTGAAACAATTAATGGTGGACGTGGGGGAATCCCATCATTTATTCAGAGTTTCATTTTTTGTTTAATGCATGGTGAAAACAATGTTTGCTTTTGTTGATAGTTAGGGCATGCATGTATAACCATCAATTCAAGAACAAAGGATTGTTAAGGAGAGATTATGGGCTGTCTTTGCTCAAAAAGAGCCAAAGATCACAACATTAATGAAAAACACTTGAACAAAAGAAACACTTCCTCAATTGTACATGTAACAAATATTTAGGTTGCTTTCATATGACAAAGAAAATATGTATAGCTTTGATTGATTGCATGTTGTTGAGCTAAGTATATAATTAGCTAGGCTCCAACTATTCATAGACATTAGTAATTTATTATTTAAGAAATGTTCTAAAGCATGATATTTCATATGAAAGTGATTTTGTAAATGTTTCGATTGAAGGAATAATTAGCATAATAGATGTTCTTTTTTTATTAAATGAGAAACTTCATTTATGAAAAGAGAAGCTCAAGTCTCATACAAGACACAAGTTCAAGCAAGAACCAGACAAGCATAGAGTTCCAAGCAAGAACCAGACAAGCATAGAGTTCAAATTCATGCCAAAGAAGACTAGAAACAAAATAAGAAAGACCCTAAAAAAGTCCACCCTACTCAAGTCACCATCACTACTACACCTATTCATGAGTTGAGTTGTTTGCCCAAGTTTGCTCAAATTTAGGAAGGTTTAGACAAAAATATTATACCTGAAAAATGAGTTTGGACAAAAAAATTGTTTAAAATATAAGTGGAACTTGAGCTTAAATATTCAAGGCCTAAACCTGATCCAACTTGCTCTTAAGTTTATAATATGTTTTTCTTTTCTTTTTGTTGATATATTATGTAATTTATATAATATAAAATATATTAATTTGTTTATGTTTAGAAAAGTAATTAAAATGAATAATGATATTATATTAAATAAAATAATTAATTTTTAAAAATATAAATTATATGGACATACCTAACGAGATTAGGTTAGCAATTTATATATATGAACAAGCCTAAGCAAAATTTGAAACTCATATTTCAAGTCAAACCAAGTTTAGATAATTTTGTACAACACTATCTATAAATCTTAACTAAACCCAACCTAACCTATAAATACCATATAATCATCAATCAACTTGAGAGTAAGGGAAGAGTGGCTTACAAATCATAGTAGAATATTTACTATCTAGAAAAAAAAGAGTAGAACTTAATATATAGTTTAAACAGTATTATCATGTACATTTATTAAATTTTGAATTTCATGTAATCCTATGTTTAAGCTTGATTTTTTTTTCATCAACTGCAATCCCATCCCCAATAAACTAGTTTTGAAATTGATACGAAATTGACTTGAGCAAGACAACTGTAACACTCCTAACCCGTATCCGTCATCGGAACAGGGTTACGGAGCATTACCGAAATTTACAGAACATATAATAGACATTTCATATAATTTTTCAATCATATCAAAATCTATTCGTAATCAATCATATCATGCGAGCTATAATGGGTAGGTCCGAAGAGCCATTAACGGGAAGCTTCGGATAGCCATATATCGGGAAGTTCAAGTGACCCATATCAGGTAGCTCCGGAGAGCCATTAATCGGGAAGCTCACAAAAAGCCTTTAATCGGGAAGCTTACGAAGAGCCATATAACATGACGCTCATAAGAGCTGCGGTGTGCCCACAACAAATGCAGGATCACAACCGATCGGGATGCTCCGAAGAGCTATTAACGGAAAGCTCGCAAGAACCATATAACGGGAAGATCGAGAGGGCTAATAATAGGACGCCCTTTCGAGCTATGGTGTGTTCGCAACACATACAGGACCACAACCAATTCGAGAACCCTGTATCCACCGAATCTCATTTATCCAAACGGGACTTAATATTTATCAACTATTATCGGATATGTGATCAATTTCATACATATGACATTTATACAATTCACATATATAACATCCAATTCAAACATATAGATATACAATTTAGTTACACGAACTTACCTTGACAATTATTCGTGTACGTAAAATCGACAAATCCGACACTTTTTTTTTCCACGATATAACTTCGCATTTGAGTTTTTCGGATCTATATGAATGAATTTAACATCAATCTAATAAAATTCATATTCAATACAATCCAATTCATGTCTTAAGCAAATTTACCATTTGCTCCTATACTTTTAATTAATTCTAATTTCATCCCTAGGCTCGGAAAATGAAATTCATGCAATTTAATCCTTATTCCATGCCTAGCCGATTTTTACATATAACAGTAACAGTCATTGTATTTCACAAAAATCAGAATTTTTCTATGAATATTACATCTTTTCAATTTAGTCTCTAAATCACCATTTCATTAAAGTTTCATTTACAAAAGTTTTTTTATCTATCAACAACCTTTCATTTTCTACCATAAAACTTCATAATTCATGCATAATCATCCATGTCAAAACTTTAATACTTTAATAACCTTGCAAATTAATCCCCGAGATAGCTAGATTAAGTTATTACGATCTCAGAAATATAAAAATTACGAAAAATGAGACAAGAATACTCACCTAATTTAGCTAAATAAGTTTGTCTTCTTCAAGCTTTTCTAGCTAAGGTTTCCATGTATTTTTAATTTGGGAAAGATGATGAAATAAGATGATATTAGATTTTTATCATCTTTAATTATTTCTATTTCCAATTTAGTCATTTTCTTTATTTAATTTTCCATGGATGAATCATCAAACTTATCTCCTAACTCCTCTTAATGGTCTATTTTCCATATAAGGACCTCAAATTTTGAATTCCATAGCTATTTGATCCTTTTAGCTACTAGAATTCAACTTTTACATTTTATGCAATTTGATCCTTTTATCAATTAAACATGTAATCGATAAAATTTCCTAACAAAATTTTTATATGATATTCCTATCATACGGTAGACCATAAAATAATTTTAAAATAATTATTTTTTACGGACTCGTATTTGTGGTCCCGAAACCACTGTTCCAATTTCACTGAAAACGAGTTGTTACAACGACATAATTTTATCTTGGTTTCTATATAATTTTTTTCAACTAATTTTATGTTATTTGATATAAAAAGAACTTATCATCTATTTGATGATAATTTTTGGTTATGTATTTATTTATTTTATATAATAACGAAAATTCATTATTTAAAATAATAAAATTTGTTAAATAAAATAAATCAAAAGGACTAATAAAAAAACTTTATTGCTAGATGTATTCATAAGGAGAAAATGGGTGGAAAGTTATTGATGTAAAAATTTGTTACAATCCCATACGTTAATTTCTTATCTACCTTATTATGATAATACATTTCATTTCCCGCCCACTTTTTCCTCCCCTTCTTCCCTTTCTGTTTTGAACATAGCTATTCTTGGAATGTAAATATTTTAAACAAAAGTTGTTTCAAACTTTAGTTTTTTTCAATAAAAGTTGTTCTTAAATAATAACTAGATGACAGTTGTTCTAAATTGAAACATTGTTCTGAATATAACTATTCCAGACATAAAGAATAGTTGTTTTGAACAACTATTCTAAACAATAGTTGTTTTTCTAAAAGATATCAAGTGAAACAACAATGTTACTTATTTCACGTTTGTTAATACAATTTACTAATATATAATATTATTTACCTCAAGGAAGAGATAAAAGGTTAGTAGTCAAAACTGAATATCTATAATTCTCTTTCCCTCATGCTTTTACATGTTTACTAATTTCTCCATTTTCTCATTTCTCTTATAACCTTACATATTTCTAACAAAATATTGTTTTATTCAACATGATCACTTTACAATTCCTCAGGTTTTGATTGCTTCACTGTTGATAATCATATAATTTCTCGATTTTTCATATAGAAAAACTACGAAGTAATATACATTGATTATGAGGAAACAATGATGAATGTTTGGTGGATTGAAAATGGTTCAAAAATTAATATAATAATTATATTTAATATTTAATTTTGTTTAAATAAAGTTATTAATATTTACAATAAAAAATAAAGAGTTTTTCATTATTTTTTTATCTTATTCAATGATGATGTCATGTTTTTATTCACTAATAATGCACAAAACTTATACAATGTTTGTTGATCAAATATTCTCTATTTTTTATTTATAAAAAAAAAACTCTTTCTTCTATAAGTTCTCTTTAATGCGCAATTTGATGAGCAGATAAACTTATCCTTAGCATAATGCATACGTATGCAAATGATTTCAACCTCTACTGCTTTTTAGGCATTCGTATTTGATATCCATTTTAATGCACATATTTTAGATATAAAAATATAATAATTCAAATATATCAAAATGTATTTTAAAAAATAAATATATACGTATTATATACATATTTATAACCAACATTTCTCTTTAAATCTGAATCGCATAAGATTAAAGAATCAGAAAGTATAGTACGCAAAAACTCTATAAATGAGAAATATGCCATGTCAACTAATAAGTACTTCACAGAAAAATTATATAAAGGTAAAGTTGCATATACTGTAGTAAATGTACACATTAAACTTGTTATATAGTATATGATATTTCAAGTCACAGATGCTATTATAGTATGTAAATTTGATATTATATAAAATTTATTATTTTAAATAGTAAAATTTGTTCAATAAAAAACCGTTGTTCTTAAATGTATTCATATATTTAAGGGAGAAAAAGGGTGAAAAGGATATTCATGTAAAACTTTGTTGCAATCGTATACATTAATTTCTTATCATTGGTATTATGATGGTATAATTTACCTAAATGGAAAGAAGAACAGTCACATCTAAAAAATCTTTGGTTTTACATAATTGTAGGAGCGAATCTCACAAATACCTTCTACATTTTGTTTCTCTCCCACTTTCCCTCCTGCTTCTTATACTTTTTCCTTTTTTTTCCCAATATTGTCCTCTTTTCATTTCATTTCTAGGTTTATGTCCCGGATAAACAAAAAAGCATTGATTTTGTTATTCCGGACACAAATAAATTTTTATATTTTTGTTCATTCGTGAGATTTTTTATCTGGGTTTTCATTCTTTTCCTTCATGCTTTTAGATTTTTAGTAGTTTTTATCTATCAACCTTTTTCTCATTTCTCTTTTAACCTTAGATATTTAAAAATATTGTTTTACTCATCATGATCATTTTACGGTTCCTCATGTTTTGATTGCTTCACTGTTGATAATTACGTAATTTTAAATATTTCATATAGAAAAACTCAAAAATAAATATATATTGATTATCAAGAAATAGCGTTGAATGCTTGGTAGGACTGAAAATGGTTGAGAATTTAATGTCATATGCGTAGTGAGGTTAAAAATTTGAAACAATTAATGGTGGACGTGGGGGAATCCCATAATGTATTCAGGGTTTCCTTTTTTGTTTAATGCATGGTGAAAACAACGTTGGCTTTTGTAGATAGTTAGGGTACGCATGTTTAGCCATCAATTCAAGAACAAAGGATTGTTGAGGAGAGATTATGGGCTGCCTTTGCTCAAAAGGAGCCAAAGATAACAACATTAACGAGAAACACTTGAACAAAAGAAAAAACAAGGCAGCAGTGCAATTGGTTGCTCCTTCATCCACACAAGAAGACATTTTAGAAGGTGGCAATGATGGAGAAAAGCAATCCTTTGTTCCAAAGCAGCTCGGTGATGGTGATCAACTAGATGCTGCTGGATGGCCATCATGGTTAGCTTCAGTAGCAGGAGATGCTGTTAAAGGATGGCAACCTCGGCGGGCTGACTCTTTTGAGAAGTTAGAAAAAGTAATTACTCTCTTCCTCAATGCTTCTTTTACCTGTTTTTCTATATACAAAAAGTTCTGCACTCTCCACTTCTATTTGGTTCATATCTAGTATCAACTGTTGGATGAATCATCTTGAGCATTGCCCATTGGGGTTTTCATTTAAGGATGTCCATATTAAACCATCTTTTCATACTGGGATACTTGTTGCTTCATGGAATTTGATATACATTTGCAGCTGCATACGTAAATATCATATTTTTATGCTATGTTATCATGTGAATGTCAAATTATGCGTGGCTCTCCATGTTTTTTGCTGTCCATATTGACATAGTAAGTTGCATATGCAGATTGGTGAAGGAACTTACAGTAGTGTATACAAGGCCCGGGATCTAGTAACTGGCAAAATAGTTGCCATGAAGAAGGTTCGGTTCATTAATATGGATCCGGAGAGTGTTCGTTTCATGGCTAGGGAAATCAATATTTTGCGGAAACTTGACCATCCAAATGTTATGAAGCTTGAAGGTATAGTCGCTTCTCGGATGTCGCGCAGCTTGTATCTTGTTTTCGAGTACATGGAGCATGACCTTGCTGGGCTTGCAGCAACTCCTGGCATAGACTTCACTGAAGCACAGGTGAGGTACAATAAACTCAGATGTTGAATTGCTTTTATCTTTAACCTCAAGTGTTTACAAATTTGGTTGTAGATTAAATGTTACATGCAACAACTATTTCGTGGCCTCGAACACTGCCATAGCCGGGGTGTCCTGCACAGAGACATCAAGGGAGCAAATCTGCTGATTGACGACAATGGAGTTCTTAAGATAGCAGATTTTGGTTTGGCTACATTTTTCCAGGCTGATCCTAAGCAACCACTAACAAGTCGTGTGGTAACTCTTTGGTACAGGGCACCTGAGCTTTTGCTTGGTGCCACTGAATATGGAGTTGCTATAGATTTGTGGAGTTCTGGTTGCATACTTGCTGAGTTATTTGCTGGGAAGCCTATTATGCCTGGAAGAACAGAGGTAAGTCTGTCTATATAAACACAATTTAAACCCCTGAACCTGATACATAGTGTTCTTAGTTAATAATATCTGCAGGTAGAGCAAATGCACAAGATATTTAAGCTGTGTGGTTCACCCTCAGAGGAGTACTGGCAGAAAACAGAGCTACCACATGCATCAAGTTTCAAACCCCAAAAACCTTACAAACGTCGTATTGCTGCCACTTTCAAAAACTTCCCTCAGTCTGCCTTGTCTCTTGTTGATAAACTCCTAGCAATGGAACCCGAAAATCGTGGCTCCGTTGTTTCTGCACTTAGAGCTCAGTTCTTTTCAACAGAACCTTTACCTTGTGATCCAGCAAGTTTGCCTAAGTATCCTCCCAGCAAAGAACTAGATATCAAACGTCGAGATGATGAAGCAAGAAGGTACTCTTTTCAGTCCTTATTGTCAATCTTTTACAGTTCTCAGTTCTTGTGTATTCATGTTGTGTTCATATTATATTTTTCCATTTAGTGTTCATTTTGTATGATCTTTCTATTATTGTTCTCTTTTTCATTTTTGGATTGATAAACCTGAATTCTCTGGAGGAACATCAGGAAAAAAGCAGAGGCTGTAAAGGGGAGAGGGCCTGAATCTGTTAGAAGACGTTCAAGAGATTTTAAGGAAGTGCCTACACCAGAAGGATCAGATACTAATGCAGATTCTACAAGAAACCGTGGCAGCTTCAGAACACAAATGTCTCAGGCAGCTAATACTTCCCATAAGAAAGGTGATAAAGCATCCAACGAAGATCCTGCATCGGTAAATGACCAACTCTTTCTGCGTAATTTTTGTTACTATATATTATTGTTTACCACCACCACCATCATCATCATTGTATGCACTGGATGAGATATGGAACCCAATGCATGAATTCATAAGCTTACTGAACTATAACTGTTTTAAGTGTACATCATCCTCAAGATGTAGTAATTAAACTAATGTTATGGGGCAATGGTAGGGTTATGCTCCAAGGAAGACGAAGATCCAATACTCAGGACCAATGGTGCCTCCTGGAGGAAACATTGAGGATATACTTAAAGAACACGAGAGGCAAATCCAGCAGGTCATACGGAAAGCACGTCTTGACAAGTGAACAGTTGCATCATAATGGAGAATGGTTTCCGCAAAATCCCTGAAGCTTGATCCAATCTTCTTTCAACTGTTTTCACCACCCACTTCGTACATAGCCACTAAGTGACACACTGAGTCCCCACACTTATTGCTTGATGAAATTTCAAGGAATTTGTTGGGGTTACTAGAATAGCATAGCATGTGATGGGCAAGAGGAGTTTACTTGTATTGTGGTTATGGTTGGATGGGGTTTTTAGTGTACAAAGCTAACATTACCCTTCCATGTATATTTTTCTTCTCATGTATCTATAATGATAGTTTTAGCTTTTGGCATCTCTTTTTGTGAATGGTGGAAAAAGCGGACTAGACCAGCCAATCAGATTATGAATATGTAACCAGCAGAAAATGGAAACCAACGACCTGTTCAGTTCACTATTGTATACATATGACTGAATATGTTGAAACATAAACAGCAGAAAATGGGTTTTAATAATTGAAAATTTTTGGATTTATATTCTTTTTTAAATTTTTAAGTAATTAATGAGATTTGAATCTATTGAGTATAATGCAATTTTACTTATTTTTGGCTTAAATAAATTTTTTATTCATGCAGACTAGAGGTGATCATTGGTCGGGCCGGGCCGGGCCAGTCCCAAAAAAAATTCGGACCGCATCCTAGGCCCTGGCCCGAAATATGGGCCTGAAATTTTATCCATGCTCGGCCCGGAAAAAATTCCTAAGTCCGAACCCGGCCCGGCCTATTTTTTTAATAAACACAAAAAAATTATTTTAAAAATAAAAAAATAAAAAAAGTATTTTAAAAATATTTTAAAATTAAAAAATAAATAAAAACAAATAATTATTATATTCGGGCTGGGCCTGGCCCAGGCCCGGGCCAAAAAAGTGGTGCTCGAGGCCGGCCTGTTTTCTAAACGGGCCTCATTTTTTTACCCAAACCCATATTTCGGGCTTATATTTTTACCCAAACCCTCCCATATTTCGGGTGGGCCATCAGGCCGGGCCGGGCTGCTTGACCCATGATCACCTCTAATGTAGACTAGTCTTTAAGGATTGGATTATTAGTTCAAAAGTGAACTCAAAATATGAGAGAATTTGGATAAAAGTATAAAGTTTAAATAATGAGTTTGGACAAGATTTTAGACTTGCTTTCCATTTGGCTTGGGCCTTGAACTAATTTGTTTTAGCCCAAGATCAACTCGATCCAATTATAAACCCAAACCCATTAACTTAAAACCCAAGTCTTGCCAATGATGTTTTATTTGTGTTGGCAAAGTTGAGACTAGAGGTGTCCATGGGCCGGGCAGGCCCAACCAAAATTTTAGGTCCGTTTGCTAGGCCTATCCCAACTCAGCCCAAAAATGGGCCTAAAATTTGCCCAAGCCAGCCCGTATAAAAAAGCTAAAACTCGGACCCGGCCCGACCGTATTAATTTTTTTATATTATGTATTATATAATTTTTTAAAAAATTATATAATACATAAAAAAATACTAAAAACATTAAAATAAATGTTTCCCAACAAATTGAAAATAAATTTTAAAAAAATATATGTACTTAAATAATACTAAGATAGATGCAACTTAACAAGCAAAATTTTTTGTTCAAGGACATTTTTCGGGTCTATATTTTTAACCAAACTCTCCCACTTTTTGGGCGAACCTTCAGGCCAGGTGGCCTATCCCATGGACAAGTCTAGTTGAGACCCTAGGGCCTTGGTGGCTCAAGTTTGAGTTTTATCATACGTAATTATCATGCGTGAAGTTCATTTTTTAGATTATGTTAGGTTTAAATTATATCTCATCATGTATAGATATTATCCAAATTTATTCTAATCTGAGCCCGAATATATTCTAATTTTTAGTTCGTTGAGCTTTATATTGAATTAATTCTAATTATGATTAATAGAATATATATTATCACTATGAATCATTGCAAAAAGATGAGATGTTTTATGCCATTAGATTGAATACTTAAAATTGGAAAGGCTCGTTTGATTGAAAGAGTTGGGAATAGCGTTTTTAAATATTGGAAATTGAGGTGACCTTGCATTACAGTGAACTGACACACTACTTGAAATTTGGATTTGTTTTCCGGGATTATTAGGAGCGTTAGCACCGCCTATCATTCTCCTAGTATTGGCATTCAATATCAGGCTTTGGATGATAACTGCTGATTCTATCCCGGCCACTTTGGACAATGGAAGCATTAGTAGCTATATGATCCGATGCACCCGAGTATACTATCCAAGAGTTTGGGTGGCTCGTAGCCTATTTGAGCAATACAGCATGTTGCAGTCATATTGTCGATAGGAGTTGGATTGGTTGATGAATTTTGATGGCTGAGTTTTAAGGTTGGTTTTTCCATTTCTTCATAGAAAAATCATTTTTCTTACCATGTAGAGCTTCAAAGAAGAAAACAGAAGTGAGAGATGATTGCTTTTATAGACAAAAACTGTTTATATATAAAATTTTCAAAAACAGAAAGCCACCAATTTTATACGTAATTCTAGTAGTAATCAAATCCTAAATTAAGATAAAGAGAGATTCTAGGAAAAACCTTCCTAATCTCTTTATTCAATGAGGAAAAAAATGATCACTCAAGTGTAGGGGTTAACTTTGGACTGAGTTACACATTCTATAAAACTCTTTTCTAAAACCTTAGCCTAAAGGAAATAAATAAATAATAAATTTTCTCAACCTCTCTGAAAAAAGGCACTAACAAATTGAGACAGAAGGTATTAATCATTTTTCATAAAGCATTAATTTCACAATTTTCAAAAATACCTCAACAAATTTACATGATGGATTGTTGGATATGAGTTTAAAAGTGGTTTATAGGATAAGATAGAAGAGTGAAGTTGCTTGTGATTATGGAGATGATCTTAAGAGGGTTTGATGCCAGCTAAAAGGTCTACCTTTTTTTTTTTACCCTATAGTTACTAACTTATTTACCAATAATTATTTTATCAATTCCTTCATGCAGTTCATCAATTAGTTTGCGTTAGGTTACAACAATACTTCTATGAAGATAATGCAATGTACAATCAAGCATCTTTGTTTGCATACCCAAGTTTATTGGGTATTTCTGCTCGCCATTCTGGCAAACACTGTTCTGCCACAGCCGAAGATAGTTGGCTTTGGGATTGATAGCTCAGCTCATCGAAGGAAGATCGGAACCTTCCAACTCGTTGAAGGAAGACTGAAATCATACGACTCAGACCTAAAACATACATTCCTTTAAATAGAGATTACAATAATTAAATAAAAAAATATATCAACTAAATAAAACCATATGAAATACTTCTATTCTAAGAGTCCTAAAACAATGTATTGTCCTACCCAAGAATCCTAGGTCCACACCACTTCCATTGGTAATTTATTTTGTTCGCCTGAACAAACAACCTGATGCACTAAAATCAGAATGTAAGGCTTTATACCTAATAAGAAAGCCACGGAGCAGGAACCTGTAATATAATATGACTGTCTTATCTACTTGAAAAACTGTTATGCAAAAGTTGTGTAGCGAGAATTCAGAGTTATTCTACGCATTACCTGTAGAGAGTTTGTTTTTCATTTTTCTGTCTAGTCTAGAGAATATAGATCATAACATGTGTCACTCTTTTAACCATACTTACAAAATTTAATAACTCCACTACCACAGAATGAGAAATTTAATAACTCCACTACCACAAAATGAGAATATAGATCATAAGAACATGTGTTACTCTTTTAACCCTAGGGCCTTGGAACTTCTAAGTTTACTCCAAGGTACTCTCAACAAGGCCCTAATTGATATGGGAGACGTAACTCCCAAAATACTAGCAAAGATAGATGGCAAGAAGGGAGTTAAGCAACCTGATGGGATGCAGCGACTGTTATTTTACAGTTCCATTCATTTTCATAAACACAACTACAGTGCTAATGATATTCACATGCCTAGCAGCAAGTCACACCCACAAGAAAATGGCATCATGGATAACCGTGGGCTTAAAGAGATATTACAGCAGTTATCGTTTCCCTTGCCCTTCAGTTTTCTAAACAAAAATCGCACTAAATTGCACAATTAAACTTATCCAAATAGACATAAATCCAATTTCCACATGTATTTAACAATTATAAGCTTCACTGAATCCAAAAAAGGAAAGCATTGACTTAGGCATACCAATTTTTTTCTTCAAAACTGGAGTTTAGAACTGGTATGGAGAGAGCTAGTATATTTAATGGCCAGCAGTCAGCTCCAACTTAGTTCCCCATTGCTGCTCTTCTTCCTGATCTTGAGAGATACACAAGCTTAAACTGTAGTCTATGAAAAAAGCTTAAACAATCTTGATTACATTCCTCTGAATAAAAAATAAAGAAGGACACAGTTCCATAGAAAAGCTTCTAATGTTGAATATTAAATTCTACAACTGCTCAACGAAGCAGTTTAAGATACTGTTGTAAAATGAAAATATGAGATCATTCGCTCTATACTAAATTATCTTATCATAAAACCTATATGCATTAATTTTAATTTACATTGATTAGTAAAGAATGTAAACTTTACAGTATACAGCAGATTGAAAACAGTTAACAATTGCCACAAACTTCTATATAAACCCACCAAATTGAAAACAATCATTTGATAGGCCTTTCATAGTATGGGCTCCACTGATGATAACTCTGTGCTAAACAACAGCTTCTAATTTTGAACATAAAAATGACCCTGCAATCATGCATCAATGCTAGGCCCCGGATATGCTGGCAGGCTCATAATCCGCTTGTCCAACACAGGGCCTCCAACAGTGAAATGATACAGACTCTGAAACTTTGATCCTCTAAACCCAAGAAGTTCATGCACTGCAAAGTATTAAAAAAAAAAAAAAGACGTCATTAATGTTTGATGTTTGGGAAATGATGGGTCCAACTTTGTAGTTATAAGGGGATGTTGAGGCAAGGGCAGGCTTTGGATTTTTGTGTTAGTCCTGAAAAAGGGGTATGCTCCTTAAGGGTATTATTTCCTCAGTTCATTGTAAATAATCTTATATCAATGTACAAATTGCAATGAGACTGCCTTAAACACCCTCACCAAAGATGAGACTACCTTATGAAACAACTGACAAGGAAGCAGTATCATTTAGATGAGATGTCTAACCTATATTTGATGAAGAATTTTATTAGAAGACTAGGATACCATATATAATCACTGTTGATTCGGAATACAAGTTTAGAATAATGGTGAAAATTAAAAGACATACCAGGATCATCAAAGAAGCAACCAATTCCAGTTGCAGATATGCCAACAGCATGCGCTTCAAGGTACAGCACCTGGCCAAGAACTCCAGTTTCCCAAAACAATCTAGGATACATCCAGGCACCCTTCTCACTTAAGGTAGGTTCAAAATGAGCCACCATTCCAAGGCTGAAGCAGCCATCGCTAGCGATATCCTGTGTGTAGAAGTTTGGTGTTTCAGTTACATATAGAAACTATGCTTTGCAGGTTTGCACTCTGCAACAAAGAAGCCTTCTGCAGGAAAGGTCATTCAAAACAATAATATTCTCAAGCATTTTGCAAACGGCTCTTCCTCCACCTCTATTATTCATATTCAACAACCAGTATTTATGTTTGTAAACTTCATGCATTGATGAACAAAGGATATCGATATATTGTTAATAAATCTGTTTCTATTTACCGAATCAAGCTCTTCCTAAGCAATTTGTTTTGGCAGTGTATATAAACCACAAAGAAAATGAAAAAGAAGAGAAATGGCACACACCTGATGGCATGAAAGGCGCTTGGCAAGCTCTCGACAGTCACTACTTGCCAGTTCATACAAAGGTAGATCATCAGGGCATCCCTCTGGTTTCTCCCACTTAAACTCAGATCTGGTAGCCATCTTAAGCTCCTCTAAATGATCCTCATTTCTTACCAAGAAATACAATCCCTTGGGCAAACCTATCACTCTATGAACAAATATAGCAGCATGAACCTCCGCATCCCAAGAGAGAGCCCGAAATGGCAATGTTGATTGTCTTCTATGCTTCTCCCCCTTCCCTGATGGAAGGCAGTGCAACAAAATCTGATAAAATGTTTGCCTATCCATTACGGTTACTCCATCCATATCAACTGCACTCCTCCTTTTCCTAACAACTTCCCTAATTGTAAAACCTTTGTAAGAGTTTTCACTACAGATCCCACTGCTTTTAAATTGATCAACTAGAAATTCACCCTTTTGAATCGTCAATGGCTTTTTAACTGCCTCGGCTGTCCTATAAATTATGTCCCAACAAATATGTTCCTTGCTAAGCGAATTTGACTTCCCTTTCCACTCCAAATTCGTAAACTCATTTACTACAGAACTCAATTCCTTATAGTTCACATCGAATGGATTACTCCCGTTAGGAAAAACAAGAATCAAACAATCTGGGTGCTCAAATTCAATCTCAGGAAACTTGCCTTTGATTGGTCTTGATGGTATTTTAAAGTCCGGGAAAAACTGAAGCCCCATTAGCTTCTCCAAATCCTTGTATCCAAACCCATCTAGAAGCTTGACATCCCAGCCAAGCGTTGCGGCAGCCATTGCAATAGCTCCAATTGCATGACCCACATCGTGATTGCAGTAACGAAACGCACGTTCTCCGTATTTCCATGCTTCTCGCCAGAAAATAGAAGAAATTCCAATGAGAAATGAATTATCAGGAAAGAAGTTGGGGAAAAACCCAGATGGGATTGTGGCACGAAGCTCGAGAGAGTGTTCTTTGGGAGCATAATGGGCTACAAAAGGAGAATCAGAGATTGATTGAATAGGAGGGGCAATAAGGTAAGCCTCGGTGGGATGCAAATTGCCGCTGCTGGGGTTAACCCGAAGGGACCAAGTGGAAAACCCGGTGGTTTTCCAAGCTGAAAGAGCCAAAGAATCGAAAAAGAGTTGGGAGATAGTGGAATGGGAGATGGGTTTAGGAGGAGGAAGAGAATGGAAGAGAGAAGAATACAAAGGAGCATCATCTGTCACCGCAACTATTGGTCTGTCAGTGGGAAAATGGAGGAGAGGAAGCAGAGGAGCAGAGATGTAACGACGGAAAGGGTTAGGTTGATTGGCCCAGTCAAGGCCACGCGGTCCTCTGGCATAGTTGGCGAAACCATGCTTCGTTTGATGATGGTATGTGAGGGCTTGAGCTACCTTTTCTTGCAGCTCTTCTTCTTCTTCTTCTTGTTTTCTAACGGAGTTGTCTACAGATGACGCTGAAGGGGAAGAAGAAGAGAAAGAGGCGATTGGGATCATTGTCTTGTTGGTTGAAGGAAGACGGTGGAAACGTGGAGAGTTGAGCGGCAAAGGAAGTCTTGAAGGAAGGAATTTTGACGCCATAACTAACAGATTTTGTAATAATAGTAGTAGAAACAAGAAAAATCCAGATTTTGTAGCAATGCCTCCCTCCATAATAAAAGGAAATAAGCCCAATGGAATTATGGGCTAAGGGATTGGCTTTGAGAAGGCATCCCAATTCATCCATCTCACCCAGCAAAACCAAAATCACGTAATCTTTCTTTTTGGGTAAGCTACATTAGTGATCAACAAAATATGTAAAATCTTTTATTTTAATCACTCAACCACAAAAAAATTACAATTTCATCCTTAACTATTTTGATCACTCTAAGCCTTCTTTAATGCTTCTAGATAGACTTTTGGAATAAAAAGTACTTTTCCTTAAAACTATTAAAAAACAAACATTATTTCAGAAAAATTTTTAACTAAAAAAAGTATTTTTTGACAAATGGAGAAGTTGAAAATTTTAACTTTTTCTTCAGCCAAAAGTACTTTTGGCTTCTATTTACATTTTTAACCTTTGTCTTCTCCTAAAATTTTTAGTATTTATATTTGGTATATAAATATTATCCCTTTTTAAAACTTTAATCCAAATATATGTAATATTTTAATTTGTTAGGTTTATGTTTTCTATATTATGTTAATATCTAATATGAGTTATATATTCAAATACATCTTAAAATAAAATAATACAAATGTGTTAAAAGTATTAATTAAAAATAAAAAATAATTTTTAAAATAATACAATTGTGTCAATATCTAATTACAAATATTTAATTATTATATTTAAATATTTAAATATATTTTATATATTCTAATTAAATTTAATAAATAATTAATATTAATTACTTAGAAATATTTAAAATTAATATTATATATTAAAATATTAACAATAAGTTATAATAAATTATTTTTTATATTTTTACTAAAATATCATAACATTAACTAATTTGAACATTATTTAAATACGTATTTGTTACTTTATAATATTATGTCTAAAATAGACATTTTATTTCTCAAAAGCACTTTTTGACAGTAATACCAAACACTCAAATTTTTCAAAAGCACTTTTCCACGGCACTTTTCAAAAATACTTTTCAAAAGTAATGAAGAACTGGCCCTAAATGTTTCTGATGTTTTACTCCATGCGGGTTAGAGGGGAATTAGGAGATTCACTTATTTTGTGAGTAAACAAATGTAGCAAACTTTGCGCTTTTTTTTTCCTTTTGGGTTAGTAAATGTTTTTTACTTCTCCCAAAAAAAACATTTTACCTAATTGTTAACTAATTAATAGTTTTTTTATTGGTATAATAATAAAATTAATCCTCAATAGTTATATTTTACATCAATTTAACTCTAATTTTATTTAAAAATTATAAAAAGATAAATTTCTTTTTATGAATTGGCTTAATTGAATAAGAGGTATCTAAATTATTGGATCTTGTGCCCTAAGTGTAATATTTTCGTCTATGTACACTTGTAATTTTTTTCGAACAGATTGGTTAATAAAATTATTCATGAATATCTTTTGTATAATGTTCACATATGATTTTTGCATGTAAAGCAAAATAGAAGCAAATATTAGCTTACAGGTTGTCTAATGTTTAACTAATACTAAGCGGTAGTGCGTGGTCGGATTGCAATGCAAAAACACAACTTATATTAGTAGATGAACCTAAACATGTCCTTAGTCTAATCGAAAATGAGCAAATTTATAGAAAGAATAGTATGTCGTCTATCAAGTTCAATTGGGGAGATGCCTTGTGTTGAGCATCGAAGTGGATGACTCCTAAAAAATAGGCACATAAATGTGATTGACCGGACTGACATTACATCGGGCTAGACCAAGAAGAATAAACCCTAAATCCGTTTATGGATTTATTCACTTGTGACGTTCAAAGTGTGGCATACCTTAATCCTGAGTGGATGACAGACTATGCATGTGTGACTCGTATACTTTGATGTAAGTAAAAGTCTAAGTTCAAAAAAATAAGGAACTTAAAGCTAGTGCGTTAGGTATACGACTTCTATAGTATGTAGCGTAATTCACAACAGAGGAATTCATAGCTCGAGATATGGGTAAATGATATCCTCTTATTGTCATTACATGGTTGATGAAAAGTAAACGCGACCATGGGTCGTTCGTCTTATGCAGATCTGAAACATTATGAAATCGAGTTTCAAGTTAGAGATAGTGTTTTTGAAATTTTCACATTGGAAAAAGGTTCTACGATTTGGATGGAAAGGTAAGCTGAGTCTGACATTTATTGAACCTTATGAGGTTGTTGAGAGGTCTGGGCCAATGGCTTATCAACTCAAGTTTTCGTCAAAACTTGAGTGTATTCATATGTGTTTCATGTGTCCATGTTGCAAAAGTATCAATCTAACCCATTGCATATAGTGTCGATTGAGGAGATTGAGATTCGACCTGATCTTAAGTATAAGGAGGAGCCGATTGAGATTTTGTCTCAAGAGGAGAAAGTGTTGTGTAATAAGAGAATTCAGTTGGTTAAGGTTTTGTTGAGTAACCACAAAATGAAAAAAGGCTACTTGAAAAGTCGAGGACATGATAAGACATCAGTATCCCTATCTATTTAACTCAGGTAAATTTCAAGGACAAAATTCTTTTTATAGGAGGAGAGTTGTCACATTCCAAAATTTGGTCTAGTATTTGGGTTAGTGGACTGGATATTCGATTTGGATCCCGGAAGAATTTGTTAAAATAGAGCCTAAAGTTAGTTTCGAAAAATTGGAATTAAATGTCTGAAAATTATTTTCCATACAATGATTTTAAACATATATAAATTATATTTTAAAAAGAATCGAAAAAAAGGCTTTTAATTAGAAAAGAGGACTAATTTTTAAAAAGGTCAAACTTGACAGTTGCCCAAAAGCAATTATACATTTGTTTTAAAAATCAGTTTTTCCCCTGTAGCTTTAAAACCCCCATTCATGTCCCTTCCCTCCTCATTCCTCTTTATTTGAAATTTTTGCCAAAAAAAATCTACACATTTTTCTTTCAAAACAAACGAACAACTTTGACTTTCTTTTCACTCAAGCACTCAATTTCCTCTCAAATTTCAAGAAAACTATCAAAATCTTCATCAATTTCCTCATTATTTTCTAAAGGATTTTCAAGAAATTCAAGTTCTAACTCGTTTTTCGTCTCCAAGCAAGTTGAGATTCTATTTCTTGATTTTATTTCTATGCATTTTTCTTTTTTTCAAATCAAGATTTGATCCTCTAAAACAAGATTTTTAAAGATTTAAATAAATATGTTGAAATTGAGCTCTAAAATGGAGAAGTTCATATTTCCAAGCTAAAATTTGGTTTCTAAATTATTTCCATCTTATTTTGGTAAGATTAAAAGGTTTTTAAACTTGTTTTAACAAGTCATTATGAGATTTCAAGGATTTGATTATTTTTCTTCTTCCTTTAAGGTATTCTAAGGTGATTTTTTTAGAAAGCTAAATTTTGAGTTATTGAGTGTTCTAAGTGGTTTAGATTCATTCTATTAAGGAGATGATTAGAATCAGGTTTAAGTAATGGAAACAAAAAATAGTTAAGAAATCGAAGATTTCAACAAAACTAGTTAAATTTTTGGCTTATGAGAGGGTAGTGTGGATCTGCATTTTTGTTGAGATTAATTGTTTATGGTTTCTACTAACCATATTTTATTATGTGTAATGTGCATATGAAGTTTCAGATTCATCAGAGCCCTCTATGAGTAAGGCGAAGCTTGTTTAAGCTTTCGATGAGCAAGCGAAAGCTGATTTGGTGAGTGTTCCAGAGTCACTACTTGTATACACAATTCATTAAGTTAATTAGGATTTTAGGTTAGCCTAAACACCTACATAAGTTCCGTGTGTAAGCCTTCTTACTCATTTTGCAAAATAGTGTCTATGTGATGTGAGATGTGTAATATGATATGTTAATGCAGCAAGTAATGTATGATTGTGTCAGTATATGATATGGGAATTATTGGTTTTATGCACATATATGTGCTTTAATATGGTTTTGGCTTATTGAGCATTGTGTTAACCCTTGTAAGTGCATCAAATATGAATATGACAAGCATGCTATGTGAAAATGATAGTGTTACGATTATAATGAATATGAATAGAGAAAATGTGCATAAAAAATAGCTAAATATGCGTAAAAGGGGATATGTTGGCCTTGTGATCTTTTTGAAACCATTCGATATAGTGGCATGCCATATGATTTGAGTACCCGCCTATGCTTTGTATATGGGTATCGAGGCCTGAGACATGTTGGAGAGAAAAGGGAATGATGAGCTAAGCTCCATTCATTGGGATATGGTTGGTTTGTTGGAGAGTGTTAGCTTAACATTTCACTTTATTTGGGACATGATAGACTCTTTGACACATTGACTCTTTGACACATTGGTGTCTTGGAGATCAGTTTTTCCAATGCGATGAAATGTGCTTATGTACATATGTTAGTCACAATGACCAAACACATCAAAATTGAAATGTTTGAATTATGCCTTAAGTGTCTTGTGTAAAAGAAAAATCATGATGTTTTCTTTGGTGTCTTATGTAAGTATAATGAAAAAATGTTTAACCTTCTTATGTGGGCAAGATGGATCATGGCAATGATGATTTGACATGGTGAGAAAGTGCTTGTGAGTTTGCTTTTAGCATGCTTTTACTTAACCTTTGATTTCATGTTTGCATTGTAGTGCTTTTGAACATTCACTGAGCTTGGTTAAGCTTAGACACTTTTTTCATTTACCTTGCTAAAAAGTAGTGCTACGAGGAGTGTGAAGTGGGCAAGAGAGGTGATCCTTACAAGACATAGCATTTGAGTATGTTATAATGATTTTGAACTCTTTCAATAAAGGTAAGTGGGTTATCATGTGGGACTAGACTTTGGACTATTAATATAGACTTTGAACATTGATTTTTGGTTTTTGGGTGCTTGAGAATATTGTTGGTGATGCATGTTATGTCTAACCGGAGTTCAAGTGTTAAAAATGCATGGAATATGGTTAAAAAGTGCTAAAAAAAGGGCTAAACCAAAATTCTGGAAACTTTAACCTGTCTAAAATAATCGAATGACTTAATTTGAACATGTGGGAGCCTTAGGAAATTATGGTATGCTAATATGGTATGTTGTGTGATTGATTTACTTAAAGTGCATATGCTAACATAAACATTTACTTGAAGTGTCAAATTATGTTTTTTTGTAAGTTATGGTATGTTGGAGCATGTTCTAAATGTGAGTTGTGGGGAATATGACTTGTTAGAAATGAGAAATAGGCTAAAATGCACGAAATGGTATGTTTGGGAGTGACAAAAACTAGAAATTTCAGGTTATTAGGTTGTTTTGTAGAAATTACAGGTGACGTCTCGAAGACGTTCGGATGTTGTTGTGACGAGAGATCAACATCGAGACACCCTTTTTTTCACATCTTCGTGATGAGAGGCCTCTTCCATATCACGTTGTGATGTGGTGAATCGCGTTGTCAAGATGTAGGTTGATTTTGTAACTTTGCAACTTAGTCCTAATGTTTGAGTGATGTAATTGGAGTCCAAAATGCTATAAAATGCTTTGAAAACATACATACCTAAGATTTAGATGTCTAATTTTGTAAATCCAAAGATAATTTTGTAATGTGGTTATTTCTAATATTTTGTCACTTTTTCAATTTAGTCCCTAAAACCCTTATCTTCAAAATTAACTGAGAATGTTAATCAAACTAAGTTGATTCTTTCAAAAATGCTTCTAAAAGGATTTTAGAATTAAAATGTATTTTTAAATTGTTGTTAGACGAATGTGTTCATATGTTGGATATGAAAAGATAATTTTGTCCATGGTTGCAATTTGAACGATTTGTGTTAGTTAAAGCATGTAACTAGGCTTGTTTGCTTATTCATGATTATGTATGATTAAATTCCATTTCAATGATTTTCGTTGTCAATTAGATAAATAGAAAAAAAGATTTGTGCCTATAAATATTGCGATGTGCTTTGAGCCACTTCGATGACTAATGTGACGTTTTGGATTCAAGCCAAACAGTCTTGGCCAGGTTTGGGCTACCACATTTGGTGGTATCAGAGGTAGGCTAGCAACACTCAGGCCTAGATTACTAAAGTACCTTTGACTAAAATACCCTTGAATGAAATTGTTTGTTTTCATCGTAGGAACGAGAACACATTGCCTTTATAAAATGTTTTTTACAGGAAAATACCTTGGATCACTAACCATTATTCACACTCTCGTTTTATTTTGTGTTTATATTATATAAAATATGCCTCCTAGACGAGTAAATATGAACGCATGGAAGGGTGATACATCCTCTGCACCACTTGTGCCACCTCCGAGGAGAAATGCATTGGAAGCAAGTGTTGACCCACTGATGCAAGCTATGATTGGGGAACTCCAGTAGATTGCGGATTACCCTAACAGTAATAAACTTTTTCAACTTTTACGATTTAGTCCTTTTTTCTTAATTAACTTTTTAAACGATAAAATTTCTTAATCAATTTTTAATACAATACTAATGACCTTGTAAATATTAAATAATTAATATTTACAAACTAACACGTTAGAGTTGTGGTCCTGAAACCATTAGAAAATGGGCTGTTGCATGAAAGAGTTGAGAGGATCCTTGAGGAGATGTCTAGCATTGATGAAGAGAAGTTGGGTTGTACCATATCTCTACTTGACGGTGAAGCCCACCATTTATGGAACACAATGAAGAGAGGAACTACAACTGACTGTCTGACTTGGGATTAGTTCCTAGAGGTGTTCAAGAGAAAGTTTATGGGGGAACAATATATAGAAGCCTGTAAGAGAAAATTCCTTGATTTGGTTCAAGGCACCATGACAGGGGTTGAGTATGTGTCAGAGTTTTTTCAACTTAGCCATTATGCTTTGAAAATGGTTCTTTCTGAGAAAGACCGATGCAAGAGGTTCCAGTTTGGAATGAATTAGGACATTCGAGTATACCTAGTAACACATGGTATGGAGGTCTTCGATGAGATGGTTGAGAAGGCTAAGACTATAAAGGAGAAATTGGTCGAGCAGCCGTGATCAGTGGTGATTAAATCTGGAAAGAGGACCTCTGATCATTCTGGTGTATCTGGACAATCGCTTAAAAGAGTTCGTGATTCACAGGGATCTAGTAGAGGTGCTCGATATGGAATCTAACCAAGCCAATCTAGGCAGTAGAGTAGTGTAGTAGTTAGTAATGGTAGGACATCGAGAGCTTCGGGATGGCCGCTTTGTGATCATTGTGACCGTAGGTATCCAAGTGAGTGTAGGAAGCATACTAGGGGATGTTTTCAATGTGGTTTTAGGGAGCATCAGTTGGAAGACTGATCTAGGAAAGTTGAGGTTTCCCGAACTTAAGGTTCTGCACCTGCAATCACTAAAGGTCAAGATCGAGGCCAAGGTAAAGGTTGTAATGGGAGACAAATTGGACATCGGACTATCGTACACACCGTTGCTATACAAGCTGAAACCTGGGGACCAGCGCGAGTTTATACCTATAAGAAGCTGCAGGACTGTAATTCGACCAAAATGATTGCAAGTACCTTTACTTTGTTGTCAATTCCGTTATTTTTGTTAGTTGATTTTGATTTTACGCATTCATACATCTTAGGCAAATTAGCTGGTGAGTTGGGGCTTCTGGTAGAGATGGTTAGATTGGATATGATTATCACTAGTTTATTGGGTGAAAGTGTTGTAATGAATAGGGTGTCGTAAGTGTCTTTTGATGATTTAGGGACATGTTTTACTTGTAGATTTGGAGTTTCCTTTTCATGGTTTCGACGTGATTCTTGATATGGATTGGTTGACCGAACATAAGACAAAAGTGGATTTTGAGTTGAAACATATTACCTTGCGAGGGAAAGATAGGATGGAGATTGTGGTAGTTGGGGAGAGACCCAAATTTCTCTCTAACATGGTTTCGATAACCAAAGCTGAAAAGATGATGGGTAAAGATTGTGAAGCTTATCTAGCTTATGTGTTGAATTCGAGAAACAATGAAGAGAGAGTTCAAGATATCCGTATAGTAAGGAATTTCTTGACGTGTTTCTAGAAGAGTTGTCTGGTTTACCATTGGACCGTGAGGTAGAGTTTTGTATTGAGCTCTTCCCTGGTACTGCACCGGTGCTCATTGCACCATACCGCATGACACCAAAGGAGCTTAAGGAGCTAAAAATTCAGTTGCAAGCATTGCTTGACCGAGGTTCCATTCGACTGAGTGTGTCCCCTTAGGGTGCGCAAGTATTATTTGTTTAGGTGAAGGAGTTAGATGTCTTAAAAACTGCGTTCAGGACCCGGTATGGTCATTATGAATTTTTGGTCATGTCATTTGGTTTGACTAATGCCTCGGCTGCATTCATGGACTTGATGAATCATGTTTTTCATTCGTATCTAGATTAATTCATGATTATTTTTATAGATGACATTCTCGTGTATTCACGTACCGAGGATGATCATGATGCACTTCTACGAATTATTCTACAAATATTACGGGAGAAGCAGTTATATGGGAAGTTGAGTAAGTATGAATTCACGCTGAAAGAGGTTATGGTTCTAGGTCATGTTGTATCAACAGACTGAATTCGTGTAAATCTGAAGAAGATGATTGAGGCTATTCTAGAGTGAAGTCCGACGAAGAGTGTTATTGAAGTTCGAAGCTTTTTGGGTCTAGTTAGTTATTATCGTAGGTTCATTGAAAGGTTTTCCATTATTGTCGCACCCTTAACGAAACTATTGTAAAAGAATGTGGTGTTTGAGTGGACTGATAAGAGATAGAAGAGCTTTAAGAAGCAGAAAACAGTTTTGACTAAAGCTCCAATGTTGATTCAACTAGAGTCTAGGAAGGTTTTGTGGTCTATAGCGATGTTTCATATATGGGTCTCGGATGTGTATTGATGCAGGATGGGAATGTGGTGGTGTATGCTGTAAACTTGAAATTATATAGGATTTTTCTATTTATTTGTACCACCTTTTGGCTTAATAATTATATGAATCTTAAGTAATTACTAATAAATTAAGTGGATTTTGCTTAAATGTTAATATGATACATGAATTTATAAAGTATGCAAAATTATGCTTTATTACATGATTTTTGTGCATAAATTATATTATTTTCATGTTAATTATTAATATGTGAATTTTATTATGCAATGTGTCCGTGGATGGACATGGACATGTTCACCTTACTTGGACGGTAATACCATGCAAATTTGGGTCATAAGGATGCTAATTTGACCCAATTAAAGTGTGTTACAAAGTGGACATGTCTAATTAATTTTTGGATCATGAAACCATCCAACAAGGGGGAGTCAAGCACAATTTCGGCACAAGCATATGGCTGCCAAAAAATAGCTTTGGGATATTTCATTGGAGGTCCTTACAATTGCAATTTAATCAGAAATCTGCACACAAACTATGCCTTCGAAACCATCTACTTTATGCTAATTATAGCATGATTTTATTTTTGAAATTGTGAAAATAAAATGTCAGTAATGACAATATATCGCAAATAAAAGAGAAATAAAAATAAAGAACGCACAGATTTTCACGTGAAAACCCTTTCGGGGAAAAACCACGGGCAGAGGAGAAAAAATTCACTATGTCAAATTCGAATAATTACAAGAGGAGTTTCGACTACATCTATTTATAGGTTGAAAAAAACCTAATTCTAATCAAAGTCAAATATATTATGTTAATAAATGTTAAATATATTATACTCATAAATACTAAATATTCTAGAAAGAAGATATATTTTGTTTAACTTGACTTACAAATAGTCTCTTAGAATTTGGGTCACACAACTCTAACAAAAATAATCAACCAAACCACCTCCCTTTCCACAATTTGTGGCCAGCCATGCAATGGAGAAGATTGAGGGATTTTAAAGTCTATTTTTAGTAAACTTCACCCTCACCTTCACCTATAAATATCACACTACTCATCCCTCATTCTTCATCCATTCATTCATAACACATCTCTCATTCTATATTCTTTTCTCTCATTCCATTTCCGTTTCCTTTTTCCCCATCCCTAGCCACTCCATTTTCCCTTCCATTCGTTAGCCAACAAAATCCTTAACAAGAACATCTCTTGGTCGGCCACCTTGAGAAACCCTTAGCAAAAGAGCAATGGGCAGATCGGAGAAACACCTCAGTCAGAAATATCTGAAAGGCTGCTGAATTGAATTAAAATTTACTCTTTCCTCCTTGTTGTTTAATTTAAACATGTTTGCTAAGTGTTTATTGATCTTGCAATGAACAATGATAGCTTAATTCTGTTTAGCTAGAATGATTATGTTAATTCAATAATATTTGTTTGATTCATGTTTAACGTTTTTGTGCCTCAGTCGATCATGTTTTCAATTAAAATCATGATGTATTTCACTCATACGTGATTGGATGCATTCAGATTAGCTGAACGATCCTAACCAGATGACGACTAGTAGACACATAATTGAAAATTGCAATGCTCAATTTAAATCATTAAACCCGACTAAATTAGAGGTTCATAATATCTTTAGTTAGCTCTATTGTCTTGCATAGTTTTTAGGTTTATGTGATTAAATTGTTTCAAACTTAATTGTCCCTGTTACCTCTCATAAATACTAAAAAACCCTTAGTTTAATATGATTAGTAAAATGCATGTTTCACTAAGTAAAAGATCCGAAAGGACTTAATTTGGTTTCTAAACTCATGAAAGATTGAGTTGTCATGGAATGTTTTTCGAACACTGTTAAGCATGATGAAAATAAATTAAGTTTATTAATGTAATTATCCTAGCCTATACATGTTATTTATTGTTGAAGTTTTGTTTCTGTTACTAAAATTCATTCATACATTTAGCTAATTTTGCATACTTAGTTTAAAATTGCATTAGAGATCAATTTTGCATCTAGTTAAATTAATCTAGTTAAATCATCATCACTCAAATTATTGTGTTTTTATACCAAATTGTGAATTTTTAGTTTTTCAAATAATCGATTAACACACAGTCCCTGTGCAGACAATAACTTATTTTACTTACTTATTACTTGAATGACTATGTACACTTGCACAAAAATCCCGTTACATATGCCTCAAGACAATTGCAACCACATAAATGTAATTATCTGACCCATGATTTGGAATTAGTTGTGGTGGTATTTGCACTTAAGATTTGATGTCATTACTTGTACGGTGAGAGATATGCTATCTACATGTATCATAAGAGTCTTAAATATCTTCTCACTTAGAAAGAGTTAAATTTAAGACAAATACAATAGATTGAGCTATTGAAGGACTATGATTTTGTGACTGAGCATCATCCTAGTAAGGTGAATGTAGTCGTTGATGCTTTGAGTAGGAAATCGATGATTGAGTTGCGAGCTACGTTTGTATGTTTGAGTGTGACTAGAGATGGTGGGTTGTTGGCTGTGTTGGATCTGGTGCCCTAAGTGTAGTATTTTCGTTAATAGACACTTGTAATTTTTAAACAGATTGGTTAATAAAACAAATTTATTTATTACATTAATATAATTTATATTATTTTCCTCACATGGTTTTTGCATGCAAAGAAAAATGGAAGCAAATGTTGCTCATCAGTTATCTAATGTTTAACTAATACGAAACAGTATTATGCAGTCGGATCGTAGTACCGAATGATAGTTTGTATTAGTAGATGAACCTAAACATGTCCTTAGTCTAATCGGAAATGACCAAACCAATTGAAATACTAATATGTCGTCTATCAAGTCCAATTGGGGAGATGCATTGTCTTGGGAATCAGAGCTAAGGCTCCTAGAAGATAGAGAAATAGATGTGACTGACTGGACTAACAGTACATCAGATGGTACCCAAGAAAAATAGATCCTGAATCTGTTTATGAATTTATTCACTTGTGATGTTCATAATGTGACATACCTAAATCCTAAGTGGATGACGGACTATGTATGTGTGACTCGTACGCTTTGATGTAATTGAAAGCTTAAGTTCAAATAGATAAGGAATTGAAAGCTAGTGTGTTGGACGTACGACATCTGTAGTATGTAAAGTCATTCACAGTAGTGGAATTCATAGCCCAAAACATGGGTAAATGATATCCTCTCATTGACATTACATGGTTGATGAAAAGTAAACGTGGTCACGGGTTGTCCATCTTTGTGATGGATGACTTGATCACTATTTGATAGTGATTGACTTTTCATGAAGGAAGATGTAATGATTACCATTAGATAAAATAGAATCATATTCGGAAAGTGAATATTATCTAAAAAAGATCAAGGATATTCTATGAGGGTAACACACTTATGACAAGGTCATTGGATGAGTATTGAGTAGTTACTTTCGTAATGGTATGTCATTGGGGAGAGCTCAGTCACGATACTATAGTGGAATGATTTCATGACTAAATGTTTTTATAATTAATAGGTGAAAAGCTGGAACTTACTTATAAATCATTTGAGCCTCAACTACATATTTCCAATCGGTCTCTCCGCTATCTCGTTGAAACTAGAAATAAATTACGTGTTTGAATAAAAATGAACGAAATGAATAAAAAAGAGAAATGGGAAACATTTAGGAATGATTATGGCTTTCTCTGAAATGGAGAAATTGAATCATTTGGAAATGAATGTAGGTTTCCAAAAATGGACATGGAAATGGAAACTTGCAATCCTATATAGGATTAGTTAAAAAATTGTGGAAGAATGAGTTTATGTTTTTGGATTGTTTTGAAGCTCGAAAATAAATCATTCGGTTATAGTGAACATGTTGAGTTGTGACATATTGAACGAATTTTCTTGAAATTTTACCGGGAGTAAAATCGTCAAATTTTTACTAAGGGTAAAATCATCAAAATTTTACTAGGGTAAAATTAGGATGAGAAAATTATTTAATATGTAAATATTAAAGTTTATTTTGGGAAATAGAAAAACTGAATCGGGTTGGATCACATTATAGAGTATTGGGTCAGAAAAGGGACCCAAGAGTACTTGTAATTGGACTCGATGTCAGAGAGGCCTAAAACCCCTTGTATAACATGAAGGGAGCGACAAACCTAGTAAAATTACAAGGGTGGGACATTCACCCCTCTCCTACTCTAAGTAGTATGTTGTTATTCTATTTAAAATAAAAAGGTTCTACCTTCTCTTCCCATAAATAGATGGCATTGGTAGAGCTATTTACACATCTCCTGAGATATTGTTATACTACCGAAAGTTAGAGAGAATTTATTTTCAACTTTTAAATATATTTTTCCAAAATAATAATTTTACCGGTTTCTACTAAGCAGAGAGAATTTTTATTTTTACCTCTAAAAGAAATTTTTTTCTAGTTTTGTGTTTGGGTTCAATTGGTTCGAGCCCACACTCGAAGCAGTTCGTGGTATGGGAATAGCGAAGAAGATCGTTTGGTTGAAAGCTGGAAAGCTTCAAAGATCCACTTATTCAAAAACACATGTACATATTCAATTAAGGTTTATTGCTATAAATATCACAAATCAAGTCGATTTTCAAAATTTTAATTTTTCGCTGTGCAAGAAAACTATTTCCAAATCGAAATTTTTGCAACAGGCTAAACTTCAGGTGAAGTCGACTTTGTCATAGTATATTAAGGAGAAGCAATTCGTAGATGAGAGTTTGGTAAAGAAGATTCGTCAGGTTGAGAAATGTGGAAGTAGAGATTTTGATCTTAATGCAGATGGTATATTGAGTTTCTAATAGAGACTTTGTGTGTCTAGTGATGTGAACTTAAGGCATGCGATTCTCACCAAAGCGCATAGTAGCCCGTATGTTATGCATCCCAGTAGTAATAAGATGTATCGTGATCTTCGAGAAATGTATTAGTGGTCTGGACTGAAATGAGATGTTACGAGTTTTGTGTCTAGGTGCCTAGTTTGCTAAAAGGTCAAAGCAGAACATTAGTATCCTTCAAGGTTGCTCTAGCCGATAAAGATTTCAGAATGGAAGTGGGAGAGAATCACTATAGACTTTGTCTGGGGTTTGCCTTTGATCCCGAAAAAGAAAGATTTAATATGAGTGATTGTTGATCAATTTTCGAAAAGTGTGTATTTTCTAGCGGTGTGTAGTAATTATTCATTACAAAGGTTGGCAGAGCTGTACATAGTAGAGATCATGCTTTCTATGGTGTTTCGATCTCCATCATTTCAGATAGAGATCTGCATTTAGTTCTAGGTTTTGGATGAGTTTGTAGGAAGCTTAATTTTAGTACGACTTATACTCCTCAGACGGACGGCTAGTCGAAAAGGGTGATTCAGATTCTTGAGGATATGCTACGCAGTTGCATTCTTTAGTTTAGTTGAAGTTGGGAATGATATCTACTTTTAGTGAAATTTACCTATAACAACAATTCCCAGATGAGTATCTAGATGGCATCGTTTGATGTGTTATATGGTAGGAAATGTAGAACTCCCTTGTGTTGGTTTGAGCTACATGAAAAGCGGATTGTTAGGTCGAATCTAATTCAGGAGATTAAGGAAAATATGAAGTTGATCTGTGAGAGATTGAAGGCCACCTCAGATAGGTAGAAGTCTTATACATATTTGAAACGCCGTGATATAAAGTTTCAAGTCAGAGATAGAGTGTTTTTAAAATTTTGGCCTTGGAAGAAGGTTCTAAGATTTGGATTGAAGGGTAAGTTGAGTCTAAGATTTATTGAACCTTATGAGGTTGTTGAGAGGACTGGACTGGTGGCCTATCGAGTCAAGTTCCCATCAAAACTTGAGTGTATTCATGATGTGTTTCATGTGTCCATGTTGCAGAAGTATCGATCTGACCCATTGCATATAGTGTTAGTTGAGGAGATCTAGGTTCAACCTGATCTTATGAATGAGGAGGAGTCGATTGAGATTTTGTCTCGAGAGGAGAAAGTGTTGCGTAATAAAAGAGTTTAGTTGGTTAAGGTTTTCTGGAGTAACCACAACATGAACAATGCTACTTGGGAAGCCAAGGGCGTAATGAGACATCAGTATCCTTATTTGTTTGACTCAAGAAAATTTAGAGTACGAAATTCTTTTTGGAGGAAGAGAATTGTCACATCCCAAAATTTGGTCTAGTAGATTCGAGTTAGTGGACCAGGTATTCGATTTGGATCTCAAGAGGATTTGCGAAAATAGGGCCTAAAGTTAGGTTCGGGAAATTGGAATTAGGTGTCTGGAAATTATTTTCCTTAAAATGGTTTTTTTAAAAAATAAAATAGATTTTAAAAAGAATCAAGAAAAAGACTTTTAATTAGAAAAGAGGACTGATTTTTAAAAGGGTCAAACTTAAGAGCTGGTCAAAAGCAATTATACATTTGTTTTAAAAATTAGTTCTTCCCCTGTAGCTTTAAAACCCCCCATTCATGTCCCTTCCCTCCTTATTCCTCTTCATTTGAAAATTTTGCCAAACAAAATCTACACATTTTTCTCTCAAAACAAACTAACAACCCTGATTTTCTTTTCTCCCAAACACTCAATTTCCTCTCAATTTTCTGGAAAACTATTAAAATATTCATCAATTTCTTTATTCATTTTTAAAGGATTTTAATAAATTCAAGCTCTAAATTGTTTTACTTCTCCAAACAAGGTGAGATTCTATTTTTATGCATTTTGCATTTTCAAATCAAGATTTGATCCTTTAAAACAAGATTTTTAAAGATCTAAAGAAATATGTCGAAATTAAGCTCTAAAAGGGTGAAATTCATATTTCCAATCTAAAATTCAGTTTCTAAATGATTTCCATCATATTTTAATGAGATTAAAAGGTTTCTAATCTTATTTTAATAGATCATTACGAGATTTCAAGGATTTGATGATTTTTCTTGTTCATTCAAGGTGTTCTCAGGTGATTTTTCTGAAAACTTAATTATGAGTTCTTAAGTGTACTAAGTAGTTTAGCTTCATCCTAAAATGATTAAGGAGATTATTAGAATCAGGTTTAAGTAAGGGAAACAAGATATAGTTAAGAAATCGAAGATTTTGACTAAACTAATTAAATTTTCAGCTTATGAGAGGGTAGTGTGGATTTGTATTTTTGTTGAGATTCTGATCTGTTTATGCCTATTAAGGATCATATTGTATTGTGTGTAATGTATATGTGAAGTTTCGGATCCATCGTAGCCCTCTATAAGTAAGGTGAATGGTAAGGTGAAGCTCGTTTAAGCTATTGGCGTGCAAGCGAAAGCTGATTTGGTAAGTGTTTTGGAGTCGTTGCTTGTACACATGATTCATTGAGTTAATCGGGAGCTTAGGTTAGCCTCAACACCTATCCTAAGTTTCGTGTGTAAGCTTTCTTACTCATTTTGCCTCATTTTGCAAACTAGTACCTATGTGATGTTGTGTAATATGATGTGTTAATGCAACAAGTAATATGTGATTTTGTTGGTATATGATATGGGAATTACTGGTTTTATGCACATATATGTGATTTAATATGGTTTGGCTTATTAAGCATTGTGTTAGCACTTGTAAGTGGATCAAATGTGAATATGACAAGCATGCTATGTGGAAATTATTGTTTGTGCTTATGATGAATATGAATAGAAAAAATGTGCGTAACACAGTAACTAAACAGGCGAAAAAGTGGATATGTTGGCCTTGTGATATTTTTGAAACCGTTGGATATAGTGGCATGCCATAGGATTTGAGCACTCACACATGTCCTTTGTATATAAGCATTGAGGCTCGGGACATGTTAGACAAAAAAGGGAATATTTAGCTAAGCTCCATTCATATAGACATGGTTGGTGTGTTGGCTTAACGCTTCATTTTTTTAGGACATGATAAACTCTTGGAGTCATTGGTGTGTTGGAGATTCGTTCATCTAATGTAATGAAATGTGCTTATGTACATATGTTTCATAGTCGTAATGAGCCAATATATCAAAATTGAAATGTTTGAATTATGCCTTGAATATCTTGTGTAAGAGCAAAATCATGATGTTTCTTTGGTGTCTTATGTAAGTATAATGCAAAAATGTTTAACCTTCTTATGTGGGCAAAATGGATCATGGGAATGATGATTTGACATGGTGAGAAAGTGTTTATAAGTTTTCTTTTAGCATGCTTTTGCTTAACCTTTGATTTCGTGTTTGCATTGTAGTGCTTTTGAACATTCACTGACTTTGGTTAAACTCACCCTTGTTTTTCATTTACCTTGTAGAAAAGTACTATTACAAGGAGTATAAAGTGGGCAAGAGAGGTGATCCCTACAAGGCATAACATTTGAGTATGTTATAACGATTTTGAACTCTTTGAATAAATGCAGTGTGGGTTGTCATGTGGGACTAGGCTTTGGATTGTTAATAAGGACTTTGAACATTGATTTGTATTTTTCGGGTGCTTGAGAATATTGTTGATGATGCATGTTATGTCTAATCGGAGTTCAAGTGTTAAAAAGGCATGGAATATGGTTAAAAAGTGCTAAAAAAACTAAAATAGAATTCTGGAAATTTTGGCATGTCAAAAATAAACAAATGACTTAATTTGAATATGTGGGAGCCTTAGGAAATTATGGTATGCTGATATGTGTATGTTGTGTGATTGATTTACTTAAGTTAAGAGTGTATATGCTGGCATAAACATTTACTTAAAGTGTCAAAATATGTTTTTGTGAGTTATGGTATGTTAGAGCATGTTCTAAATGTGAGTTGTGGGGAATATGACTTGTTAGAAATGTGAAATAGGTTAAAATGCAGGAAATGGTATGTTTGGGAGTGACCAAAGTTAGAAATTGCAGGTTATTAGGCTGATTCTATAGAAATTGCAGGCAACGTCGCGAAGACGTTCGGATGTGGTTGCGACGAGGATCAACGTCGGGATGCCCTTTTTCGCATCGTCGTGATGAGAGGCCTCCTCCAGATCACACTGCGCTGTGGTGAATCGTATCGCTGGGGCGTGATACACTATCCGTTCATGGGCTGATTTTCTAACTTTGCAACTTAGTCCTAATGTTTAAGTGATGTAATTGGTGTCCAAAATGCTATAAAATTCTTTGAAAACATACTTACTTGATATTTAGATGTCTATTTTCGTAAATCCAAAGATAATTTTGTAATGTGGTTATTTTCGATATTTTGTCACTTTCAATTTAGTCCCTAAAACTCTTGTATTCAAAATTAACTGAGAATGCTTAATTGGACTAAGTTGATTCTTTCAACAATGGTTCTAAAAGGATTTTGGAATTAAAATGTATTTTTAAATCATTGTTATATGAGTGTGTTCATATATTGGATGTGAAATGATGATTTTGCCCCTGGCTACAATTTGAACGATTTGTGTTAGTTAAAGCATGTAACTAGGTTTGTTTTCTTATTCATGATTATGTATGATTTAATTGCATGTCAATGATTTTCTTTGTAGGTCAGATAAATAGAAAAAAAATTATTTGTGTGTGCAAATATTGCGATGTGGTTTGAGTCACCTCGATGACTAATGTGATGTTTTGGATCCCAGCCAGACTATCCCGATCGGGTTTGGGGTGCCACACTATGACGGTAACACACTTATGACAAAGTCATTGGATGAGCATTGATTGAGATGCTTTCGTAGTAGTATGCCATTAGGGAGAGCTCAGTTATGATACTATAGTGGAATGACTACATGACTAAATGAGTTTATAATTAATAGGCGAAAAGTTGGAACTTAATTATAAATCATTTAAGCCCTAATCGCATATGTTCAACTGGTCCCTTTACTAGCTCGTTGAAACCAGAAATGAATTGCATGATTCAATGAACAGAAATGGATAAAAATAGAAATGTTAGAGAAGTGAAAAACATTTGAAAATAAAAATGACCTAGAAATAAATTTATAGTTTTCGAAATAAATGAAGTTCGAAAATAAAAATAAATTATTTGGGTATAGTAAATCCGTTAAATGTAGAAATATTAAATGCGTGAAACAAAAGTCTATAATGAGACGCATTATCATTCCCTCTCAATTGTGATACAGAATAATTGAATTCACATGAGATTTGATGGCCTGAAGAATCACATTAACAAAAGATCACAGAAAGAGCGAATAGCGGCAGAAAAGCAAACGGCTAACTTCTTTGAACGGCTATATCTTTTCTGATCAGATAGTCAAATTGGGAAAGAGTTTTTGATGAACACCCGATTTGTAACGGATGGACGTCACTTTTCAAGTGGCGTGGCATACCATACTACCACGTCTTAAGTGGGTGGAGATATAATATGGTGTAAATTTCAAAACCCTGCTGGCTGCGTAGATCGAAGCATATATGAGACAATTACTATAGAGTGGATTAAAAAAATAATAAAATAAAAGTATTGATTGTGTATGCTTAACCGTTTATTACGTAGACGTTCATCAACTCTTAATTTTACTTCCCACTTTTTTTAACACGTCCATTCCCAGTTTCTTATTTTAACCATCAACTTCCTACCTAAAGCTTACAAATAGAAGTGAATGATGGCAATTACAAAGGAGTTTATTCGCATCATCTCTAAACCTTCTTCTCTGTTACCTGACACGTCTATGCTATTCTCAGCTCTCAGATTTTAGTATTTTACATATTCTTTGCATAAATAGACGAACACTGCCACACAAACATAGAGATTAACTCCCATTTCCAAATTGCTTTTGTATGTCCTTAAATGATATTGTGGCAGAACCCCTCCTTTTGGACTTCTGTTGAGAAGGATGTTCTCTCCAACCTGTCATGTATATTACCTACAAGACAAATAAATGATAAGGTCAAAAACCATAACTTGATGATTATTTAATCATTTCATTCCAAGACTCAAGTCAGACCTTCGATTTGAAGAAACTTATGAAGTGGTGCGGAAAATGCCAGAAAAGTGCACAAAAAATCTCACCTTCCTTAAGTGTTGACTACAAAGTGCAAGGTTGTGATCTTTCACTGAATGGGTCTCAACCATGTTTACATGTGCTGAGGTGATCAATTCATGCCCGTGCCATAGAGCAAAGAATGGGGTTAGTAGTTTTGCGATTAACCTAGACGAGGCTAAAGCAAAGGTCAAACATATAAGCTGCTCCAGCCCTACGAGAGGTGGTGGGATGGAATAGAGACTTTCTCAACTTCAACTCCCGCATTTAGATGCTGATAAGTTAATCTAGTCATTAAAGCTTTCTTTATCAGACCATTTCACCTCCTACCCCCTCCAAGCCCCTGCAGGGGAGATTGGATTGGACTCGACTCGACTCGAGTTATTAAACTTTCGATCGCTTCCCACATAGCCCCCCAGGGGTGATAGGAATTATCCATCACTATCTCGGTGGATTAAGGAAGAAACAGTTAAAGAGACAGGCAGAACAGAGAAAAAAAGGTAAACAAAATCTGTTGCCAATGACGATTACAAGCCACGTCAATGAAACAGAGAATTTCAAAACCAAGAATAATAGTGAAGGAGAGAAAACAGATCATATTCTAAGAAGAAGAAAACCATAGCTGATTCATTTTCCAAGAATAGCTTATTGCAACAAAATGGAGTCTGCATCCTGCATAATGCCCTGAAGTGTTACAAACTTGCAGTCCATATTAGTAGCTGATGTGGTAGGTGTTAGTCCCCTAGGTTAACATATTACTCTTAGGGACCTCGCCCTCATTTCTACCAAAAAAGGAGAGAGGCCTACTGGACTGGTTGTTTTATTAAGTTCCTCATATGGTTAGATTGCTGAGTTAGCTCTTCCACTTTCAGTCAATTTACAAACAATAATGTAGAAGTAGAAAATGGGGAATAATTAGAGTGAAGTTAGATCATAGATTCCAAATCGCTAAATTAGAGAACAAAAGATTGATGGTATGCATATTCTCTTCTTCCAAATTACAGCTCTTGGAATGGATATTAATGCACTGACCTGGAAAGTTGCAGGGATGGTGCCATCTTTGGCTGCAAACATTGAATCATAGATGGCTGCGGTTGCTAGAGCTGTTTCCCTCTTCAGGATCTGGTTTCAAGATAGAGTAAACAAAATATAGCAAGGGTTAAGGTTAGCTTAGCTGATTCCTTGTTTGAACATCACCTAGATTTCTTGATTTGAACATCATTGTCTAAAAGATGTCTTACATTGGTCCTTTGCAGAAGCGCATTAGTTTCACCCATTGCTCGCAGATGTTCAATTAGATCCAAGGCTGCATGAAAGAGAAACATTGTTTAATTCATATTGAAAAATAACGTTCACAAATTAACAATGTCAAGAATAGCAGGCCAATTAATCATCAAAGACAACCTATACAGGGTAAGGCACATTAGCATCTATGAAATACTCAGCTGCATTAGAAATCATCTTGATACACATTTCCTATGACTGTAGTCCTGATAATGGTGAATTATTACAGCTAGAAGCACTTTGGCTGCTAGAAATACAGCATATCACTAATAGGAAACTAAGCATGTTGCTTGCAGCGTCAAATCTCATTTGTTTTTGTTTCTTACTCTGTTATGTTACAATCCACAAATAAATGTGGAAGACATTTCATAAGAACTTTGTGATAAGCGTTTTAAAGAACCTTCAACAATAAAAACTTAGCATTCCCTTTTACAAATAATTCAACAATTTGAGCTCTCTCTATTATACATCTCTACCAGTTTAAAGCAATCCTGGAAATAAGTTGTACTTAATGAACATGAAATTTCACCCAGACATTTTTTAAGCCCGTAGTTGGAAACATTTTAAATTTGATATATTCCACCTTATCAGACAGCTATTACAACTGTACATGTCCACATTCAAAACTGAAAAACTTTAAGAGGGAATCTTACCACTCTTGTATCTAACCACGTATTCATCAACATCAACACCAGGAAGTGCAAAACCAGCCCTGGTCAAAAGGTTGCCAGCATCCCTGACCTGAAGACAAAAGCTAAACTGTTATTTAACACCAAGGTAATAGACAATGTTTTTTCTTTTTATTTAAAAAAAGAAAAAAGAAATGTTATGAGGGCTTTATTTTTCATATTCAACAGGTGCATTAGGACATCATTATGCAATTGAATTATGATTATTTAACTCAAAACAAGCTTAATCAATTCTCTATCTGAATTTAGATCACAACGGAAAAGCCAAACCGAAATTTGCAGTAGGGAGCTAGCTTTCCCTCACATTTACTATAAAGGATGCTGCAAGTGTTACTTTTGCACCATTATTACCGATACTTTTTTTCACACCGACTTTTTCTTAACCACCCCAGCCCAAAAGCAAAATAACATTAATAGCTTGTTTTTCTTTATTGTTTTCTAAGTTTGGAATATGAACATGACCATCAACTTTAGTTTTACAATATCATGATCAACAACTCAAATAAGAGATTCAGCCTTGCTTTTTATACAGGCTAACAGTAAAACAGTTCTAATTGGAGATAGAAGATGATCCATTAACAGTAAAAGTAAAAAAGCAAAACAAATTAGCCTCATTTTTAATGCCTAGTCAGAGAGATTCACACGGTTAAATTACATAGAACCTAATTAAATTGCAAGATGCAGAAAAATTGTCCCTGAGTGTCTCTCTCTGTGTAATATCTCCTCAGAAGTTTTAACACTTTTAAGCCATTTTATATATAGCATGTGTATAGATATATAGATATGCAAATAGAAGCATGAACATCAGAAATCAATGGTTGAATTGCAATTGCTAAAGTGAACAAGAACGAATGATAAAAAAACACACATATCTACCCACAGAATCAGTTTTAGTATAAAGATTGAGAAACACAAAACTATCACCATGTGAACAACTGAAATGAGAGAAAACATGTAAATAGGTCACATGCCTGTGCCAGAGGTGATACCCGTGGACTAATGCCTCCTTCACGCTCCATTTGAGCTACAGTGCAAGCTATTCGCAGCTCCCTATTAAAAAATACAAGATACAAACATGAGCCAGAAAGGCAACATGCAACAATGTATAATCTAGGTTAATCAGCAAAGGAAAAAAATGAAAGGGTATAGACAACTTTAAGGTCTCTCCTCCAAGAATAGCTGCTAAGAATAGGCCATCCGGCTTCAATGCCAGTTTACACTGTCAGAAATACAATTAATATCATTGTCATTCACATGGATATAGAAGCAACCTGAATATTTTGCATTTGATTGTATGGTTTATTTAGAAACTCAATAAAAGCAATATAACAAAGAGAGGCAGGGAAAGCAGGGAGCTGCTCTTCAGTGCCAGCAGAACTAAAATAAATTATAACAAGAGAAAACCGGCTTATATAACTGAGGCCCTTATGATGAATTATAAAACTCCTCTCCTAGACTAAAATACATCTTTACCCATAGTAATGATTCTATACCTTTCAATCAACCATTGATGATCTTATTATACAGTAACAGCTAGCAGCCAAGGTTTACCTCTGGTAACATTGCACAAAAGTATATACACTCCTGTTTAACACTGGATGCATATTTACTACTTGCAGCCATAAAAACATTAACAAGAATGATATTTTACTATTTTGTGATATATTTTAAGAGTATGGAAATCAAAACTTGTCCAAAGGGAATATAAGAAAAAGATAGTATTTCCTAGAAGGATAGACTACACACATATGCATGTGTATGTGAGCATTCCAAGTTTAAGCACAATAATCAAGCGTATTACTAATATCTCAAGCACCACACTACTCGCTTATAATGTACCCATAAGTCATAACATGCATCGCCTGCTCCAGCCAATGTTAATGCTTAATGCACTGAAAAATATAAAATACATACCTGTATCATGGCCCCTGGAAGATCATTTGTCCAATGGAGCCCTAGGCAACTGATTACCAAATCTACTGAACTTTACATCAACAAATACAATCAGTTAGAATTTGAAAGAAAATTTCAACGATAACATATAAAGTAAGGTTTTCATGAGTACCTTTCTTTGATGGGCAGAAACTCCTCATCACCAACCACATATGAAGTCTCAATATTCTCATTGCCGGAATCCAGTTGAGAACTTTTGCACAGCTTTAACATATCATAAGAGGTATCCATCATAATAAACTTTTGAATTGCACCTGCAGATTTCAGAATCATTATGATTTATGATGGTTACTAACTACAGAGGCTATCTTTGACTCAATCATTCAAATAAATCAAACACCACTATATATTTACCAACATTAATAACATATCTCTGCAGAAGTTCAGAAATAAGGAAGATCATTCTTAAAATGAGTTTTAAATAAATAACTGCAACTTGCAAGGATGAGGAGGAAGTTTGATCAACCACTGAATATTCAGTAAGGCTGTAAGGGAATACAAAAATGACATTCTAGATATCAAATAACACATATAAAAGTGGTGTAAAATCAAAAACTCAGGATCTAAGAAAAGAAATTGTCTTGATTAATTTGAACTTAGAGGGAGAAAATAAGGTAAAAGAAATGCAAAAGATACTAAACGAATGTGGTAGTAGGAAACAAATGCATATAAAGAAGTAACACCAGCAGCATAAGTTAAATATGAAAAACAAATTGATCAATGTAAGAATGTGCTAAAAACACAATTTTCATAAGAGTAGGATAGCTTTTTGCTGTTTTGGCCTTTACTTAACAAGGCTCCCTTTATTTGACCTTTTGCTGCTAGCTTAGTACATCCTCACATTTTGCAAAAGAGTAAAAATTGAAAAGCAAAAACTATATGTCATTAAAATCGAGCACATTTCCAAACAATAGCTCTGATTCAGGCACAATTATGTGATGCAATATAAATGAAGCTTCTATTACCTTTAAAATAAAGCTTTTAATTTACACTCTTATAAAATGTTTCTTGTTTTTGTATCCAAATCCCTTTCTTCTTTTTTATTTTTTTCTTTTTTACTTGCAAAGTAGCAAAATCAACAATCAAAAGGGGCTTAAAAATAAACTCCAAGAAATAAACATGCACATGTATAACCATAAGCACCCAAAATAAACAAAAATTGAGCATATTATAAGAATCATTCTTGGATGGAAATCTGCAGAAGTTATATCCTTTGCCTTAACATAGCAACAACCATCTCATATAATAGAACCTAAATCAGTAAAACTGTGATTACAAACACATACAATTTTGTACACTTTATTAGCAAATTGGCTTTTGATCTGCTCAAAATCCTTGATATTTTCATTGATTTCAAATGGGTGTTGTAAAGCATTTATCTAATTGGTAAGGAAGCCTTTTCCATAAAGAAACAGAAATAACAAGAATCAGAATTAGTTACATATCTCTAACAGGAAAAAAAAAAAGGTACTAGAACAGGCACAGAAACCATACAAGTTCATTTGAAAACAAAAGCGTCAATCACTTCATACACTAACTCTTAACAACTTTAACCACAACCATATAAAAAGAAAATTTTCACTCACATTTATCTTCCACATTTCTATCATTGGAAAGAATCCCATCATTTAAACTATTTTTCCTCTAAAATTTAAAAAAGCCACTGACTAGTTATAGTGTTAAACGACATAAATAGCAATATAAATGATAGGAGAGGAACTTGATAACTAACACTCACCACGTCCCCGCAGCATTTGCCTCACAGCTTGCAACGAGCCTCCCAAACATAATGCAGTAGGAAATGTTTTCTTGCAGTCCTAAAAATTGAAAATACATACATAATTAATTTCTACAATTACTATTATTATTCTGCTTATACTGTTGCTTTTGCTACATGCTTCTTATTGTTTCTTTAGAAGTTGCTAAAAGAAAAGGGTAATTAATTAAAAGGAATAAAAGCATCCTCAATTCTAATATAATTTTTCAGTGGAAAAGTAAATTATGCATTTCTTATTCTTTTTTCTTTAAAAAAAAGACATAAATTTCAAAATAAAGATAGAAGGTAAAGAAACAAACATAAAGTACCCAAATTACGAAGGAAAACTTTCAGCCTTAAAAAAATGTTGTCCCTTCTAAAAGCTAAGATCATTCCAACTACCACTAGTCAGTACAAAATTTTGTGCCACTGAATACTTAATAGAAGCATGAGACATTTATGTCCTAGAGAACCGAAGACTGAAGCAAATGAGCACGAAGAATAGGTACGGTAGAGCAAACCAGTTGACCGTCTTTTTCACAATTTCCTGAAGTGAAACTAGCATGGCCGATCAAGAATATTGTGTCACTAAAACAAGAATAAACTTCTTTGTGAAATAAAATGGTAAGCAAAGCAAATCAGATAACAACCTCCAAGCGATCTACTAGATTCTCAGCTACAGCATGTACAAAGGAATCATTGGGACGAAGCAACCATGCAGCTCGATCACGCTGCCGCTCAAAAATCAATCATCACTTATTGATCAATCAACAATTAGTAGACTCATATAAATATGAAAATAAAAATACTATACTACCTACCTGTGTGCGTTTGAGGTGGCGATCGAAGATCTTGACTTTAGAAGGACTGCTTTGAAAGGCGTCGCCGTCGTCATATTCCGCAGTAGAGAAGGAAGCGGATGATAGGAACCAACGGTGGGGTATGTCTTTCGGTCTTCTTTGTCTTCTCAACAGGGAACAACTGGTCTGAGAGAAAAGGAATCTCCTCATTCTCTGCGACTACGAAGAAATCCAAAGATAAGTAATTTACATTATGTTTCCATCTGGGCAATCCTTAATTGGAATGAAGTTTTAATTAAGCATACTCCAAATAATCTGTTTAACAAGCATTTTGTCAAACAGTAAGTATGCAATATTAATTTAATTAAATATTGTAAGGAAATTTGAGAACCTTAGACTTGACGAGATACAAGAGCTTGGGGGCTGAGCGCTAAGCCTCAAAAAATCAGTCAATGGGCGGCAAATCACGACGGCGATCAAATTGTAGAAATGAAAGTGAAAACTACCGGGAGTTCTAGGGTGACCTCAGTTACGCTCAGGTGAAACCGGTTTAAAATATTTTAGAGAAAAATTTTGGGTTATTCAAAAAATATTTATAAAAAGATAAGTATTTGACACATGTGATAAGTATCATATTTATTTATGTAATTTATTTTTTTATTACATCTTATAATACACTTATTACTGGAGTGATTATTAGTGGAGTGATAATAATTTTTTATAGAGATTTGCTGGTTTTATGTTCGATCCCAAATAATGTTTTCAATTGTTTTTTTTTTGAAAATTATATAAAAGTATGAAAAGATAAAAAATTACTCTTAAAATAATATTAATTACCCTTTAAAATAAGGGTATTTTGGTAACATTCATATACTTAGTATAATGTCCTCATGTTGTTTTTGTATGCAAAACAAAATAAAAACAAATATTGGTTCATTGGTTGTCTAATGTTTAAACTAATACTATGCGGTATTACGTGGTCAGGGCGTAATACGGAAAGACAACTTATATTAGTAGACTAACCTAAACATGTCATTAGTTTAATAAAAAATGAGCAAACCAATTGAAAGACTAATATGCATCTGTAAAGTCCAATTGGGAAGATGTCTTGTCTTGGGTATCAGAGTAAATGATTGCTAGAAGATAAATACATAGATATGACTAACTAAATTGATAATACATTGGACTGGACCTAAGAAGAATAGATCTTGAACTGTTTATGGATTTATTCACTTATGACGTTCAAAGTGTGGCATACCTAAATTCTGAGTGGATGACAGACTATGTATGCATACCTAAATTCAAACTGTTTATGGATTTATTCACTTATGACGTTCAAAGTGTGGCATACCTAAATTCTGAGTGGATGACAGACTATGTATGCATGACCCGTATACTTTAATGTAAGTAAAGTCTGAGTTCAAATAGATAAGAAACCGAAAGTTGGTGTGTTGGGTATACGACTTCTACAGTAGGTAGCGTCATTCACAACAATGGAATTTATAACCCAAGATATGGGTAAATGATATCCTCTCATTAGCATTACATGGTAGATGAAAAGTAAATGTGGTAACGAGTCATTCATCTTTGTCATGAATTACTTGATTACTATTTGATAGTAACTGGCTTTTCATGAAGGAAGATGTAATGGTTGCCATAAGATAAAATAGGATCATATTGGGAGAGAAAATTTATCCCAAAGAGATTAAGGATAACCTATGAGGGTAACACACTTATGACAATGTCATTGGATGAGCATTGATTGAGTTGTTTTCGTAATGGTATGCCATTAGGGAGAGCTTAATCACGATACTATAGTAGAATGACTTCGTGACTAAATGAGTTTATAAGTAATAGGCAAAAAGCTGAAACTTAATTATAAATCATTTGAGCTTCAATTATATATGTCCAGTCGGTCCCTCCGCTAGCTCATTGAAACTAGAAATGAATTGCATGTTGAATCAAATGAACAAGAATGAGTAGAAATAATGAAAATGGAGAAATGGGAAATCATTTGGAAATGATTATGGTTCCTCCAATAATGAAAATGAAAATGGAGAAATGAAATCTTTTGGAAATGAATGTGGTTTTTCTCCTCAATGAAAATGAAAATAACTTGAAAAATAAATTTATATTTTTCGAATTAAATGAAGTTCAAAATGGAAATAAGCCATTTGGTTATAATGAACCATTGAATACAGAAAAGTTAAATATGTTTTCTCATAGATTCTCTTACAATAAAGACATCATTATTTTAACGGAATTAGAATTATATTGAGAATATTATTTAATTGGAAATATGTTAGGAAGTTTATTTTTGGAAAGAAAATAAATAAATATCGGGTTGGATCGAATTATAATGTATTGAGTTAAAAGTCTGTGACATACTTCTAATTAGACCTGATATGGGATAGGCCCAAAAGCCCCTAATGTTAAAAGGTGATACGAGTAACTCAGTCTAATTGAAAGGCCATAATAGAGATGGACTTAGTTTCCTTCAAGACTCAATCACAAGATCCAAATCCAAGCAGCTAAAGTCAAAACTCAACTTATTCATTCAAGATTTTATCACACAAAAAAATTTGAGAAAAAGAGCTGAAGCTTCAACACGATGGATTTTGAAGTTCGATACGAAGCGAGGATGAATTAGAAGGGACTAATTTTGTTCGTGTACCTAAACTCTCAATCTATGATGACAAGCCCATGTGGATGATGTTAACAAGCTTAAGCGTTTCACTTCAAGGACCCTAATCAATCCCACAAGCTTAGGCGTTTCATATTGGGTTCGGATTTTAGGCTTAATTTTTATTATATATTAACCCAATATTGTATTTATCAGCTATTATTATTTTATTATTCTGAATTTTTTATAATTATTAAGTATTTTAAGTTATTTAGGAGTTTTATGTCAACAAGAAAGTCTAGTTTAAAACTACTTTTTTATGTTAATTAGAGTTCTAGTATACTTAAGAGTTTTATTTAGATTTATTTAGTTCTTTTATATAAAAGCATTTGTATTGTACACAAAGGAGGAATTCATTCATTATTCACTTTGTGTTTATAAAATTCTCTTTGAGTTTTCTATTTAAGAATTTCTCGAGTTTTCTTTTAAAAGAGTTTTAATAATCTTTTCAGGTTGTGGGGATCATCTTCAAGCTTTTTCTTACCAAGTTTCTTTCTTGGAGGGAAACTTAGAGCTGATTGAAGGGGGATGTAGATTTATCGAGTTTTCAAGGCTCCTTAGGACTTCTACACGTCATCTTCATCTTTTCCATGTAACACCTTGATTTCGGGGTTAGAAGTTTTGTGTTTGTAGGTAGGGTTAGTGGCTAGGTCGAACAATTATGTTTATTTTCGTGTTTTAGTGTCAGAATGAACCTGCTGGTTAAGTCGTTATGAGTGTGGTAGGTTGCATTTAGGTCTCGTGTTCGATTCCTTACGAGTGTTTTAAATATTTATGTGTTTTTTTATTATTTTATTTATTTATTAGTTTTACGGTAGTTAGGGAATTAAAAAATTAAAGCACATTCTTTTCTCCCTCTCTAGCACGTTTGTTTTCTTTTTGTCTTCTCCTCCTTCTCCCTTTTGGTTTTTCTTGGTGGTTTTGCTTTTGGGAATCATTGTAGTTTGTTCTTCTTGCTTTTTTTCAATTCCATATATCATTGTCCTCGCATTTCTGTCTAATAGGATTTGAATCGGGTAAGTGTCGTCTTTTGGTATATTTTTGTTGTGACTTTTAAATTAAATTAGTCGATTTCTTAGATTAGTTTGTTTGTGGAATTGAGATTTCAATTAGGTAGGATGTGACATTCGATCCTTTCGGGAGCTTTGGTTTCCGAAATTAGGTGTGTGTTCGGAAACTAATCTGTTCCTTTATTGAATTGTTGCTTAGGTTTTCCGAAATTCGGTAATTTCTGTGTGTTTCCGCAATTGACTAATAGAGGTGTTGTTCAGGTTTTGATTTATTGTTAAATCATAGGAAATTCTGTAATTTCTGGTATATTTTTGAGTTTAAGCAATTAAGGGTCAGTTTGGTGGTAAATTATGTGATTTTCAGGCTATTTCGGTGTGGTTTCGTGACCACACGGGTGGCCACACGAGTGTCTGCCACACCTGGGCAGTTCACACGGCCGTGTGGCTGAATTTGGGGATTTTAGTCGGTAACCACATGAGCGTGTGAGACTTTCACACAGTCGTGTCTGCCCTGTACCTTATTTTAGCAATTTTGGACAGAGAGTTACACGGGCTGTTCACACAACCATGTCTCTAGGTCACACAGGCATGTTTCATAACCACACGGCCGTGTGCCTGTTTTCACACGGATGTGTGCCTCCTTCACATGGGCATGTAGGCCTCCACACGGCCTAGGTAGTTCCATACGGTCGGGGCACACGGCCATGTGGCCCTGCTTCACAAATTTTCGTTTTGTGTCAGATTTTGACTCGTTTGTGTTACTGTGTGTTTTGAACCTCGGCTAGGCCTTAGTAAGGGTGGTTGGGACTCTATTTCGGCCTAGACTTATGCGTTATTTATAATCATAGCATTGATTTAATGATTTGTTTAGGTATTAAATGATGTTACTAAGAAATTAAGTACCGTCATAACTATTTCTTACTTTGGTCGAACGCATATGTGTACCTCTGTTTTGTTTGACTGTTGTGTGACTATCTGTAAGCTATGTACATTGAGCATATGCATGAAAATTTGGGTTTTTGGTTGTGAAGAGAATGAAGTTTGATCCGTCAGTTTAACTGCATTACTTATTAGCGGTGATACCGCATCATATTCATATGGTAGCTCAGCTGCATATTGCTATCATAGTGGCTTAGTTCCACATTGTGGTGTGCAGGGTGGATAAGCCTTTCAAGGTTCTATGTGGTGTACAGGGTGGATGGGCTTGATATATCTCATACGTGTGCAGGGTGGTCGAAGTGGTGTTCGGATGGTTAGGGTGGGATTTATACTCTTGCATTCATTTCACATTCGGTCAAGTCTGTCTGTCTGTATGATTGTGAGATTAACTACATATGGATCGATATGTTTCTGTATTGATGCGATTGGGTACATGAGTGTTTGGAATGTTAATATAGAAGCATTCGATTGGGTACATATGGATCGATATGTTTCTGTATATCGGACTGCCGTTGAGGTATTTGCATGTGATATGTAAACATATGCTACACTGGAATATTGTGTTGTGTCATTCGGTCTTTTGGTATTTGGTTGTGTTTCGAAATCACACTGAGTTCACGTAGCTCACCCCTTAGTTTTTCCCCTTTCAGGTACTCTCGTGTTCTGAAGCCGAGACTTGGCGACTAGAGGTATCATACGGATAAGTTTCGAGTTAGCTAAATGAAGTGTTTCGTTTAAATTCTTAGTTTTCAAACTATTTTGGACTATAAGTATTTATAGGGATTGTGGTATAAGTCTATTTTTGGTTTTCGTATATGGTTATTTTGGACTGAATTTCAGAAACTGCGGATTTATATTTCTGAATTTTTTTATGTAGCTAAATTTTCTGTTTTGAAACCTAAATGGTTAAACGATTTAGTTCAGATGTAGCAAACTGTGTTTGAAATGAGATTTTAACATTCCGTTTATAAAATGCTTTAGATCACTTCAGTGATCAATGTAACCTCCGAGATCTGGGCAAAACTTCTAGGCCGGGTTTTCGGGTGTTACATTCCATCTATTTGTTTTATTTTTCTTTTTTATTCTAGTTTGTTCCTATTTAATTATTCAAATCATTGATCTATTTGGTTATTTTTTTCTATCTTAATTATCTAATTTTAATTACTTCTTTTAAAATTTAAAATCTTATATCTGACTTGGATTTGTTTGCGTTTTAGGTTGTGTCAAAATCCAAGTTTCTTTCCGAACGTTTGGAGCCCTAAGTCAAATTCACAACTTGGAAAAACTTACGATCCTCTTCCGCATCCTTTCTTTATCATTTGGTATCAGATTCTTGGGTGTTTTATGTTCTAGTAATTTGATTTCCAGCAAACATCGTCAAAATATTTTTTTATCCAGAAAGTTCTTGGGAAAAAATATTTTTCAATGGGTAAATATTTTTCAAACGATTTGAAATTTTGCATACTGACTCTTGACACTATTTTAGAATATTAAAAAATATTTCCCCCCAAAAAGTGATTGAACAAGTGAAAACATATAAAAATACAAAAAAATAAAAATATTTCGTGCGTTGAATTTCGTGCTGAAATTTTTTAGATCAAATCTACATTATTTGAGGAGGTTCCAGTTTAAAATTTGTGGTTTTTGGAAATTAGGAACACCTCGAACGAAGTTTATCAAGTTGTTTCCCAATTTTTTAGTTTTTCGGGTTTCAGGGATTTTCATTGACTCTTAGCCTTAGGTTTTCATTTGTTTTTACTTTTTATTGTTCCATTACACATTCTAACACTTTATTGTTTCTTGTATTAGTAGATTAAATCACGTTGCACATTCATTCCTTCGTGCAACTCAATTCTTTTGTGTCTAGCCGATTTTGGACTCCTAATGCTACTAGGTTTGCTTTGTTAGTTTGATTCTAATACATTCTGATTAATTGATATAAACAGTTTTAAAAGACTCACAAGATTAATTATTAACTCATTTAGAATTTAATTTTATTTCTGAGTGCATAAGGTGAGGTTTGCTTAATTTTTCTTTTAAGTGTTGTGTTTTTTTAGGCTTTCACAATGACTAGTGACACTCGTAACCGTAAAAACCATGATAAGACACCATCCAACAACAAAAAATAAGATGCTACATGTGAGAATATTGTAGGGATGGTAAATCATCAACATCAACAATTGATGAGACTTTGGGTACTCATAATGAGACTTTGGGTACTCATGATGGGGAAAATGAATAGTCTCATACTCGTTCTAATACTAGTAGACGAGGATATCGTCACATTGATGAGACTTTGGGTACCCATGATCGTTGTCGGCCTTCTGTAGCTAAACAAAAGTTCAACATTCCACCATTTTGAGGGAAGAATGATCCAGATGCATAATGTGATTTGAAGGCTAAAATTGAGATCATGTTTCGTTATTATAGATGTTTGGAGGAGGAGAAAGTTCCATTGACTACATTGGAATTTTAAGATTATGCATTGAGTTGGTGGACTCAACTTGTGTTGAACTGCCAAATGAATCATGAATGAGATGTTGATTTGTGGAAAAAATTGAAGTAAACCATGAGAAAATGTTTTGTCCTACCTCACTATTATAAGGATATTAAACGGAAACTTCAACGCCTTCTTCAAGGTAATCGATTTGTTGATGAGTACTTTAAGAAGATGAAGATGCTTATGTAAAGAGCAAATGTGTGAGAAGATGAAGAGACTACTATGGTGCAGTTTGTAGATAGATTGAACATTTCGATAACCAATGCTCTTAATCTTTAAACCTACATTGATCTTGATGAGATGGTACACAAGACAATTGAGATTGAACAGCAGTTTTAACAACGTCAATCTCATCCATTTGGTGCATTATAATATTATAGAGGTATGAGTTCTAATTCTACTTTCAAGAATTTGAAACCTCCTTATTCTACTAATAAGTTATTGCCAAAATGTGATGAGACTAAACCTTTTGAGTGGAAAAGTGGGGCTCCTACAAAACCTTCTTCTACATCTTCTAAGCAACCCACTTTTACTAATTCTTCAACAAAATAACAAATAACTTGTGAAATTGAATGTTTTAAGTGCAAAGGGCGAGGGCACTATAGTTGTGATTGTGCCAACACAATACTTTTTTTTATGAAAGAAGATGGTGAGTATAGCTTTGGTTTAGAAAAAAATAGATCCGTATATGCTTGAATTAATTGATGATGTCAATGATGGAGGTGAGTTTTATGGTGAAGAAGAGTTGGTAGAACCACCAATAGAGGGAGATGATTTCCATTGTCTAGTTGTGAGGTGCACCTTCAACATCCAATTGAGGGATGAGCATGATCTTCAAAGGACTAATATACTGTATTCGAGGTGTTTTATTAAAGGTAAACTTTACTTATTTATCATTGATAGTGGAAGTTGTGCTAACGTTGTGAGCAGCTACCTTGTGGACTCTCTTACTTTGCCATGTAGCAAACACCTTAACCCATACCATTTTTAATGGATTAACGAAGGTTAAGAGGTACATGTGGTAAACGGTCCTTAAGCACTTTTAAACTCGGGAATTAAATTGATGACGTTTAGTGTAATGTCGTTCCCATGCATGTCGCACACTTGTTACTTGGTAGATCATGGCAGTACGATCGTGATGTTATTCACCATGGTAAATTGAATCGATATTCCCTTGTTTTCCATAGGAAGAAGTATACTTTGGCCCCCTTTGAATCCGAAAGATGTTCACAATGATCAAATTCTGTAAGGGGGTTATAGGAAGTGAGACACAAAATTCAAAAAAAGGCTAAGAGAAAAGTGGCCTTTAGTGAAAATAGTCAAATTAATGATGGCCCAATGGTGAGTGCATCGTCTTGTGGGAAAAAAAGAGTGGTTCAAAATTTTTATGCGAGTGAAAAAGATATGCGACAAGCTTTACTCACTAAACAGCCTTGCGTCCTTGTCTGATTTAGGCAAAATTGTTTATCTTTGACAAACTTTAACGATTCTTTGCCTAGTGTTTTTGTGTCTCTTATGCATGAATATGAAGATATTTTTATGAGGCACTTAAAGGATTGCCACCTTTGAGGGTTATTGAGCATCAAATTGACTTAGTATCTGGGTCAACAATTCCAAATCGACCAACTTATTGAAGCAATCCCGAGGAGACAAATAAGCTACAAAAGTAAGCGGATGAACTTTTAGAGAAGGGTCACATTCGTGAAAGTTTAAGTCATTTTCTGGTGCCAGTAATTTTGGTGCCAAAGAAAGATGGTAAGTATAGAATGTGTGTCAATTGTAGACCAATTAACCAAATTACTATTAAGTATAGACATACTATTCCAAGGCTTGATGATATGTTTGATGAACTTTATGGTGCTTGTATCTTTACAAAGATTGATTTAAAAAGTGGCTACCATTAAATTCGAATGAAGAGGGATGAATGGAAAACAACCTTCAAAAATAAGTTTACTTTATATGAATGGCTAATCATGCCTTTTGGTTTGGCTAATGCGCCTAGTACTTTCATGCGCTTGATTAACCATGTTTTGAGACCTTATTTGGGTAAATTTGTGGTAGTATATTTTTATGATATTCTGGTTTACTCAACTTCTTTAAATGATCATCTTTTTCATATTAAATTTGTTTTGGACATTTTAATAACTAAAAAGTTATTTGCCAACCTTGATAAATGCACTTTTTGTTATGATAAACTAATCTTTTTAGGTTTTATAGTAAGTGCTCAAGGTATGCATGTCGATAAGGATAAAGTAAAGGCAATTCAGGAGTGACCCACTCTTAAACCAATTATCGAGATGAGATCTTTATAGATGTTTCTATATTGTTTAGCAAGTTTTTATAAACATTTTGTGAAGAATTTCTCCACTATTGCCTTTCCATTAACTGAGGTTATTAAAACGTCTATGGGGTTTAAGTAAGGAGAAGCTCAAGAAAAGGCTTTTCAAGCCTTAAAGGATAAGTTATGTTCTGCTTTAGTTCTTAGATTACCTAATTTTTCTAATACATTCAAGCTTGAATGTGATGCTTCAAGTATTGGAATTGGTGCCGTCTTGATGCAAGAGAAAAGACTAATCGCATATTTCAGTGAAAAATTGAATAGGGCACAATTAAACTACTCAACTTATGACAAGGAGTTGCTTCCATTAGTTCAAGTTCTACAAGTTTGGCAACATTACTTGCTTCCAAATGAGTTCATTATCCATACGGATCATGAATCCCTAAAATGGTTAAAAGGACAAGGTAAGTTGAGCAAAAGACATGCTCGATGGGTAGAATTCATAGAGACATTTCCAGATGTTATTAAGTACAAAACATGTGGAGAAAATGTAGTTTTTGATGCTTTATCTCATAGATATTCCTTGATAACTACATTAAATGCTACAGTCTTAGGGTTTGAACATATAAAGGATTTATACTTAAATGATGTTGATTTTGCAAATATTTTTTTCCAATTGTGGGAATGGTGCCTTTAACAAGTTTTATCTTGTAGATGGGTTTCTTTTTCACCTAAACAGGTTATGTGTTCCACAATGTTCCATGAGAGAGTTATTAATTCGTGAGGCATATAGTAGAGGCTTAATAGGACACTTTAGTGTTGCCAAAACACTAGATACTCTACAAGAACATTTTTATTGGCCGCACATGAAGAAGGACGTTGAAAGGTATGTTCTAAATGTATTGCTTGTAAACAAACAGAATCTAAGGTAATGCCTCATGGACTTTATACTCCTTTGCTATTTCCTTTTTCTCTGTGGGTAGACTTATCCATGGATTTCATTCTTGGTTTGCCACGAACTAAAAAGGGTCGAGATAGTAATTTCATTGATGTTATTAGGTTTTCAAAGATGGTTCACTTCATTCCTTGTCACAAAATGGATGATGCTACACATGTGGCTGACTTATTCTTTAGAGGGATGGTGTGCCTACATGGGATACCTCGTACCATTGTATTTGCCAGAGACTTAAAGTTCCTAAGCCACTTTTGAAAAGTGTTGTGGGGTAAGCTTGGTACTAAATTATTATATTCTACTACATGTCACCCCCAAACTGATGGACAATCTGAGGTAGTCAATCGAGTCTTAGGTGCTTTATTACGAGCTATTGTAGGTAAGAACCTTAAAAATTGGGAAGAATGTTTGTCATTTGTTGAATTTTCATATAACTGATCTATTCACTCTACAACTGACTATTCCCCTTTTAGACTTGTTTATGGTTTTAATCAACTAACTGTACTTGATCTTGTGTCATTGCCTATAGAAAACATTTCTAGTTTAGATGGTGAGAAGAAAGTTGAATTGGTGAAATCCATGCATGAGAAATTAAGACAACGAATCACCAAAACAAATGAAGCGATTGCCAACAAAGCTAACAAGGGGTGCAAGCAAGTTATCTTTGAGCCCCGTGACTGGGTTTAGGTCCATATAAGAAAATAACGATTTTTAACTAAACACAAAACAAAATTTGACCCATGTGGCAATGGACATTTTCATGTACTCAAGCACATTAACAATAATGCATATCAAATCGATCTTCCCAGTGAGTATAATGTTAGTGTCACTTTTAATGTTGCTGTCCTTTCTCATTTTGATATTGCAGATTCGAGGACGAATCCTTTTGTGTAAGGGTGGAATGATACTAGCAACTCGGTCCAATTCAAAGGCCATAATAGATATAGGCTTAGTTTCCCTCAAGGCCCAATCACGAGATCCAAATCCAAGCAGCTAAAGTCAAAACTCAACTTATTCGTTCAAGATTTTATCATAAAGAAATTTGAGAAGAAGAGTTAAAGCTTCAAGACAATGTATTTTGGAGTTCAATACGGAGCAAGGATGAATTAGAAAGGACTAATTTTGTTCGTGTGCCTAAACTCTCAATCTATGATGACAAGCATGTGGAAGATGTTAACAAGCCTAGGCGTTTACTTCAAGGACCCCAACAATCCCACAAGCTTAGGCATTTCATATTGGGTTCGGGTTTTAGGCTTAATTTTTATTATATATAAACCAAATATTGTATTTATAAGCTCTTATTATTTTATTATTATGAATTTTTTATGATTATTAAATATTTTAAGTTATTTAGGAGTTTTATGTCAATAAGAATGTTTAGTTTAAAACTACCTCTTGTTTAGGTTAATTAGAGTTTTAGTATACTAAAGAGTTTTATTTAGATTTATTTAGCTAGACTGTATAAAAGCCTTTGCATTATACATAAGGGAGGAATTCATTCATTATTCACTTTGTGTTTATAAAATTCTCTTTGAGTTTTTTTGTTTAAGAATTTTTCATGAGTTTTCTTTTAAAAGAGTTTTAACAATCTTTTCAGGTTGCGGGGATCATCTTCAAGCTTTTTCTTGCCAAATTTTCTTTCTTGGAAGGAAAATTAGAACTGTTTGAAAGGGATAGTGGATTCATCGGGTTTCCAAGGTTACTTAGGACTTCTACACCCCAATTTCATCTTTTCCATCTATTTGTTTTATTTTTCTCTTTATTCTAGTTTGTTCCTATTTAATTATTCAAATCATTGATCTATTTAGTTGTTGTTTTTTTCTATCTTAATTATCAAATTTTCCGATATGAAAATTTAAAGATAACAAAGTATTATTAAATACTCATCTATATCCAATATCTTTTCCAACTTAATTCAACTTTAATTAAATTACTTATTAGTTCAAGGTTCAAGGGTTTAGGGTTACATGTTATGAGGTTGAGATTTAGGGTTTGAGGTTATGGGTTTAGGGATCTAGGTTTTGGGTTTATGGTTAAGGATTCTTGATTTAGGGTTCAGGGTTTGGGTTTTAGGGTAAAAAATAGAAAAAAATGTGTCAATTACATGGAAAAAATTGTTGAAATGTCATTAAATAATTGGGAAGGACCATGAATATTGTGGTAGGAAGGGTCAATAAACTAATTTCTCTATAGATGAATGTATAATAATAATTTCATGTCTCTAAAATTTTTGATGTGGCAAAATTTTATTAGTGCCTAAAAACATTAATTTTTAGGATCATTCTAATGTAAGTTATTCCCAATTTGCTAATATGAAATTCTTATAAATCAAATTCTGCCAGCCATCTGCAATTTACTTATTTTTATATTAAGTTTTCTTAATATATCATTCTATTTTACATTTTTATTCCATTTGATCCATGTATTTATTAAAAATTATACATTTTAGTTCAAATCTACGTAAATCTATTTTCTTTTTAATTTTTGGACGGTTGGGCCCCTGCCAGCCCCCATTTATACATATACAGTAGTTGCACTTGGCTGTTTTCTCTCTTCATCTTGATCAACCTCTTGTTTTTCTTTCTCTTCTCTACTTTCATGTTTCCATCTTTATCAACCTCTTGCTTTTCCCTTTAATTTCGAGACATGGGTAAGCTATATCCATATTTATTTCGATCTAGTTTACAATCTTCTTTTTCTCATTATTTTAACAGCATTCCTACTCACATTTTTGACATTTTTGAATATTTAAGATAAAGTTGGCGAAACCCATATCCTAACCTCAAAACTGTCGAATACATTAAGAAAATAAGAGACCATGTTAACAGGAAACACTATGTAACCGCTATTTATCTCTGCCGCAATATGAAATTGTAGGGAGTTACCTGATATTAAATTTTAAATATAACAAATTACTATTAAACACTCATTTATATATAATACCTTCTCCAAATTAATTTAACTTTAATTAAATTACTTAGTTTTTGTGCAATTTTTTCCATGTTATTGACACATAATTTTGATAATTATTTTATCCTGAACCACAAACCTTGAACCTCGAAACTTGAGATTTGGGGTTTGTGTTTAGGATTTAAGGTTGAAGGTTCAAGTTTGGGGTTCAAGGTTCAAGGTTCAAGTTTAGTGTTCAAGGGTTTGGGGTTATATGTTACAAGTTTGAGATTTAGGGTTCTAGGTTTTGGGTTCATGGTTCATGATTCTTGATTTAGGGTTCAGGATAAAAAATATAAAAATAGCGTGTCAATTACATGGAAACTGTTGTTGAAATGTCATTAAATAATTGTAAATGACCATGAATAATGTGGTGAGAAGGGTCAATAAACTAATTTCTCTATAGATGAATGTATAATTATAATTTCATGTCTTTAAAATTTAATGATGTGGCAAAATTTTATTGGTGTCTAAAAGCCTTAGTTTTTACGATAATCCTTGTGGTGCCCAAAACTCGGCTGGGGCGGTCCGGCTCGTATTTTGAATGTCACATTAGCCACTGAAGTGACTCTCTGTTTAAACCACCACAAACACACCAACCGACCAATCACACAACACAATTAATCATGGAATATTTAATAAAAACCTAATATCATGCTTCCATTGTGCTACTATGATCAGCAATCAACAAGACTAATTCATAATTTAATATTTAACAAACAATTACCTCAAAAACTGTAGTTAAACATACATGCATACAGTAGAGTATTTTTTTTAAAAGGGTTATATTTGTAAGGACTTGAAAAATCATTTTGTTTAAAAATGTATAATTAGATTTAAAACGTAATATATAGTAATATGTTGGGAAAAAACTCCATTTCACAAAGTTTAACAATAGTATTGGAGGATTAAATGTATAAGTCTTATTTTGGAAAATCTATTAAAGCATCTCGCACAACCTCATAACATTATTAATTAATTAGTTAGCAGACATTTAACAATTTACATGACCAAATTCTATGTTACATCTCATGCATACCAAGCACATGTTTATATCCAAATCACCCATAAAACATCTAAAGCTTACCTCGATGACCAACAACTCTTCAACTTGCACTTACAAGTTAGTCGAACAATTATTCAAACCAATTATCAAACAATCATAATTCATTCAATCATCTATCTAACACAATATAAAAGATTTAAACCAAACAATTAAATAGTCCATAGTGTCCAATTACAACCCAACAATTATAAGTAAGCCTAATACTAAATCTCATAATTTGGTCCCATATTGCCTTCCTCATTAGGTTTGGGAACACAACGACATACCCAGGTGTAGGCTCATTATGGATTACTTGGATAGCTTATTTCCACACATCCTCGCATGTTATATAACTACATAGGGTGAGATTATTGAAGCTCAGTGAGTGCTCAAACATACTACAAATAAACACATCAGTTGGGTTAAAGGGTGACATACTGTAATGGTTCACATATTATTACAGTATACACAAAATAGTAACTCACATGACACAACAGTTCTCATAAAATAAGCAGTGCACATATGATAAATAATTCACATAAAATGGGCAGATTACATAAATTATCAATTCGCATAAAACATTTGTTCATAAGAAATAAAAATTCACAATAAATGACAGTTCATAACATATAACAATTCACGCAAAATAAAAATTCATTCTCCATCATAACTCATATATTTCAAATAATGATAAATTGACATTTTTGTGATTATGAAACTTATAGGGGACTTTATCACCACCTATAAGTGGACTCTATCACCATACATTAGATAAAAAGATCTCCAAAACACACCATATCACTCATAAAGTCGTACGTTATCTCCATGTAAGTGTAGCACGTATGCTCACACTTTCCAGACACACCACGCTATTTACGACAAATGGAGCTATGCTCGACATTCCCTTATCTCTCCAGTGCATCTCTGGGCCACAATGTCCATCACAATAAAAAGGGCGAGTACTCACAATCCTATGGCATGCCACCTATATCCAATGGTTCCATAAGGTCATAATGCCAAAATATCTTTTTACCATATTTACAATATTCAGTATAATAGGGCTCGCAATTATACAGAGATTGCACATTATAACACAGTTCGCAATTCACAATTCGTAATAGAGCATGGTTCGCAAATAATATAAGTTTCATGCAACATATATTGCACATTGTAATAGGCCCAATTTGCCCGACCCATTAGTTAAATAAACCAAATAAACAAATGAATAAAATAAAACCAAATTAAAAATTAAAAGTCCAAAAAGTAACACAGTCCAGTCCTTTACATCAATAAGCCCAAATCCTAGTAGATCCAATTAGCCTAAAGTCTCAAAGACCCACTAAGCCCAAACACTACAAACCCAATACCCAGCCCAGATCAAGGTCGAAACCCTAGCAGCAAGTAAGCCCCAGCGCCGCAGCAACCCTAACTCCTCCGCACGTGCCAAGCTTCGGCCCTCACGCATGCGCCATCTCCTCCGTACCTCCACGTCCGCACCCCTGCTCTCCGTACCTGCAAGAGACGCACAAACAAGCAGAAAAGCAGACGCCAACAACACGAAAAAGGAGCACAGAGAAAAAAACAAAAGGGCAGAGCGAGGGCGATTGGTTTCGATTTTTATTTCTCATTTTTTGTAAATAGAGACTATAAAAGGCCAAGAATATGCTGTAATACCCACTTATGCAATCAGAATACAAAAAAACACACCAAAAAGGTGATTTCTGGTTCTTTTTCTTCCTTCTTATTTTTCGCAGTTCGTTTTTCTTTTGTTATGAGACTCTATTAGTCGTTTACTAAAGAAAAAAGAAAGTAGTAAAAGAAGGAAGGCGTACCTCTCGACTGGACCTGTTTCTCTTTCTCCGTTATCATCAGAGTTGGGGGCACGGTTCGGAGAGCCTCTGAAAGAGGCGATGAACTGTTGAGAGGCACCGAGAGAAAGAGTTTAGGTGTTAAAACAAAAATAAATGCTAGGTTTTCCTTAAGGGCTTATTTTAGTTTTAATCGCCAGATTTGAAACGTCATCGTTTGTAGCTAATGCGATAGCTTCAAAATGGCATCGTCTGGTTGCCCTCGACCCGCGCGGTGACCCGAACCAAGGGCAGGATCCGCGCATTTTGGGTTTGATGGGATTTTTGCGCTCTTAGTCTTTCTTTTTTGTATTGCCTTCAAATAAACCTTTATGTTACGTCTAAATTTGGCCATGCTTTTTTGCGTTCATTCCGATTTGGTCCGAGCTAAGACGTTGCGTTTTGGGGCACGAGAAATATTTCCCATTTGGTCCCCATGTTATCCGCACGTTACGCTTTGACCCGCCTTGTTATTCCGCTTTTGATATTTCCCCTTTAATTCTGTTTAATTTCTAAATTAATCCCCGTTAATTCATCTTTGTGTTTTAATATTCTTCCGTGTAATCATTACTTGATTTTATAAATATTTTTTTATGTTTTAGATATTAACTTAATATAATTTACACATACTCTTTTATTTATTTTCGTTCATATGCGTATATATAACCAACTTCGAAATTTTAGTAATAACACTTTATATTTTTTATATATGCACATAGTATATTTTTAGCATACGTATACGTATAATAATATACACTAATTTCAAATAATACTTTATTATGCATAAAAACCTTATTCTTTTTTTAATTTGTTATTTTATTATATTTATTTAACTTTTATATATTATTACTATACATTTTTATTAAGTTTTATTTATACAAATCCAAATGTAGATATTAATGTTAAGCTATCCACTTTTATTTTATTTCACGTTTTCTATATTTTTCTCTTTTTTTTTATGTGAACCTTTATTTGTTTTTTAGTTCTATTACCAAATTGTATAAAATATTTGTACTATCTATTTTTTTTCTTTTATTGTTTTAAATTGATTATAAATTGGTGGGATGCTTTATTCTTAATATGGATGTTTATAATATGATCAAAGTCGATGTTTGTATTTACCTGTTATTAATTTAATCGCTTCTAGTTTAAGTTTAAATTATTGCATGTATCGTTATTCAAACATGTTTCGTTAGAGTTGAATTTCATGAAAGCTTCATAACCGTTTCATTTTATAAATTTAAAAAAGGGGCATGATGTTCATAGGTTCTTGAGAAAATCGTGCTCTAACTTACCGAGCTTCGATTCTTCTCGATGAATTTAGATGATCAAGCGTCCATTTTATTAAAATCATGCTATTAAAATAAAATTCTTAAGATTTCAAAATATTGGATCCTAACTTACCGGATACGATATTTTGTTATCTCGATTTTAAAATAAAGGCAATGTTCGATATTTAAGAATTTCGAGAAATTGAACCCTAACTTACTGGGTTCGGGTTCCTCGATGGACTTAGATAATCAAATAACCTTCTTAAACACATGATTTTCTAAAAAGGAACAAATTTAATTTCAAAGATCAAATTGTTGCACCCTAACTCACTGAGTGTAGTAATTTATTCCTTCAAAATGAGTCCGTCTTATTATTCAATTTGGTTTATTTAAATTTAAACTTCAAAGATCATATTTTAAAATCTTTTCAAATTCTCGACACCAAGACATTAAACAGTCGATTCGGTACCAATTTTGGGCGTTACGAGGGTGTTAACCCTTCTTCTTGCGTAACCTACTCCCGGACCTATTTTCTCAAATCTGGCAGACCTAAAATTATTTTCGAGGTGATCCAATCACACCTTAATAAAAGATCGGTGGCGACTCCCAATTTTCTTTTTTAATTCGACAACTAAACTTTTTTTGTTTTTCAAAAAAGGGTGGTTTCGACAGCTTAGCGACTCCACTGGGGACCCCAAGAGAGTCAGGCCGTAAAATTGATTGTTTTGTCTTATTGTCAGAAATTAAAAATTGGGTTTTTAAAATTTTACGATCTTCTCTTTGCATTTATTTGTATGATCATTGTAAATTGTCCTTATATACCTTGGCATCATATTGCATAAAGACTGTGTGGTCTTACCCTTTTTTAAGTGGAAGTGAGAAGCTACTCCTTCGTAAGGTTTTCACCTCTGTGCAGGATAGTGGATCACTTTCGGGATACATCCGTACCTATGTCTTCGTGAGATCTTCATCTCCGTCCAGCCATAGGGAAATGTATTCCCCTGAACTGAACTCAGTCTGTATGAGCCTATAATAGGTGAAGACTGAGGAATCTGCTGGCTCGGGTACCTCGACTCTAGAACCAAGCCCCATATAGTGGACTTAGAAACCCAACCTAGTTAGGATTATTCCAATCCTTAGTGATTGCCTGGATAGGTGCTTAATGTTTATACTTGCTTTGAATTGTTGATGTGTTATACTGACTTGTTTGTGTTTTGTTGATGTTTTGCATGTCATTGCATATTTCAAGAAGTGTCGATTCGAGTTCAGTTACTAAATTAGAAAATGTCATGGCAAACGAATTTCTTGATAAAGTGGATGACAATGCCATTGTCTGTATATGGTCAGAGAAGGTGCAATTGGAAAAGGGAGACAGTTTAGCTAAAGATTATGTGTCAGAGTTGTGGAACTATACTCGTATTAGTGTGACACAAAATAGCCTCCAAAAGCTGAGAGAAATATGGGATAAGTGGAATGATGAGACCAAGCAGTTGTTCTATTCTAACTATGGAGACTTTTCGTATTTGCTTGATGTCAAGGTGGATGAGCGATTGTTTCAGGCCCTTGCTCAATATTGGAATCCTGCGTATAGCTGTTTCAATTTTGGCAAAGTAGATCTGGTACCTACGGTGGAGGAATATATGGCCTTACTACATTGTCCAAGGCTTCAGGTGGATAAGGCATATTCTAGAGCCGCGTATGTCCCGGCATTTTGGAAGAAACTGATGAACATTACTAGCATGAGCGTGCAGTGGATCACAGCCAGGATCAAGTAGAAAGTGGAGTGTAAATGTATTCCATGGAAAAATCTACGAGACTTGATTTTAGCGCATCTGGATGGAAAAAAGAAGGTCGATGTGTTTGCTTTAAGAATCTACGGGTTAGTGATCTTCCCTAGAGCATTGGGGCATGTTGACGAAGCGGTTTCAGATCTCTTCGATCAGTTGGGTAAAGGGATCACGCCTGTTCTTGCGATTTTGGCTGAAACGTTTAGATCTTTGAATGCGTGTAGGCGAGCTGGTGAAGGCAGATTTATAGGTTGTGCGCAATTGTTGCTGGCATGGTTCCATAGTCATTTCTGGAAGGTCGACAAAGTTTCGTATCGAGTTTTCTCTGAGCATTACTCCCCGATAATAGAGATAGTGGCTACGCCAAGAAGGGACGATATATCAGAGGAAAATTGGATGGTAATTCTGTAAAACCTCCAGAAGGAAGATATTGAATGGATGGCTCCTTGGTTGATTCCTGACAGAATTCTGTATCGCTGCGGGGGCTTTGATTGGGTTCCGTTGCTCAAAATTTGGGGAGCCGTCGGGTATGCACCTTTGTTGGTACTTAGGCAGTACAATTCAAGACAGTTTGTGCCGGCAACGCATGGTTTAGCTCAATGCGAGTTCTCGTATCGAGGAGACAACTTTAAGAATAAGGTAAAAGAAATTTCTCAAGCTTGGAATCAGGTTCATAGGATGAAAAGGCTAGATGTGGGTTTGATGACAACTCCAGAATACGATGAGTGGCGAAGTAAGAGAATTAATGACAACGTTCCAGAGTTAAACTTAGAGGGTGTTTGAGCAATGGAAGAGTACCTACAGGTGATCCCATCAGAGTTGGAGATTATAAAACAGGATTTTGAAAAGAGGAATTTAGAGCTCGAAAAGAAGATAGAGCGGTTGGAAGAAGAAAAGATGCATTTAAGGCTAGATGTTGACGTCCAAAAGTTAGAGGCTGAAAGATTAAAGAAAGGGAAGAATAAAGTAGATGAGCATCTAGATAGCTTAAAGACAGACTTCAGAGCAGTGGCGACAGGAAATCCAGGAAGAAAGAAGCAAAGCTAATCAGTGGGAAAGGAAGGCTCAGGAGACTCAAGTACAGAATGAGGGTTTAGAACGACAGATGTTGGAAACTCAGAACCATCAAGAAAAATTGAAAGCCAGAATAGTAGAGCTCGAGAGATCACTCGCTCGTATAGAGGTCGTAATTCTGTGATAGAATTAAAAGTAAGCCTGTGCAAGATTGAAGAAATGAAAAAGAGGATAGAGGAACTAGAGAATACATTACAAAGCTGTGGACAAAGGATCGAATTCTTGGAAGGGAATGAAGAGCATTGGAAGGAACAACTTTATCATTCTCAGAGGCAAATTCAGAGCAGAGATTACATTATGGGCGAGGCTGTGGCTCAGATCCGGGAGGTATCTGATCATTTGCAAACAATGACAATTCAGGCTGACGTTTTAAGCGTAAAATATGAACTGGAATCAAATCGGGGTCAGGAGTTGGCTTCATTGTTGAAAGAAGTCAAAACTCTGAGCCTTAGGGCAAAGCCATATCTGTAATTCATTTTATGTAAAGAATTTTGTTTATCAATAAAGTTTTCTAAAAAAAAAGAAATTGGATCAGAATCGACGCTCTTTTTGCATTTATGTCATGTATTTGCATTACACGACATCATATGCATTCAAGATTATTAAAAAGGGTTTGAATTGGTTAAAATTGTGCTTCAGTTAATCTGGAAGCCAGCAAGAACTTGCCAACTGAACACCGTTACGGTACCCGTGCTAAGTCAAAAATTATGGACCAAAGGTTGGAAAAGCTAGAACGACTTCAAAAGGAAATGCAGGACCAGTTGTAGGTACAAATGAAAGAACAAATGGAAAAGATTCAACATGACATGGTACAAAAGATACAGGAGTCTCAAAATGACCTAATGACTAAGTTGACGCAACTAATAACCAAAGGAGTAGATAAAGGGAAAGGTCATGTGATTTGTAATGAGGAAGAAAACAATGATGAACCACTTTTTCCTCCAGGTTTTATGCCCCCGCATGCGCAAGTTCAGAATGAACCACATCCGCAGAGACCTTCTGTTTCAATTAGGCCTCAGCATTTTCAAGGTGATGTTTCAATGCCAAAGAACTTTCAGGTCGGATCATACTCTAATCCTGTTGATAATCTGATTAATATTGCTGTCCCGAATTTCGATGAAGTAGCTGAGAAGGATAAGGTGAAGGAAGAGTTTCCAAAGCAGTTTGAGGAGAAATAGAAATGGATTGAAGAGAAGTTTAGGGCGATAGAATGCATTGACAGCTATCATGGAATAGATGCAAAAGATCTGAGCTTGGTTCAGGACTTGGTGCTTCCTTACAAATTTAAGATGCCGAAATTCGAGAAATATAATGGGACTAGTTGCCCAGAAGCCCATGTTACTATGTTCTGTAGGAGAATGACGGGTTATATTAATAATGATCAATTATTAATACATTGCTTTCAAGATAGTCTTACAGGAGCGGCGTCCAAATGGTACAATCAGCTAAGCCGAACCAAAATTGCTATTTGGAGAGATTTGGCGCAGGCTTTCATGAGACAGTACAATCATGTCTCAGAAATGATACCTGACAGGATAACTTTACAAAATTTGGAAAAGAAATTGAATGAAAGTTTTAGGCAGTATGCGCAGAGGTGGAGAGATGTGGCGGTTCAGGTGCAACCACCGCTTTTGGAAAAAGAGATGACGACGCTTTTTATTAATACATTGAAGGCCCTGTTCATCACTCACATGTTGGGAAGTGTTTCAAAGAATTTCTTGGATATAATCATGAATGGTGAAATGATTGAGCATGCTATTAAAAGTGGAAGAATAGATAGAGGGGAGAATAATAGAAAGGCAGCCCCGAGGAAAAGAGAAAATGAAGTGAATAATGTGAATGCCTATGGTAAGTCAATTACCATGAATCAACCAGGGAAAGTGGTTGCTAATCAGCAGGGATCACCAAGACAGGAGTCAGGAGCTAGGCAAAATGCTGAAAAACCCCAGTTCACGCCAATACCAATGTCATACAAGGAGCTGTATCAGAATTTATTCAATGCACATGTTGTTTCTCCTTATCACTTAAGCCCTCTACAACCCCCGTATCCCAAATGGTATGATGCAAATGCTCAGTGTGACTACCATGCGGGAATTACCGGGCATTCAATAGAGAATTGCACGGCTTTCAAGAAGGTAGTTGAAAGACTCATCAGCATGGATGTTGTCAAACTTGACGACTCACCTAACGCAGAAAATTCCTTACCAAATCATGCTGATAATGGGGTGAATATGGTGAGCGAAAGTATGGGAGAAGAAGTCAAGAATGACATCGCTGAAGTAAAAACTCCGTTGAAGTGGGTTTGGAGAGAGATGGTGAAGAGAGGGTTAGTTGTTTTAGATTTTGAGGAAAGATACGAAACCGAAGACTATTGTGAATTCCACCGTGAAGTAGGACATGAGATTCAAGAATGTGAGGGATTTAGGGCTCTGGTCCAAAATATGATGGATAATAAGGAGATGAAGTTTTATGAAGAGGCAAAGGGTAAAAGAAATATATGTGCGTCAGAATTGGCAACGAAGACTCCAGGAATGAACTATCCTTTGGTCATTATCTCACACCCTAAGAGTAATGAGGCTAGGGTTCAGATAACACCAAAAATTGTAATCCAGAAACCATCAAATTTCTCATATAAGGATAGCAAAATAGTGCCGTGAAATTATGGGTGCAACGTGACAATCCTAGGAAAGGAGGTTGAGAGAAACCAGGAAATGAGTTCTTATACGCGCAATGGGAAATGATATGACGCCCAAGCAGAATTGTCAAGAGAAGAGAATTGGAAGAAAGAACAGAGAAAAGGAAAGGCAGCAGAATTTGAACCATTGGTTAATAAACCGATAAAAGAGGAGGAAGCAAAGGAGTTTTTGAAGTTTTTGAAACACAGCGAATACAGTATTGTGGAGCAACTGCGCAAACAACCGGCCCGCATTTCTATATTAGCTTTGCTCCTAAGTTCAGATGTACATCGAAGTGCACTAATGGAAGTACTAAATGAAACATATGTGGCTGATGATATTTCAATAAAAAGCTGGATCGGTTGGTCAACAATATAAGTGCTGATAATTTTATTTTCTTCAATGATGATGAAATACCGTCCGGAGGAAGGGGTTCTGCTAAAGCTCTGCACGTTACTACCCGATGCAAAGGGTACATATTACTGGGGGCCTTGGTTGATAATGGATCTGCACTGAATGTATTACCTTTATCCACTCTTAGTCGGTTACCGATGGATAGTTCACACATGAAAGCATGCCAGAGCATAGTAAGGGCATTTTATGGAACATAAAAGAGGGTTATGGGGAGAATTGAGGTACCGTTAAAGATTGGCCCAATTACTTATGATGTGGACTTCTTGGTAATGGATATTAAGCCTTCCTACAACTGTTTATTGGGAAGGCCATGGATACACTCAGTCGGGGAAGTACCTTCATCGCTACATCAAAAGGTGAAGTTAGTATCGGAGGGTCTGTTGATAACAATAAATGCGGAGGAGGATATCATCGCAACAGTAACTGGTGATGCACTTTATGTAGAAATTAACGATGAGGCACTGGAATGTATTTTTGGTCATTAGAATTTGTGAACTCGATGTTTATTGCTGAAGGAAGAAAAATTCCAGTACCGAAAATATCCAGGACCACAGAGATGGGGTTGCGATTGATGATAGGAAGAGGAGCTTCACCCGGGAAAGGATTGAGAAAATATCTTCAAGGAAAGATTGAAGCACCGATGCTGAAGGAAAAGTTTGATAGTTTTGGCTTAGGATACAAGCCAGACATGAAGCAGAAGAAGAAAGAAGTGGAGAAAAGACAAGAGAGAAGAAGGGCAAGTTTGAATGGACATGAAGTTAAGTGAGAGCCCTTGACCTTTCCCCACATATCTACATCTTTTGTGACGGGTGGATTTATTCATCTTGAGCGTGGAGAGTCCAATAGAAAAGGCATTAAAGAAATGTTGGAAAATGTTCATATCAATGCTATAGAAACAACAGAGGAAAGGGCCTTGTTGGAGATCTGCCCTTACGAGCTTGGGAGTGAGCTAAACAATTGGACTGCGGAAGAAATCCTTGTAGTCTTTAGGGCTTATTCAGAGTAATGCTCAGAACATTCCTGTTGTTTTTAGCCTAGAAACGATATGAAATCTTTTATGAAATAGGCTTGAGCCTAAATATCATTATTTTAATGAAATACATATTTACATTCATTTCGAGCAGTCATTCTTTTTTTTCTTTCTATTCAAGTAAATATTTTCTGTTCGATTGATTGTCTTTCAAATAATTCTTTCATTTGTAACCTTATTGTACAAATATTTATTCATAAATTTATATATTCTTGGTATATTCTTTGATATGCCCTCATAGGTCCTCAGATATTAATGACATGATTAACGCTATTTCAAACATGGAGCCTTTTTTTGAGCAAGACATGTGTTTGGAGAGATCTCACGACTTTGAAAATGATGAAGACTGTGGTGTATCTCCGGACTTGTTGAGAATGGTGGAATAAAAGGATAAGCAGATTCTACCTTATAAGAAATCACTAGAAATCGTGAGCCTAGAAGAAGGAAAAGAGGTGAAAATTAGAATTGAAATCACTGCAAAGACAAAACAAGACCTCATTGAATTGCTCCGAGAATTCAAAGATGTTTTCACGTGGTCATACCAAGATATGCCCGGGCTAAGTACTAGCATTGTGGTACATCGTCTACCCATAAAAGAAGATTGTAAACTAGTTCAGCAGAAGCTCAGGAGGATGAGACCGGATGTTGTGCTAAAAATAAAAGAAGAAGTCAAAAGGCAGTTCAATGCTGGGTTCTTACAGGAGATCAAATATTCCGATTGGGTAGCAAACATCGCCCCGTTCCCAAGAAAGATGGAAATGTATGAATGTGCGTGGATTACAGGGACTTGAATAAGGCTAGTCCAAAGGACAATTTTTCGTTGCCTCACATTGATACTTTGGTAGACAATACGACGGGTTACTCACTATTCTCTTTTATGGATGGATTTTCTGGTTACAATCAAATAAAGATGCACCCTGAATATATGGGGAAAACAACATTCATTACTTTATGGGGAACATTTTGTTACAAAGTAATGCCTTTCGGATTAAAGAATGCGGGAGCAATGTATCAAAGGGCTATGGTGCCCTTATTTCATGACATGATGCATAAGGAGGTCGAAGTCTATGTTGATGATATGATTGCAAAATCTAGAACTGAAGGAGATCATGTTCAAGTCTTGAAAAGATTATTCTTGAGATTGAGGAAATTTCAGCTCAAGCTTAACCCCGCAAAATGCACGTTTGGAGCCAGATCAAGGAAGTTATTAGGCTTCATAGTTAGTAAGAAGGGGATTGAGGTGGACCCGGACAAAGTAAAGGCAATCCGAGACCTGCCTCCTCCGCGCACTCAGAAAGAAGTCCAAAGTTTCCTAGGAAGATTGAATTACATTGCCCGATTCATTTCACAATTGACTGAGAAATGTGATTCAGTATTCCGTCTTTTGAAGAAGCATAATCCGGGTGATTGGGATGAGGAATGTCAACAGGCTTTTGACAAGATAAAGCAATATTTGGCTAATACTCCAGTACTGTCATCGCCCAGTCCAGATAGGCCACTGATACTGTATCTAACGGTGTTCAAAAGTTCCATGGGATGCGTATTGGGCCAACATGATGAGACGGGAAAGAAAGAAAGGGTAATATACTATCTCAGCAAGAAATTCAATGATTGCGAAATGAGATACTCATCAATTGAGAAGTTGTGTTGTGCTTTAATCTGGGCAACCCCAAGACTACGGCAATATATGTTGTATCATACGAGTTGGCTGATATTGAAGTTGGATCCTTTGAAATACATGATGGAATTAACTACTTTAAACGGGAGAATAGCTAGATGGTAGATCTTGCTATCTAAATTTGATATAGTATATGTAAGTCAGAAGGCCATAAAGGGGAGTGCAATAGCTGATTTCTTGGCCAGTAGAGCCTTGGACTTCGATTTTCCAAACGTGGACTTGATGTATGTGGCAAACACTGAAGAAAATCCTCAAAGGGATCACGTGTGGAGGTTAAATTTTGACGGAGCTTCAAATGCAACGGGTAATGGAATTAGGGCAGTCTTGATATCCCCAAGTAGAGATCATTACCTTCTGGCTAGCAAGTTGGACTTTGATTGCACAAATAATATGGCAGAATATGAAGCATGTATTATGGGCATTCGTGCAGCCATTGAGCGGAACATCAATGTGCTAAGGGTATATGGGGATTCCACATTGGTGATATACCAACTCAAAGGGGAATGAGAAACTAGAGATCCTAAATTGATCAGCTATAGAAACCTGGTTCTTGAATTAATTGATGAGTTTGATGACGTCACTTTTTGTTACCTCCTACGAGAGGAAAACCAAATGCCTGATGCATTAGCTACTCTAGCTTCGATGATTTAGGTAAACAGACTTGAGGCAATGAGGCCTATTCAGATGAGTATCTACGAAACCCCAGCTCATTGCTACAGTATTGAGTAGGAGGGAAAAGATGATCATCCTTGGTACTAGAGTATCCTACAGTATGTGAAGAATCAGGAGTACCCTAGTCAAGCAACCGAGAACGACAAGAGAACTCTGAGAAGAATAGCCATCGAATATGTCTTAGATGGGGAAGTGCTATACAAAAGAAGGAAGGATCAAGTACTGTTAAGATGTGTGGATGCCGTGGAAGCCAAGAAAATTTTAGAGGAGGTCCATGAGGGTATCTGTGGGACGCACGCCAATGGTTTCACCATGGCCAGACAGATCATGAGATTTGGATACTATTGGTCCACTATGGAAAGGGATTGCATTAATTATGCCAAGAAATGCCATAAATGTCAGATTTATCGAGACAAGATGCATGCACCCCCTTCACCACTTCACGTCATGACCTCTCCATGGCCGTTTTCCATGTGGGGTATGGATGTTATTGGGCCAATATCACCAAAAGCCTCTAATGGGCATCGCTTCATCTTCATGGTCATTGATTACTTTACCAAGTGGGTGGAAGCTGCCTCATACGCAAATGTCACGAAGTCAGCAGTCAGCAAGTTCTTGAAAAAGGAGATCATTTGTCGATATGAAATGCCTGAGAAAATCATATCCGACAATGCGTTGAATTTGAACAATAGCACAATAGCTGAGGTTTGCAGCCAATTAAAAATCAAACATCATAATTCATCGCCGTATCATCCAAACATGAATGGTGCAGTGGAGGTAGCCAATAAGAACATTAAAAGAATTGTGGGGAAAATGACTGAAACTTATAGGGATTGGCATGAGAAGTTATCATTTGCTCTCCTTGCCTATCGAACGTCCATTAGAACTTCTACCGGGGCAACACCTTTTTCTCTGGTTTATGGAATGGAGGCAGTATTACCCATTGAAGTTGAGATCTCTTCCTTACGGGTGCTATCTGAACTACAGTTGGACGAAGCCGAATGGGTCCAATCTCGGTACGATCAATTGAACCTAATAGAAGAGAAGAGGTTAAGATCTATTCACCACGAGCAAATGTACCAAAAACAAATGATGCGAGCCTATAAAAAAAAGGTCTGCCCTAGAGAGTTTCGTGAAGGAGACTTGGTGCTAAAAAAGATTCTCCCTATGTAAAAAGATTCGAGAGGAAAATGGACAGCAAATTGGGAGGGTCCTTATGTTGTAAACAAGTCATTTTCTGGTGGAGCTTTGATCCTAAGCTAGATGGATGGTAAAAGTTTGCCAAATCCTGTAAACGCAGACTCCGTCAAGAAATACTTCACTTGAAAGAAAAGGGAACCAAAGTGAAAACCCGCAAAGGGCGCCTTGAGGCCAAAGGGGGCTTGAGTCGAAAACCCGAAAAGGATGGCTCAAGTATTGATCAGAATGGGGCATGAGGTGATTTAAGCTGCTCAAATTTTGATTGGGGTATACGATGATCTTGCTTTACTTGAATCAACAAGAAAGGGTATGCGACATCTTGGAGCATTGACAGAGTACTGCAGATCTCCTAAACACATATCAAACTCAGAATAGTCTTTAGAAAGTTTGTACAGAGAAATTCAAGCTGCGATAACTGGGGCACCTAGTTCTTATTTTATTGAATGTGTTATCCTTGAAAATACATTTTTCTTCTTGTTAAGATACATGTTCTCAATCAACTTCTTTGTTATTCTTCTTTCGCTATCTTCGATATTTTATTTCTTTCGAGTTATGATCAGAACCAGCTTTATTCTTATCCATTGTTATGATCTTTTTGCAAACATATTGCATTGGAATAATGATTAATGGACTAATAATACTTTCACAAAAGAAGTTCTGCATATTACTCTGAAGAGTTTTAATAATACAATAACCTGAAGCAGGACTATCGTTTAGAACGAACCAGGTTTAAAGGTTAGACCTCTAAAAAGGAAAAGTATGAATTAAAACAATCCTTTTTGGATTTTATTTAAAATGACAGCAATAATCATGAGTTAGTAAGAAGAGATCGCTTTGGAGGAATTTCTTTATGCGCAAATATTTGATGCGGCATTTTAAGAATGGTATAAAAAAACCAAAGAATTATACGTTTGGTATCCTTCAATTACGATGGGAAAGGATTGAAAAATAAACCTCCTTATTTTTGAGTCACATCTTGAGAATGAAGATTCAACTTCTTGCGTCCCAGTGGATTGAACTGGGAGGTTCACGGTGGGAGCTATTTAATTGAGTATTTCATTGAAGGCGCCAGCCAGGAAGAAATGTGTTAAAGCACTTCCAGTTATAAAGCCTTAATAAACTTCGAGCAATGATAACCTAAGTGATAAAGAAGGATCATTCTCAAAAATAAGATTCTGCATTCATGCAAACACCATTCACACATGTCTAGTTAGGAGCATTTGATTCATTTCGATCACACCATCCTAATCATTAGGCATAATTAAGTTCATCATATAAGTCATGTTCCCCAGAGAACAGGTCGGTGAAGCCACTAATCCTATCTCCTTGAAGTTGCAGTGGAGCGGATTAAAGTAACAGATCTTATCTCACTGAAGTGGCAGTAGAGTGGATCGTATCAGGTCTTATCTCCCTGAAGGTGCAGCGGAGCAGACTAAGTAAGCAGGTCTTATCCCCCTGAAGTTGCAGTGGGGCAGATCAAAGATGGCAAATCTTATCTCCCTGAGGTTGCAGTGGAGCAGATTGAAGCCGATAATCCTATCTCCCTGAAGTTGCAGCGAGCGAATTAAAACATCAGATCTTATCCCTTGAAGTTGCAGTGGGGTAGATCGAAGGTGGCAAATCTTATCTTCCTGAAGTTGCAGTGGAGCAGATTGAAGTCGATAATCCTATCTCCCTGAAGTTGTAGCGGAGCGGATTAAAACATCAGATCTTATCTCTCTGAAGTTGTACTAGAGCAGATCGCAACCAGTCTCATCTCCCTGAAGTTGCAGTGGAGCAGACACAAGAAACAAATCCTATCTCCCTGAAGTTGCAGCGGAGCGGATCAAAATGATGGGTCTCATCTATCTGAAGTTGTAGTAGAGTAGATCATATCAGTCTTATCTTTAAAGTTGCAGCAGAACAAGTTGAAGCTACAAGTCTTATCCCCCTAAAGTTGCAGTGGGGCAGACCAAATATAGCAAATTTTGTTCTTTGAGAAACTACAAGTTACAAATTTTATCTCCCCGACGTTGTAGTGGATTGGATCGAAGCAATTCCTATACCTCTGAAGATGGAGTAGGAGGGAATGAGGCTACTGGAAGAAGAGGAGCACCAAGGTCCAGCACGACCGGGCAAAATTGGTCCTCTTTAGTCTTTGCTCTATTCTCGTTACACGACAATGAGCAAAGAGGGGCAGCTGTAATAGGCCCAATTTGCCCGGCCTATTAGTGAAATAAACCAAATAAACAAATGAATAAAATAAAACCAAATTAAAAATTAAAAGTCCAAAAAGTAACACAGTCCAGTCCTTTACATCAATAAGCCCAAATCCTAGTAGATCCAATTAGCCTAAAGTCTCAAGACCCACTAAGCCCAAACATTACAAACCCAATACCCAGCCTAGATCAAGGTTGAAACCCTAGCAGCAAGTAAGCCCCAGCGACACAGTAGCCCTAACTCCCCCGCACGTGCCAAGCTTCGGCCCTCACGTATGCGCCATCGCCTCCGTACCTCCACGTCCGCAGTCCTGTTCTCCGTACCTGCAAGAGACGCACAAACAAGCAGAAAAGCAGACGCCAACAGCACACGAAAAAGAAGCACAGAGAAAAAAACAAAAGGGCAGAGCAAGGGCGATTGGTTTCGATTTTTATTTCTCATTTTTTTGTAAATAGAGACTATAAAGGCCAAGAATATGCTGTAATACCCACTTATGCAATCAGAATACAAAAAAAACACCAAAAAGGTGATTTCTGGTTCTTTTTCTTCCTTTTTATTTTTCACAGTTCATTTTTCTTTTGTTGTGAGACTCCATTAGTCTTTTACTAAAGAAAAAAGGAAGTAGTAAAAGAAGGAAGGCGTACCTCTCGACTGGACCTATTGCTCTTTCTCCGTTGTCATCGGAGTTGGGGGCACGGTTCAGAGAGCCTCTGAAAGAGGCGATGAACTATTGAATGGCGCCGAGAGAAAGAGTTTAGGTTTTAAAACAAAAATAAATGTTAGGTTTTCGTTAAGGGTTTATTTTAGTTTTAATCGCAAGATCTGAAACGTCGCCGTTTGTAGCTAATGCGATAGCTTCAAAACGGCGTCGTCTGGTTGCCCTCGACCCGCGCAGTGACCCGACCCAAGGGCAGGATCCGCGCGTTTTGGGTCTGATGGGATTTTTGAGCTCTTAGTCCTTCTTTTTTGTATTTCCTTCAAATAAACCTTTATGTTACGTCTAAATTTGGCCATGCTTTTTTGCGTTCATTCCGATTTGGTCCGAGCTAAGACGTTGCGTTTTGGGGCACAGGAAATATTTCCCATTTGGTCCCCATGTTATCTGCACGTTACGCTTTGACCCGCCTTGTTATTCTGCTTTTGATATTTCCCCTTTAATTCTGTTTAATTTCTAATTTAATCCCCGTTAATTCATCTTTGTGTTTTAATATTCTTCCGTGTAATCATTACTTGATTTTATAAATATTTTTTTATGTTTTAGGTATTAACTTAATATAATTTACACATTCTCTTTAATTTATTTTCGTTCATGTGCGTATATATAACCAACTTCGAAATTTTAGTAATAACACTTTATATTTTTTATATATGCACATAATATATTTTTAGCACACGTATACATATAATAATATATCACTAATTTCAAATAATACTTTATTATGCATAAAAACCTTATTCTTTTTTTTTAATTTGTTATTTTATTATATTTAGTTAACTTTTATATATTATTACTATACATTTTTTATTAAGTTTTATTTATACAAATCCAAATGTAGATATTAATGTTAAGCTATCCACTTTTATTTTATTTCACGTTTTCTATACTTTTCTCTTTTTTTTTATGTGAACCTTTATTTGTTTTTTAGTTCTATTACCAAATTGTATAAAATATTTGTACTATCTATTTTTTTCTTTTATTGTTTTAAATTGATTATGAATTGGTGGGATGCTTAATTCTTAATATGGATGTTTATAATATGATCAAAGTCGATGTTTGTATTTGCTTGTTATTAATTTAATCGCTTCTAGTTTAAGTTTAAATTATTGCATGTATCGTTATTCAAACATGTTTTCGTTAGAGTTGAATTTCATTAAAGCTTCATAACCGTTTCATTTTATAAATTTAAAAAAGGGGCTTGGTGTTCATAGGTTCTCGAGAAAATCGTGCTCTCTAACTTACCGAGCTTTGATTCTTCTCGATGAATTTAGATGATCAAGCGTCCATTTTATTAAAATCATGCTATTAAAATAAAATTCTTAAGATTTCAAAATATTGTATCCTAACTTACCGGATACGATATTTTGTTATCTCGATTTTAAAATAAAGGCAATTTTCGATATTTAAGAATTTCGAGAAATTGAACCCTAACTTACCGGGTTCAGGTTTCTCGATGGACTTAGATAATCAAATAACCTTCTTAAACACATGATTTTCTAAAAAGGAACAAATTTAATTTCAAAGATCAAATTGTTGCACCCTAATTCACTGAGTGTAGCAATTTATTCCTTCAAAATGAGCCCGTCTTATTATTCAATTTGGTTTATTCAAATTTAAACTTCAAAGATCATATTTTAAAATCTTTTCAAATTCTCGACACCAAGACATTAAACAATCAATTCGGTACCAATTTTGGGCGTTACGAGGGTGCTAACCCTTCCGCGTGCGTAACCGACTCCCGGACCTATTTTCTCAAATCCTGCAGACCTAAAATTATTTTCAAGGTGATCCGATCACACCTTAATAAAAGATCGGTGGCGACTCTCAATTTTCTTTTTTAAGTCGACAACTAAACTTTTTTTGTTTTTCAAAAAAGGGTGGTTTCGACAAACACAAAACACAATTCACATATCATTCATGAGATAGCTCACATGAATCCTTGTTCGCAAGCATAACAAAACTATATACTAATATATATTACATTTACATACATACTTATTTAGTGGCCTTTGTCTCGTCTAATTTTAGCATACATTAAAAGTCCCATATACATTTATGTATATTAGATAATACAAAACCTATAAATGCATATATTTATTATATATAATAAAACCCACACATATATATTATATATAGCAAAACCACGCAAATATATGCTGTATGTATATAGCAGACCCAAGTAGATATATTATACATATAACACCCGTGCACGCATATATATATTATAAACCCCACTCATATATATTATATATAAAACCAAAACCCATATATATTATATATGAATAACAAAACTCCTATACAAATCTATTATATATATACACATACATTTTAGTACTTCAACTCACCTTTAAATTTAGCTCACACACAAATGTAATAATTAGATGCACAATTCACACACATTTATCATGTCAACTACATGGTTTACAACTATGGCCTACCTATTTTATTCTTATAACTACATGCACTTTTTAAATTCATGCATTTGGATTATTAAAATCGCACAACATGCATACCCAACACTCAACAAAATTGAAATGGTTTGCACTAGGAGAAATCAAGGTTCGCATATTAATTAAGCAAGGGATTCGCATATGTTACCTTAGCCTGTGTACCGGAGTTTAAATGTAGTATATCAAACCACTCACCTTAGTCAATACCTCTTGCACAACAATGTCAAACAAGCTTTCCTTTCCTTTTTGTATTGCTCGTGAAACCTCCCAATGAATCTGAAACTTTGCATACACATTAAATACAATATAAAATCACTAATAACAACTTTAAACTAAAAAAAAAGCAGCGAAATCACCACTCTAAGCTCACTTTTCTCATACTAAAAATTTAACTAGTTTTGCCGAAATAGGTGTTTAACCAGTCAAACTTTATCTCCAAGCCTTAATTTCAATTACAATATTTCTAAATATCATCTAATTTAACTTTCAAACCTTTAATTCTACCTAATCTCACAAATTTAAAGTTCCCAAAAAAAATCAAGCTCGTATGAACACACAAAAGGGGGAAATTTGAAATTAATTAAAATTGGTTACCTATGTCTCAAATTGAGTTCAAATACCTTCTATTTAGTTAAAGATAAATTAGAAATCAATCAAAAGTAGTAGGTTTACTCATTATTTCTAATTTCACCATTGTTGAACCGAAATTTGATTAAAAAGCTTTAAATCTTAAAAACTCTCTACACACTTGCTTAAATTCAAAATTAGAAAAATAACAACCTTAATCTAATCATAATAAGTCAGGACATTACCGCAATTTGAAGAAAACAACATGTTGTTGATCTAATTTGAAGTTGAACATGAAAAGAATAATGACGAATTTAATGAGGATTTAATGATTTTTCTTTAAAATTGGAAGGTGTTGAGATGTTTGGATAACTAGGAAATCACAAAGGATGAGTAAATTTTGAGAGAAAATATTATATTTGAATTTGGAAATTCCTTTGAATGTGAAACTAAATGTTAGGGAATGGGACGTGGGGGGTTTTTAAAGAGGAAGAAGATAAGCAGTTTTTTTTAAAAACAAAATTGAGGGGAAATTGCCTTTTAAAATAAATCCCAATTTTCCCTTATTTTTCAAATCAGTCATTAGTTTAATTAAAACACATTTTTCTCAATTATTTTAAAACCTGATTTTATTTTTAATTTTTTTAGCTATTTAATAATTGACCACGAAATCAAAATTTATACCACCCAATTTAAAACCGAATAATTATTTTTAATATTTTATTATTACTATTATTATTTAATTAATCATTTTATCCTATTTTTATTTCTATGATGTTAAACCCAATTTTTCTCTCGAGCCCACAATCTAATACCCAATCTAATACCCAATCTAATACCACAATCTAATACACATAATCTATCTCTTCTCTACTTTCATGTTTCTTGGGTTGGGGGTTATGTGTTTAGGGTGTAACAACCTATTTTTTAGTGGTGTCAGAAATAGTGGTTTCAGGACCACAATTCTGACGAGAGTCCAAATATATATTTAATTAATATTTATGATTTAAATATAGTATAATAGTGAATAATGATTTAATAGATTTTATTAATTGGTAAGTTAGTCAAGGTACAAGTGGTGCATACTGAAAGTCAAGTGGTTTTGGAGAGTGAGGTATCAGGACCTCATTTTTGTAAATCGAGCCCATGAATATTTTTATTAAATATTTATAGAGCTATTATATAAGTGAATTGAAGTTTGATCCAGAAATTCTAGTGTTTGGATGATTAATTAAAGCAAAAGGACTAAAACATAAAAGACGTAAAACATCATCACTATTGATTATTATTAGCTTAGGTGCATTGTTTAAGTTTGTTGAAGGATTTAAATGGTAATTTACCACTTTTTAGTTTAATGGTCAGTTTATACTTGGTTTTAATAATAATATTATAATAAAAGTTAAGTTAAATTTAAGTTAAAATATAATAAAACATAAGTGGATGGCAAATTTTATCATTCTTTCTTCTTTGCAAAGATTGAAACTCCATGGATGAAAGCTTGTAGAATTCGACCGATTTGTCTTCCTTGCATGTAAGCAATTTCTTTACTCATTTATAGTAAATTTTATATTTTTGAGATCGTTGCAACTAGGTCCACTTAAATCGTATCTCCATTTTCAAAACTATATAAGTTTGTTAAAAATTTCATTGATGATTTTTGAATGTTCTTGATGTTAAATGGAAGATTTTGAAGCTTGGAAATGTTTTAGGACTATTTTGTTAAGTGAGTTTTGTTAGTTTTGCATTTAAGGACTAATATGTAAAAATGTTAAATTTAGCGTGAAAATATTGTATTTTTTAAGTGATTGAAGGCTGATTAGGGATGGAATTATAATCGGTTATGTGTATTGGGGCTTTAATGTGAAATTTTTAATAGTTTCAGTGTTAGAGACTAAATTGAACAAAGTGTAAAAGTTTGGGGAAATTTGTAAAATAGAAATATAAGTTATATACATAAAAATGAATATGATAATGTATTTTAATTTAATAAATTTAATTTAATTATTATATAGATCAATGATTGAACTGTACGGGGGAAAATTGGAAAAAGAGGAAATTACAAAATAGTACCTACGAACAAATTTTCTTGTTGGTTGTATTAGGTAAGTTCATATGGTATGCTTGTGTTAAATTTTTATGTATTTAAAATTATAGCTGTAAATATGTTTAATTAAAATTTTGATCGTTTAAACTTCGGTATGAAATGTGAGATAGAAGATTAAATTGAACATAATTGAAGATAGTATAATTCGATAAATTAAGGAATTGACTTTGAATTGGAATGAAATAAGTTATGTTAGGTGATAAAGTGATAATTCGATAAATATAAGCTAAATTGGATCAATTAAAATTGGTTATATGTAAAAATAACTAATTTGACTAGATTAAAATAAAAATAAAAATAAAAATAAAATATAAAATATATAAAATATTATTTGAAATGTGGAATTATACTAATGTGGTGATGAGCTATGATATATGTATGGAATTCTTGATTTGATTGATTGATAATAAATTGAGTAATGAATACCTTATTAACTGTTCGGACAGAGTCAGATATAGTTGGCATGCCATAGGATAGGACGAGTTCAGTGTTACTTCGACTACGAGTCGATGAGGCATTAGGTGTCAATTTGCTTCGGTTTAACCGATGAGGCACTAGGTGTCAAACCTATTTATAGTGCTAGGCACAACTATTTACTTTAAGATGAAGAGTCACCTAGAGGATTGTCATTTTCCAAGCATGCAGAGTGGTGGCCTTTGACTCCATGTGGGATTCCTTTAATTCACTCACCGTAACTATTTGAGTTAAAGTGATATACAAGTGATTTTTTAGACTATTGAAAATGAACTATGAAATTATTTATTACCAGAATATAAAAGCAATATATATATATTAATTTAGCTAGTTTTTATCTATTTCAGGGAAGTGAAGAACTTGGCTGGTGTCAGGCTCAACCACTTTATGTTTCCATATTTGGTAACTTTATTGTTTGCTTGCTCATTGCATCTTAAGTGGATGACTCCCATTTCTGCCATCCAATTATTATAAGAAAAAATAGCAAAAACCTAGGTAAGACTTCCAAATAAATAAACAGCATTAAATAATTTTCCTATGCATGTTAGACAGCTACCATTTTATTGTTAAAAAATTAATAAAAGGTACTAACCTCTTTTGGATTTTTTACTCTTTATAGACAACACATATTTCCAATATTTAAATAATGAATTTAGACTAATAGTTAGCCAAGTTCTTGACTTCCCTAAAATGGATAAAAACCAACTGAACTAAAAATATAGACAAATTACTTTTATATCCTTATGATAAATGATTTCAGAGTCGATTTTCAATAGTCTAAAAAATCACTTGGATATCACTTTAACTAAAATAGTTACGATCAGTGAATTGAAGGAATCTGTCATGGAGTCAAAGGCAACCATCTCTACATGCTTGAAAAATGACAATCCTCCAAGTGATTCTTCATCTGAATTTTCCTTTTCTTCTTTAATTTTTTTACCTTGTATGTGGGGTGTGCCTCGTATTCTCTTTCCAATTAAATTCTGCTATCTTTTCCCAATTAAACTCTGATTATTCCAGGGACATTTTACTATGTTTAGTACTCTACTTAGCCTATTTAAAGGGGTTTTGTATCCCTGTTTCAAGATGCCAATCACAAAAAAGGCTTTTCTTTAGGGGCGACAAGATGTAGCCGCGCATGTGTTTTTCTGAGAGTTTCGTTGTAATTATGGAGAGTATTTTCTCCATATTTTGCTTTGGTTTGTGTAATCATTTAGTGGAAAATCGAAGCCTCATTTGCGTATGGTTTCTCCCTCTTTGAAGGTTTCTCATGTAAAATATTTGTGTTTGTTCTTCTCCACTTTTATTATCTAGTTGTTAATACGAGTCGAATCCTAACAATCTGAACAGGAAATTCTACAAGGTAAACAAAAATGAAAGAAGAAAATGAAGATTGAGATGAAGAATCACATAGAGGATTGTCATTTTCCAAGCATGTAGAAATGGTGGCATTTGACTCTATGTCAGATTCTGTAATATCCTAAAAATAGGGGGTTAGTAGAATCGGGTGTGTGAATCGAGAGAGAGTAGTAATGCACTAATTTTTGAGATCATCTGTGTGTTTTTAGGAAATAAATGATGTATTGGTTCGTTGGTTAAGTATTAGGGAAACGTTCCTTGAAACATAAGTTCAAATATCTTCCTTAGCATTATTTTTATTATTTTGCAAATTTTGTATCAAACCCTAATATGTGACAGGCCTTGTTTTTAAAATAAATATTGCAATTATTTCAAAAATAAGGAAATATACTAGTAGTTAGCTAATAAATGGAAAAGTATGAAATTTAGATTAAAGTCCCAAGTTCGAAAATTTTCCTTTACTAAATAATTAAGTTTTGCAAAATCTCTTTTTTTTTTAAAAAAATGTGCCGTCCATACCATTGAACCCTAGGCATAAATACAAAATTTTCTTGTATTTTTCAGCCTTTAAGTAAACTTTTCCCTACCCTAGCCGTTCACCATATTCCTCTCCTTTTTTCTCTTCAATTTTCTTTCTTTCTTCCCTTGTGTGTCGCTGTCTAAGCCACCAAGATTTACCATTAATTTCTCTTATTTTTGCAATGGGTTCTTGAACAATTATTTTCCTCTTATTTCTGTCATTTTTTCATAAAATTTTCAGCCTTAAATTTGAAATTTTAGCACTCAAGATTAGCTCAATTGATGCCTCAAAACAACTCCATTGTCACCCTTTTCACCTAGCTAGTGTAAGTTCTTGTTTTCTCCCAATTTCTTGATAAATCTTGTTAAACAAAAACATAAATTTACAGATCTGAATTTGGGGGATTTTTAAATATTTAATGGGGATTTTTCCAGCTTTTTAATTGATCTTGAAAGTGGTTTTAAATCAGCCCCAATTTGGCCACTGCGGGTGGTGGTGCGGGCGCCTATCGGCAAGAAAAGGGGGCTGTTTTTCTTTAATTTTTCCCATATTTTTCCAGAATGATTTTAGGTTATTCAACACCTCCTAATAATCCTTTAATCACATGATAATTAAGGAAATTCGTTCTTGATCAATCGACAATTTGAATCTAAAGCGTAAGTATAGGTAATTGTAAACTAGTTTGTTGTTTCGACATAGATTTTGGGAAAAGGTTATGGATTGATTAAATGAAGGATTTTAGTCAAGATTAGCTACTGATTTTCCAGTATTTAAATGTGTTAGGTGCTGACCCAAACATTCCAAATCAACAGTAAAGCTGAAAGACGTTCGCGCGTACAATTCGCATCAAAACAGTGTAAGAAATCTAACTAGTTTGAGTTCGAAAAATAGTTGTAATTGTGATGATTAGATTGAACCCTTAAGTTGGTGTTTAAGGGTTGTATAATATATTTTTTAACTAATTTCTATACTGATTTAATTTAATTTAATTTAGGTCCGTTTTAAAGTTTATTAAAAAATAATAAGATTGACTAGTGTGTTGCAAAAGATTGTAAATAAGGTGGGGGTCCAAACTCAAAAACTTGAATATTAATAATGATTTTATGTTATAAATAATAATTTTGCTTGATTATCGGCCTTGGCTATTTAGCAAACTAATTAACTTGAAAAGAGGTCAAATCAGGTACGTTTTGAGCCCTAACTATTTGGCATGGCATGGTAACAATGTTGCTAGTTTGACTGAATGATTGAATGTTTGACAATGTCATGAATGTTTGGTAATTTTGTGTATGATTGGTTGTATGTTCGTACAAGTGATTTGTTATGATATGTTTGAAATAGTATGTGACACGCCTTGTTTTTAAAATAAATATTGTAAGGTTATGTCAATGATGAGTAATTGACTTAGTGGTTAAGAGAAAATAAGGAGAAAGTGCAATTCTTGTAAAAACCCGAGTTTGATTCCCTTCTCTTGCAAATTGTCAATTTTTGCTATTTGTTCTCCTTCTCCTTATTTTGTGCCGCCCATGCTAAATTGGATAGCTCTAGTGTAAAATATAAATGAAACAACTGGAAATAATTTAAATATGAAAAATCCAAAGTTCTAGCTAAATACCATGTACAAGAAATAACCTAAATCTATGTATAGATATCCACATTTACCATACAATTATTACAACAAAAAATAGCAAAAACCTAGGTAAGACTTCCATAAAAATCAACAACATTAAATTATTTTCTTATGCATGTTAGATACCTACCACTTTATTGTTAAAAAAAATAAAATAAAAGCTACCAACTACATTTGGATTTTTTTATTCTTTTAAGACAAATCATATTTCTAATATTTAAATATTGAATTTAGACTAATAGTTAGCCAAGTTCTTTAATTTCCTAAAATGGATAAAAACCAACTAAACTAAATATATATGTAAATTGCTTTTATATTCTTATGATAAATAATTTCAGAGTCCATTTTCAATAGTCCAAAAAATCACTTGGATATTACTTTAACTCAAATAGTTACGATGAGTGAATCGAAAGAATTTGAGATGGAGTCAAAGGCAACCATCTCTACATGCTTGAAAAATGAAAATCCTCCAAGTGATTCTTCATCACAACCTTGTATGTGGGGTGTGCTTGGTATTCTTCTCCCAATTAAACTCTTCTATCTTTTCCCATTAAAACACTGTTTATTCTAGGGATATTTTAGTAGAATTAGATCTCTGCTTAGCCTATTTAAAAGCCTCTTGTATCCTTGTTTTAAGGCCAATCAAAAAAAAGCTTTTCATTAGGGGCGACAAGATGTAGTTGTATATGAGTTTTGGTGAGAGTTTCGTTGTAATTATGTAGAGTATTTTATACCCCTTTTTTGTGAGTTCCTTATGAGATTAAGGGTTTTGTTTTCTGATTTGTACCTTGGAATTTTGAGTTTTGTATTCGGGGTTTTTGGTAATGCCCGTTTAGTACATTTTGGTTTATTTTTTTCATATTTTACTTTCAATTGTTTACTCATTTGTGGAAAATTGAAGCCTCCATTGCCCATGGTTTTTCCCTCTTTGAGGGTTTTCCAAATAAAAACTTTCTATTCATTCTTCTTCACTTTTATTATCTTGTTGTTTATATGGGGCGAACCCCAATAATCTAAATAGAAGTTTTTACAAGGTAAACAAAAATTAAAGAAGAAAATAAAGATTGAGATGAAGAATCACCTAGAGGATTGTCATTTTCCAAGCATGCAGAAATGGTGGGCCTTTGACTCCATGTCAGATTCCTTGAATTAACACATCGTAACAATTTGAGTTAAAGTGTTATGCAAGTGATTTTTTAGACTATTGGCAATGGACTCTGAAATTATTTATAATCAGAACATAAAAGTAATTTATATATTTTTAATTTAGTAGGTTTTTTTATCCATTTTAAAGAAGTGAAGAACTCAGCTAATTTTTATTCTAAATTTATTATATAAATATTGGAAATCTGAGTTGTCTTAAAAGAGTAAAAAAATCCAAAAAGAGTAAAAAAATCCAAAAATCTTGGATTTTTGGATTTTTTTACTCTTTTAAGACAACTCAGATTTCCAATATTTAAATAATAAATTTAGAATAAAAATTAGCCAAGTTCTCCACTTCCTTAAAATGGATTAAAAACAAACTAAGTTAAAAATATATAAATTACTTTTATGTTCTGATGATAAATAATTTCAGAGTCCATTGCCAATAGTCTAAAAAATCACTTGCATATCACTTTAACTCAAATAGTTACGATGTGTGAATTTAAGGAAAGGCCCACCATCTCTGCATGCTTGGAAAATGACAATCCTCCAGGTGATTCTTCATCTCAATTTTCACTTTCTTCTTTAATTTTTGTTTACCTTGTAAAAACTTCTGTTTAGATTATTGTGGTTTGACCTGTATAAACAACGAGATAATAAAAGTGGAGAAGAATGAATACAAATATTTTAGGTTGAAAACCCTCGAAGAGGGAAAAACCACGGGCAATGGAAGCTTCGACTTTCCACAAAATGAGTAAACAATTAAGAGTAAAATATGCAGAAAATAAACCTAAATGCACCAAATGGGCATTACCAAAAACCCCAAATAAAAAATTCAAATTCCCAAAAACCAAATTGAAAAATAAAATCATAGGGAACTAAAAAAAAAGGTATAATATACTCTACATAATTACAATGAAACTCTCACCAAAACTCATATGCTGCTACATCTTGTTGCCCACAAAGAAAAACCTTTTTTTTTCTAATTGGAATCTTGGAACAGGGATACAAGATCCTTGTAAATTGGCTAAGAGAGTTCTAATCATACTAAATTATCCCTGGAATAATCAGAGTTTAACTAGGAAATGATAGCAGGGTGTAATTGGGAGAAGAATACTAGGCACACCCCACATACAAGGTAAACAAAAATTAAAGAAGAAAACGAAGATTGAGATGAAGAATCACTTGGAGGATTCTCACTTTTCAAGCATGTAGAGATGGTTGCCTTTGACTCCATCTCAAATTCCTTCAATTCACTCATTGTAACTATTTGAGTTAAAGTGATATCCAAGTGGTTGTTTAGACAATTGAAAATGGACTCTAAAATTATTTATCATAAGAATATAAAAGCAATTTATATGTATCTTTAGTTCAGTTGGTTTTTATCCATTTAAGAAAAGGGAAGAGCTTCGCTAACTATTAGACTAAATTCATTATTTGAATATTGGAAATATGAGTTGTCTTAAAAGAGTAAAAAAACCCCAAAACTAGTTGGTAGATTTTATTTTTTTAACAATAAAGTGGTAGGTATCTAACATGCATAGAAAAATAATTTAATGCTATTGATTTTTTTGGAAGTCTTAACTAGGTTTTTGTTATTTTTTTGTTGTAACAATTGGATGGTAAATATGTATATCTATACATAGATTTAGGTTATTTCTTGTACATGGTATTTCGGAAAAACTTTGGATTTATCAAATTTAAATTATTTCGAGTTGTATCATTTAGATTTTACACTAGAGCTATCCAATTTAACATGGGTGCCACAAAATAAGGAGAAGGAGAAAAAATAGCAAGAATTGACAATTTGAATGAGAAGGGAATTAAACTCTGGTTTTTACGAGAATATCACTTTCTCCTTGTTTCCTCTTAACCACTAAGCCAATTACTCATCCCTGACATAACCTTACAATATTTATTTTAAAAACAAGACGTGTCACATACTAGGGTTTAAAGCAAAATTTGCAAAAATAATTAAAATGGTGCGAGGGAAGGGATTTGAACTTTGGTTTTAATGATAGTTTCACTGAGACATAACCAACAGACCAATAAATCATTTATTTCCTAAAAATGCACAGATAATCTAAAGAATTAGGGCATGACTACTCTCTCTCGGTTCACAAACCCGATTCTACTAACACCCAATTTTTTGGATGTGACAAGCTGACTATGAGTCCCAACTGCTAACAACTTTACTTCATAGGTTAAGTAGAAAGGTTGTGAGGGCTCCTACCACGAGGTGATTGGATCGAAAAAGGCTACTAGGGGTATAGTTGGTGATAGAGATACACACAATAAAATGTACCGAATGTGATGAGAGAGCCTATAGCATATCATTGGTAATATACGGACTAGCATGAATCATCTGGTGAAATATAAGTACAGTAAAATAAAAGTTACAGGATAAATATTTATTTTAAAAACATTATTTATCAAGTATTCTCTATATTTTAATAAAACTTGAATCAAATTGATTCAAATAATTTAACTTATTCAAATTTGATTGACTTATATTTTAAAAATAAAAAATTTAAATTAAATAGCTCTAGTGTAAAATCTAAATGCTACAACTGGAAATAATTTAAATATGACAAATCCAAACTTTTGCCCAAATACCATGTACAAGAAATAAACTAAATCTATGTATACATACCCACTTTTACCATCCAATTATTACAACAAAAAATAGCAAAAACCTTGGTAAGACTTCCAAATAAATCAACAACATTAAATTCTTTTCCTATGCATGTTAGATACCTACCACTTTATTATCAAAAAAGTAATAAAAGCAACCTGCCACTTTTGGATTTTTTTACTATTTTAAGAAAACTCATTTTTCAAATATTTAAATAATGAATTTAAAATAATAATTAGCCAAGTTCTTCACTCCCTTAAAATGGATAAAAACCAACTAAATTAAAAAAAATACATTTCTTTTATATTCTGGTGATAAATAATTTCAGAGTCCATTGTTAATAGTGTAAAAAATTACTTGGATATCACTTTAACTCACATAGTTACGATGTATGAATTGAAGGAATCTATAACCTCCCAAACTCGACATAGACATTATGGCTAGACTGAGAAGGCTACATTAGCCACCAAAATGGCTAAGTTAACTTATGTTACTTTTGAAGACCGTCAATAAACTCATTTTAGAGAAAAATCGTAGTTGTACGTTTGTGTTAGTTTAAACATTCACTTATTAGGTCAATTGTACTTAAGATTCATTTTATTGTTGATAGTTTTGTTTTAGAAAAATTATTTACTTGTCGCTCTTTTTGTAAAAACTCGATGTTAAACTAATGCAACGGAAAAAACCATTTTTCAATTCATTTTGGTAACCTAGTTACCTTATCAATTTTTTTTTTCAAAAATGATTTCTTTGCAATGCAGCAGAATTTAGGGACCAATGCAAAATTTTACTTAAGCCAGATATCACGAGTTTTTCTGTTGTTATGCTTGAGTAATCCATGCATGCAAAAATCCCCAAATGGAAAGTTACCAAGCTACAAACTAGAAATAAGGAAAAAAAATACAAACAAAAACCAATAGAGACTTATTAATAATACTTATTAAAAATATTCCAAGGTCCAAGGTGATTCTTCGTATGCCAGGTCTGGTCCTAGTTTCAGGGTTTACCTGAAAAGTTAAACACTATGGGGGTGAGCTTATGAAAGCTCAATGTGAGTCGAACAATTATTTAAATGGACATAAATATCAAATATAGTGAAACATGTTAGCATTAACAGAAGAACACATAACTATCATTGAAATTTCATATCATTATATAACCATTATCAAATCGACGTCAACGGTGTATGAGCTAGGGTCATCATTCATTCGAGTAACAATCATTAATTTTGATATCATTCAATACAACACAATAATATACGTATCAAAAACCAATAACATTCAAGTATGTCATAAACATGATGCAATGCAAAGAGGTTCCTATCAAGTCATCCATTTGCTATACACTATGAGTTCCCCAGAATCCGTTTTCCAAACTCCAACGTATTCAAGCAAAGCTCGAGGTGGTAGAAACCACAGCGTAGCATAAATGCAGAAAATCTGTCGAATAACATATAAAGCGATAAAATCGCCAATCCCATTGGTACTCCAGGTGTAGTGCACTAACTATGTATAAATGCGAACTTAATATGCCGCTAGTACTCCACGGAACTCCTCCATCAACCAAAAATAACCCACCCCAATGTAAATGCAATATGTCACACAATCTCATCCATAGCCATAACTCATACTTTCACATTTTCTTGAAATTTTCAATACATGCCCTCAATTATCAAATACTTTCAATGAATGGAAATAATATTCCAAATTTCAAGTTACCAAAAAAAATGGTATCATCAACAATTCACAATTTCATATTCATTTATAACTTTTCTTTGTGTGCATGTATAATGGTCTTCCGAACATATCATAACAAATCACTTGTACGAATATATATTGCATAAGCCTTATTTCATTCATAATCATGCTATACATACAACCAATCATACATCAAATTACGAAACATTTATGACAATGCCAAACATTCAATCATTTAGTCAAACCAGCAATATTGCTACCATGCCATGCCAAATAGTTAGAGCTCAAAACATACCTGATTGAGCCACTTTTAAATTTAATTACTGAGCTAAATAGACAAGCCTGGTCAGCAAGCTAAATCATTATTTACAACATTAAAATATTTATTAATATTTAAGTTTTTAAGTTAGGACCCACACCTTATTTACGCTTTTTCGCAATACACTAGCAAATCTTTTGGTTTCTTTAATAAACTTTCAAACGAGACTAAATTAAATTAAATCACTATAGAAAATAATTAATACACCTCTTATACTACCCCTAAACACCAACTTATGGGCACAATCCTATCGTCATAATTACAACTATTTTTCGAATCCAAACTAGTTAGATTTTTTACATTGTTTTTATGTGAATCATACACGCGAACATCTTTCAGCTTTACTATTGATTTGGAGCATTTGGGTCAGAACCTAACATATTTAAATACTGGAAAATCAATAGCTAATCTTGATTAAAATCTTTCATTTAATCAATTCATAATCTTTTCCCACAATCTATGGTGAAACAACAAACTAGTTTACGATTAGCTACACTTACACTTCCCGAATTGTCGATTGATCAAGAACAAATTTCTCCAATTACCATGTGATTAAATCCTGATTAGGAGGGTTCAAGAACCAAAAATCATACTGGAAAAATATGGGAAAGAACTAAAGAAAAACATCCCCCTTTTCTTGCCTATAGGAGTGCACACCACCACCAGCGATGGCTGAATTGAGGCTGATTTAAAGCCACTTTCAAGATCAATTAAATAGATGAAAAAAATATCCATTAAATATTTAAAAATCCCCCAAATTAAAGATCTGGAAATTTAGGTTTTTATTTAACAAGATTTATCAAGAAATTGAGAGAAAATAAGAACTTACACTAGATAGGTGAAAGGGGTGACAATAGAGTTCTTTTGGGGCATCAATATAGGCTGATCTTGAGTGCTAAAATTTCAGATTTAAGATTAGAAATTTTATGATAAAATGACAGAAAGAAGATGAAAATAATGGTGCAATAACCCATTGCAAAAATAAGAGAAATTGATGGTGAATCTTGGTGGCTTAGGTGGCGGTACATAAAGTTGCAAAGAAAAGAAGGGAGGAACAAGGTGAACGACTACGGTAGGGAGAAATTGAATTAAAGGCTGAATAATACAAGAAAAAGTTGTATTTATACCTAGGTTTCAAGGGTATGGATGACACACATATTAAAAAAAACAAGGGATTTCGCAAAACTTAATTATTTTATAAGGGAAAAAATTTGAACTTGGGACCTTAACTAATTTCCATACTTTTCCATTTATCAACTAACCACTAGGCTATTTCCTTATTTTTGAAATAATTTTGCATAATTTATTCTAAAAACAATGCGAGTCACATATTAGGGTTTGATGCAAAATTTCCTAATATTTTAGTCCCTGGCAACGGCGTAAAAACTTGATGCAGTCGTAAACCAACTAAAAACTTGACAAAGGCAAGTGCACCTATCAATTAATAGTATAGCTAAGGTGAGAACAAATATCATTCCCATAAAGAGTAAAAGTACTAGTAATTACCGTCTTTCTATTATTTAACCAACAAATTGGAGTGATTGATTAAAACTAAAATTAACTAAATTAATTAACTAAAGAATACAACAAAGAACAAATCATGAAAACAAACGATTAACAACCAAGAAACGAAAAATACCCACGAAAGAATCTACCTAGATTTCATCTATCAATATTGATCTGAATTAAACAATTTTTTCACTTAGTATCTTGATCCGTAGAAATCTCTAAATTATGCTAATATCTCTTTCGAGAGTAAGAGCAACTGACGCTAGGTTGATTAATTGAAATTTATTTCTAATTAAAACCCCTATTTTCACATTAACACGATCTATGGATCCCCCAATTAGATTTGACTCTAATCCGGTAGATTTATGTGGTCCTATTTCTAGGATTGCATGCAACTACACTCAATTATGCTAGATCTACTCTTAAACAGGGTCTATTCCTCCTTTGAATTAAACACAACAAACATTGATTATTAATCTAGAAATATTAAACCAAGAATTAAGCACACATAATTAAAAACAAGATCTCAGTATTTATTGCGTAAAATAGAAATCAAAAGATAGAATTAATCATAGGGTTCATCTCCCCTAGGTACTAGAAAGTTAGTTCATAATCGCAAATAAAGACATCCCAAAGACAGTATAACTGTAAGAAATAAGGAAACTCGTAATAAACTTCAAAGAAACCAAAAGGATATCTTCAATCTTGATGGAAATTTGCTCCAGAGTTGGCTCCAATGGTGTTTTTTGAGTTATTTTCTTCAATATTCTTTGACGACTTACTCCCTTTTTCTTATATTTGGTATATATAGGTCTTATAATGCCTGAAAAACCTAAAAAGTGCACTTTCGGTGTTTTCAGAGTGTAATTCACGAAATCCACACGGTCTAGCACATGGTAGTATGGTAGCCCGTGTGGCTCACATGGTCGTGTGTCCAGCCCGTGTGGCTCTTGAAACTTGCTCCGATTTTCTGATTTCTGCTCTTTTTTCACTCCTTTTGCGCTTAAATGCTATCCTAAATATAAAAACATGAAGTTAAAGGATTAGGAGCATAAAATTCACCATTTTAAATCGAAAAATCATCTAGAAACACATTAAGAATGAGGCTAACACATGTTACTTTTGGCATTTTTCAAGAACGAACACAAATATTTTACGTGGAAAACCATCGAAGAGGGAAAAGCACGGCCAAAGGAGGCTTTGACTTTCCACTAAACGATCAAAAAAATAAGAGTAAAATATGGAGAAAATTCTTTCCATAATTACAATGAGACTCTCACGAAAACTCATATGCGACAACATTTTCTCACCCATAAATAAAAGCCATTTTTTTATCAGGGTCTTGAAACAGGGATACAAGACCACTTTAAGTAGGCTAAGTATATTTCGAATCATACTAAAATATCCTTGGAATAATAAAAGCTTAACTAGGAAAAGATAGCAAAATTTAATTGGGAGAAGAATACGAGGCACAACCCACATATAAGGTAAACAAAACTTAATGAAGAAAATGAAGATTGAGATGAAGAATCACTTGGAGGATTGTCATATTCCAAGCATGCAGAGATTGTGGCTTTTGACTCCATGTTAGATTCCTTCAATTCACTCATCGTAACTATTTGAGTTAAAGTGATATCCAAGTGGTTGTTTAGACTATTGAAAATGGACTTTGAAATTATTTATAAGAATATAAAAGCAATTTATATATATTTTTAGTTCAGTTGGTTTTTATCCATTTTAGGGAAGTCAAGAACTTGGCTAACTATTAGTCGAAATTCATTATTTAAATATTGGAAATATGAGTTATCTTAAAAGAGTAAAAAAAATCCAAAAGTGGTTGGTAGCTTTTATTATTTTCTTAACCATAAAGTGGTAGGTATCTAACATGCATAGGAAAATGATTTAATGTTGTTGATTTTTTTGGAAGTCTTACCTAGATTTTTGCTATTTTTTATTGCAATAATTAGACGGTAAATGTGAATATCTATACATAGATTTAGGTTATTTCTTGTACATGGTATTTAGCCAATAATTTGGATTCGTCAAATTTAGCATGGGCGACACAAAATAAGGAGAATGAAAAAAATAACAAAGATTGACAATTTACAGGAGAAGGGAATCAAACTCTGACTTTTAAGTGAACTGCACTCATTGTTTTCTCTTAACCACTAAGCCAATTAGTCATAGTTGTCATAATGTATCACATACTAGGGTTTGATGCAAAATTTGCAACATAATAAAAATAGTGCGAGGCAAGGGATTTGAACTTGGTTATCAATGATAGTTTCACTAACACTTTACCAACAAATCGACAACTTATTTTTTTTTCTAAAAATGCACAAATAATCTAAAAAATTAGGGCTTGACCACTCTCTCTTGGTTCAAAAATCTCATTCTACTAACACCCAATTTTTGGGATGTGACAAGCTGACTATGGGTCCCAAAAAATAACAACTTTGCTTCATTATTTAAGTGGTATTGTAACGACCTGAATTTGGGGCTAGTCGGAATAGTGGTTTCAGGACCACAAATTTGATAAGGAAAAATTTATTTTTATTATATTTTTATGGTCTACGATTTCACAAAATGATTTTGTGAAAGTTTCGTTCAAAAATTTTGACGTTTGGGCACTCAATTTAGTTAAAAGAACTAAATTGTAAAAAGTGCAAAAGTTGAGTTCTATATGTTAGAGCTGTCCAGTTGTTATGAAATTTTAAATTGGAGGTCTTTATATGGTAATTAGACCATTGGTTAAGTTGGTGGACAAAAATGGACATGGTTAGGCATGTTTCTAAAGTTTTTCATTAAGGGCATTTTGCTCATTTAGTTATTAAAATGAATTAAAAACAAAATTAAAAGCCAATTTTTGTCTATCTTCTCTTTAAGGCCGAATTTAGCAAGGGGGAAGCCATGGTTAGGGTTTTAAAGCTTCCAAGCTCCATAGTAAGTGATTCTAAGCCCCATTTCTAATGTTCTTACGTTTTCGGAGTCCTGGTAACTTGATTTAGCTATTTCTAGCAATAATTTAACCTAGGATTTATATTTGGAAAAATACCCATAGGTGAAATGTGTTTATTTTGATGTTTTATGGTAGAATATGAAGCTAGAAATTATGTTAAACAACTTTTTCTAAGCGATTTTAAGTGAAAACGAGTAAAACGACATAATCGGTAAAAATACCTAATGTTCATAAGTAAGTGTTAAAGTGGGAATTTGATGTTGCCATAGAAGGGAAAAATGTTCAATATGTCATAAAACATAAGAATAAGAGATGATGTTTAATTTCTGAGCTTTGGGGAAAAAGTGTAAATATGCAAAAGTTTCAGGGCAAAAATGTAATTTTATGACATAATCAAGGCATTATAACATGACCAAAACCAACACGAAATGACCAATTCAACAATCCAAAATAATTCAACCAATATGCCATACAAGGAACCTTAAATGCAAACATACAAACTTACCAAATCATGCATATATTTGATCACATTTCTACTATCAAACATAACTCACTTTTACCAGGTCATACCTCAAATATGACCATCAACACCTCAACATAACTTACCATTTGAGCCATACCATTCATGCATCATAAGTACCAAAATGACATAATCCAACCAATACAAAATGTTACCAAAACAACTTATACATGGCAAAATCATCAACGAACATTCAACTAGATACTAAAACAAGTTCACTTGTACATGCCATTATAATCTTGGCCAAAACATCAAAAACTACCAAAACTTATGTTGGATAGTGTGATAGATCTTTGACGAGCTTCCAAACCAATCGAGCTTCCGATTATCTATAAAAAGTAGGAAAGAAAACTATGTAAGCACATAATGCTTAGTAAGTTCGTAGAACATGAAACATAACTTACCATTTCATCTAAATAACATAAGTATAAGCATAATGTAATCCAACCACAAGCCTAAGCACCATCATCAATACAAAAATTAGTGCATTCATACATTATTCAATTGAATTTAACATATGGTAATTCATTTCCATGCAAACATACATCATTTGATTCATTCTTCATTTTCATGAACATAAACATACTTCTATTTGGGAACTTACCATTTCAATCTTTTTCATAAATACATGATATAGTTCATTTTGAACACTTACATTTGATTTCCTTTGCATGCCCGTTGAACCACTTAGAATATCATCGGATACTCAGGAAAGCTCACACGAAGTGTGCTTAAGCAAAACCATAACCTTTCCTTTACATCGTTTCTCACACAGACTGTAAAATAGGCCTACTCACACTAGCTGTGGGTCGAAATGTAAGCTACATAAAGCTGCTCACACGAGCTGTGGAGCATCCGCAACAAATGCAGGACCTCAGCCATTTGTAGGAGATTCAAAACCAGCACTCGGAATATGAAATCCCTAATGGCATGTCATTTGTATCCTACGAATTCCTAAGGTTCAATCCAGACTCTTAATCGTCATAGAATTGTTGGATATTCACTGTTCAGTTACATTACAACTACCATATTAACATAAAATTGAAAATAACATTAAAACAAAATTTATTCGTACAAACTTACCTCGATGATTAGGGCGTAAAAACGAAATCAATTAATCTGAGGCTTTAGCTTTTCCTCAATCTACATCCATACGTGGTCTATCTTGATCTAAATACACAAATTCAATCCATTTAATACTTCTATTATTCAATTCAGTCCATATTTAATATATTTTCAAATTTACTATTTTGCCCCTATCATTTTAACTTTTCACAATTTAGTCCTTAAGCTCATAAATTGAAATCTAAGCATTTTCATCCTTTTCTCAAGCTAGCTAATTTCTCTAGGGACCTATATCAGCTCATGCAAACTATCATTTCACAAATTTAACTTGAAATTTTATCATTTTTACAAATAAGTCCCTAAATACAATTTTCATCAAAAATTACTTTACAAAGTTTGTTTATTTATAAAAAAAGGACTCATAATATTTCATTAAGCATCAAGAATCACACAAGAACTTTCATGGAAAAACCCTAAATATTTAACAATTTTACAAATTATTCCCTGGGCTAGCTAGGTTAAGCTACAACGATCCCGAAAACATAAAAATCATTAAAAACGAGCTCAAGAACCACTTACATGTAGTGGATGTTCTTAGCCGAAACAATAAACCCTAAAATGGTGTCTCTTTCATTTGAAAATCGATGGAAAAAGATGAATGCGTAGGAAATGAAATTTTGTTTTATTTAATTTTAACCTTATTTACTAATTTACCTTTTTAACCTTTAAAAACATTGAAAATTTCAAATAAACCTTGCCATGAATATCCACTAACCACTCAAATAGTGTAATACCATCTAAGTCCTTTCACTTTAAAGTTTCATAGCCATTTGACACCCTTAACTAATAGAACTCTACTTTTGTACTTTTTACGATTTAGTCCTTTTTACTTAATTAAGCATGCAAACGTTAAAATTTCTTAACGAAATTGTAGTATGACCGTAATAACATCCCATAGACATTAAAATAATAATTTACTTGTCAGATTTATGGTCCCAAAACCTCTATTTTAATTTCACTAAAAACGGGCTGTTACAACTCCCCCTTAAAGGAATTTTTGTCCACGAAAATCTTACCAGAAAAGAGGTTCGGGTATTGCACTTTCATAACTTCTTTCGGTTCTCAGGTAGCCTCTTCTATTCCATGACATTTCAAGAGAACTTTCACTAAAGTTATACTTTTATTTATCAATTCTTTAACCTCTCGAGCTAGAATTTTGATCAGTTCTTCACTGTATTTCATATCTGCCTGAATCTCAATGTTAACAGGTGAAATCACATGTGAAGGATCTGATCGATATCGTTGTAACATAGATACATGGAGGAAATTGTGAATCTTTTCTAATTCTGACGTCAAAGCTAATCTGTAAGCTCCTGGCCAAACCCTCTCAATGATCTTGTATGGCCTAATAAACTGCAGACTAAGCTTTCCTTTTCAGCCAAAACAAAGGACTTTCTTCCAAGGTGACACTTTCAAAAACACTTTATCGCTGACTTGAAATTCAATATCTTTCCTTTTCAAATATGCATAAGATTTATGTTGATCCGAAGCTGCTTTTAAACTGTCTTGTATCACTTTAACCTTTTCCTCGGTTTCTAGAATCAAATCAATGTCGAATAGATATTTCTCACTGAGCTTAGTCCAGTACAATGGAATTCAACACTTTCAACCATAAAAAACTTCGTACGATGCCATCTTAATGCTCAATTGATAACTATTGTTGTATGCAAATTCAACCAACTTTAGAAATATCTCCCAGTTACCTTTGAACTCTAAAATGCAACATCGAATCATATCCTCGAGTATCTGAATTACTCGCTCAGACTGACCATTGGTCTGTGGATGAAACGATGTGCTGAAATGTAGTCGAGTACCTAAAGCTTTATGTAACTTGCTCCAGAATCGAGACGTAAACCGTGGATTTTTGTTAGAAATAATAAAAATTGGCACACTGTGCAATCTAACAATCTCAGCAACATACAACTCTGCCAATCTCTCGAGTGAAAAATCCATTCGCACTTGAATAAAATGCGCGAATTTCATAAATCGATCAACAATGACCAATACAACATCTTTCTTTCTCGGAGATAAAGGCAACCTAATACAAAATACATCGTGACATGTTCCCATTTCCACTCTGGAATCATTACAGGTTGTAATAAATAAGAAGGTACTTGATACTCGACTTTAACTTGCTAACAAACCATACATTTCAATACGTCTAAAATCTCTTGTTTCATACCTGACTACCAATATAACTGTTTCAAATCGTCATACATTTTATTGCTACGAGGATGAATCGACAAGCTACTACTATGAGCTTCTTGTAAAATCTTCTAAATGAGATCATAATTTCTCGAAACACAAATTCTGCCTTTGAATTACAAAATGTCATCTAAACCCACATGAAAATCTGAATCAGGTGTCATCTCAATCTATTTCTATTTAGCTATCAAAGCATCAATACATTTCTGAGCTTCACAAATCTGTTGCAGAAACGTCGGTCTACCTTTCAATTCAGCTAAAATTGAACCATCATCAATCAATGTTAACCACATGTTCAAAGCTCACAAAGCAAATAAAGATTTTCTACTCAATGCATCAGCAACAACATTAGCCTTTCATGGATGATAATCAATGATCAAGTCGTAATCTTTCAATAACTCGAGCCATCTGCACTGTTTCAAATTCAAATCTTTTTGTGACATCAAATACTTCAAGCTTTTATGATCCGTGAATATATGACATTTTTCTCTGTACAAATGGCGTCGCCAAATTTTCAAAGCAAACACAATAGCTGCAAGCTCTAAGTCATGAGTCGGATAATTCTTTTCGTGCGGTTTCAATTGTCTAGAATCATACGCTATTACTTTGCCCTCTTGCATCAAGACACAACCCAAAACATTCAATGAAGCATCGCTGTAAATCAAAAATTCCTTACTAGACTCAGGCTGAACTAACACAGGTGCCTCGGTTAACAAAACTTTCAACTGATTAAAACTTTGCTGACATTTCTCAGACCATTTAAATTTAACATCTTTTTGCAACAATTTCATAAACAGTGTAGCAATTATCGAGAATCCCTTAATGAACCTTCTAAAATACTCGGCTAAACCCAAAAAATTCTAACTTCAGATACATTTCTTAAAGGTTTCTAATCTACCACAACTAAAATTTTGCTTGGATCAACTCTAGTGCCATTTGCCAATACCACATGTCCAAAAAATTTGACTTCTTGGAGCCAGAACTCATATTTACTAAACTTAGTGAACAATTGTTTTTAGCGTAAGGTTTGCAAAACAATTTTTAAATGCTGGACATGCTTTATCTCATCTCGCGAATAGATCAAAATATCATCAATGAACACAACAAAAAATCTATTTAAATACAATCTGAATATTCTATTTATCAAGTCCATAAATACAGCAGATGCATTAGTCAAACCAAATGGCATCACAAGAAATTCATAATGTCTTTACCTGGTTCTGAACGCAATTTTTTGCACATTCAATTGTAATTGATAATAACCAGAATGAAGATCGATTTTTAAATATTTAATGGTTAATTTTCCATCTTTTTAATTGATCTTGAAAGTTGTTCTAAATCAGCCCTAATTCAGCCATCGCGGGTGGTAGTGCGCCTGCCTATGGGAAAGAAAAGAGGGTTGTTTTTCGTTAAGTCTTTCCCATACTTTCCAACATGATTTGGGTTATTCAAACCCTCCTAATCAACCTTTAATCACATGAAAATTAAGAAAATTCGTTCTTGAACAATCGACAATTTGAATCTGACAATTAGGGAATCGTAAGTATAGGTAATTGTAAACTAGTTTGTTGTTTCAACATAGATTTTGGGAAAAGGTTATGGATTGATTAAATTAAGGATTTTAATCAAGATTATCTATTGATTTTCAGTATTTAAATCTGTTAGGTGCTGACCCAAATGCTCCAAATCAACAATAAAGTCAAAAGACATTCACGCACACGATTTGCATCAAAACAATGTAAGAAATCTAACTAGTTTGGATTTGAAAAATAATTGTAATTGTGACGATTGGATTGAGCCCATAAGTTGGTGTTTATGGGCTGTATAAGAGGTGTATTAATTAATTTCTATATTGATTTAATTTAATTTAATTTAATTTATGTCTGTTTTAAAGTTTATTAAAAAACAACAAGATTCGCTAGTGTGCTGGAAAAGCGTAAATAAGGTGTGGGTCTAAACTCAAAAACTTAAATACTAATAATGATTTTATGTTATAAATAATAGTTTACCTTTTTGATCAGGCTTGGCTATTTAGCTAAGTAATTAAACTTAAAACAGGTCGAATCAGGTAAGTTTAGAGCCCTAACTATTTGGCATGACATGGTAGCAATGTTACTAGTTTGGCTAAATGATTGAATGTTTGAAAGTGTCATGAATGTGTGGTAATTTGATGTTTTATTGGTTGAATGTTTGAAAGTGTCATGAATGTACACAATATATGTTCGTAGAAGTGATTTGTTATGATATGTTTGAAAGACTATTATACATGCACACAAAGAAAAGTTATAAATGAGTATGAAATTGTGAATTGTTGGATGATACCATTTTATTGATAACTTGAAAGTTGGAATATTATTTCCATTCATTGAAAGTATTTGATAATTGAGGGCATATATTGAAAATGCTAATAAAATGTGAAAGTATGATTTATGGCTATGGATGAGATTTTGTGACATATTGCGTCTACATTGGGGTGGGTTATTTATGGTTGACAGAGGAGCTTCTACAAGGAAAGCAAAAATTAAAGAAGAAAATGAAGATTAAGATGAAGAATCACCTGGAGGATTGTCATTTTCCAAGCATACATATATGGTGGGCCTTTGACTCCATGTCAAATTCCTTCAATTCACACATCATAACTAGTTGAGTTAAAGTGATATGCAAGTTAGTTTTTAGACAATTGACAATGGACTCTCAAATTATTTATCATCAAAATATAAAAGAAATTTATATATTTTTAATTTAGTTGGTTTTTTTATCCATTTTAAGGAAGTGAAAAACTTGGCTAATTTTTATTCTAAATTTATTATTTAAATATTAGAAATATGAGTTGTCTTAAAAGAGTAAAAAAATAAAAAATGGTAGGTTTAATAATAAAAGTAGAGTATATAATGAGAAAGATCATCTTTAGAGGCCAAGATCACTAAAATTCTCAACATAAGTGATTGGAACATCTATTAGGGCAGCTTCATCAATGATTGAAACATCTATCAGGGTAGCTTCATCATTGATTGGGACATCTATCAAGGCAGCTTCATCATTGAGTGGAACATCTATTGGGGCAGCTTCATCATTGATTGCAGCATCTATCAGGGCAACTTCATCATTCTATTCGACTCCAATGCTGGCTTCTGCTTCTGAACTCACCAGTGTTTTCATCTTTCTCTTTCTTCCGCGCCTACCTGCTGAATGAAGAAAAAACCATGGTTGAATAACTCTCAAAAAGTACTAGATATAGATATGTGTTTTAGTTCAGAATCATATTGTCGAGTGTTTGAATACATGGTAGATATGGGTATTTCATGAAAATTGGAAATTTGGAGTTAGGGCTAGAATATGCTTAAAAAGTGAGTAGAAAGAGAAAGATTACCCTTTGGTGCAGTTAAAGCTGAAGCAGTAAGATTGCACATGTGCATATTCTCAGAATTTGTTCTCACCTTAGTTGAAGCCTCTATTCTTCATTTTGTTCTCCAGTTCCTCCGTAAGTCAATAATTGTAAAAGTTGAAAACCAATATAACGATGATTGGGAAAGAAACTCTCAAATCATGAAAGAATCGTTACAAAGGAAAAGTTAAAAAAAATCATGTAAAGAAATATGAGAAATGAAATTGTTTAGGGTTTAGGAAAATGACATGCTTACTAGCAAAGGTGCTGATGATTCACTTTTTTCGTTGCTATCCTTTTTATTCTTTCTACGCACGGGGAGACATCCGTTTCATACCTTTTTACCTCATGAAGTGATCGAAGAGTAATATTGCGCTCTTTATGGCGATATTTCTGCAATAATGAGATATTATCAAACATTAGTGATAAATGAGATATATATATATTTGCCTACATATGGGAAAAATAGATCATAAGATTTGTAAAAGTCATTTAAAGATAATTACTTTATCAATCCTCCCATATTTTCATGAACTTTCAATAACAATCCAATTGTTTAGGAACTTAGGCAGTGGCTTTAATTGATATGCAAAGCATTCAAGATAACTGTGTAAGAAAATGGTAGTTAATAGAGCTATTTGTTTATGTTTCTAAGGTGTGTGGATGCTTACCTTGTTGTATCTTCTCTTCCAGTAGGAGCTTGAGCTTCAGTAGGCAATGTAGAGACAGGGGTTGCCTCTATTATATAATCAATTGTTTGTGCGACTACTAGTTCAAACCATTTAGTAAATTCTGTCAGGACAATAACTTTGTTCTACTATATATGTAAAAAACTAAAATAGTTTATATAAAACACACACTCACGTGATAAAGAGTTAACCTTTTGAAATGAAAGAAGCACAAAATGAATATGACAACCTGCCTAAAAAACCTTAAGGGTATCTAAACCAAACATAACATATGTGGAAAGAGTTTAATATTAAAAACTTTGTGTTGAACAATTTTCAGAAAATATTTTTTAACCTCAAACTACCATCCAAAAATAAAATTGTAAGTGTTCATTTACTTCAAAGAATTTTTTTTTTGGAAAATTAAAATCGTTTTCACTATTTGTATAAAATAAAATTTACCATTTTTTATTTTTAAAAAATTCTGAACTGATATAGAAAATTTTAGTGTTAAACTTAAGAGATCTCTTTTTCTCTCAGTCTTATTTATATTATTGGGGCATTGCTAATTTAATTTATTCAAAATGCTTTTAGGTGGTGCAACCTAGCTAAAAAAATCTAAAATAGGCTTTTTTCTTGGTAATGTTGGTAGGAGGAAGATTGGTGGTGTTGAATAGAAATCTATATACTCTTATTTGGATTGTTGGTGCATGACTCAAGTTCTCATTCTTCCTCTCTTTGTTTTAGTTTTGATCTCATGGGCTTAATTCATGGAAGTTTATATGAAACATATTGATGTGACTTAACCTTAATCACAATATCTTGTATTAAATAGGTACATATATTTCAGTTGGAGAAAGTTTTATTTTTATTCTCAAATGCAACTTCAATTAAGCTAGGTTTTGTTCAACCGTGCTAAGGTTATGTGGACCAAACCAAAGAAAGAAATTCAATCCTATCTCTTTTTTTCTTAATTGAAAGATTAATTATTATAAATTGAAGAAAATAAGACAACATTCACTAAATCTTAGCATAACAAGATAGAAATAGCTTATTTCTAAAGAAAAATAAGTAGCTCCAAATTAAAAAAAAATATAAAAAAAGAAAAAAAAACCCTACCCTAAGAGTAGAAAGTCTTGATTGAAAAACATAAACAGTTTAAAGCTAGGCATAGTCAAATTTACAACCTAAAAGAAAACTTGTATTTCTTAAAATAAACTTTTGGCCTTATGGGTGCAAGTTATTTGTGGGATTTACAAGATTCAACAACAAACAAAGTTTTGGAGAAAGACTAAAGCATATTATGAAGATGAATGGAAAATTGACTCAAGTGGCAACTGTTTATGATTGTAAGGAGATTGAAAACCCATGTGTTGTTCATAAATTTGATATGGAGGATATGCAAGCCATCAAGGTTGATGATGGTTGTTGGCTAATTGGACAAGTGCTTGGTGGGGATTACGAAAGGGTTTTATGAAGTTGAAATTGTTAAGGAGAATCGAGTCTTTGACATTAATGTTAAGAAAATGCCAGGAAGGTAGTTCCTGATGGAATTTGAAGGAATGGTTCGTTGAGATAGATTATTGGTCTTGTTTCACCTTTCTCAAGCATAGAACTACATGGCTAGCTATTTGTGGTATTCCCTTAGAAGCTTGGAACTACAAAACATTCTAGAACATGGCTCGAGAATAGGGTGATCTGATGGTTGGCTAAGTCATGCTTTGCATGCATTGGAGTATTATTATCGTTATATCATATCATTACCGGGTTCGGATGGATACTCTTGTATTCGGCATATTTTTCCCACAAATGGTTACTTGGGCTAATTGGTTCTTTATGGTGTCGAATATGTAACAATTAATTTATATATTACCTTGTCGTATTAAAGTGATACTATGATTTTTATGCTTGAACCTTTTCTATTGTGGTTCATTTTATTGAATAGCTTTTAGAATTAAAAGTTGCATTTATAATGCTCGAGTGCTTGTAATTGGTTAATCCTTTTCGATTGTGGTTTTTGAGCGTTGATTTGTTTAGTTTTGTAAACTCGTTAATTGGTTGCTAATAGGTCGTTGAAATGCTACCTTTATGTCCTGGTGGGCTCGAGAGTGCTGTAGCGTCAAAATCGTACTAAGTGTGTACCCTAAACATGGAAAATTGACATTTGGCAAAAGTTGAAAAAGGGCACTATCAACGTCAGACAGGCGTGTGCCTGACCGTGTGTGAGACACAGCCATGTGTCTGACGAAGGTGTGGCTATGCGCAAGACATGGTCGTGTGATGGTGTGAGTGTGGCCATGTGGGCCACATGGGCTAGGCCAGATTAGACATGTGGGCCACACGAGCGTGTGGGTTTTGGGCCAAGCTGTGTGGGCCGCACGAGAAAGGCCAAACTGGGCGTGTGGGCCAAATGGACGTGATTAAGTCGAAAGGTTCTGATGAAGTGGTATCATTGGACTTCAGCCTTAACCATGAGGAAACCCTAAATCCCAGTCGATCTAAACAAAAAACTAAAAAAAAGTTTGTAGAAACCATTTTTATTTTGAAAAACGAGGTCGACTTTTAAAACGAAAATGGAGTCGCCACCAATCCTTTTTCGAGGTGTGATCGGGTCACCTTGAGACTAATCATTTTAATAAAACATTTTAATTTATTAAAATAATGATTTTGGTCTACAAAATTTGAGAAAACGGGCTCGAGAGTCGATTACGCACGAGGAAGGATTAGCACCCTCGTAACGCCCAAAAATTGGTACCTAATTGATTAATTAACGTCTGATTGTCAAAAATTTGAAAAGATCTTAAAATACGATCCTCTTTAAAAACCTGAATAAATCGAATTTGATGTTAAGACCTTATTGTCCCGAAGTAATAAGATGTCACATCCAGTAAGTTAGGATACGACATTTTAACCCTTGAAACTAAGCTTGTCTCATGCATTAAAGTTAAAAAAGGATATTTGGTTATTTGGATAAAAAAATCGAAACCCAGTAAGGTAGGGCACGATATTCTCACAACTCCAAAGTACCGAATATTGCCTTATTTTTAAAAATTTTCTTTTTTAAAATTGGGGAACATTGACGCAATATTAAAATGATGCGTAAAAACTTTGTTAAAAAACAGAAACGTGAAAATACAAATAAACAATTTGTAAACACATAATGGCAATTATTTAAATACTAGCATCAATAATCAAAGACCAATGAATTTAAAACAAAGAGTATAAAAAAAATAAGGCAAAATAAAATGTAAAGAAATTTAAAAATAATGAATTTGAAAATGAATAGTAAGGGAAAAAGAAATTTGAAATCAACAATATACAAATCAATAAATAAATTATATATAAAAAAATAGGTAATATATGTATAAGTTTGGAATAAATAATATATAAAAATGAAAATAGGGAATATATAAAGTAATAATATATAAATGATTTTAAGAATAAATATTGTGTAATAAGGAATTTAGAACAAGTTATACACAAAACATCTTAAAAATAAATGGTATATAAAATAGATAGTATAAAAAAATTTGCAATTGATAATATATGGAAAACAATTTAAAGCAAATAATCAAAAAACTTAAAATGGATGATTTATAATACGAGTGTTTAAAAAATAAACAGCATGTGTGACATACCATTAAAAATAAATAAAATATATAATTAATGGAAGAAAATAAAAGAATGATAAGAGTGGTTGAATGAATGAACAATATGTAAATAAGAAAATTGATGGATAAATAAACGAATAAAAGTAAAAGAATAATTAATGATTAAACAATTAAATGGATAAATAAAAAAGGTTAAAAAACACTTAAGTCACCCTAACTTTCACAATATGAAGATTCAACGAAAATCCTCCACCAAAATCCAACTCAAATGAAAGCAATTTAAAAAGAAAGAAGATGAATGAAGAACAAAATAAGAACAAGCCACAGAAAATAAGAACGCAAGAGAGGGAGAAATTTTAGTGAATGCTTTTGAGAATTATTATTGCTCCAAAGTCAAGTGTTTTACAATGAAGGGAAAGGCCTCTATTTATAGTTGAGCCCCCCCAAATCCAACGGTACAGATCAATTACATCAACGGCTATGATTGAAAGGTATCTACAAATTAAATCTCTATGATTACAAAATAATATCTTCTAAGATTGCATATCATTGAAGATTATGTTTCTATATGCGTCAAGCTTGTAGATGGACCTTCAACCTTTTCAAGTAATGGGCCATTCCGATCAGGCCAAATGATATAATTTTGGACTGGACTTGGACTTTGTTTTATTATTTTGGGGTTTTTTTGTGAGCCAGGGCTAAATTGGCCTATTACAGCTGCCCCTCTTTGCTCATTGTCATGTAACGAGAATGGAGCAAAGACTATGAAAAGGCCAAATTTGCTCGGTCTTGTTGGGTTCTGACTTCTTTGAGTGCTCGTCTTCTTCAAGTAGTCTCATTCCATCCCACTGCATCTTCAAAGGCATAGGAATTAGTGCTTCTATCTGATCTAATGTGATTTCAGGGAGAAGAGTTTTCTAGCTTCAATCTTCTCCGCTGGAACTTCAAGGAGGTAGGAATTGGTAATTTCAACCTACTCCAGTGAAACTTCAGGGAGATAAGGCTAGTGGCTTAAATCTGCTTCCCTACTACCTCGAAAAGGTAAGACTCGCCATCTTTGATCTGCTCCACTACTGCTTAGGGAGACAGGATATACAATCTTCAACCTACTCCACTACTGCTCAGGGAGATAGGACTGGTGGCTTAAATCTGGTTCCTATTATCTCGGGAAGATAAGACTCACCGTCTTTGATCTGCTCCACTACTGCTTAGGGAGACAGGATCTACAATCTTCAACCTACTCCACTACTGCTCAAGGAGATAGGACTGGTGGCTTAAATCTGTTTCCCTACTACCTTGGGAGGATAAGATTCACTGTCTTTGATCTGCTCCACTACTGCTTAGGGAGACAGGATCTACAATCTTCAACCTACTCCATTGCAAACTCAGAGAGGCAAGGCTGGTGTTTTTGATCTGCTTCACTGCCAGTAAAGGAAGACAAGATCCGCTATTTTCACTCTGCTCCGCTACAAAGTCAGGGAAGCAAGGCTAGTGTCTTCGATCTGCTTCGCTGCCAATACAGAAAGACAAGATCTGCTATCTTCAGTCTGCTCCGCTACAAACTCAGGAAGACAAGGCTGGTGTCTTCGATCTGTTTCACTGCCAATATAGGATGACAAGATCTGCTATCTTCAGTCTACTCTACTGTAAACTCAGGGACGCAAGGTTGGTGTCTTTGATCTGCTTCGCTGCCAATACAGGAAGACAAGATCTGTTATCTTTAGTCTGCCCTGTTGCAAACTCAAGAAGGCAAGACTTGTAACTTTAATTTGCTCCACTGCAACTTCAGGGAGATAGCATTATTGGCTTTAATCTTCTCCATTGCAACTTCAGGGAGATAAGATTTTCCATCTTCTGTCTACCTCACTGCAGCTTTAGGGGATAAGACTTGCTTTCTTCAGTCTACTCCACTGCAACCTTAGGGATATAAGACTTGTAACTTTAATTCGCTCCATTGTAACTTCAAGGAGATAGGATTATTGGCTTTAATCTACTCCACTGCAACCTCAGGGAGATAAGATTCGCCATATTCAGTCTGCCCCATTACAACTTCAGGGGGATAAGACTTGTTTTCTTCAGTCTACTCCACTGCAACTTCAGGGAGATAAGATTATTGGCTTTAATATGCTCCACTGCAACTTCAGGGAGATAAGATTCACCATCTTCTTCAATCCATTCCACTGCAACTTCAGTGGTATAGGATTTGTTTTTTCACCGATCTGTTCTCTAGGGAACATGACCTATAGAATCCATTTCATGGGCCTATTTATGCCTAGTGATTTGGATGTTATGACCGGAATGAATCAAAATCTCCTAACTAGATGTGTTATGAATGATATATGAATGCAAAATGAGAATGATCCCTTTTTTAATGCTTAGGGTGTCATCACTCATTGTTCATCAGGAGTCTTATCACTGGTGTATTGAACTACTATCTTATTCAACTGGTATTTTCCAATATAAAACTCGAAGAAACAATCACATTCTGCTCAGCAAGCTTGCCCCGTTGTAATTTCAGAGTCTCTTCCATTGTATCGTTTGGGACATAAAGTTTGTACCTCCAACTGCAACTTCAAGGGAATAACATTTGGTTTCTTCCATCCATCCTGCTGCCACTCAGAGGTATAGAATTTGTATCATCTTCAATCAATTTGATCTGTTACACCATTCCTTGGGTGTAATGACCAGATGTATATGCCTGAAATTTGCATGAATGCAGAGTATCATTTTTCTTTTCCCAAGGATGATCCCCTTTTACACTTGGGTTGACATTGCTCGTTATTTGTCGAGATGGTATCACCAAAGAAATGTCTTGTCTTTTTCTTCAACCAAAAAAATCTGAAGAGATAATCATCTTTCAATATTTCCAACCCTTAAACTTGGTGAGTTCTAAACAATATCCTGTTTCAGATTCTCGTGTTATTTAGAAGCTTCCAGAGTAATATGCGAAACTCCTTTTACGAAAATATTATTAGTCCATTAATCGTTATTTCAATAAAAATGCTTGAAAAATATCATAACAATGGACAAGAAGGAAATTAATTAGGAGCATAGCTCGAAATAATTAAATTAATCAAAGATAGCCAAGGCAATAAAAAGAAATTGATTGGGGCGTATCTTGAAAAGAATAAAGTAATCAAAGATAGAATATTCAAAAATGAGTAAGATGGAAAACTAGGTCCCCCAGATATCACAGCCTAAGCTTCTTTGTACGAAGTTCTTGAGGACCATTTTGAGCTTAATATGTGTTTAGGGGATCTGGACTACTTTGTCAATGCTCTAAGATGTAGCATACTTCCTCATTGTTAATTCAGGCATAGCAAGACTACCACATGCCCCACTTTCGATCAAAATTTGAGCCACCCTTTTCGGGTTTTCAACTCAAAACCCCTTTGGTCTCAAAGCGCCCTTTGCGAGTTTTCGCCTTGGCCTCTCATCTTTTTCTTTCTTCTTTTTTTTGATTTTTTTGATTTTTTTGTCTCAAGGTACCCTTTGCGGGTTCTCACCTTGGCCTCTCCCCTTTCAGGTAAAATACTTCTTGACTGAATTTGAATTCACCGGATTGGACAAGTCTTTGGTATCCATCTCAGTCAATATCAATGCTCCTCCAGAACAAGCCTTCTTTACAACATAAGGTCCTTCCTAATTTGGCATCCACTTTTCTTTAAAATCCTTTTGTACAAGAAGGATCTTTTTCAACATCAGGTCCCCTCGTGGAATTCTCTAGGATGAACCTCTTTATTGTCAGCTCGCATCATCTGACCATGACGGACAACTTTTAACCTTTTTTTTATTGGGTTCAACATTCCATAAACCAATGGGTCAGGTGTTGCCCCGGCAAAGGTCTTGGCCGACATTTGATGAGCATAGAGGGTAAATGGTAACTTCTTTATGCCAATCTTTACAAGTCTCGGTCATCTTTCCCACGATCCTTATTTTATTTTTTTCTTTTTTGGTTGCCTATGACTTCTGATCTTTGAACAGACTACAAACTTTTTACATTTTCCTTTTTGGCATTCTTTATCGGCGCCGGATCTCTTTTTTCTTTGAAATTTAAATTTAATGACTTCGACCTTGTAACATTGGCATATGAATCTATTTCCACCTTCTTAGTGAAGTAATCAAAAACTATAAAGATGAATCGATATTGGCTAAAAGCTTTTGACGAGATTGGCCCCATCACATCCATGCCCCACATATGGAAAATTTGTGAATAAATGGAGGAGGTACATAGGTTTTATCTTCCTGAAATTGGTATTTACGGCATAACTGATGTAATCCCGCTCCATGGTGGACCACCAGTACTGAAACCTCGTGATTAACTTGGCTATCATAAAACCATTAGTGTGTGTCCTTTTAACACAGTTATGGGCCTTTTAGCCTTAACAGCATCCACAGGTCTTAGTAAGCCAAACATATCTTGATATGATAGAGCAAACACATCTTTGAATTCTTGGAATAATTTAATGACGTTTCACTTTGTTTTGATGGTAAGACAAGCTCCAATCTCTTTCTCTTTTCCTAAGATCATTGTGCACTGACTTTTGTAAGGTAGGATCTATTTTTTCATCTTGTTCTACCATTCTTAAAAAATTAAGAGATAAGTTACAATCTCAGTCATATTCAATGTCCTGAGATCCCCCTAGACACATATCTTACTCAAAAGGAGATTTTAAGTCAGTAGCAACATTGCTCATGTCATTGATATCTGAAGAACTATTGTAGATACAAAGGCAGATTCCAAAGAATAAATAAATCGAAGGACAATTATTTGTATGAATGAAGAATAAAATAATATTTAAAAGAGAGTCCAAAGAACAAAAGAATCTATAAATGAAAAGAATGAAAGAATGTTTGCTCAAAAAGATGCATTTTATAAAGATTTTGGACACAAGCCTATTTCACAAAAGGATTCTTATTGCCTCTAGGCTTTAAATCAACAAGTGTGTTTTGAATATTATTCTAGATTATCTCTAAAAATATAGAGATCTTTTCCACAGTCCCATTGTTCAAAACACTCCCAAGTATGCAAGGGCTTGGAAACTTTATTCCTCGGTTCCCTCTTCAGATGCATCATTAATGTTTAGATTCTCCAATATTCCCTCTGGGCTTTTGACTTCTTCAAGGAGTCACAAATTTCTTTCCTCCTCCTTCAATTATTGCATTTACTACCCCGTCTAAGTGATTAGGTTCTGATGAAATGCCAAACTTCGCAATTCCCATTTTAATGAACTTTTCGACCAACTTTTTAAACGTAGTGCAGTTTTCGATCGAGTGACCCATTATTGCCACGTGGTACTCGCATTGGGCATTCTCATTATACCATTTTAGGAACGGAGGTTGCACGGGTTCTGAGTAGGATGAAGACACCACATGCACATAAAAAAGATTCTGATATAACTCTTTATATGTCATCGGGATGGGTGTGAAATGGAGCCTTTTTGTATTTGGCCTCGAGTTCGATTCCTGCCTTGAAGAGCCTTGATAGCTAGTGGTTACGGTCCTCGACTCACCTACAGTGATTGATTTGGAATGCCTGGTGCGCAGGTTATTCACTTCACTTTCCCTGTTTCTCAGGGTTGATCTTTTGGCACTTTCTCCTGCGTCTATCTTCCCACTCCTTATCGCGTTTTCGATTATCTCGCCGGACATTACCACATCTGAAAAGCTCATGGTAGCGCTTCCCAACATGTGGTTGATGAACGAGGCTTTCAGAGTATTGATGAAAAGCATCATCATTTCTTTCTCCAAAAGTGGTGGCTAGACTTGTGTTGCTACCTCTCTCCATCTTTGGGCATATTGCCTGAAGCTCTCACTTTGCTTCTTTTCCATATTCTGTAAAGTAATTCTGTAGGGTGTCATGTTTGTTACATGATTATACTGCTTCATAAAAGCTTGTGCTAAGTCTTCCCATGAATTGATTTTAGCAATGTATTAATAACTGGTCATTATTAACATATCCAGTCATCTTTCGACAGAATCTTAACATAGTCGGTATTAACAGATGATTATTAACATAGTCTGGCAATGTATTAGCAGATGATTATTAACATAGCTGGTGTAACGAGTTTCTGGAGAAATAATATCGTAATATCCATTGTAAGTTTTTGTCTTTGATTTACATTTTCGTTTGTTTCACAGTTGTTTGTTTCAAAACCCATATATCTGTTATTCTGTCTTCTTGTTGCCGTTGAGTCTAGGGAGGACGTTAGGCGTTGTGTGAAGACGATATAGATAATAGACGGTCTTAGGTACCAGGAACAAACATTATGGAACAAATTGAGTGTCAATTTCAAGATAAAACTTGTAATCATATTACGCATATAGACTCTAGAAATGAAAACAACATTTCATCTCTGAGTAAGGGTATAAACAGTCTTGTTGATATGACTTCTTTTTATTTTTCTAAGTTATGTAAAAAGGTCAGTAAAGTAGAAGAAAAGATAGATAATTTAGGAGATATTAAAAATTTAGACTAAAACCATGAGTCTAAAGAAATATTAACTAATATTAATAATAAATTAGAACAAGTTTTTAATAATAATATCGAGTCTGATGTAGATTTAGGTCATTTATATTATGGTAATGGTAAGGATAATATTTTAGTATTATTTGAAGAAGAAAACACTTCTTCTGATGAATCAACATCTATGTTAAAAAATTATAAAAAACATAAAAAACGGAAAAAAAAGGTGATAAACAAAAAGAATATGATTTCCAGTCCTATAAAACCCTTATAGAACATTGGAAAGAAAAATTTACTAATAGTAGTGATCAACTTGAGAGGGTTGAATATTTAAAATTAATAGAAGAAATTTATGAAAAACATAAAGATCTATTTATTAGGTTTAATTATCACTATATGTTAAAATATGATGATAGTAGTAGTTCAAGTAATTCTGAAAACACAAAATTATTAAAGAAACAATCTGATGAAGAAAAAACTTCAACAAATCAGGATAAAGATATAAAAGTCTCAACTTATAATTCTGATGAAGAAACCACTTCATCTGAAGAAGTAGACGAAGAAATAAATATTCCTGAACCAATAGATACTGAACTAACAGATCCTCGTAGAAAAAGGAAAATTGAGTCAGATTTTCAAACAAATGATTATCTGATTAAAGATTTAAGTAAAGTTCAATATACAACCAGTATGTTGTCTAATAATATAAAAAATTTAACTATTGATGAGAAAGATCCTAAAAATATAAGATAATGTATTAATAGAACTTCACTAGGATGGTTAGGTGTAAAACCTAATACACATCGTAGGCATAAAAATAAAAAATATAATAAACAAGTCAAAGGGAAACTAGAAAATAAAAAATTTTCTGGTCATATTAAGAGTCAGTTTTCTAGAAGAAAAACTTCTAAAGAACTTAAAGATATTTTAGATATTAAGATAGGTCATATAGTCAAAAACTTTTCTAACAAAAGAAAAGAAGTTGGAAAAAGAATTAATAGTCTTGAAAAACAAGATTTAGAAATAAGTTATAAAAAGGAAATAAATCCTTATAAAATTGAATCTGATAAAAATGAAAAAATATTTTTATTAGAAAATTATAGAAATACTAGAATTAAAAAATTAAAAATAGTTCTTCAACAAATGAAAATTGGGAAAAATGATATAATCACATTTTCAAATTTTCAAGCTAAGAAATATTGTACTTATATTGAAATCACATTTCAGTTTAGAGAATATAAACAATATTCTTTACACGCTTTGCTTGACACTGGTGCTACAACAAGTAGTTGCAGAAAAAATGCTATTCCTATAGAAAAATGGGAATTAATGAAAAATCCTATTAATGCTATTGGAATAGATGGTAAAGAAACCATAATCCAATATAAGGCAAGAAATATACCAATCTACATAAACAATGTTAGATTTGTAATTCCTAAGATGTTATGTTTCCCTGAAATGCATGGAGATATATTACTAGGAAATAATTTTATATATCATCATCTACCATTTTCTATAGATAAAAATTTGGTTACTTTGTTTGTAGAAAAATTCTCTGTGGAAATACCACTGGTAGAAACCATAAGTTTGTGTGTAATAAAAACTTTACACCAACAAGAAAAGAACAAATTAAACAACTAGAAACAAATCATTGGTTGTTTAAAATATTAGAAAACAATTTTAGTGATGAACCACTAAAGTTATGGAAAAATAGTCCTAGATACTGTGAAATAAAATTGATAAATCCTAATAAAATCATTAGGGTTAAACCTATAATCTATACTAAACAAGATATAGATGAATTTGATGTTCAAATAAATGAACTTTTAGAAAAAGGACTAATAGAAAAAAGTAATAGTCCTCGTTCTAGTCCTGCTTTCATGGTAAGAAATCATGCTGAGATTAAAAGAGGTAAAGCTAGAATGGTTATTAATTATAAAAGATTAAATCAAAACACTATTTTTGACGGATACTTTATCCCAAGAAAAGAAGTTTTAATTAACCAGGCTAAACATGCTAAATAATTTAGTAAATTTGATTGTAAATCGGGATTTTGGCAAATCATGCTAACTGATGAATCAAAACCTTTAACAGCCTTTAGTGTTCCTAATGGTCATTATCAATGGAAGGTAATGACATTTGGTCTATGTAATGCCCCACAAATTTTTCAGAGATGGATGGATTCCATTTTTAATAAGTATAAAAAATTTTGTGTGGTATATATAGATGATATCTTAGTCTTTTCAGAAACACTGGAAATGCATAGAAAACATCTAAACATTATTTCTCAAAAATTCCTAAAACATGGAATTATATTAAGCCCTAAAAAGATAGAGCTAGAGAAAACTGAGATTGAATTTTTAGGATTAAAATTATCTACAGATGGTCTTAAACTCCAAGATCATATTATTGTAAAAATAAAAGAATTTCCTGAAAAATAGAAGATAAAAAACATCTTCAACAATTTTTAGGAATTGTTAATTATGGGAGAAACTTTTTTCCAAAATTATTTGAAAAAATAGGTATATTATATGAAAAATTAAAAAAGAATATTTCTTTTTTCTGGTCTAAACAAGATGCAGAAATTATAAAAAATATAAAAGCAGAAATAACTTACAATCCAAAAGTTTATTTACCTAAAAAAGGTGATAAACTAATTTTAGAAACAGATGCGTCCCAAAACTATCGGGGATGTATTTTAAAAGCTAAAATAACTAATAATGAAGAATTAATATGCGGCTATAGTTTTGGAAAATTTAAAACAAATGAGGTTAATTATGTTATTTATGAAAAAGAACTTTTAGCTATTAAAAAAGGAATAAAAACTTTTCTTATATATCTAGCAGCTAAAAAATTTATTATAAGAACTAATAATCAGGTGGTAAAGAAATTTCTAACTAACAATAGTTTAGAAACTATTCCAAGAAGAATTAGGTGGTATAATGATTTATGTTCTTTTAATTTTGAAGTTATATATATAAAAAGTGCTGAAAATATTCTTGCTGATTTTCTGAGCAGGCCCTTTAATGGATAGAGGTAAACAGCCTCTAAAAGAAATAGTCGGTGAATGGACTACCGTTCACAAAAAACCCAACAAAGGGAGAGCAGTATCAAACTCCAAAAAAGGATTTGTACCTGCACAAATACCATTTTATCCTAACCAAGGATATTATGTGTCATATCCAATGGTAAACCAACCACTTGGACCAAATGTTTTAAAATATCCAATGGTAAACCAACCAGTTGGAAACAGTTTTTCAAATTTGGTGGGTCAATCACCAATGTCCCAAGATCCATATTTAGCATCACAAACCAGTTATGTTGATATGATCAAAGGATCAGAAAATTTGTTGAAAAAATAACAAACTGAAAAAGAAAAAGAAATTTTACAAATAAAAGATTTTTATAATCCAGGTTGATCACCAGAAAATTATGATTTTATAAATGAGATATGGAAAACCCATATTTCTAATCAAAGAGTCAATTTCAGAAGAGCTCTTACCAGATTTTCATTATTTTTATTTGAAAAACAGTTAAAGAAAATGAAGCTGATGATTTATTATTAAAATCTATTTTATATAGAGAATGAGATGAATTCCAATTAGAATTTATGGATAGTAAGGAGATAAACAATCTTCTTGATATTATTCAATATTTTATTCATAAAGGGAAAAACAATTCTATTATGAATAAAGTATTTAGAATATGTATGTATAATAAAGCTAGGGAATTATTACCGGTAGAAATATTCACAAAAAGCATATGTTTTACTAAAGAATATTTTCTATTTCAAAAAGCATTTTTAGAATATTTTCTACAAGCATATGTTTTTAATGATTATTGAGATAATGAATTTCTTACTTTAAAATGCAGATTAGATCATGAACCATTTGATATAACCAATATTCACTGGGGTTTTACTAAAGAAGTAGTTGTGCAAAATCTCTCTTTTCATCTTTTAAAAGATTTTCCAGCTATTGTAAAGCCAGTTTTACAAAACATCATAAACAATGATGATTTTATTACTATTTTCATATTGAAATTAGTAGTCTAATTGGTATAGCTGAACAAGAAAATTTTACCAGCCGTATCAAATTTGGATTATTAAAAAGATAATTGGAACCCCCCAATTATCTGCTGTTAATTAAGACAAAGAACATTTGTCAAAAACTATTGATGAATGTTATAATAAATTTGATCATTATCAAGTCCAAACAGGAATTGATTTATTATCAAAAGCCCATTATCTTCTCCATGATGATGTTTATAAATTATGGATAGATGGAAGAAGGATATTGGCATTTCCTAATGGAAACGTCCAGGAGGAAAGAGATGAAGAATCTGTGAAGCTGTTAAAAAAGATTGTTGAAATGGAGATAGAAGAATTTCCATCTCATATTACAGAAAAAATAAAAAATATATGGGAACTTGGAACTCACCACCAAGACTTTCATCAGATTCTTTACATTTGGATGAGATTGAAGAAATGAATCTCAGTAATATGCAAGAAGGTTGAAGTCAACAAAGATAGCAACCTAAAAGAAAGGCAATCTACATACCAACAAAAAGTTTTGCAATGTGGAAATCATGATGATGTAAGCTATAATGGAAGCAACCATAAAGGCTAATCAATGACATCCAAATGCAGACAAAAAGTCTTGCAACGTGGAAGATTTCATCAAACCAATGATGATGCAAGCAATGATGGAAGCTACCATGACACAAGCAAGTGATGGAAGCAGACATTAATTCAAGCATGCAATGTGGAAACAACCAAGGCCATGCAATTAAAGTTACAAGAAGAAAAATGAGACGTGGAAGCAGCCACATCCATTTGAAGCCGAATCCTTATCAGAAACACTGTTCGAATTCAAAATACGATTGTATAGAATTTGTAAACTCCTTTATAAATAGGGAGGAAAGATCAATTGTATAGACATCTTGTAAATTACAAAATACTTTACTTTTCAGTTCTCTCTTTTGTAAACGTTTCCTTTTGTAATAAAAGAGTCTATATTCCCTTCCGCTCATACTCAAAATCCCTTTACTCCCCCAGAATTGGTATCAGAGCCGGTTGTACTTTTCAAACTCTGGAGTTTTAAACTTTGGCAGGAGTACTGGATCTAGGACCAGGCTAAAGTCCTTAGTGTCAACCCTGCAATGGTAGTCAGTATTTTCTATTACTTTAAATTTCTCTTCCAGCCATCTCCATCGGTTCTTAAGTTGTTTTGACAGAACTACCCTTGCCTTTTCCATTTCTGCCACCTCATCGAGATCAGGGACAACGGGATTAGTTGGATTATTCCCCAGATTAGAAACTGAGCGTATCAGGTAGTTTATTGGTACAGAGGTACTGGCCTGGTATTGTTGAGGCCTGATCGTAACAGATGGTCATTGTGGGTACACCTCGGGTTGTGTCTGAGCATTTATCGGGGTGAAACCCAGAGGTTCGCCATTATCATCTCCAAAATGGACCGTAGGGTTTTTCCCTTTTTCTATCCCCCGGTTAACAATTGGGTCAATTGATCCATCATATTCTTTTGGGACTCTAACATCTGATCCCTCATATCTTGCTAAATTTTGGTCATTTGCTCCTACATTTGCATTTGCATCTGGTCTTACATTTCTCTTTGAATATGTTCTAACATTTCCAATCTTTGATCCATTACTTTTGTTCTTGCGCGAGTACCATAATGATGCTTAGTCGATAGACTTTTTTTCGGTTCCTAGGTTAACTGAAATAATTTTACCTAATTAGAGTCCTTTTGTGAAAATCTAATGCATATGATGCAATGTAATGCAGATACATGGAATGAATGCAAAAAGAAAGAGAGGCATTGATTCTGAATTCAATTCCATTAGAAAAAACTTTTTACAAAATAAATTTCTTTCCATAAAATGGATTACATATGCGGCTTTGACCTCATATTCCAGGCAAAGACTTCGATCATTTTCTTCATATCTAGATGCTAGGATCAAATCTTGCGAATTTTCCAAAATATGTCTCTTCTATCTCCTTTTTGTTTGATCCGAGCCACGACCCATTGCTCACCCCGCGATGCTCTTTAGTTTCTTTGAGACGTGACAGCTCTCAAATAATCTTTGTCGGTTTGAATCCTTCACAAACTTCCAGCCTTCTCTCGTTGTGTTTAATCAAACCATATTCGGGCAGTCGCATTATATTTCACTTTATCAAGAAATTCATTTTCCATGACAAGCTTTTCTATTTAGCAATCAAATTTGAATCAACGCCTCTTTTCTATGATAAAAATGCAAAATAATCATAAAAAAAATAAAACAAAATACGTCAGTACAGAAGAAATAAACAACAGAATAGAACACCTATCTAGGTGACCACTAGGGTTTGGCGCGACTTTACCTAGGGTAGGTTCTTAGGTCTCTCTATATGAGGTTCGGTTCTAAGGTAAGGGTACATGAACCAGCAGATTCCTCAATCGTCACCCATTATAGGCTCATATGGACCGAGTTCAATTCAGGGGAATACATTTCCCTATGGCTACACGGAGATGAAAATCTCACGAAAACATAGGTATGGATGTATCTCGAAAGTGATCCACTATCCTGTACAGAGGTGAAAACCTCATGAAATAGTAGCTTCTCACTCCCACTTAAAAGGGTGTGACCAACGGTCATGCAATGCAATGTGTAGAGATATAAAAATTTAAAATACAAAACATGATGAAAACTATAACTCAAAACAGATGAAATGCAATGCGAGGATCATATGTTAAAAACCAAAATTTCAACTTTCGACAAAAAATAATCAATTTACGACTTGACTCTCTTATGGTCCCAAGTGGAGTCGCCAAGCTGTAGAAACCATTTTTATTTTGAAAAACGGGGTCGACTTTTAAAATGAAAATAGAGTCGCCACCAATCCTTTTTCGAGGTGTGATCGGGTCACCTTGAGATTAACCATTTTAATAAAACATTTTGATTTGTTAAAATAATGATTTTGGACTACAAAATTCGAGAAAATGGGCTCGGGAGTCAATTACGCACGAGGAAGGATTAGAACCCTCGTCACGCCCAAAAATTGGTCCTAATTGATTAATTAATGTCCTAATGTCAAAAATTTGAAAAGATTTTAAAATATGATCCTCCTTAAAAACCTGAATAAATCAAATTTAATGTTAAGACCTCCTTGTCCCGAAGTAATAAGATGTCACATCCAGTAAGTTAGGATACGACATTTTAACCCTCGAAACTAAGCTTGCCTCATGCATTAGAGTTTAAAAAGAATATTTGGTTATTCGGATAAAAAAATCGAAACCAAGTAAGCTAGGGCACGATTTTCTCAAAGCTCCAAAGTACCAAATATTGCCTTATTTTTAAAAGTTTTCTTTTTTAAAATTGGGGAAATTGACGCAATATTAAAACGATGCGTAAAAACTTTCATAAAAACGGCAACATGAAAATACAAATAAACAATTTATCAACACATAATGGCAATTATTTAAATACTAGCATCAATAATCAAAGACCAATGAATTTAAAACAAAGAGTATAAAAAAATATAAGGCAAAATAAAATGTAAACAAATTTAGAAATAATGAATTTGAAAATGAATAATAAGGGAAAAAGAAATTTGAAATCAACAATATAGAAATCAATAATAAATTATATATAAAGAAATAGGTAATATATGTCTAAGTTTGGAATAAATAATATCTACAAAATGAAAATAGGTAATATATAAAGTAATAATATATAAATGAGTTTAAGAATAAATATTGTGTAATAAGGAATTTAGAACAAGTTATACACAAAACATCTTAAAAATAAATGGTATATAAAATAGATAGTATAAAAATATTTGCAATTGATAATATATGGAAAAAAATTTAAAACAAATAATCAAACAATTTAAAATGGATGATTTATAATACAAGTTTTTAAAAAATAAACAACATGTGTGGCATACCATTAAAAACAAATAAAGTATATAATTAATGGAAGAAAATAAAAGAATGATAATAGTGGTTGAATGAATGAACAATATGTAAATAAGAAAATTGATGGATAAATAAACGAATAAAAGTAAAAGAATAATTAATGATTAAACAATTAAATGGATAAATAAAAAAAGTTAAAAAAAACCACTTAAGTTAGCCTAACTCTCACAATATGAAGATTCAACGAAATTCCTCCACCAAAATCTAACTCAAATGAAAGCGACTTAAAAAGAAATGAAGATGAACGAAGAACAAAATAAGAACAAGCCACAGAAAATAAGAACGCAAGAGAGGGAGAAATTTGAGTGAATGCTCTTAAGAATTATTATTGCTCCAAACTCAAGTGTTTTACAATGAAGGGAGAGACCTCTATTTATAGTTGAGCCTCTGCAAATTCAACAGTACAGATCAATTACATCAACGGCTAAGATTAAAGGGCATCTATGAATTAAATTTCTAAGATTACAAAATCATATCTTCTAAGATTGCATATCATATCTAAGATTGCATATCCTTGACGATTATGTTTCCATATTCGTCAAGCTTGTAAATGGATCTTCAACCTTTTCACGTAATGCGCCATTTCGATCGGGCCAAATGATATAATTTTGGACTAGACTAGGACTTTGTTTTATTATTTTGGGTTTTTTTTGTGAGCCCGAGCTAAATTGGCCTATTACAGTTTTTTTCTTATTAAAAACGAAGAAAAAAGGAAAAAAAAAAGAAATGATTTAGAAATGATATTTTTTTATCAGCCACCATATATAGTGCTTTGTTGTCGAAGACTAATGAGCCTTTGGGTTAACTAGGGGCAAAGCTAACCAACAAAAATAGAGAGAGTAAAAAGAAAATCAAAAAAGGATTTGTTTCGAAAAAATTAAAAAATATGGAAAGAAAAAAGAGGTTCAGGTTTAAATAGTGGGGGAAATGGGAAATTTGCTACACAGTCCTCTTATGTTTTCATTTTATTTTTATGGCCTTTCGCTTTTTAAATTACAACTAAGATCCTTTCATGTTTTACGAAATTGTGTTTCAAAAAGAACTGGTTTTTTTTAAGTAACTTGGATCATTCTGAGTAAGTAAGTGGTACACAGAGTCTCTGGAGTCAATCCTATAAGTATTTTTGAACTTGGATAAAACTTTCTGAAAACACTGCAGTTTAGCACTTTATGAAACTGTAATGAGTTAAGTTAGAGACTGAAACCTCTAAAAAACTTCTAAACTTTTGATAATTTCAGCATAAAATATCTGCTAATAAATACTGGAACTGATGCATAAAATTTAGTCAATTTTGAAATATACGATTAGCATTCGTGGAACTCGCAGTCGTAGTATTTGTGGGCGCGATAGGAGCCATAAGGGGGCTCAAGTTGAGTCTTCCTCTTCGGGCAGTATGCCAAATTCAGACACGAATGAGACACCAGCTTCACCTACTACTGAGATTGGGTCTCAAAGCCTCTTGACTGGGGACGATGCACTGTCCCAAGCCATGTTCAGGGTGTTGGAGAGAGTCACTGGACACCATTCTGGATCTAGGGGTTGTGGGTCGGTAACTGAACGACTCCGATCCAATAGAGTTGTGCTGTTTAGGGGTGTCACTGGAGTCGCCCCTACTGTGGCCGAGTATATATTGGAGGCCATCGAAAAGATTACGAACGACATTGACTGTACTCTTGAGCAAAAATTAAAGGGTGCGGTCTCTTTGCTTCGCGATGAGGCATATAAGTGGTGGTTTTCGGTTGAGGAGGGTACTCAACCGGATCGTCTGAACTGAGATTATTTTAAGACTGCCTTCCAAAGGAAGTATGCGGGTGTGAGCTATGTTGATGCTCGTAGGCGTGAGTTCATGAATCTCACGCAAGGCGATAAATCTGTGACCAAGTATGAGGTCGAGTTTCATAGATTGAGCCATTACGCTTGAGGCATGGTGGCGTCTGAGTATGAGAAATGTGTCCATTTTGAGGATGGCTTGAGGGACAGTTTGAAGGTTCTGATTGCTCCACAGATAGAGCAAGAGTTTGCAGTTCTTGTGGATAAAGCGAAGATCGCCGAAGAGGTTAAGTGCGTGGAGTGTCAGAAGAGAGACTGAGAGAGGTAAGAATAAGAGGGATTCAAAGCCCTCTAGTTCTGTTCAGAGGCCTAAGAAATGGGCCAAACCTGATGGGCCTATTAGAGTGGGGGTTCCTGTTGCTCTTACTGGGATTCAGCCTTGTAATGGCTATGGTAGGGGCCATCCGGGCAAGTGTTGGAGGAGATTAGGGGCTTGTCTAAAGTGTGGGTCTTTGGAGCATTGGATTAGAGAGTGTCCATAGCGTATTGATCAGATGCAAGCTTCAGAACCGAGTTCTGTACAACTTCAGAGGGCAGTTTAGCAGCCACCCATGGGTCGTGGATCGGCTAGAGGTGTTAATGGTATGAGCCGAAGATAGAGGCACTAGGCAGAGGTGCTAGTCAGACTGAGGTGAGGCAGCCTGTACTGGTTTATGGTACTCGACGCCGAGAGCATAGAGACACTCTTAATGTGATCATGGGTACATTCTTTGGTTGTGATGTTCTATATACTGCTTTGATAGACATAGGTTCTACTAATTCCTTTGTAGCTAGTATAGTTTCTAAGAACTTGGGGATTTTTGTTGAGTGTTCTTCTAGTGAGATTACTGTAATGAGTCCGTTGAGGCAGTCTGTTCAAGTTAGTAGACTTTATAGGAATGTACGGCTGAAAGTGCAAGGGACTGTGCTTCTGGCAAATCTAATGGAGCTACCGTTTGGGGTGTTCAACTTAATTCTGGGTATGGACTGGTTAGTTAAGCACCGAGTTAGTTTTGACTGTGTGACTAAGAGGGTTGTTTTGAGGACAATGGATGACAAGGAAATAGTGGTGATCGGTGAGCATTGAGATTATCTGTTTAATGTGATCTCTGCTCTTGTGGCTAAGAAATTGGTTCGAAAAGGGTGTGAGGCGTATTTGGCTTACGTTAGTGTTTCAGTTTCTGGAGACTCTTTCATCAGGGAAATTAGGATAGTGAGAGAATTCCTGGATGTTTTTCTTGAGGAGTTATCGGGTTTACCTCTGAATCGAAAAGTTGAGTTCGGCATTGAGCTTCTCCGGGTACAGCTCCAGTGTCCATTGCTCTATACCGTATGGCACTGAAGGAGCTTATAAAGCTTAAGGCTCAACTTCAAGAGCTTCTAGATCGTGGTTTCATTCGTCCTAGTGTGTCTCTATAGGGGCCATCGGTTCTGTTCGTAAAGAAAAATGATTGTACCATTAGGATGTGTATTGACTACTGGCAGTTGAATAAATTGACAGTGAAGAATAAGTATCCACTTCCGAGGATTGATGTTGTTTGATTAGTTTTGGGGGGCTTCAATATTCTCGAAAATAGATATTCGATATGGGTATCATTAGCTGAGAGTTAAGGAAGTTAATATTCATAACACGAGATTTAGGACTCGTTATAGGCACTACGAGTTTCTAATTACCCTTTGGTCTGACCAATGCTCTGTCTGCATTCATGGATTTGATGAACCGAGTCTTTGAACCGTATCTAGATCACTTCGTCGTGGTCTTCATCAACGATATTCTGGTTTACTCTAAGACTGAGGATGAGCATGATGAGCATCTTAGAGTAGTGCTTCAGATCCTCCGAGAGAAACAACTCTACGCTAAGTTGAGCAAGTGTGAGTTCTGGTTACGAGAGGTAACTTTTCTAGGGCACGTGTCTGTACTGAGGGGTCTGAGTTGATCCTAGAAAGATTGAGGCTGTACTGGATTGGAAACAGCCTAAGAATGTATCTGAGATTCGTAGTTTTCTGAGTCTTGTGGGATATTATCGGTAGTTTGTTAGGGGTTCTCTCTGATTGCAGCTCCTTTGACTAAGCTTCTAGGCAAGGGTGTTCCTTTTGTCTGGACTGATGCGCAACAACTGAGTTTCAAGAAGCTCAAGTTTGTTCAAACTCAGGCTCCTATTTTGATACAGCCTGAATCTGGTAAAGAGTTTGTAATGTATAGTGATGCGTCGCATGTCGGTTTGGAATGTGTATTGATGCAAGATGGAAAGGTTGTGCCTTATGCATCCCTCCAGCTTAAGTCACACAAGGGGAATTATTTGATGCATGATCTCGAGTTAGCTGCGGTGGTGTTTGCATTAAATATCTAGAGGCATTATCTGTATGGTGAAAGGTGTATTATCTACACCGATCACAAGAGCTTCAAGTACCTCCTTACTCAGAAGGAGTTGAATCTTAGGCAGCGCCAATGGATTAAGTTGGTCAAAGATTATGACTACACGATTGAGTATCATCCTGATAAGGCCAATGTGGTGGTCGATGCTCTCAGTCAAAGAGCGATGAATGATTTGAGAGCGATGTTCTCTCATCTTAGTCTGTTCGATGATGGGGGTCTGTTAGCTGAGTTGCAAGTTAAGCCGACTTGGATTGGGCAAATTTGAGAAAAGTAATTAGGGGATAAGTCTTTGGTTCTACGATTCTGTCAGGTTGAGAGTGGCAGTACATCTGATTTTAGGCTGAATAATGATGGAGTTCTGTGTTTCCAAGGTCGGGTTTGTGTACCGAATAATTCTAACCTGAGGCTGTCAATTTTGAGGGAGGTGCATAGTAGCCCTTATGCTATGCATGCCGGTGGTAATAAAATGTATCGTGAGCTTCGTGAGTTGTACTGGTGGCTGGGTTTGAAACATGAGGTTATAGATTTTGCTACTCTTTCTCTAACGTTCCAGCAAGTTAAGGTTGAGCACCAATTGCCTTTGGGTTTTCTCCAGCCTGTTAAGATTCCCTTATGGAAGTGGGAACGAGTGTCGATGGACTTTGTTAGTGGTTTGCCCTTGACACCCACTAAGAAGTATTTTGTTTAGGTTATCGTGGATCCTTTGATGAAGTCCGCCCAATTTATTTTAGTTCAGACGGATTACTCTCTACAAAACTTAGTGAAACTCTATATCTCTAAGATTGTAAGACTGTATAGGTTTTGATTTCAATAATTTCTGATAGGGATCCTCGCTTTACTTCTCGGTTCTAGAAGAAACTGCATAAGGCTCTGGGTTCAAGGTTGGACTTCAGTACTGCATTCCATCCTCAGGCCGATGGTCAATCTAATAGGGTGATTCAGATACTGAAGGATATGCTTCAGAGTTACGTGATTGATTTTCAAGGTAGTTGGGAGGATTTTCTATCGTTAGCTGAGTTTACCTACAATAACATTTTTCACTTTAGCATCTAGATGGCACCTTACGAGGCTTTGTATGTTCGCAAGTGTCGTACTCCACTATGTTGGACTGTGTTGGGTGAGTGACGAATTTTGGGTCGTGAGTTGGTTTCCAAGACTGAGGATAAGGTTAGACTAATTCGGGATTGTCTAAAGGCGGGTTTTGATAGACAGAAGTCCTATGCAGACTTGAAAAGAAGAGATATCGAGTACTCTATGGGTGAATTCATTTTTCTTAAGGTTTTTTCGTGGAAGAAAGTTTTGAGGTTCAGTCGTAAGGGCTAGTTGAGTGCTAGGTTCATTGGGCCATATCAGATTCTGAAGCGTGTAGGACCGGTCGCTTATCAGTTGGAGCTACCTCCAGTGTTGGACCATACGCATGATATGTTTCACGTCTCGATGTTGAGGTGGTACCGGTTTGATCCATCTTATGTTGTCTCTGTTGAGGAGATCAAGGTTAGACTAGATTTGACTTTTGAGGAGGAGCCAGTTCAGATTTTGGATTGTGATATTAAGGTTTTGAGGAGGAAGTCCATTCCGTTGGTTAAGGTTCTGTGGCGGAATCCTGACACTGAGGAAGCCACGTGAGAACCTGAGGACTCGATGCGTCACCAATATCCTCATCTATTCAGATCAAGTAAATTTTGAGGTCGAAATTTCTTTTAGGGGGTAGAGTTGTAACGCCCTGCTTAACTTATTTCTATTTTTGTAAAATCTGATAAAATGAGTATCTGCTTCTGTGGCTAAGTGTTCTGGGTGTGTGTATGAGGTATTGGGTTCAAGTCCCTCATTTGGAAAGCTTTTGTTATTTATGATTCTAGCCTTATCTTTGGTGGGTTGAGTTATATTTTATCTTTAGTAAACTCATATCAGAATGAGCTTAATGGTTCGAGTGGTAAGGATTTAGTGTGTTGGAGGTCCTATGTACGAATCCCTGCGTGAGCGTGGGTGATAATTTTGTTCTGGTTGTCTACAGAGGTTTGGTGGATTTGGAAGTCTGAAGTAGTTGGATGTGGTTAGTGGAAGGATTTTATGGGAAATGGTTGTTGTGGTGAGTTGGGATATTAATTAAATTTATTTTTTTAATTAATTTTTCTCTCTCTTCTTAAAATTTGACTTCAGTTTCTACTTTTTCTTCACTTTTCTTTTTTCTGTCATTCTCATCTTTTTGTTCCTCCTCTATTTTTTCTTGTTTCTTTTTCTTTCGTTCCCTTCAATTTTTGTTCACTCTTCCTGTTCTTCGCGCGGTTTCGGTAAGGCTTTCAAATCTTTTTTGTTGTATTAGCGTAACGTTCCTTGTAGAGAATTTGATTTCTGCGGGCTATTGTGTAGAAGAAGGCGGTGAGGCGGTGATTTTCATTCCAACGATTTAGTTTATTGCGTGTGGTAATTTTTATGGTGGTAAGTTGATCAATTTAGTTTTGTGAACTCGTTAATTGGTTGCTAATAGATCGTTGAAATGCTATCTTTAGGTTCTGGTGGGCTTGGGAATGCTGTAGCGTCAAAATTGTACCAGGTGTATACCCTAAACACAAAAAATCGATGTTCGACAAAATATAAAAAAGGGCACTGTTGACATCACACCGGCATGTGCCAGCCCGTATGGGTGGTTGTGTACAAGACACAGTCGTGTGTCTGGCAAAGGTGTGGCCACGCGCAAGACATGGTCGTGTGATGGTGTGAGTGTGGCCGTGTGGGCCACACGGGATAGGCCAGATTGGGCATATGTGCCCACACGGGCATGTGGGCCTATAATTCTAAAATTTTCCCTATGGTCGTACGGGTCGTTCCAATCGACCGTGGGCTTATCGTAAGGTTAGTAAGGGATAAACAAACCCTTAACTATGTGATATGACATTCTGATAGTCTGCTCTGAGTAGGACACCGTTATGCATGTCTGACTATTCTGCTAAATTTGTATGTTATTTGTATACGAGCATGTTAAGCATGATATTTCTGTATCTGTATTCTATCTTTATGATTAGGGTGGCAATCGAATATTTGGAGGAAGTGGTCTGGATGGCGACCCTTCGCCTATATTCTGCCAGCTTGACTGCATATTATTTGTTATGTGTCATACCGGTACTATATGGTGTGTAGGGATGGGTGGGTGATTTTATCCCCACATGGTGTGATGGGATGGTCGGAGTTTGCTCTGCTTATCTAATTCTGTTATCTGTATCTGTAAAGGACTTAAGTCCGAATCTGATTCTGACAGTATATGAGATTTTTGTATGTATAGCATGTCTATTTCTATTGGGTTACACACTGAGTTTACGAAAACTCACATCTGTTTGTCTGTTCTGTTAAGGTAATCCATAGACTTAGCCTGATCGGTGAGGCGGAGTCTCACGGTGACCACAAGTTTGTGAACTGACTTAAAGTAATGGTTTTTATTTAATTAAGGTTTATTTCATGGAGTTTTGTAATTATTGGACTCTCTGGACTGTTTGGTTTTATTTTTGGATTTGGATTTTTGTTTTGACTCTTTATTTGCGACGGTTGACTAGAAACATGGTTTTTATTATGAAAACAAAGGTTTTTCTGAAAATACGAACTAAATTTTCAAAATATAACGGTTTCTAAGACTTTCGCTGTAAATTTTGTTTTGGCAAAGGAATTAATTAAATAACGTTTTCAGTAATAGTTATAAACGAATATGGGTTATAAAACTTGGATAATTTATTTAACAACTATACAAAGCTTTGTCGAAGTAACACTGATTTTAAAACCCTTCATTGTAACATTACCAGATTTGGCCACAACATCTTGGCCGGGTTTGGGGTGTTACAGGGAAAGGTTTTTTGTTTCTATTTTTTTTCTTTCCTTTTTCCTTTTTCTTCAAAATAAAGAGGTAGGAAGGTTCTGATTAAGTGGTATCATTGCACTTCAGCCTTAAGCACGAGGAAACCCTAAATCCAGTCGACCTAAACAAAAAACTAAGAAAAAGTTGTTTTCATATTAAAAACGATTAAAAAAGGAAAAGAAAAAGAAAATCTTTAAAAATGATATTTTTATCGACCACCATTTATGGTGCTTTGTTGTGGAAGACTAATGAGCCTTTGGGTTCACTAGGGGCAAAGCTAGCCAACAAAAATAGAGAGAGTAAAGAGAAAATCAAAAAAGGATTTGTTTCGAAAAAATTAAAAAATATGGAAAGAAAAAAGGGGTTCAGGTTTAAATAGTAGGGGAAATGGGAAATTTGCTACACAGCCCTCTCGTATTTTCATTTTATTTTTAAGGCCTTTTTCTTTTTAAATTAAAACTAAGATCCTTTCATGTTTTTATTTTAATTTTTAAGGATTTCCACCTTTAGAAATTGCTTTATTGGTCCCTGCACATTTTGATATATTCAAATTTTGAAATTCTGGCTAGGAAAATTACCAATTAAGTCCTTTTACTTTCATTTAAAAAAAATGAAATTTAAATGTTATTCAAATAAATTTATTTTATTTCTCTTTTAATTGAATTGAATTGAATTGAATTTTTAGTTTATTTTTAGTTTATTATCATGTATTTATTTTTATTATGTGAATATCTTCAATTATTTTTATTTTGTAATTTTATTTTATTCTATTTTCTTTCCTTTCACGAGATTATTTTTATTGTTTCTTTTATGATTATTTTGTGTTTATTCTTTATTGAGCAGTTCTTTATGAATTTCCATTGATTAATTTATTGTTTTTTCTATTATTTTTTTAGAATACTTTGATGGATAGTTAATAATTATATGTTTCTAGAATTTAGGTTTTTATTTATATTCAACTTGTTTTAGGATTTGGATTTTTAATATAATTTAGATTTAATTGGATTTTGGTATTAATTTTGGATCTTATTTAGATTTATTATTTTGAGATTTTAGATTTTAGATCTTTTAGGTTTAGTTAGATTTCAAATTTAGATTTTTGAGTTTAGATTTTCCTTTATTTTATTTTTAGCCTTCGAATTTCGAAATTTTAAGTTTTAATAGATTTAATTAGAATTTAGTCTTGAATTGAATTTATTTTATTTTTAGCCTTTTTTAGTTCTTTTGTTGAAGTATAGTTGTCAAGGTTTAGGTTAAATCTGTAATGTGTTTTGTTGATCTAGTCAAAGTTTTTTTTTTGTTTCTCATTGATTAAGTTATCAGTTTGAATTGTGTATGAGAACATAGGGCTTTGGGACAAAGATGGATTTGCAATGCTTCTCATCTCCTTGAGGAAGGCTACCTCATTATTCCATTGATTAGATCTTTGGGTCCACCATTTCCATGTATCTTTTTAGCTATAGTTGGTTGTTGTAGAGCTTTAATGTTTTTTTTGTTCTGGTTTAAGGTATGGTTGTTTCTTAGGTTTATAATATGCATACCTTTTTTCAAGGTCTATGTTGGATTTTAGTTTGTGTAGTTTGTCAAAGGAAAACTATAGGATAATAAATCAATTAGAAAAATAAAGTATATGTATTTAATGAAATTTCTTATCCAAAATATGTACGTTTTATGTCCCCATAATATTTCTTATCCCTTTTTTTTATTAAATTCAACATGAGTAAATTTTCATCGGATAGAATCTAATCTAACTAGTTTTAAGAGTTTTTTGGTAATTAGAAGTGCAAGTAAGGATACTAAAGATTGAACCTAAGTTTTCATGTCACACAACACAAACATCTTGGCATTAGTTTGTTTTCCATTCTAGAAAATTCTATGTGATAACAGTGCAATCATTCTTCACTTTCTTTTTCAAGGAACATTTCTATTACAAATTTTGATCTTTCTAAATCACTAGTTGACTAAGTATTTTTTTTATTCTTTTATTGTAGGACAACACCATTGCGAACTTTATTGTGAAAGGTATTCAATAGTTAATAATTCTTCTTGGCTATTAAAAATTTTCAAACATGAAAATTTTCTTGCAATTATGGTAATATTTCTAACAATTTTGGCCTCTTCCTCAATAGGTATGTCTTTGTCTCTAACCTATTTAGGCATCTCTCCAATAATCCCTTAATAAAATGTTTGGTGACGTTTTTTTTGTTTGTTTTTTTTATAATAATATGGTACTGCCAAGAATTGTGCTAACTTATATGTTTGTATTTTCATTAAAAAATAATTTTTATCTTAGTTTCCAATTTTTATCTTAGTTTGCCACAAAAGCCAACCCTATACTATAAGCCATTGCCCTGAAGCAAACAGGGTATATCTTGCTCTGCAGCACCCCAAACTGCTGTCTTGGTAGCTGTCCTGCCAAGATATAGCCGGAAATAAACGTAACCCACACACTCATCCCATATGTTGTAGCTAATCCAAGTAAGTTCGCTATACCCATCATTGTATTCAATGCTTTCATTGAATTCATGTACTTAAAACCATCAAGAAACTTGTTTGCATTCTTCGGAGGTCGGACAACTTCTTCCATGGTCTTTTCCTGAACGTTCTCCACTTGCTCTGATATATTTTTCACTATATCATCCCCCATCATCTTGGCTGTTTCTTTTTCTATTGTCGCCACCTCCTTAGACTTATCAATGGACTCTTTCGCCCTTTCTTTAACATCTTCGCCCTTTTGCATAATTTCCCCTTTTTCTTTGCCTAAAGCATTGCTGATAGATCCTTTTGTATCTATGACCTTGTCTTTGGTTTCATGTGCAGTCTCTGAAACCTTCTTTCTAACCTCCTATGCAGTTTACCAAGCCTTGTCTTTAACCTTCTCTTTCGCTTCATGTGCGGTCCCTGTAACTACTTGTTTAAGCTTGTTAGCTTCATGTGCGGTGTCTGAGACCTTATCTTTGGCTTTACCAAGGGTAGTGGTGGCCCTTTGAGTACGTATCCCAAAAGCATCGCATATAAGTTCCCCAAGTGAATGTCATCTCGAGCCAGCTTTTCCTTGTGAAATGCCATAGACAATGTTGGGAAGCGCAAATCTGACATCTTTCATAGTTTCCTTGCCAAAATATTCCTCTTGGTTTATTTGCTGGTGCAGTGACGGGGATGAGATTGAGACTTTGGTGTTATGTTTTCGATCTTGGTCATCTATGACCCTATGGCCTTGTTTCAATATAACATCGTCTCTTCCGACGGCAGCAACCATCGCCAGTGAACTAACTACAAGAAGACTCAAAACGAAACCATTCGCCACCTTTGTCTTAGGTGGGGATGCTCAAGCTGGGTTACATTGTTAATGGAGGTTTACTTTAAATAACTGGAAGATATGGTTTCAAACTGAGGAGGAAGAAACGATACGCATTGTGTTGGAAAATTGCATATTATTGGAACTTTGAGGCATATTCTCAATAAGTAAAGGTGGAAAGTTGAATCATAAAATTATGGTTTCATATTCTACTCCACGAGACCTTTACAACGGTATATCATATACTCAACATGCTTGAGTGATGAATAAGAAATTGATGCTCAAAGTAAGCTACTTGGAAATATTTGTTGAGGAAAGGTAAAAGCTTAGATCCCACATTTGTTAAATACAAAGTGTGAGATGTTTATATATATGGAACCCTTGTGAAGGGTGATTGAATGAATAAGCTTGGAACCCTGCCTTGCGCCCAGGTAGGGGGTGCAGGTTCAAACCCGACGGGGTTGGGGCACACCCGCACAACATGGGCTACGCGAAATGTCTGGACCAAGTCGGGCACAATAATTAAAATAATTTGTTGGCTCCTTCTTAATGGAAGATTTTGTGCATATTTAAAAAATTCCACCATAATAAATGCCTATAGAAGGCTATGAATTCTAAAGAATTTCTCCACACTGATATCCTCTCACACCGAATTTATTTTGCTCTCAAATTCTTCTTTTCCTCTCCATATTTTTCATCGTTCCGGTGATAGAAAAAGGCAATGTTTGTTCATTGATCGTTGTAGAGGTGCTACTGCTTTGATCATTGTGTTGTTGTATCCTGGGGGACATTCGACCAATATTTCTCCAAGTACCATTTTGTTCGTTAATCGCTGCAGAGGTGCTACTGCTTTGATCATTGTGTTGTTGTATCCTGGGAGACATTCGACCAACGTTTCTCCAAGTACCATAAGAGTTGTCGAATCTGCCTTAAGAAAACTATGTTAAGTAGGCCTCAATATTTAGTAAATTCTCTATTCTTATTTTTTATTTCAACTTTTGTTACGGTTTTTATTGATTTACGTATTTGACAACTTAATTATAATTTATTCTATTTATATTTTACATTATATATAAATATGTGTTAATTTATATTTAAATATTTTATTTGCTAAGGTGTTTTGTCCAACAATCTTAAGACAAATCATTTTTTTATTTTTTAAATTCTCTAATCCGAGATGAACGAGACATCGAGGCGAAAAGAGAAAAAAAATTATTTGAATATAAAATTTTAAATTAAATAAAATCTATTTCAGGATGTTTTCCCACTGTTAAACAAATTTTATTCTCGATTTTGATTTTTATTTCCAAACAAACTGTAAAACTCAATAAAATTTGTTTAGGGATTTATTCCCGCTGTTTAACAAATTTTCAACTTTGCTTCCAAATTAAAAGTAAATAAAATCAGTTTTGGGATTTCTTGCCGCTGTTCAACGGATTTTATTCCATTTTTTATTTTATTTCCAAATGGGAAATTTAAGTTAAATAAAATTCATTTCGGGATTTATTCCCGCCATTCAACGAATTTTATTCGAATTTCGATTTTATTTCTAAAACGATTATTAAAATTAAAATAAAATATGTTTCAGGATTTATTCCCGCCGTTCAATGGAGTTTATTCCAAATTTGTTTTTATTTCCAAAAACGAGTATTAAAATTAAAATAAATTATGTTTCGGGATTTATTCTCGCCATTTAACGGATTTATTACATTTTTATTTTGTTTCCAAAAACGAGAAATTAAAATTAAATAAAATCTGTTTCAAGATTTATTCTCGCCGTTTGACAAGATTTTAGTTTGCTTCCAAAGTAGAATTAAATTAAATAATATTTGTTTCGGGATTTATTCTCGCAGTTTAACAATATTTTATTTGATTTTATTTTGTTTCAAATTAGAACTAAATTAAATAAAATCTTTTCGGGATTCATTCCCACCGTTTAACAAGATTTTATTCGATATTGTTTTATTTCCAAACAAAGATATAATCAAATAATTCTATTTCAGAATTTATTCCCGCCATTTAACAGATTTTATTTTGATTTAATTATATAATTTTGTTTCGGGATTTAATCCTGCCGTTTAACAAATTTTTTTTTGATTTTGTTTCAAAATTTTAATTCTATTATTTAACAAATCAAATGGAAATTTTTCTATTTATAGTGGCCTTAATTGTGGTTTTAAATTGTGAATTAAAAAGAAATTTATCAATGGTGAATTAAAAAGACAATATAAGAGTGCATGCCTAGGATTGGTTCTTTGAAAGACTTGGTATGTAAGCATGCTGAGTGCACCACCTCTCTTTTAGGGTTATTGTAACACTCCAAACCCGGCCTAGACGTTATGGCTAAATCTGGAAATGTTAAATATAAAAATTTGTTTTATATGAAAATGTTTGTCATCCTTAATAGTTAAAATCATTAATTGTTTACATTTAAAAAAATCGAATAATTTGCAGCAGAAATTCTTAAGGCGTTATATTTTGGAAAACCGCGTTTGTTTTCTTAAAAACAATTGATCGCAAAAACATATTCATTTTTTGAAATAAAATCATTTTATCATAAGTTATGCCAAAACCCAAAAAAAATCTAAAAAAAAATTACAAACCCAAACATCTAGAGAGTCTAAAAATTACAAAACTCTCTCAAACTGGAAATTTAAATAAGCCAAATTATGTAAATAAAGTTTTACAAAATTATTGATATATTCGAGCTCCCGCCGTACCGACCTGCCTAAGTTTGAGGATTACCTAAAAGTAATAGACAAATAAAGAGTGAGTTTTATAACTCAGTGTGTAACTTAACAGAAATAGAATCACAGGTTGAATACATAATAGAACAAATACTAACGAATGTCTCATGCAGAATCAGAGTTACATGCAAATTACAAACCTACCCTCATCTGCTACACACTATCTCCAACCATCCCAACACACCATGTTGGGTATAAAACACCCATCCAGCCCTACACACCACTTAGTGTCCTTACGACACTTTTTACAAAAATCGCAATAGTGCTGCCGATATAATGGCGAGTTAACGCCTCACACAGAACACTTCCTCCACATAATATATAACCGACCCCTTAGCCAGATGCAATCAGAATACTAGATATAATAGAATAATAGATATCAAAATGTATATATCATGCATGCTCGTATAACAAATATAGAACATGCTTATACAAAAACGATCAAACATATCACATCACATTACATGCATTCAGGTGTTTATTTACGTCAAATTTCAAACTAATAGATTAACAGATTTCATGCTTTAAAGCTTATATAAACACATACCGACCCCACGGAAGGCCCAAAGTGAATGGGGACGACCTGTACGACCTTAGGGAAAAATTTTGAAATTTTGGGCCCACATGCCCGTGTGGCCCACATAGCCCAAAATAGCTTGCCCGTGTGGGCCCACACGTCTGTGTGGCCCATACTGCCCAATATGGCTTAGACCGTGTGTCACACACGACCTCACACATGGCCTATCACATAGTGATGTGTCGCACACGACCTACCACACGGCCTGGCACACGGCTGTGTCGCATCAACAGGCCCCAATTTCAACTTTGCCGTTCGTTATTTTTTGGGTTTCTCGTTACACACCTGACTATTTCTTGATACAGATTCAATGTGAGTAATCCCAGAACCTACATTGATGATTAACATAACCAATTTTAATGACGATTCCCGAAAAAAACTAATAACGACCCCAATCAAACCAAATAACCCTTCATAACACAACCACACACACTTACTGATGAATGAGCATCCACTACGCAAATTCTAAATTGTTGGAGGGTCTTCCACTGCCTCTTGCACTACTTCTAACAAACAATAGAATTTATACAATGTCACTAATCCGATTTAACATGATACAGCAACCAACACCTCTAGAAAAACAAATGCATAATGAATTGAACTTGAACACTTACCTTTGGATTTATAGTCAAGAATCACACCACTGCTTCAAAAATTAATAGCCCAACGTTTAAAGAATTTTCCCCAAGCAAAATTAAAAGAATAGATGAAAAATATGAAATTAAGAAAATTTAATTTTGGAAATGGGGGGTTTGCGGTGTGGCTTAGGAAAAATAATAGAGGGAATGTGGGTTTCTTTTTTTTAGTTTTGTAGCTAAAATAAAATGGAATTAAATTTTTTTAAAAAGATGGATAAGTAAAAAGTAATTTAAATACTTAATTTATTTATTTCAAAACTAACCCAAAAGACATAATCATTCAAAATTAACCACTTGATTTATTATTAATATATTTTCATAACAAACTCATGTAAAAAAAAACAACTTCAAAATTGTTTCGACAACAAAGCATATTTTATTTTAAATCAGATAAGCTTAGGAACAAAACGATTGAATTGAGACTCAAATCCATGACCCTAGCACACGACTATAGCCCCTAACCACTAAAACAAATACGCGCTAAAAACAAAACCTAACCACCATAACCAGTTAAACCTTGGGGCGTTAAATTTATCTACCTGGTGCATTGTTTTATTGTATTTTTTATTACATTGTATAAACTTTTGTTTCAGGTTTTACTAGATTCCTACTGTCTAACAAAAGTTGATAAGTTTTCTAATTTTGGTTTTGTTTCTTAACAGAAAAATGGAGACTCCCACCAATTCAATCAATTCACAATCTGAAGCTTTGGTTCAAATGCAATCTTCGATCCAAAACTTAGTGTTTCCGGTGGTAGCTGCTGTAAGCCAAAACGAGAAACCTACAAAATTATAGGGATAGAATTTCAAGACTTGGCAACATAAAATGTTATTTTAGTTGACCATGTTAAACTTGGCCAAATTTTTTAAAGATGACCCTCCTATTGTTAAAGAAAGTTACCACTTTCACTGCTGTTGAAGCTTGGAAACATTCTGATTTCCTATACGGAAACTACATCCTAAATGGATTGTCGGATGCACTGTACAAAGTGTATAGTGTTAAGAAAACAACTAAGGAATTATAGACATCATTAGACCATAAATGCAAAGTCGAAGATGCTAGAACTAAAAAGTTTTTAGTTGCTAAATTCTTGAATTTTGTTATGATTGATTCTAAATTAGTTGTGAGTCAAGTGCAGGATCTTCAACTAATCATTCACGGAATTTTTGCTGAAGGGATGATGATAAGTGAATCCTTTCAAGTGGTCGTCATTATTGAGAAGCTGCCTCCTGCTTGGAATGACATCAAGAATTTCCTAAAGCACAAAAAAAAAGGAAATGTTAGTGGAAGATTTAATTGTCAGACTTTAGATTGAAGAAGACAATAGAGGTATAGAAAAAAGGCATAACAAAGCAAAAAATGACAATGTTGCTAGGGCAAACGTCGTAGAAGTCAAGAAAGACTTCAAGAAGGGAAAACAACCGCAGAATGGGTCTAAACTGTGACCAAAAGGTGGTGTTTCCAAGAAGCAAAAATTTCAAGGAAAATGCTTCAATTGCAACAAGATGGGGCACTAGTCATCCGACTGTAGGATCTCAATGAAAGTTAGAGCTAACGAGACCAATGTTGTGGAAGAAATTTCTAACGAAGTGTCTAACATCCAATGTACTGATCAGCTAGTTCAAATGAGAACTAAAACCTTGTCAGGGAGGTACTTGTGTGAGGTATATCATCATTTACACAAAAAGGCAAAACAGTTTAAGGACATCCCGTCTACTGATCAACTAGTAAAGTAAATATACTTTCAGAAGGGAAGGTTCAAGGGTGGATATCTACCCATCCTATGCAACTATTGATCATATACTCTATCACCACATTGAGTCAATGTTTTCCGATACACTATCAATTTTCATTCATGTGGGGGATTGTTGGAAAAATTGCATATTATGGGAACTTCGAGGCATATTCTCAATAGGTAAAGGTGGAGAGTTAAATCATAAAATTATGGTTTCATATTCTACTCCAAGAGGCCTTTACAATGGTATATCATAAGCTCAACATGGTTGAGTGGTGAATGAGAAATTGATGCTCAAAGTAAGCTACTTGGATATATTTGTTGAGGAAAAGTGATGCGAACTCGTCCTCATAGGATGATTATGAGTCGCGAGAGTTCCCGATCGAAATTAAAAAGTATCAATGTAATGCACTTTCTAAAGGTTGAAACGTTAATGGTCGGCTTTTAAAGAAAAGGGCGATTTGATGAATAATAATGGAAGAAGGAATGATAAGCTTTGATTCAGTTTAAGGACTCAAGAATGAACCAATATTATAGAGCAATACTGACTCAATTCTTATATTAGTACTTAAGATGGATACAAAAAGGAAAACATGAACCGTGACCCTCTATCTAGCAAGATAGGAACCAATCAGTATGAGGGATGAACGCCACACTTCTAAGAAGTGATAAGTTCGAATGAAATCAGATTGATGCCACAAGGAATGTTTGATAAGTCAAATTGAGTCAAATGAGAACAAAAAGAGTGAACACTCACAATAGGATTAAAATTCATCAAAAGTTGTTACAAAATGTCCATTAATTCGTCCAAGGTATCCCTTGAGAGTTTCTAGACATTGATGATGCCAAAAGCCTTATTCACATTGTGAAATTTGTATTCCCAAACAACCAATTACATTGGTCCTTGTGAGTTAATAGAATTGAATGATTTAAATAGTGTGAACATGAATTGATGCTGCCTTGATAACCAGCTGGTCACTTGGGATATGTTGTTCATTCGTGCAAATTGTGTCACACGAAGAGTCTCAAGGTGTGAACAGTAAGAAATGAATGGTTCCATAGGTGTGAACTTGGTAGCCAACCGAATGGTCAAGTGTGAAAACACTTTATGCTTTGCTTTTCACGAAATGCCTCATGGGAGGTTGTCTTCTGCTCCTTAAATGTAGTTTACACAATACGAACAACTTGAGAGGAAGCTTCCTAGCAACAGAAATATGAACAATCTAGACAAAACTAAGATAAGGTTTAAATGCAACAATTTAAGACAAAAAACACACATTTAATTTGTATGAACTTAGACAAATATTAATGATGTAAGAATTAAGACACATAATTAAGGTGCAGTATTTAAGACACACATCTAAGATGTCTAAACTAAGACATAATTAAATCTCAAACTAAAATAACTAAATAACTAATGGATAAAATACTTATTTCTAGCAACCAAATTTAAACACACAAACATTAAAGTTTTACATGCAGCACATTGCGTGGAATGCATGGTTTACATGAAATGCATGGATTGCATGGGATGCATGAAATGCATTTTTTGCGTAACACGCATGGAGTGCATTACCGAACTCGATCAATTAAACCTGTGACAACTTTTTTAAACTTCTTGGCTCGTGCACGAGCAATTGGCCTTCTTGGAAGCTCAGTTGGATCTTGCAAGGTTTCACGAGTTACTTGTTTGACATCAAGGGTTTCGGTTGGGTCTATGTCCATGCTCACATCAACCCCTTCCCCTTCGAAGCAATTTGTCCCCAAATCGTCCCCTATATCATAAGGAGAGAGATCAGAAACATTGAAACTTGCACTAATGTTATACTCACCTGGGAGGTCCAATTTGTATGAATTATCCGTTAATCTTGTCCAAACTTGGAAAGGTCCATAGCCTCGGGGTAACAACTTAGATCTTTTTTGAGTAGGGAATCTTTCTTTTCGTATGTGGATCCAAACCTAATCTGCGGGTTCAGAAACTACTCGTTTGCATCCCTTATTGGCTTTGTTTGCATACTGTTCGGTTCTCTTCTCGATATTTTCCCTTACTTTTTGGTGTAGAGTCTTTACGAACTCAGCCTTCTTTTTTCCATCTTCATGCAAAAATTGATTAGTAGGTAAGGGAATTAAATCTAAGGGAGTCAAAGGTTTAAACCCGTAGACAACTTCAAATAGTGAGTGCTTAGTGGCTGAATGCATTGATTGATTGTAAGCAAACTCGATATGTGACAAGCACTCTTCCCATGTTTTCAATTTTTTTGGAATGATTGCTCTCAACAAGGTGGATAGAACTCGATTAACCACTTTGCTTTGGCCAACCATTTGTGGGTGGCACGTTGTGGAAAACAATAACTTGGTGCCATGTTTGCTCCATAAAGTCCTCCAAAAATGGCTAAGGAATTTGGCATCTCGATCCGATATGATCGTCCTTGGTTCTCCATGTAGTCAAACCACTTCCCTGAAAAACATATTTGCTACATTCGGAGCATCATCAGTCTTGTGGCATGGAATAATGTGAGCTATTTTAGAGAATCTGTTAACTACTACAAAAAGTGAGTTAATATTTTTTACTATTTAAATATTCAAATTGACTAGAAAATCAAATTTAATAATTTAAATGGTACCGTAATTTATTTAATTAAAATTAAATATTAAATAAATGGATTTAATAGAAATTAAATAGAATAAGAATAGAATTTAATAGAATTCTCTAATTTCTAATTCAAATTTCGAATCCTAAAACTAAAATAATAATAAATCCCACATTTAGTTCTAGAAAGTCTTAGTACAAAATCCATAGAAATGTCTACCCATGGTTCTATGGGAATGGTTAGTGGAGTGTACAATCCATAGGGCTTAATGCAAGATTTTTCCTTCTTACAAGTGATGCATCGGTCGCATACTCTCTTGAAATCTCGCCTCATCTTGGGCCAAAAGAAATGTTCGTGAAGAATGGCTAAAGTTTTGGCCACTCCAAAGTGCCCCATGAGACCTCCACTATGTGCCTCTTTCATGAGAACATCTCGAATGGAACCTTGAGGGATACATAATTTACCTTCTTTTAAGAGGTATCCTTCATGCTTATAGTACCTTTCAAATGCCCCTTTTTCAAAAACTTTGTAGATCTCCCCAGAATCAACACCAGTTTCATAAAGTTCCTTAACATACGCAAAACCAGGCAACTTAGAATCTAATTTATTGAGAAGTGCATACCTTCTGGATAATGCGTCCGCGACAACATTTTCTTTACCTTTCTTGTATTTAATCACGTAAGGAAATAATTCAAGGAATTCCATCCATTTGGCATGTCTCTTGTACAACTTGTTTTGCCCCTTAAGATGTTTTAATGCCTCATGATTGATGTGAATGACAAACTCCTTTGGCCATAGGTAGTGTTGCCAAGTTTCCAACGCTCTGATTAATGCACTCATCTCCTTATCATATGTTGGATAATTGAGGGCAGCACCATTCAATTTCTCACTGAAATAGGCTATGGGATGTCAATCTTGTGTTAGAAGGGCTCCAATCCCTATTCTTGAAGCATAGCATTCAATCTCAAAAGTTTTTGTAAAATTAGGTAAAGATAACAGAGGTGCATTTTTCAAGCAATCTTTAATCATAGTGAAATACTTCTCTTGTTCCTCGCCCCAATGAAAGTTTGAACTTTTCTTGATAATTCTAGTTAAAGGAGAAGCTATGGTGCTAAAGTTAGGAACAAACCTTCGGTAAAAACTAGCAAGACCATGAAAACTTCTTACTTGGCTTATGCTAGTAGGTCAGGGCCACTCTCGGATTGCTTTTACCTTCTCTTGATCGACTTCGAAGCCTTATGAGCTAACCAAAAAACCTACAAAAAACAATATTGTTAGTGCAAAAGGAACACTTTTTAATATTTGCAAATAAAGTTTCCTGTAACACCCCAAACCCGGCCTAGACGTTATGGCCGAATCTGGCGATGTCAAATGAAATGGGATTTGAAGACAAGATTGTCGAGTTAAAACCGTTACAATTAGTTAGCTTTTATTTAATTCAAAAAAAGTAAGTACTAGTTGATTTGCTTTAAAACTTGTATCTTACCGGAAGCTTTTTTAACCAATTAATTTAGGGAAAATCGTTTCTATTTATGAAAACCTTAGTTTTTAGAAAAACCGTGTTTTGTTGAGTTTCAGTTTTAAAAAAATCCATAAAAACAGTATAAAGTCTCAAATTTAAGGCCAACAAGTCCATAGTCCAAAAGTTACATAAAAAACCCCAAATAAATAATAAATTCTAGACATTAACAAAAAACAGTCTAAAATTTATGTGTGGCCACCGTCGAGTCCTCTGTTGCACCGGCCCGTCAAGCGTGGGGATTACCTTTACAAATTAAACAAAAAAAATGGTAAGCTTTCGCAAGCTCAGTGTGTAATCCCTATAGAAAACATGCATACAGATATTCAACAACATTCAGCTAGCTACAATCTAGGGCCTGGGCCATCACAGAATTAGTTTGGACCTTAGCCCGTTCAGATACAGTCTCAGAAACACATTAGGCCTTGGCCCATATCAGATACAGAATGCAGACACAATAAATCAAAATCCTACCCACCAGCCTCTACACACCATCTCCGTCCAACCCTACATACCATGTAGGGATTAAATCAACCCACCCATCCCTACACACCACGCTGTACCGAAATGCGGCACATAATTAGAAGGTTGCAGCTGAGCTGCCAGATAAAAGGCTTAATAGCCTTTCAGACACTTTCTCCAAATATCATCAACCCACCCCGATACAATGTAATCATACAAAATGTCATGCCATTATGCAATTAATAGTATATACATTCAGATATCATAAGTCATGCTCGGTCTAGAAATCAGACAGACAGATCACACATATAGGGGTCTAAGTAAAGCTTACCGACCCTATAGTAGATCCACAGTTGACTTGGGCAACCCATGCAACCTTACAGAACTTTTTAGAAAAATGGGCCATATGGGCATGTGGGCCCACACGACCCAAATTAGCCTTGGCAGCGTGATCCATTTTTAATGTAACCCATGAAAGCTAAATATTCATATATGTTTCCACTAATTACTTATATGTTCCTTCTAAGCTATCTACTTGAGTCACTATTACTAAATTCTTTATCTCTTGAGCTACACAATTTCAAATTAAGATCCGCTTGATGTTTTTGAAACTAGACTCAAATATATTTCTACCATAAAATTTTCAAAATTTTTGGTGTAGCCAATAAGTACAGTAAAATATTCAATCTTACCCCTGTTCTGCTGTCTGACAGCTTTGTCCCTTCATTGCTAAAAAGTAATTATCTCTTATTAAATAATTTGGATGATGTTTTCATTTGTTTCTATTGAAAATAGACTCATTAATAATTTAAACATGTAAATTTTAACCCTTAATTATTTTTCTCCAATTTTTAATGATTTTCCAAAGTCAGAACAGGGGAACCCGAATTCATTCTGACCTTGTCGCACAAAGTTTATTATACCTCACGATTTACAATTTCATTACTTATACCATTTCTTCTATGAGAAACTAGACTCAATAAGATTTAATTCATATTTTATTCATCCTCTACTTTGATTTCCATAATTTATGGTAATTTTTCAAAGTTTTGTATGATGTTAAAACAATCCCCGAGCACTCCAAAGCCTATAGTTGAACAAATAGCATTAATTTAATCTCACATAACATGATCCGAAATTGAACTCGTATCGAGGTTTTAACTCATAAGCGAGCAAACCTTACCTTCAACTGATGAACAGTAATTCCCACACAAACTAAGACACAATTTATGGTGATTATGAGTCCTTGAATCCTCCTCTAATTGGCATAAACAAAACACTTAAGATGAAAGTTAACAAACAGGGACAAATCACTTATCTAAAACTTACCGAACGATCGCAAACAAACGTGGAGCAACACGAGGTAGAGTGGGAAAAGAAAAATCAAGAAGATGAAGGGTGAAAGAGAGCAGAAATTCAGCAACAATGAAGAGAAAAATGGGAAAGTAAAAAAAAAGGGAAAAAAGATAAACATAATATTTGATAACCACCCCAATCCCTTATTTCTCTCCATCAAACTCCCCACTAAATCCACTAATCAGATTTTTAGTCCATCTCAAACTCTCCTGGACGCACAAACAAAAATAATGCCCAAGCCAAGATTCGAACACAGGACCTCCTTCACACCAACACTCCACTTATCCACCAGACCAGCAGGCCCATTTTGTTAATTATTTGTCAACTTTTACTTAAAATCCTACTGACCAAAGATAGGGCTTATTCATAAAAATACTAAAATTTTCCCAAGTCCTAGCTTGAACATGGGACCTGCCAAACACACTCAGAACACATAACCACTCAAGCAGACAAATATTTTGTGTCACACATTCAAAATACCCAAAATTAAAATTTTGGGGCATTACAATTCTACCTCCTAAAGAAAATTTCGTCCTCGAAATTTAGCTGATCAAAACAGATAAGGACACTGCTGACACATCGCATCCTCAGACTCCCATACGGCCTCCTCAGTGCTATGATTACGCCATAGAACCTTTACTAGTGGAATGAATTTCCTTCTCAAAACCTTAACGTCGTGATCCAGAATTTGAACCGGCTTTTCCTCAAAGGTCAAATTTGGCCTAACCTCGATCTCTTCAACAGGGACACTATGAGTAGGATCAGAGCGGTAGCACCTCAACATGTCCTTCAGTATCTAAATCACCCTGTCAGACTTACCATCGGCTTAAGGATGGAATGCAGTATTGAAGTCCAACCTTGAACCCAGAGCCTCATGTAACTTCCTCCAAAATCGAGACACAAAGCGAGGATCCCTATCAGAGGTGATCCAAATCGGTACTCCATGCAGTCTCACTATCTCATAAATATAAAGTTTCGCCAACTTCTGCAAAGAATAATCAGTACGAACTGGTATGAAGTGGGCGGACTTGGTTAATCGATCCACGATGACCCATATTGAATCCTTCTTAGTGGGTGTTAGAGGCAACCTATTAATGAAATCCATAGTTACGCGCTCCCATTTCCAACGAGGAATCTTAACCGGCTGCAGCAAACCCGAAGGTAACTAAGCTCAGCCTTAACTTGCTAGAAAGTCAGACATCTGCCCACAAAATCAGTAACCTCACGTTTCAACCCTGGCCACCAATATAACTCACGGAGGTCTCAGTACATCTTATTTCCACCAGGATGCATAGCATAAGGGCTGCTATGCGCCTCTCTTAGTATGGCCTGTCTCAAATCAGTATCATTCGGAACACAGATTCTCCAATAGAAACAGAGTACCCCATCAGTGTTCAGTCCAAAATCCATTGTACTACCACCCTCAATCTGCAGGAATCGAAGACCCAACGACTCATCCTCTAATTACTTACCCTTAATCTGTTCAATCCATGATGGCTTAACCTAAAGCTTAGCTAATAAACTACCATCATCAAATAAACTTAGGCGAGCTAATATCGCCCTCAAATAAATCATAGCCCTACGGCTCAGTGCATCAACCACCACATTGGACTGACCAGGGTGGTACTCAATGGTGCATTCATAACCTTTAAGCAGCTCATTGGTGCCTCATGGGTCTTAAGCTGACGAGATGCATAGGCTACCACCTTACCATCCTGCATCAATACACATCCCAAATCGACATGTGATGCATCACTATAAACAGTGAACTCCTTTCCAGGCTCCGACTGTATCAAAATAGGGGCCTCATTCAGTATAGTCTTGAGCTTTTCATAGCTCTCTTGCTGCGCATCAGTCCAGTTAATTGGCACACCCTTATGTGCCAGCTTAGCTAAGGGTGCTGCAATCAATGAAAAACCCTCAACAAATCGTTGATAATATCCCACTTGTCCCAGAAAACTACGGATCTCAAGCACGTTCCTAGGCTACTTCCACTCCAACCCAGCCTCAACCTTTCGAGGATCAACTTGAATCCCCTCATCTGAAACTACATGACCAATAAATGTCTCCTCACGCAGGCAGAACTCACGCTTACTAAACTTAGCATAGAGCTATTTTTCCCTCAAAGTTTGAAGAACGACTCGAAGGTGCACATCATGATCATCCTCAGTCCTAGAGTAAACCAGTATATCGTCGATGAATACCACCATAAACCGATCCAGATAAGGTTGGATCACTCAATTCATTAAATCCATGAAAGCTGTCGGTGCATTAGTCAGTCGAAATGGCATCACTAGGAACTTGTAGTGACCATAACGAGTCCTAAATGTTGTTTTATGGACATCAGCCTTTTTAACCCTTAATTGATGATATCCAAATCGGAGGTTAATCTTGGAGAAAATTGATATGACTGGTCAAACAGATCATCTATCCTCAGAATCTGAAACATCTGGAACATCTTTTACTGTTATAGACGTTTGGAACATCTTTTACCGTTCTGATATCCTTAACTATAGTGTCCCCAGAATCTGAAACACTTACATAGGCCAAGAATGCCTCACATCCCTTACGAACCAACTTCTCTGCCATCAGTCCAGAGATCACATTAGGTAAGTAGTTCTGATGTTCTTCAATCATGACTACCTCCATATCCTCCTCGGTGATTTTTCCCTTCTCGAATAAGGCAGAAATATCTCACTCCCTCTGCGAAGCTATAAGAACTCTCAAATTATCTCTGAAGCCATCCTAAAAGCGGACACATCGCTTATACTCAGATGCCACCATACCTTGTGCATAGCGGCTTAGTCTTAAAAACTCAGCCATTGATCAATCCCCCTATGTAAGATTCAGAAACTCCCTCCTACATACATCCACATAACTAGCTCCGACATATTTCCCTTCGAAGGCGGTCTTAAAGAACTCCCAGGTCAAACGGTCAGGCTGAGTGCCCTCCTTAACGGTCAGCCACCACTGATAAGCCTCGACCCACAGCAGCGAGATTGCACCCTTTAATTTCAACTTAAGGGTGAAATCTAGATCATCCATAACCCTCTCTGTGCCCAAAATCCAGTACTCGGCCACATTAGAGGTGACCCCAATGACTCCCTCAAGAGCTCAGCTCCATTAGACCAGAGTCGTTCCGTAACCAACCCGCGGTCTCCAAATCCAATATTGGCCTAATGACCTTCTCGAAAACCCTTAGCATAGAATGGGACAATGCATCGTCCCCAGCCATGCAATCTTGAGACCCTATCACAGTAGCAGGTGACATGGCCTCTCACTCGTATCCAGATTTGGCAGGCTGCCCGATGGTGATGACTTAGCTCGAGCCCCTCTACGGCCTTTACCTTGGCCTCTAGTTTTATAAATCAGTTACAGTTTTAGTATTTATTAACAAATATTTTATGTATAACAATATCGATTATTCAAAGTTCATTTTCATAAATAGCAGTCTCACTACAGCTTCCAGTTTCTCTACAATTTTCAGTATACACTAACTAAAGTGTTTTCAGCACAGTTTGCTTCCTATAGTAGTTTCAGAATTTACTATCTATAACAATTTCAGTTTAAAACAAATCACAGTTCAAAATACTTACAGGATCGGCACCGGAGACTCGGTGTACCACTTACTCAGTAAAAACAGTTTAAATCATTTGGAAATCAATCAATTTTTTGAAAGCCTAATTTTTATAAAACCCATCATCCACAGCCGAGTTTTGAAACCTGACTCTGATACCATTAAATATAACACCCCAAACCCAGCCTAGACATTATAGTCGAATCTGGTGATGTCACATGGAATGGGATTTGAAGACAAGATTGCTGAGTTAAAATGAGTTAAAATAAGTTCTAGTTGATTTACTTTAGAACTTGTCTCTTAGTTGAAGCTTTTGTAACCAATTAATTTAGGGAAAATCATTTCTATTTACGAAAACCTTAATTTAAAAAAAAACATGTTTTGTTGAGTTGCAGTTTAAAAAAAATCCATAAAAACAATATAAAGTCCCAAATTTAAAGCCAACCAGTCCATAGTCCAAAAGTTACATCAAAAACCCCAAATAAATAATAAATTCTAGATATTAACGAAAAACAGTTTAGGCTTAGCCCCTTCAGATACAGTCTTAGAAGTATATTAGGGCCTTGACCCATATTAGATATAGAATACAAATACAGTAAATCAGAATACTACCCACCAGCCTGTACACACCATCTCCGTCCAACCCTACACACCATCTGGGGATTAACTCAACCCACCCATCCCTACACACCATGTTGTACCAAAATGTGGCACATACTCAGAAGATTACAGCTGAGCTGCTAGATAACATACTTAATAGCCTTTCAGACACTTCCTCCAAATATCATCAACCCACCCCGATGCAATGCAATCATGCAAATATGTTATGTCATTATGCAATTAATAGTACATAAATTCAAATATCATAAGTCATGCTCGATATAGAAATCAGACAGTCAGTTCACACATATAGGGGTCTAAGTAAAGCTTACCGACCCTACAATAGGTCCACAGTCAACTTAGGCGACCGGTGTAACCTTACAGAACATGTCAGAAAAATGGGCTCACACACCCATGTGCCCTGCCTGTATGGGCCCACACGCCCGTGTGGCCCATTGGCCTTGGCCGCATGGTCTATTTTTAATGTAACCCGTGCTAGCTAAATATTAATATATGTTTTCACTATTTACTTATATTTCCTTCAAAGTTGTCTACTTGAGTCACTATTACTAAATTATTTATATCTCGAGCTACAAAATTCTAAATTAAGGTTTGCTTAATGTTTTTGAAGCTAGACTCAAATATCTTTCTACCATAAACTTTTCAGAATTTCTTGTTTAGCCAATAAGTACAGTAAAATCTTCAATATTACCCTTATTTTGCTTCTTGACAGCTTCGACCTTTTTTTGCTAAAAATTAATTCTCTCTTAGTATAAATTTTGGATGATGTTACTATTTGTTTTTGTTGAAAGTAGAATCATTAATAATTTAAACATGTAAGTTTTAACCTCTAATTATTTTTCTCCAATTTTTGATGATTTTCCAAAGTCAGAATAGGGGAACCCAAATTCATTCTAACCTTGTCTCACAAAACTTATTATATATTATGATTTACAATTCCAATACTTACACTGTGTCTTCTATAAGAAACTAAACTCAATAAGCTTTAATTATATATTTTGATCAACCTCTAAATCAATTTCCACAATTTATGGTGATTTTTCAAATTTAGCTTACTGTTGTTGTCCAAACAGTAAGCAATTTTGGCTTTTCACCCAATCCCGTTTTCTGCGTTTCAGGTACACACCTGGTTTTGTTTGATGCTAAAACAGTCCCCCGAGCACTCCAAAGCCTATAATCAAGATACTCAACATCAATTTAATAGATTTATAACCGAATTGACAACCAAGAACGAACAGAAACCCAACTTACGACCAACAATAACCCTCCATTATAGAAACGAAAAGAAACACTTACCGAAACTAAGCGAGCACTAACCGCATGTGAAAATGAAGGAAAATAAATGGATTAGGGAAAAGTTAAGAAGAAGAAAAAGAAGAGAAAGATGAAAAAACTCAGAGAATTTTGACAAGAGGATAGGGAGAAGAATAGAATGTAAAATTTTTTTTGAAAAAGAGAGTCAAAATTCGGTTATGGGAAAAAAATAAAATAAAATCCCAATAACACCCAAAATCTCTTAATCTTCTCCCCTAATTCCCATTACACATCCACTACTCAAAATCCCCTATTACAAAACTCTATCTCGAAATCTGAGCAAAAAAAATAATTCCTTTGCCTGCATAAGGATTCGAACACAAGACCTCCACCATAATAACACACTATTTAACCACTAGACCAGTAGGCCCATTCTGATGTAATTTACCCAACAATCAAATAAAATCCTACTAAACAAGTGTAAGGCCTAATTCATTCGAAATACCAAAATTTTCCCAAGCAAAGGATTGAACTTGGGACCTCCCAAACACTCCCAGAACAAATAACCACTAAAGCTAACAGATATTTGTGTCATATTTTCACAATGACGAAATTAGAAATTTTGGGGCGTTACAACTCTACCCTCTAAAAGCAAATTTCATCCTCAAAATTTTACCTGATTAGAACAGATGAGGATATTGCTGACGCATCGCATCCTCAGGCTCCCGCGTGGCCTCCTCAGTGCTATGATTACGCCACAAAACCTTTACTAAAGGAATATACTATTTTCGAAGGACCTTTACATCATGCTCCAGAATCTGAAGCGGCTCCTCCTCGAAGGTCAAGTCTGGCCTAACCTTAATCTCCTCAACAGAAATAACATGCGTGGGATCAGAGCAGTAGCGCCTCAACATCGAGATGTGAAAAACATCATGAATGCGGTCCAACTCTGAAGGTAACTCCAACTGATAAGAGACAGGTCCTACACATTTCAGAATGCAGTAAGGTCTAATAAACCGATGGCTCAGCTTGCCCTTGTAGCCGAACCTTAGAACCGGTTTCCGTGGCAAGACCTTGAGAAAAACTAAGTCCCCCACAAAATACTAGATCTCATGCCTCCTCAAATTGGTATACGATTTCTACCTATCAGAAGCCACTTTCAAACGATCCCGAATTACTCTAACCTTATTCTCTGTCTGAAAGACCAACTTAAAACCCAGAACACGTCGCTCACCCAACTCAGTCCAACATAAAAGAGTTTGACACTTACGACCGTAAAGAGCCTCGTAAGGTGCCATCTGGATGCTAGACTGGAAGCTATTATTGTAGGAAAACTCCACTAACGGCAAGTACTCCTCCCAACTACCTCGGAAAAAAATAACACAGCTCCCCAACGTGTCCTCCAGTCTCTGAATCACCCACTTCGACTAACCATTTTTCTGAGGATAGAAAGCAGTACTGAATCTAATCTTGACCCTAGAGCCTCATGAAGCTTCTTCCAGAATCAAGACGTGAAACAAGGATCTCGATCGAAAATGGTCGAGAAAGGTACCCCATGTAGTGTCACTATTTCTTATATGTAGAGCTGTAACACCCTAAACCCGGCCTAGACGTTATAGCTGGATCTGGCATGTCACATTGAAGTGTTTTTCGAAAGATTGGACTTGTTGGTAGAAATTTGACTCCATGTTTAAAGTTAACTCCTTTATTATCAAATAAAATAAAATGTTTGTCTTGCTATCCGATATTGTTTTTAATAACTTAGTCTAAATCGCGGAAGTTTTATTTTATTTAAAAAAAATTCTATTGTTTTAAAACCCGTGTATTTGAATATAGTAATTATTTTAAAACTCGTCCTCTCCTAACTAGCAGTTTAAAATAGGTAAGCCAAAAGCCCAAATAAAAATTTAAACAAACTTAAGGCCTTATTAGGAAAATAAAACCCAACATATAAATTAAATTAAATTAAAAGCAAATGTAAACAGCAGCAGATGTGTGGCCACCTCCAAGTCCCTCGCAACACCGAACTGCCTAAGGTTGAAGATTACCTGCACGGTTACAAGGAGAGGGTGAGTTTACGAAATTCAATGTGTAATCCCCTACCCAACAGTTAGCCTACAACATGCAATAACAGTGTGGGCCTTAGCCCGATACAGTAACAGTGTGGGCCTTAGCCCGATACAGGAACAGTGTGGGCCTTAGCCCAATACAGTAACAATGTGATAATGCAACCTATCTCAATCCAGCCAACACAACGCTTTGTACCGCCAACACACCGCTTTGTACCACCAACACACCATGTGGGGATAAAATCGACCCACCCACCAACGTACACCAATATCGCAGCGAAGCTGCCACTAATAGTATATGTGGCAAAACCACCAGTATAGTATACTTCCTCTATATCAGCATCCCAACCCCATGCAGTATGTCATGTCATAAATGATACGTGTATGTAGAATGCCATGCATAACATTAGAGCAAATCAGTCAGTCATACATAAAGTCATAACAGCCATTTAATCTCCTAGAGGTATAGTAGTCATTTTACCCTATGGGGGGTATTTCGGTCATTTTACCCTATGGGGGTATTTTAGTCATTTTACCCTTCGGGAGTATTTCAGTCATTTTACCCTTCAGGGGTATTTTAGTCATTTTACCCTTCAGAGGTATTTTGATTATTTTACCTTTCGCGGGTATTTTAGTCATTTTACCCTTTAGAGGTATTTTAGTCATTTTACCCTTCAGGGGTATTTCAGTCATTTTATTGACCCTACGAAAGGTTTGCAGTCGCCTCGAGCAACTTAGGTAACCTAAATGGGCAAAACAATGTAAATGGGTCTGAGGCCTATTACTCGGCCCAAGTGGGTCCGCACGTTCGTACGGCCCACTCAGCCCAAAATTCACTACGGCTATTGGAACTTTATAGCCCAGTCCAATATTTGCCATAGTTCATGGATTTCATTTGTGTAGGCCCACGAGCCCATTGGGCCCATACGGCCCATTTCGGCCCAACGTGGCCCATTATGGCCTAAGCCCATGAAAATACTCATGGAGGCCTCTACAGTTCACACCATGTTTCTTGGGCTCAGTTTACCACACGAGCGTTCGCACGCTCATGTGGCCTCAAACGCCGTCTTTTCTAGCTTTTAGACATTTGCCGATTTGTAGTTGAGGGGGGTGTGATCACACACTTATATTCTATTTGCAGAGAAATCTCTCACGCCTTGGAAATCTACACTTGACCAACAACATCCAATTAAATCACTTACATAGTTAAACCATCAAATGAACACAAGTGATCACAACCGATACTTACTACAACCTTTAATTGAGTGAAGAGGGAAGTTCGCCTATCCAAATGCAATCACCAACCTTCAACCCTTTGAAAAGTTCCTAAGCACCAACCGAAATTGGTAAGCACTTAATCAACAGATAATAAAGTAACTCTATACTATTACCCTTACCAAAATGCAAGAGAGAAAACAAACTACAAAAAGTGAGACACACGGTCGACCCCCCTAAAAAAAGGAAGATTCGACAACAAGAAAAAGAAAGGAAAAGATGAAAGCAGGGAAAAATCAAAAGAGTAAATCGGTAGTGGTGCAACAGAACAAGAAACGGTTGAAAGGATAGGTTCAAAAGAACAGCAGGAGGAGAAAGGTGTTTTCGGCAATGAAAGAGGAGAGAAATTGAAAAGAAAGAAAAAAATGAAAAGATGAGGGAGGAGAGTATGTTCGGCCAAAAAGAAAATAGGTAAAAAAGAGAAGGGCAATCAAAAGAAAATGAACCTAAGAGATACCCTAAAACTTAGCAAAAATCAGCACCTACAAGTAGGGAGAGGGAAAACCACCCAGAACCGACATGAAAAGTATAACTGAAAATGAGTAGAATGCCCACTAGCTACACAGCTAGTATAACCAAAAAGTATAATCAAAAAGTATAACCGAAAAGTATAATCAGCAGCACTCCCCTTATCCCTCCTTGAATCACTCCACCAATTTCTCCTCAACTCCCCCAATAACTCTATTCAAATTCCATTGAAACACCCCTTAGCTGTGTTTGAATCCAACTCCACTACCTACACAGCTCCAGTAGCAAAATAAATACTCCAATGCGCAACCCAGAACTTGAACCTTAGACATCACAGTTACACCACACGCCACCTTGCCACTAGACCACAACCTCTTTTTGTGTCATAAAGCAAACACTAATATTTATAAGGCGTAAATGCCAATGTCCAGATTCATTTAAAAGAAAAACTAAAAATTCTGCAAAAGCCAATGCTTGAACCCAGGCTTCTCAAACACTTCCATACACACCCAAATCACTTAGCCATGAAAGCAAACAAGCAATTTGTGTCAAATCATGCAAAAATTAAAGACTTAAATTTTGGGGCGTTACAAGAGCTTAGCTAATTTCTGAATAGAAAAGTCTGTTCTTACTGGGATGAAGTGAGTAGACTTGGTCAATCGATCCACGGTGACCCAGATAGAATCCTTCTTAGTGGGTGTCAGAGGCAACCTACTAACGAAGTCCATCGTTACTCGCTCACATTTCCATAATAGTATCTTAACCAGCTGCAGCAAACCCGAAGGTAACTAATGCTCAGCCTTAACCTGCTGGCCAGTCAAACAGTGAGCAACAAAGTCGGTAACCTCATGCTTCAACCCTAGCCACCAGTATAATTCCTAAGGATCTTGGTACATCTTATTCTCGCTGGGATGCATAGTATAGGGACTACCATGTGTCTCTCTCAGAATCGATTGCCTTAAATCCTCATCATTTGGTACACAAATCTGACCGCAAAAAAAAGTACCTCAACACTGTTTATCCCAAAATCAGTAGTGCCACCATTCTCAACCTAATGAAAATGCAACATGAGAGACTTATCCCCCAACTGTTTACCTCGAATCTATTCAATCCATGTTGGTTTGACCTGAAGTTCTACCAACAGACTTCCATCGTTGAATAGGCTAAGTCGAGCGAACATCATTCTCAGATCGATCATAGCCCTATGGCTCAATGCATCGACCACCAGATTGGCCTTGCCAGGATGGTACTCAATGGTACAATCATAATCCTTAAGTAGCTCAACCTATCTACACTGCCTAAGATTTAACTCCTTCTGAGTGAGTAGATACTTGAGGCTTTTATGATCAGTGTAGGTAATACACTTCTCACCGTACAAATAATGCCTCCAGACTTTCAATGCAAAGACTATAGTGACCAACTTCAAATAGTTCATCGGATAGTTCACCTCACGTGTCTTAAGCTGACGAGACACATAATCAACCACCTTACCATCCTGTATCAACACACATCCCAAACCAACAAGTGATACATCACTATAAACCGTGAACTCCTTTCCAGGTTCAGGCTGTACCAAAATAGGAGCCTCAGTCAGTACAATCTTAAGCTTCTCAAAGCTTTTGTGCTGTGCATTAGTCCAGTCAAACGGTACACCTTTACTTAAAAACTTAGTCAATGGTGCTGCAATCAGTGAAAATCCTTCCACAAACCATCGGTAATAACCTGCCAGCCCCCAAAAGTTACAGATCTTAAACACATTCTTAGTCTGTTTCCAGTCCAATACAGCCTCAATTTTTTGAAGATTGACTCAAATCCCCTCAGCAGACATCACATGACCTAGAAATGTTACTTCACGTAACCAGAACTCGCACTTGCTGAACTTAGCACAGAGCTACTTTTCCCTCAAAATCTGAAGAACAATCCTAAGGTGCTCGTCATGCTCATCCTCAGCCCTCGAATAAACCAATATGTCTTTGATGAACACCAGTACAAACCGATCTAGGTAGGGTTGAAACACTTGGTTCATCAAATCCATGAAAGTTGTCAGTGCATTAGTCAGTCCAAATTGCATCACTAGGAACTCATAGTGACCATAATGAGTCCTAAATGCCATCTTCTGCACATTAGCCTCCTTAACCCTCAACTAATGATACCCATAACGCAATTCAATTTTAGATAACACAGACGCCCCTCGAAACTGGTCAAATAAATTATCAATCATCGGAATGGATACTTGTTCTTAATAGTTGTTAGTAGTCGATACAAATCCTCATGGATCCATCCTTTTTCTTAACAAATAGTACTGGTGCTCCCCATGATGAAACACTAAGGCGGATGAACCTACAATCCAATAACTTCTGAATTTGAGCCTTGAGCTCCGCAAGCTCCTTCGATGCCATTCGATAGGGAGCGGTAGACACCGGAGATGTACCAGGGAGAACTCAATCCTAAACTCTACTTCTCGATTCGAAGGTAAACCTAATAGCTCATCAAGAAAGACATTCAGAACATCCTTTACCTTTCTGATATCTTTAACTGTAGAGTGTCCAGAATCCGAAACACTTACAAAGGCCAAGAATGCCTCACATCCCTTACGAACCAACTTCTCCGTCACTAGTGCAGAAATCACATTAGATAAGTAATTTCGATGTTCTCCAATCATGACTACCTCCATACCCTCCTTGGTGATCTTCTCCGTCTCGACTAGGGCAGAAACATCTCACTCCCTCTGCGGGGCTATCAAAACTCTAAAATTATCTCTCAGGCTATCCTCAAAGTAGACACATTGCTCATACTCAGATGCAACACTACCTCGCGCATAGCGGCTCAGTCTTAGAAACTCGACCTCATACTCGACCACTAATCGATCCCCTTATGTAAGATTAAGAAACTCCCTCCTACGTGCGTCCACATAACTAGCTTCGACATATTTCCCCTAGAAGGTGGTCTTAAAAAACTCTCAGGTTAGACGTTCGGGCTGAGTGCCCTCCTTAACGGTCAGCCACCATTGATAAGCCTCGTCCCGCAGCAGCGAGACTGTACCTTTTAATTTTTTCATAGGGGTGCAATCTAGATCATTCATGATCCTCTTCGTGGCCCCAATCCAGTACCCGGCCACATTAGGAGCGACCCTAGTGACACCCCTAAAGAGCTCAGCTCCATTGGATCGGAGTCGTTTTGTAACCGACCCTCGACCCCCAAATCTTGTATTGGGCCCAGTGACCCTCAACAAAATCCTTAGCGTAGCTTGAGACAATGCATCGTCCCCAGCCATGCTATTTTGAGATCCAGTCTTAGTAGCGGGTGACACTGGCATCTCACTCGTATCCAAATTTGGTAGGCTGCCCGATGACAAGGACTCAGCTCGAGCCCCTCTACGCCTTTACCTTGGCCTCTAGTATCCCATTTGCAGATACCTCGTATGCTCATATCTAATTGAATTTATCTGGTATTATAAGTTTTATTAATCAGTATTTATTAACAAATGTTTTATGTAAAACAATATCGACTATTCAAAGTTCATTTTCGTAAATCGCAGTCTTACTACAGTTTCTAGTTTCTCTACAATTTTTAGTATACACTAACTAAAGTGTTTTCAGTACAGTTTACTACCTATAGTAGTTTCTGAATATACTATCCATAATAGTTTTAGTTTAAAACAAATTACAGTTCAAAAACTTACAGGATCAGCGCCGGAGACTCGGTGTACCACTTACTCAGTAAAAAAATTTCAAATCATTTAGAAATCAATCAATTTTTCGAAAGCCCAATTTTTATAAAACCCATAATCCACAGCCTAGTTTTGCAACCTGGCTCTGATACCACTAAATATAACACCCTAAACCCAGCCTAGAAGTTATGGTCGAATCTGGCGATGTCACATGGAATGGGATTTAAAGACAAGATTGTTGAGTTAAAATCGTTATAGTTAGTTAGCTTTTATTTAATTCGAAAAAATAAGTACTAGTTGATTTGCTTTAAAACTTGTCTCTTAGCGGAAGAATTTGTATCCAATTAATCTAGGGAAAATCGTTTCTATTTATGAAAACCATAGTTTTTAGAAAAACCGTGTTTTGTTGAGTTGCAGTTAAAAAAATCCATAAAAACAGTATAAAGTCTCAAGTTTAAAGCCAACCAATCCATAGTCCAAAAGTTACATCAAAAACCCCAAATAAGTAATAAATTCTAGACATTAACGGAAAGCTGTCTAAAATTTACGTGTGGCCACCATCAAGTCCTCCGCTGCACCGACCCGTCAAGTATGGGGATTACCTGTACAGATTAAATTGAAAAATGGTGAGTTTTCACAAACTCAGTGTGTAATCCCCATAGAAAACATGCATACAAATATTCAACAACATTCAATTAGATATAGTCTGGGGCCTGGGCCCATCATAGAATCAGTTTGGGCGTTAGCCTGTTCAGATACAGTCTAAGAAATACATTAGGGCCTTGGCCCATATCAGATAAAAGATGCAGATACAGTAAACCAAAATCCTACCCCCACCTCTACACACCATCTCCATCCAACCCTACACACCATGTGGGGATTCAATCAACCCACAAATATCTATACACCATGCTGTACCAAAATGCGGTACATAATCAGAAGATTGCAGCTGAGCTACCAGATAACAGGCTTAATAGCTTTTCAGACACTTCCTCCAAATATCATCAACCCACCCCGATGCAATGCAATCATGCAAAATATGTCATGCCATTATGCAATTAATAGTACATACATTCAAATATCATAAGTCATGCTCAGTATAGAAATTAGACAAAAAGATCACATATATAGGGGTCTAAGTAAAGCTTACCGACCCTACAATAGGTCCACAATCGACTTGGGCAAACCGTGCAACCTTATAGAAATTTTTAGAAAAATGGGCTCACACGCCCATGTGGCGTGCCTGTATGGCCCACTCGGCCCAAATTGGCCTTGGCCGTGTGATCCATGTTTAATGTAACCCGTGCTAGCTAAATATTCATATATGTGTTCACTAATTACTTATATGTTCCTTCAAAGTTGTCTACTTGAGTCACTGTTACTAAATTATTTATATCTTGAGCTACAGAATTCCAAATTAAAGTCTGTTTGATATATTTGAAACTAGACTCAAATACCTTTCTACCATAAAATTTTTAGAATTTTTGGTTCATCCAATAACTACAGTAAAATCTTCAATCTTACCCCTGTTCTGCTATCTGACAGCTTCGTCCCTTCTTTGCTAAAAATTAATTATCTCTTAGTGCAAAATTTGAATGATGTTTCATTTGTTTCTATTGAAAATAGAATCATTAATAGATTAAACATAAATTTTAACCCCTAATTATTTTTCTCCAATTTTTTATGATTTTCCAAAGTCCGAACAAGGGAACCTAAATTCATTCTGACCTTGTCTCACAAAGTTTATTATACCTTACGATTTACAATTCCATTACTTACACTGTTTCTTCTATGAGAAACTAGCTCAATAAGCTTTACTTCATATTTTATTCATTCTCTAATTCGATTTCTACAATTTATGGAGATTTTTCAAAGTTAGCCTACTGCTGCTGTCCAAACAGTAAGTAATTTTAGCTTTTCGCTGAATCCCTTTTTTTTGCATTTCGGGTACACACCTGGTTTTGTTTGATGCTAAAACAGTCCCCGAGCACTCCAAAGCTTATAATTGAACAAATAAAATTAATTTAATCTCACATAATATGATCCTAAATCAAACTCGTATCGAGGTTTTAACCCATAAGTGACTAAACCTTACCTTCAACCGATGAACAGTAATTCCCACACAAACTAAGACTCCGATTGGTGATTACGAACCCTTGAATCCTCCCCCTAATTGCCATAAACAAAACACTTGAGATGAAAGTTAACAAATAGAGGCAATTCACTTATCTAAAACTTACCGAACGATCACAGACAAACGTGGAACGACACGAGGCAGAGTGGGAAAAGAAAAATCAAGAAGATGAAGGGTGAAAGAGAGAAAAAATTCGACAGCAATGAAGAGAATAATGGCAAGAGGGTGGAGGGATTTTGGGGAAAGTAAAAAAAGGGGAAAAAAGATGAACAGAATATTGATAACCACCCCAATCCCTTATTTCTCTCCATCAAACTCCCCACTAAATCCGCTACTCAGATTTTTAGTCCATCTCAAACTCTCCTAGATGCACAAGCAAAAACAATGCCCACGCCAAGATTCAAACACAGGACCTCCTTTACTCCAACACTCCACTTATCCACCAGATCAGCAGGCCCATTCTGTTAATTATTTGTTAACTTTTACTTAAAAGCCTACTGACCAAAGATAGGGCCTATTCATAAAAATAACAAAATTTGCCCAAGTCCTGGCTTGAACTTTGGACCTCACACACCTAGAACACATAACCACTAAAACAGACAAATATTTTGTGTCACACATTCATAATACCCAAAATTAAAATTTTGGGGCGTTACATTTCCTACCGTAATACCTTCCACACGGATTTTAAATGATGAATATGATCTTCCAAAGACTTAATGTAAATCAATATATCATCAAAATACACTACACAAATTTTACCAATAAAGGATCGAAGGACATGATTCATTAATCGCATAAAGGTACTTGGTGCGTTAGTTAGGCTAAAAGGCATAGCCAACCACTCATACAAACCGTGCTTCATTTTGAATGCGATTTTTCATTCGTCTCATTCTCTCATTCTTATCTGATGGTAGCCACTCTTTAGATCTATTTTAGAAAAAAATGTGAGCTCCACTTCGCTCGTCTAACATGTCATCTAAGCACAGAATCGGGTGTCGATACTTTATGGTAATCTTATTGACTGCGCGACAGTCGATGCACATGCGCTAAGAGCCATCCTTCTTAGGTACTAATAGCACGGGCATGACACATGGGCTTAGGCTTTCTCGAACATACCCCTTTTTTCATTAGTTCAATAACTTGCCTTTGAAGCTCCTTAGTTTCCTCAAGGTTGCTTCGATAGGCTAGTTGATTCAGATTAATGACTCCAAGAATAAAGTCTATTTGATGCTCGATTCCCCTAATAGGTGGCAACCCACTTGGGATGTCCTCCGGGAATATATCCTCGAACTCCTACAGCAAAGACATGATAGAAGAAAGAAGAGTGTCATCTAAATCATTAGTACTAAACATATTTTCCTTGTACATGAGCACAAGTAAAGGATGTTTCAAAAGCAAATACTTTCTGATTTCCCTTTCTTTTGCAAAAATACTCAACTTTCCCATCTCACTCTCTTCTTTTCTTTCATTTTTCTCACGTGTTTTTACCCCACACTCTTTTTTTTTCTCTTTTGTTTTTGATAGATTCTTTCCTTTTTTATTTTCTATTTTCTTGTCTTTTTCTCTCTCATTTTTCCTCCTTTTTTTGCTCTTAATTTTTCATAAGACGCGCTTAATTGGAGCTGATCTTCATAAACTTGTTTGGGAGAAAGTGGTGCTAAAGTAACGTTCTTCCCATGGTGTTTGAAGGTATATCGATTGGTATAACCATCATGCAATACTCAGCGATCAAATTGTCATGGTCTACCTAACAATAAGTAACCAACATGCATTGGCACTACATCGCAAATAACTTCGTTGCTGTATTTGCCAATCGAGAAAGTGATGACAGGTTGCATAGTAACTTTGAGCTCACCACCATCATTGAGCCGTTAAAGCTTGTAAGGATGTGGATGTTTGGTGGTTGCTAGGTCGAGTTTTCCTACCAACAAGCTGCTAGCAACGTTAGTACAGCTACCACTATCTATAATGACACTACATACCTTTCATTGGATGTGGGAACACGAGTGAAAGATATTTTCACGTTGTTGCTCATTCTTTGTGCTTGGATGCTCAAGCTTCGCTTAATGACAATAATTTCACCTTTCAAGGCATACTCCAAGTCATCCTTCTTATCAGTAGGTATTTCGGGGTCATCTTTCTTTTCAAATTCATATTCTATCTCACCATTGTCCCTTAGAATCATAACGTTTCAATTTGGACATTGGCTAGCAATATGGCTCCTCTTGAGGCATTTGAAACACTTGATGTCTCAAGTTTGATTTGGCACAGCCTCATTTTTTCCTTTACTCGAATCTCCACTCGACTTATTAGACTTTGATGCACCAATGTTGTCTTTGGTTTGAAAGGTGGTATCCTTTTTGTAGGTTCCTTGACCCCACTTCGATGTAGAAACAAAGTTAGAAAAGGGTCGGGTGGTACCTTTTCTTTTTAATCATTTTCTACCTTGATTGCCATGTGAACCATATCAATGACCTCAATATAGTGTTGCAATTCAACTATATTGGCGATGTCTCATTTGAGGCCAGCTAGAAATCTTGCCATGGTGGCCTCTCGGTCTTCCTCAACATCAGCACGTATCATTGTTATTTTCATCTCCTTGAAGTAATCCTCCATGCTTCGATTACATTGAGTGAGATTTTGTAATTTTTGGTACAATTCTCGATGGTAGTGGACTGGTATGAACCTCTTCCTCATAATAGTCTTCATTTCGGCCCATGTAGACACGGGTCATTTGCCATTTCTTCTCCTACACAAGGTTAGCTTATCCCACCAAATAATAGCATAATCAAAGAATTTGATAGCAGTAAGTTTTACCTTTTTACTTTCTTAGTAGTTATGGCATTCAAAGACGAGATCAATCTTCTTTTCCCACTCTAAGTAAGCTTTAGGATCGGTTTTTTCTTGGAATGAAGGGATTGCCTTTTAATATCGCTAAGGTTATCATCAATTCGATTTCGTTTCCTTGGCCCTCGATTTCTTTGACCTCGACTCGTTACGCTATGACTAAAGGCTCGATCACTCTCCATGTCACTCGAATCATAGTAATGTTCTTGATTTGGCCTTAGGGGACCTCACTCCCTCCTTTGACTTTGAGGAGAATGTCCCCTTTGGGCTCTTTTCTCCAATTGGTCCAATTGTTCTTACATTGGATCCAACTGGCGTTGCAACATTCTGTCCATCTCATAGATGAGAGCATGGTATGCTAGATTGGGCACACCACCAGCGGTACTCCTTTTACCACTAGTACTCTCAAAAGAAATGTTCACTTCTCTCGTGTTTACACTCGTTATTGGCTTCTAACCCCTCTAATGCTCTCACGCGCTCTTGCCTTTTACCACTCTTATTTTTATCTCTAAGTTCTTATGTGATTTTCTTAGACTTAAGTAACAAATCTTGTGGAATCAGCTTTAAAAGTGATGTAAGGTAGGTATTAAGGTTACGTGATAGGGAACTCTTAGAAGAAAAAAATCTATGATAATTTGAAGTGTGGCTGAAATCATTGCGGTCAAGGAAAACTTGTACTTGGGAACAGAAACACTTTCAAACTAGCTTTTCTTTATAGAATTTTGAATCTCCCTTTCATACTTTCGAACTTGGGATGTAGATATGTTATATTTCCTTCTTTTTTTCAAATTTTTTTCGAATTTTTTTTGAATTTTTTTGAAATACCAATCCTGGGAGAGATAAAAATGTTGGATACTTACTTAATCTAGCTAGCTCTGATACCAAATGATATATAAAATTATATTCAAACTCACGTCTTTCTACATTAACAATTAATTTTGATAACAAAATATATCTATTAAATAAAGTATTTCTTAAAACAAGGAGAGGATACCACTCCTTTTCCTTCAGTTAAAAATCCAACAAAACATCCCAATAAAAACTTTCACCCATTAATCCAATGAATGTAATATCTTAAAGTTAATTATTACAAACCCAAACTCCTGATAGTTTACGCACAGTTTAAATGTGTATTATTTCATGAAAGCAATAGAGTATATAATGAGAAAGGTCATCTTTAGCGGCCAAGATCACTAAAATTCTCAACATATGTGATTGGAACATCTATCAGGGCACCTTCATCAATGATTGGAACATCTATCGAGGCAACTTCATCATTGATTGGAACATCTATCGGGCCAGCTTCATCAATGATTGGAACATCTATCGGGGTAGTTTAATCATTGATTGGAACATCTATCGGTGCAACTTCATCATTCTGTTCGACTCTAATGCTGGCTTCTCCTTCTGAACTCCCCACTGTTTTCATCTTTCTCTTTCTTCCACGCCTACCTGCTGAATAAAGAAAAAACCATGGTTGAATAACTCTCAAAAAGTACTAGATATAGATATGTGTTTTAGTTCAGAATCATATTACCGAGTATTTGAGTACACTGTAGATATGGGTATTTCATGAAAATAGGAAAGATGGAGTTAGGGCTAGAATATGCTTAAAAAGTGAGTAGAAAGAGAAAGAAACGCTTTGGTGTAGTTGAAGCTGAAGCAGTAAGATTGGACATGTGCATATTCTCAGAATTTGTTCTCTCCATAGTTGAAGCTTCTAGTTCATCATTCTGTTCTCCAATTTCTCCATATGTCAATAACTGCAAAAGTTGAAAACCAATATAATGATGATTGGGGAAGAAACTCTTAAATCACGAAAGAATCGTTACAAAGGAAAAGTTAAAAAATCATGTAAAGAAATATGAGAAATGAACTTGTTTAGGGTTTAGGAAAATAGCATGCTTATTAGCAAAGGTGTTGGTGATTCACTTTGGTCGTTGCTCTCCTTTTTCTTTTTTCCACGCACGGGGAGAATGCCATCCGTTTCATACCTTTATACCTCAAGAGTGATTGAAGAGTAATATTGCGCTCTTTATGGCAATATCTCTGCACTAATGAGATATTATCAAACATAAGTGATACATGAAATATATATATTTTCCTACATATAGGAAAAAATAAATCACAAGAGTTTTAAAAGTCATTTAAAGATAATTACTTTATCAATCCTCCCATTTTTATGTGGACTTTCAATAACAATCCAATTTTTTAGGAACTCAAGCAGCGAATTTAACTGATATACAAAGCATTTAAGGTAACCGTGTAAGAAAATGGTAGTTAATAGAGCTATTTGTTTATGTTTCTAAGGTGTGTGGATGCTAACCTTGTTGTATCTTCTCTTTGGATTAGGAGCTTGAGCTTAAGGAGGCAGCATAGAGATAGGGGTTTCCTCTATTATATAACTTGTTGTTTCTGCGACTACTAGTTTCAAACCATTTAGTAAATTCTGTCAGGACAATAACTTTGTTCTACTATATACGTAAAAAACTAAAATAGTTTATATAAAACACACATACGTGATAAATAGTTAACCTTTTAAAGTGAAAGAAGTACAAAATGAATATGACAACCTACCTAAAAAAACCTTAAGGGTATCTAAACCAGACATAGCATATGTGGAAAGAGCTTAATATAAAAAACCTCGTGTTGAACAATTTTCATAAAATATTTTTAAACCTTAAACTACCATCCAAAATTCATTTACTTCAAAAAATATTTTTTTTGGAAAACTAAAATCGTTTTCACTATTTGTATGAAATAAATTTTACCATTTTCTATTTTTAAAAAATTATGAGCTGGCATAGAAAAGTTTAGTGTTAAACTTAAGCGATCTATTTTTCTCTCACTCTTATTTATATTATTGGGGCATTTCTAATTTAATTTATTCAAAATGCTTTCAGGTGGTGCAATCTAACTAAAAAAATCTAAAATAGGATTTTTTCTTGGTAATGTTGGTAGGAGGAAGATTGGTGAAGTTAACTAGAAATCTATATACGCTTATTTGGATTGCTGGTGCATGACTCAAGTTCTCATTCTTCCTCTATTTGTTTTATTTTTGAGCTCATGGGCTTAATTTATAGGAGTTTATATGAAAGATATTAATGTGGCTTAACCATAACCATAATATATTGTATTAAATAGGTACATATATTTCAGTTGGAGAAAGTTTTATTTTTATTTTTAAATGCAACTTCAATTAAGCTAGGTTTTGTTCAACCGTGTTAAGGTTATGTGGACCAAACCAAAAGAAAGAAATTCAATCCTATCTTTTTTTTTAATTGAAATATTAATTACTATAAAATGAAGACAATAAAACAACACTCATTAAATCTTTGCATAACAAGATAGAAATAGCTTATTTCTAAAGAAGAAGAAGTAGATCCAAATTAAACAAAAGAAAAAAAGCCTACCCTAAGAGTAGGAAGTCTTGATTGAAAAACAAAAATAGTTTAAAGCTAGGCATAGTCAAATTTACAACCTAAAAGAAAACTTGTATTTCCTAAAATAAACTTTTGGCTTTATAAGTGCAAGTTATTTGTGGGATTTACAAGATTCAACAACAAACAAAGTTTTGGAGAAAGAGTAAAGCATATTACGAAGATGAATGGAAAATGGACTGAAGTGGCGACTGTTTATGACCGTAAGGAGATTGAAAACCCATGTGTTGTTCATAAATTTGATATGGAGGATATGCAAGCCATCAAGGTTGATGATGGTTGTTGGCCAATTGTACAGGTGCTTGGTGGGGATTACAAAATGGTTTTATGAAGTTGAAATTGTTAAGGAGAATGGAGTATTTGGCATTAATGTCAAGAAAATGTCAGGGAGGTAGTTCCTGATGGAATTTGAAGGAATGGTTTGTTGAGATAGATTATTGGTTTTGTTTCACTTTTCTCAAGCATAGAACTACATTGGTAGCGATTTGTGGTATTCCCTTAGAAGCTTGGAACTACAAAACATTCTAGAACATTGCTCGAGCTTGGGGTGATCTTCTGTCAATGGAAAGTAACTCTCTGAAATTTCAGGATTTAAGGAAAATAACAATGCTCATCAGTGGAAACCAACTTAAGAAGATTTGTAATATGATTCATCTCAATTGTGACGAGATGCAATACCTTCTTAAAGTTGCAAAGTTAGCTAAAGGGAATAATTTCTACTTTGGGTGTAAAGGCTGCTGCATCAATCTATATATATAATAGCTAGGTGGAGGACTTTTTTTCGACATCAGAGATAACTCTAAAGATTCCTTAATGGACTTGGATTTCATGAACAGAAGTGAGTCTTATATCATAAGGTAGAAGAAACATGGCAAACGGGAAAAGCTCTTAGGCTAAAGGCTAGTTGATTAAATGAGGTTATCATTTCCAATATTATGAGGATTGAGCAAGGCATAGGTAGGTAAATGTGTCCTCTAATTAATCTTATAATTTCTATTATTAATAGGTGAATTTATTAGGTTGAAGATATGATATTGGCCTTAAGAATTTAAAGTGTAAATGAGAAGGAGTATTTATGGGTACAATGTTTTATGGGTGGTTTACACTATGATTAAGAAAAATAATCTTTTCTACGGAATATATATGGAGAGGGAAAGGGGGTAGGTAATAGATATAGGTATTCCATATGTATACTTTATAAAAATTAAAAAGTTGGAGTTAGTAGTAGAATATGCTTAAAAATGAGTAGAAAGAGATACCTTTTGGTGCTGAAGCAGTAGCAGGATTAGGCATGTACATATTGTTGCAAGGTTCTATCATGTGACATTGTTATTGGGGAATACGCATTCTCGTCTTTTGAGAATTGCAGGTATCCACATTTTCAATATTCTCATAATTTATTATCTCCTTAGTTAAAGCATTTGGTTCTTCTACATTCAATTGTTTAGTTCCCTGCAAAAGTTGAAATGCCAATATAACAATGACATGGGAAGAAATATGCAACTCTCAAAAGGATCATCACCAAGTTAATTTATTTATGTAAATAAATATGAGAACTAAACTTGTTTAGGTTTTATAGTTTATGAAAATAGCACACTTACTAGCAAAGGTTCATGTAATCCAATTTAGTCTTCATTCTCCTTTCTCTTCTTTGTACACCTAGGGGCATTTTGATTCATACCTTTCCACCTCAGCTAGTGATCGAAAATTAAGATTCAACTCTTTATGTTGATAATACTACAATAATGAGATATTATTAGACAACATTGTTAAACGAGATATATTTTTGTAAAAAATTGATTGGAAGAGTTGCAAAATTCATTTAATGATGATTACCTTGTCTATCCTTCCATTTGGGCGTGGCCTTTCAGAAATAATATATTTATTAATGTATTCAGGCAGTGGCTTTAACTGACCTACAAAGCATTCAGGACAACTATAATTATAACATAAAATATCTACAAAAAATGGCAGTTAACAGAGTTATCTATTTAATTTTGAAGGTGTGTGGCTCCTCTTGAAATTAGGTTTGTAACACCCCAAAATTGGCCTAGGAGTTATGGCTGAACCTGGCGGTGTCACATTGAGGTGTTTAGCGTAAAACTTGTTGTCGTTGAAATCCTTAAAATCAATTAATCATTTTTTTATTAAACGATGATTCCAAAACGGTTTATTCATTTCCAATCGTGCATCATTAAAAGCTAATCACTTTTAAAACATTATAAATTTTCCAAAATCTCATTTATTGCGAAAGTTATTTTTTTAGGAAATGTTACGAAAATGTGGTGTCTTTGAAAACAGTTAATTTTGAAAGCCCATCTTTTTTTACAATTAGTAGTTTATATCAAACTAAATAAATAAAAACCCCAATTTAAAGTTTATAACTTTAAAGAGGCCCTTTTTACATAAAAATACCCAAATCTAGTTACTTATAAATCATAAGCTAAAAATGAAAGCTGATGTGGTTGTGTGGCCATCATCAAGTCCCTCGCAGCACCGACCTGCCTATAACTGGGGATTACCAGTACCATTAAACAGAGGGGTGAGTTTATGAAAACTCAGTGTGTATCCCCTAACAAGCAAACATTCAATTAAATAGTAGATAAATGCAGTTTGGGCCTGAGCTCGTTACAATAATAGTCTAGTTCAGTGTGGGCCTAAGCCTTTTCCCGTAATAGTAAACGATTGGGCTTGAGCCCATCACAATGCCAGTAATCAATAGGGCCTTTGCCCAAGTTCAGTAATAGTATCAGTGGGGCCTTGGCCCATAACAGTAACAAATATCAGTCATGCAGTGGACAGTATGTAATATCATTAATAGATGCAGTAACAATAGAAAATCATTAATCAGTACAGATATGCAGTTAGAAATCCTACCCAATCCAGCCTCTACATACCACTCCGTCCCGCCAAACACACCATGCGGGGATAAAATCGACCCATCCATCCATACACACCAAGATTAGCACCGGTTGCAGCACTAAACAGTATTGCAACAAAGCTGCCAGTAAAATAAACGACATATAGCCATTAGTAGGTCCACAGTCGTTCTGGGCGACCCGTGCAACCTTATCAGTACGGTACAGTTCCTCCAAATATAACAACCCATCCCCATGCAATATGTCGTGACATAATATCATACGTGTATACAAAATGTCATGCTCAATCATAGTCATACATATCATAGAGCAAATCAGTCATACATAACATAAGGCCATAACAGTCATTTCATCTCCTAGGAGTATAACAGTCATTTTACCCTATAGGGGTATTTCAGTCATTTTACCCTATAGGGGTATTTCAGTCATTTTACCCTTTAGGGGTATTTCGTTCATTTTACCGTATGGGGATATTTCAGTCATTTTACCCTATGAGGGTATTTTGGACACTTTACCCTATAGGGGTATTTTGGTTATTTTACCCTACGAAGGTATTTTGGTTATTTTACCCTATGGGGGTATTTTAGTCATTTTACCCTATGAGGGTATTTCGGTCATTTTACCTTATGAGGGTATTTCAGTCATTTACCCTATGGGTGTATTTCGGTTATTTTACCTTATGGGGTTATTTCAGTTATTTTACCCTATGGGGGTATTTTAGTCATTTTACCCTATGAGGGTATTTCTGTCATTTTACCCTATGAGGGTATTTCGATCATTCTACCCTATAGGGGTATTTCGATCATTTTACCCTATGGGGGTACTTTGGTCATTTTACCCTATGGGGGTACTTCGATCATTTTACCCTATGTACTTTGGTCATTTTACCCTATGAGGGTATTTTGGTCATTTTATCCCATGGGGGTATTTCGGTCATTTTACCTCATGGGGGTATTTCGGTTATTTATTGACCTCTCGAAAGGTCCGCAGTGCCCTCAAGCGACTTAGGTAACCTAATGGTCAAAATAGTGTAGATGGGTCCATGTGGGCCCACACGTTCGTGCGGCTCGTTCAGCCTAGAATTTGCCATGGCTATAGGATCTATATCGCCCAATCCAGTATTTTCCACAATTTTTGGATTTCATCCGTGTGGGGCCCACAAGCCCATTGAGCCCACACGACCCATTTCGGTCCAACGTGGCCCATTATGGCCTAAGCCCATGAAAATGCTCATTGAGGCCTCTATAGTCTATGGCCCACGTTTCGCGGGTTGGGCTTACCACAGAGCGACCACACGCCTATGTGGTCCCAAATGCCGTATTTTCGGCTATTCGGCTTTTTGCTGTTCTATGATTGCAATGGGGTGTTTACACACCTGTTTACGAGAAGATGCGTAGACAGTCCTCGAACACTTTAGAACCTATGTTCACCCGTAACACTCGGTTAATCATATATCAATTGAATTTAAAAAGAATCTTATTCATTACACATAACTTCTGGATTGACAGTCACTTACCTTGATTGAACAACCGAATCCCTAAGCACTTCACTCACTGGAACAACGTTGGTCACTAGATCTCGGGGTTATTACCTGCAATCCAGTTGAACCCCTTAATATCAATTATCTATTAGAACAATTTAAGTCAAAACGAACACCAACTTATCGAAAGTATTAAAACCGTAGAATAAGAATGGTATACAAAATCGGCAGAGAGCAAGGAAAAAAAGTTGGCACAAAGAAGGTAGAAAAAAGAAGAGCAAATCGGCAAGAAGGTAGAAGAATGGTTTAGGGGACGAAGAGGTTTCGGTAGAGGGTAAAGAAAGAAAGAGTGCAGAAGGAGAGAAGATAGATTAGCCACCAGTAGAATTACTTGGAAAAGAAAGAAAAAGAGACAATTGAGAGAGGCAATATTCGGCCAAAGAGAGGTTGCCAACACAAAAAAAAAACGAGACAGAAGAATATGCAAAAACCTCTTACCACATCGACCTTCTAGCAAAAAAAGTGAAAACACCACAGAAAATTGAAATGAAAGTATACCAAAAGTGAGCAATCTCCCCTCTGGCCGAATTTTCCTGAGTACAAAGTCCAATTTTAGCACACCTTTTCTCTCCCCTCACTTTGCTTGATTTTCTCCTAAAATCTCTCCCCTTATCCTTCCACCGATTTCTCCTCCAATAACTCCATTCAAATTCTACTCAAACTCCCCTTAGCTGTGTTGCAGTCCAACTCCACTACCTACACAGCTCAAGCAGCAAAATAAATAATCCATTGCAAAACCCAGGACTTGAATCTCAGACCTAACAGTTACACCACACGCCACCTTGTCACTAGACCACAAGCTCTTTTTATGTCATAAAACAAACACTATTATTTAAAAGGCTTATCTGCCAATGTCCAGATTCATTTAAGAACAAAACTAAAAATTCTTCTGAAGCCAAGACTTGAACCCAGACTTTTCAAACAATCCTGTACACACCCAAATCACTTAGCCATTAAGGCAACAAGCAATTTGTGTCATATCATGCACAACTAAATATTTATGTGCAGTCTTCTAACTGTTCCCTTGTTCAAAACCTATTTCTTCTAGGCCCAAAATTTGGGGTGTTATAATGTTCTTACCCTTTTTTTCTCTTTGGTACCTGGACTTGAGCTTTAAGAGGTGCAACAGGAATAGCGGTTGCTGCTCCTAGGTTTATTAATTTTAAACCATTTGGTAAATCATGTTAGAGACAAGGACAATAACTTTGTTCTACTATATAACTATAAGTAAAATTGTACGGCACATTGCTATGTATTTAAAATATGAAAGAATCAGAAAATTTACGTAAAAAACCTTAAGGTAATGATAGAAAGTAAGAAACTACGTGTTTTTTACTTTTTCAAAATGAGACATGTTTTGGACAAATAATGGTATCCAAACGAGACATAACTTATGTGGAAAGTGTTGAATTACTTTCATAAAATCTTCTTTGGAGTTAAACTAGCTTCCAAAAGCAAATTATCTATTAATTTAAGTGTTGATTTACAAGTAAAAAATAGCTTACAAAAAATAATTTTTCAAATCCTAAATTGTTTTTACTATTTCTATGAAATAAATTTTACCATTTGTTATTTTTTAAAAAATTATGAATTGATGTAGAAAAGTTTAGTATAAAACTTAAGGGATCCAATTTTTTTCTCCTCACTATCTCTAGCCTTACACTTATTGATATTAAAGCTGCAGCCAATTTTCCTCCAGCTTAATTTAGAGATTATAGGGTTGCTTTTGCATGGGTGCAACTTGGAGACATTATAAACATTACACGTCATTGGGGGAGATTTTATCGCTATGGAAGAGAACACTCTCAGTCTTTCTAATTTCTCTAAAGGTGTAGGGTTGATCATAACTAACTAATTGAAAAAGTTGATGAATTCGGATATTAGAATGCAGAGAGGAGCAGTATCTAATAAGAGTGCTAAAAGTTGGTGATATCTCAAATTTTAAAAAATGGTAATGTTAGGGCAAAACTGTTGCCATAGAGTTTGAAGATTCTTCCATGGAAGATGAGATGGAAGGAGACAAATATGTGCAGGAGGACTAGATTGGGTTGGCTATCGTGGTAGGGGAGTTTTATGCTAATGTCGTAGTGAGTGGAGGTGGATGTTCGACTACTTTTAAGGTTTGAATTTGTTCAATTTTAGTTTTAATTATAAAGGTGACGTCATGAATTATGCATGCGATTGGCAACCTGTTGAAGAGCAGTCTCTATATTATGTTCTACTTTAGTCTAGGGGTTTTATTTGATTAGTGAAAAGGTAATATTGAATTTTTTTTATGATGGAATTTAAGGAAAAGGCTCTTGGGAGGTTTTTCTAATGTCTAGCGAGAGCCGAAAGGATTTTTAGTTGCCTTAGCTAATGTATGAATTGATCAATTGAGCATGTTTTCATCTTGGATGTTGATGTATCTTGATTTTGGATATGGATTTGTTTTGATTGTCAAAGCATTCTTTTTGTGTTTTTGTGCGTACTGGAATTCGAGATTACTTTCTAAAAAAATCTTTGTAACTAGCTTTTGACTTTCTAATTAATAAATATAATTTCCTTGTAGACCAAAAAATACTATATGGAATGTAAAAGTTTTTCAACATGAAGGTTTTTTAAAAATAATTAGTGAGATAAATAGATTGATTTTGGTAAATGTGGCAAAAACACTCCCTGCAGGAAGCGCTTTTTGCTAGCGTGGTAGGAGAGAGAAGGAAAGCACGCCTTGTAGGATGCGCTTTCAATGGAAGCCTATGGGACTTTTATTGACTAACTTGAGAAGGCATGGCGTGCCACGACTCGATATATGCATCATTTCTGATACGACACCTGAAATAGATGTTATGATCAATCGACGTGGAAGCCTATGAGATCATGTACACCATAGGTATTATATATGTCATATCGGGAAAAGTTATGGGCCAATTTCACAAAGATGAGGAACAACAATGCTTTTTTTTAAAAAAATTATGTGAAAGCATGTCCAGCAGGGCGCGCTTTTGCCTATGTAGCAACTGCACCCCACAAAAATGACTTGTTTCCATAGAATAAAAAAGGGTCTAATCCCCGAATTTTTCTTTCAAATCGGCATATATGCCTAATTTTCCCAAAATAAGAGAATGGAAAATTAATGGAATTTTCCCAGCTAATATCCCCTTTTTGAGTTCTTTCGTTGATGTATATTCACCAAGGTTTAGGTTATATCTTTGCTTAAGTAATGTGTTTTTTTGATCTAGTCCAAGTTTTTTTTTCTTTCTTATTGATTAAGCTATCAATTTGAGTTCTGTATGAGAACATAGGGATTTGGGACCAAGGTAGAGTTGAAATGCTTCTTCATCTCCTTGAAGAAGGTTAGCTATAGTTGGTTGTTGTAGAGTCTTAATGTTTTTTTTTATTTTTCTGGTCTAAGGTATGGTTGTTTCTTAGGTTTACAATATGCATACCTTTTTCCAAGGTCTGTGTTGGATTTTAGTTTTTGTAGTTTGTCAAAGGAAAACAATAGGATAATAGATCAATTGGAAAAATGAAGTATATGTATTTAATGAAATGTCTTCTCCAAAATATGTACATTTTACGTCTCTAAAATATTTCTTATCCCATTTTTTTATTAAATTCAACATGAATAAATCTTCTTCGGATAGAATCTAACCTAACAAGTTTTAAGATTTTTTTGGTAATTAAAAGTACAAGTAAGGATACTAAAGATTGAACCTAAGTTTTCATGTCACACAACACAAACATCTTGACAATACTTTATTTTCCATTCAAGAGAGTTCTATGTGATAACAGTGCAATCATTATTTACTTTCTTTTTCAAGGAACATTTCTATTACAAATTTTTTTCTCAATCACTAGTTGAGTAAGTAATTTTATATTTTTTATTGTAGGACAACACCATTGCGAATTTTATTGTGAAAGGTATTCAATAGTAAATAATTCTTCTTGGCTATTAAAACTTTCCAAACACAGAAATTTTCTTGCAATTATGGTAATATTTCTAACATTTTTGGCCTCTTCCTCAATAGGTATGTCTTTGTCACTAACCTAGTTAGGCATCTCTCCAATAATCGGTTAAAAAAAAAAAGATATAAGCAATGTGATGGGTTTGGTGACATTTTTTTGTTTGCTATTTTTAAAAATAATATTGTACTCTTCTATCTATCAACAATTGTGCTAACTTATATGGTTTCATTTTCATTACAAAATAATTTTTATCTTAGTTTCATATTTTTATATAAGAAAAAGAAATCTAGATAGTAAACAACTTCAATTTTTTTTATCAAGATATTTAGGACAACATTGAGTTGTTATTCCAAATTAATTCAATCTTAGTATAACTTATAAATAAAAAATGAAAAGAAAAAAAAAAGAAAAATTGTCTATATTATCAACTATTCTAAAAGAATATTTATGTAATGATCTTATAATATTTGTAATGATAACATCAACAATACAAAAAATTATAATGATGATAAGGTAATTTAAACAAAAATAAGCACAATAAAATTATAATGAAGGAAAAATAAAAGAAATAACAAAGAGATTAATCCAACATTTTCTATCCTAGTAAAATTGAATTCAAGAACAAAAATAAACACAATAAAATTGTAACACCCCTAACCCGTATCCGACGCCAGAATAGGGTTACGGAGTATTACCGAACTTATAACTCAATCAATCAAACATTTTATGTACATTTCTCATTCAATTCAAAAACCATTCACAAACATTCATATGGTCTCAAATACGAGCCCTCGAGGCCCAAAATAGACATTAAAAGTGGTTCGAGACTAAACCAAGTAGTCAAGAAATTTTTAGAAAAACATTGCAATTTTTCAAAGTACAGGGGACACATGCTCGTGTGGCAAGGCCGTGTGTCACACACGGCCAAGAGACACGCCCGTGTAGCAAATCCGTGTGTCTCACACGGCCAAGACACATGCCTATGTCTCAGGCCATGTGGGCATTCGAAATAGGGGCAAACAGCTGTGTCCCAGCCCGTATCGGACCCCGTGTAACTCTTTGACTTGGGTCACACAGCCAACCCACACGCTCGTGTGCTAGGCCGTGTACCCTTCGAAATGGCCTTACACGCTCGTGTGCCAGACCGTGTACTAGGCCGTGTGAAAACTGGAGGATATACAGGCTTGTGCCACACAGTCAAGCCACACGCCCGTGTGCTAGGCCGTGTGAAGCTACTGACTTGATTTCTAAGGAAGTTACAGGGGACACACGGCTGTGTCACCTGGCCATGTGTCACACACGGCTGAGACACACGCCCGTGTCTCTGCCTGTGTTGACAAAAATAGGCCATTTTCCAAGCCATATTTCTCACCCAAATTGGTACCATTCTACACATATCAATATGCATACAACCATGGCATAAATAGGAATTCAAAACCAACCAATGTCAAGTTTATAACATGTAATAATATCACCTACCATCATGATACATATAGGCACCTCAAATGGACACTCATAAACATGCAAACTATGTATCCAAATGTACCTAATTGGTCAAACACATATTGAAATCTTTGTGCCTAAAACTTGGCATGTATGCCACTTATAAATCTCAACCATTTGATACCCAAAATACCATTTCAAAATAAAGACATCCACATAACTTCTATACATCATATACTATAAGGCTATTTACATATATATACATAACCAAATTCAAGCCAAATTAAATCGCTACAACACAACAAAACATATGAGCTTCCAATAGCCAAAAGACCTATACATGCCATTTAACCCAAATATATATATAAGTCAAAAGTACCAAAATGTTGTTTGATAGTGTGATGCGACCCTTGACGACTTCCAATACGAACAAGCTTCTGAGACACTATAAAACAGGAAAAAAATAAACAAAGTAAGCAATTAATCTTAGTAAGTTCGTAAAGATGGAATTAAACTTACCATATAACCACAATTTTAGGTAAGTAACTCAAAGCATAACTCAATTCAATTTGGCCAAATCCAATCACGTAACCATTCACCAAGTTAGCCATGTATACGCATAAAAACCGAGAATCATGTATGAATTCAACAATTATTAAAATTCCATGTACATGTAATATCTCTCCCGTATATCCATATATTATATATATAAACCATTTCCATGTAAATACATGTACTAGTTCGTATCGAACTTGTCTAATCTCGTAATAACACTATGCCCGTTGAACTATTTAGGACCTCGTTAGATACGCAGTAGTACACACGAGGTGTACTGAACTGTAATCTGTCGATTCCTGTACATATAGGCTCATACGAGCGATAAATGGTAAGCTCCTCTGAGCTGAATATCGGTAAGCTCATACGAGCTGTGAATTGGTAAGCTCATACGAGCTGTGGTGAGTTCGCAACACATGCAGGACCTCAACCAAAATAGTAACCCTAATGACATGTCATTTGTATCCTACGAATTCTTAAGGTCCAAACAGGGCTCGATATTCTTCATACATCGTCAGTTATGTACTTGATAATTATACATAATAATAATTAAACTAATCACATACATATATATTTCATTCAAAACATATAATTATGCAATGTATTTACCCGTACTTACCTCAAACTCAAATGGAGAATATGATCGTTTAGTCCACAACTTTATCTTTTCCCTAATTTAGTTTCGACTATTAATTTTCTTGATCTATATAATCAAATTTAACTCATTTAATCATATTCCTAATCAATTCAATCCAAATTTCTTGTTATGGCAAAATTACCATTTTACCCCTAAACATTTAACTTCTTTACAATTTAGTACCTAGACTTGTAAAATGAAATTCATGAAATTTCACTACTCCCAAGCATAGCCGAATATCTTATGTGCTCATAGCAGCCCATAATTTTCACCATTTACACATTTACCATACAATTTACGCATTTATCAATTTAACCCCTAATTGACAATTTCATTAAAAACCACCTAACAAATGTTGTTTAATTCCCAAAAAAGATTCATTTTCTTCCATTAAACTTCAAAACCCTAACACATTCATCAATGGCAAGTCTCAAACTATTCAATAGTTTTGCAAATTAGTCCCCAAGTTAGCTAGGTTAAGCTACAACGATCCCGAAAACATAAAAATCAACAAAAACGGGACAATATATCACTTACATGCAAGGGATTTGCTTAGGCAAAAATTTTTAAGCTTCAATGGTTATTCTTTGCTGTAAAAATTGGTTGGGCAAGAGAATGAAAGATGATAGCTTTAAATTTTTTATTATTTTATCCTTAATTACCTTTTTACCAAATTACCATTACCTAACTTTAAAATTTTCATAATTGCCAAGCCATGCACATCCACTATCACCTTTAATGGTTTAATTACCATATAAGGACCTCCACTTTAAATTTCTATAGCTATTTAAAACCTTTAGCTTATAGAACACAACTTTCGCACTTTAAGCAATTTAGTCTTTTTTCACAAATTGAGCATACAAACGGTAAATTTTCTTAACGAAATTTTTATACTATAATAATATCATGTTGTAGATATTAAAATAATATTAAAATAATTTTTTACTTTAGATTTGTGGTCCTAAAGCCATTGTTCCGATTTCACTAAAAATTGGCTGTTACAAAACCCATATCCAAATAAATTCAAGCAAGCCAATGTTTGGTTAATCTAAATAGAAGATTATACATGTTAAACAAAAATTAAAGAAGAAAATGAAGATTGAGATGAAGAATCACCTGGAGGATTGTTATTTTGCAAGGATGCAGAGACCTTTGACTCCATGTCTAACTCTTTGAATTCATAAATCGTAATTACTTTTTAGACTATTAAAAATGAACACTAAAATAATTTATCATCAAATATAAATGTAATTTATATATATTTAAATTTAATTGATTTTCATCCGTTTTAGGTAAGTGAAAATTTTAGCTAATTATTAGTTTAAAATTTGGAAATATGGGTTGTCTTTAAAGAGTAAAAAAATCCAAAAGTGGTAGGTAGCATTTATTATTGCATAGGAAAATCATTTAATGCTGTTGATTCTATTTGGAAGTATTACCTACAGGGGCGAAAGTAGAAAAATGTTTTAGGAGGGCGAAATTAAATCTTAATTTTCACTATACTAAAAATGCAATTTCACCATTTAAATAGCGTATATCTTTATAATTTTTAAAGGATTAAATCAAATTTTTATCATTTTTAGGGGGGCCAAAGTAAAATTTTACGTTTACTAATTTAAAACTTTAAAAAATATAAAGGCCCTAAATGGAAAATTTACCATTTTAGGGGGGACTGGGGCCCCTGCCAGCCCCCTTAGCTATGCCCCTGGGTTTCTATACATAGATTTAGATTATTTCTTGTACATGGTATTCGAGCAAAACTTTGGATTTTTCAAATTTAAATTATTTCGAGTTGCATCATTTAGATTTTACACTAGAGCTATTTAAATTAATTTTTCAATTTTAAAATATAATTTAATCAAATTGGAATAAGTTCAATTATTTGATTAAATTTAATTAAGGTTTTATTAAAATATAGAGAATATATTATAAATAATGTTTTAAAATAAATATCTATATTGTAATTTTAATTTTACTATACTTATATTTCATCAGATTATTCTTGCTAATCCGTATATTACCAATGATATGCTAAAGACTCTCCCATCACATTCTCTACATTTTAATGTGTCTCATTGCACTCTATCACCAACTATATACCTACTATCCTTTTCGATCCAATCGCCTCGTGGGAGGAGCCCTCACCACCTTACCACTTAAGATATGAAGCAAAGTTGTTATTGGTTGGGACCCCCAGTTGAATCACCTCTAAACCCACTATCTATTAAAGAATTCTAACTCTTTAGAAAGAGCTGATAATCTCCTCCCTTAAAAAAAGCATTATCTACCGTACTTACCCCCCTCACCTTGTGGCTTTTGTAATCTCCACCATGGTCTAAACAAACCTTATCCACCACCCTCCTGTTGGTGTGTGGGGATAAAAATAAAGTTATGGGAAATTAACGAAAGTTTCAAGGTGTTTATCAATGCCACTTTCTTTAAGGTTCTATTCACCCCACCTATACTATGGTGAGCAAATGAGTTACTGATAACTGAACCTCGAAGATACCATGAAGCCCAATGGTTGTCTATGTTTTACATTGACGGAAACAGTCCATTAAGCACTGAGTGGAGCATAGTTATTTTTTGAATTTTAGTAATTACTGGTTATTACTTTGGGTCAAGGATTGACTTGAAAAAAAAGTGAAATTAGGAGTTTTAAAAGCTTAAGGACTAGTTTGATCAAGGGAAGAATTGGGACGCTTTACATTGATAATTGCCCAAAAGCCTAATAATCTATTGGTCTGAACCTAATTTGGTGTAGAAATCAACCTAGTTTTCCAAGCTAGGCCGTCATTATTTGAAAATAAAACATATTTTTTTGCCTATTATTTCTCTAACGATCATCCCTCTTAGAATTATTAAGTGCTTTGCTCCAAGTTATTGCTACGATTTGGTTTACATATGCAACGCCCCAAAATTTCTAATTTCGTTATTGTGAAAATATGACACAAATATTTGTCAGCTTTAGTGGTTATGTCTTTTGGGAGTGTTTGAGAGGTCCCAAGTTATAGCCTTTTCTTGGGAAAATTTTGGTATTTTGAATGAATTAGGCCTTACTATTGTTCAGTAGGCTTTTATTTGATTGTTGGGTAAATTACATCAGAATGGGTCTGCTGGTCTGGTGGTTAAATGGTGTGGTGGAGGTCTTGTGTTTGAATCCCTATGCAGGCAAGGGTATTTTTTTCTCAAATTTCGAAATAGAGTTGTATAATAGGGGGATTCTGAGTAGTGGATGTGTAGTGGGAATTAGGGGAGAAGATTAAGGGATTTTGGGGGTTATCGGGATTTTATTTTATTTTTGCCCATAACCAAATTTTGTCTCTTTTCTCCAGAAAAAATTCTACTGTCTATTCTTCAACTTCTCCTCTTGCCAAAATTCTCTGACTTTTTCCATCTTTCTTTTCTTTTTGTTCTTCTTGATTTTTCCCTAATCCATTTATTTTCCTTCGTTTTCACACACGGTTAGTGCTCGCTCGGTTTCGATAAGTGTTTCTCTTTGTTTCTATCATGAACCTCTTAACGACTGAAGTGGTAATGTTTTTTCTCTACGATTTGGGTGTAGAGGGAGGCTCAAAATGGTGAATCCGGTGTCCTAATCTTAACAGTAGTTAAACGTAGGGTTATCGTTAGTGGTAAGTTGGGTTTCTATTCGTTCTTGGTTGTCAATTTGCTTATAAATCCATTAAATTGATGTTGAGTATCTTCATTATAGGCTTTGAAGTGCCCGGGAACTGTTTTAGCATCAAACAAAACTAGGTGTGTAGCCGAAACGGAAAAAAGAAGGGATTCGACGAAAAGCTAAAATTGCTTGCTGTTTGAACAACAGCAGTAGACTAACTTTGAAAAATCACCATAAATTGTAGAAATCGAATTAGAGGATGAATAAAATATGGAATTAAATCTTATTGAGTCTAGTTTCTCATAGAAGAAATGATGTAAGTAATGGAATTGTAAATCATGAGGTATAGTAAACTTTGTGAGACAAATGAATTTGGCTTCCCCTGTTCTGACTTTGGAAAATCATCAAAAATTGGAGAAAAATAATTAGGGGTTAAAATTTACATGATTAAATTATTAATGAGTTTATTTTCTATAGAAACAAATTGGAACATTATCCAAATTTTGTACTAAGAGATAATTAATTTTTAGCAAAGAAGGGACGAAGCCGTCAGACAGTAGAACAGGGGTAAGTTTGAAGATTTTACTGTACTTATTGGCTAAACCAAAAATTTTTAAAATATCATGATAGAAAATTATTTGAGTCTAGTTTCAAAACCATCAAGTAGATCTTCATTCAGAATTCTTTAGCTCAAGATATAAATAATTTAGTAATAGTAACTCAAGTAGAAAGCTTTGAAAGAACATATAAGTAAATAGTGAAAATATATATGAATAATTAACTAGCACGGATTATATTAAAAATGGATCATGTGGCCAAGGCCAATTAGGGCTGAGTGGGCCACATGGGCGTGTGAACCCATTTCTCTGAAATGTTCTGTAAGGTTACACGGGTCGTCCAAGTCAACTGTTGACCTACTGTAGGGTCGGTAAGCTTTACTTAGACCCCTATATGTGTGATATGTCTGTCTGATTTCTATATCGACCATGATTTATGATATCTGAATGTACTATTAATTGCATAATTGCATGACATATTTTATATGTTTCACTGCATCGGGGTGGGTTGATGATATTTGGAGGAAGTGTCTGAAATGCTATTAAGCCTGTTATCTAGCAGCTCAGCTGCAACCTTCTAATTATGTGCCACATTTCAGTACAGCATGGTGTGTAGGGATGGGTGGGTTGATTTAATCCCCACATGGTGTGTAGGGTTGGACGGAGATGGTGTGTAGAGGTTGGTGGTAGGATTCTAATTTACTGTACCTTCATTCTGTATCTAATATGGGCTAAGGCCCTAATGTATTTCTGAAACTATATCTGAATGGGCTAAGGCCCAAACTGATCCTGTGATAGGCACAGACCCCAAACTGTATCTAACTAAATTCTATTGATTATCTGTATACACGTTTTCTGTGGGGATTACACAGTGAGTTTGCGAAAACTTACCCTTTCTCTGTTTAATCTGTACAGGTAATCCCAGACTTGACGGGTTGGTGTAATAGAGGACTCGATAGTGGCCACACGTAAATTTTAGACTCTTTTATGTTAATGCATAGATTTTATTACTTATTTGGGGGTTTTTGATGTATCTTCTGGACTATAGACTCATTGGCTTTAAAGTTAGGACTTTATACTATTTTTTATGGATTTTTTTTAAAACTGCAACTCCACCAAACACGATTTTTTCTAAAAACTAAGGTTTTTCTAAATAGAAACGATTTTCCCTAAATTAATTAGTTACAAAAGATTCCACTAAGAGACAAGTTTTAAAGCAAATTAACTAGTTTTTTTAATTAAATAAAAGCTAACTTACTGTAACAGTTTTTAAACTAGACAATATTGTCTTCAAATCCCTTTCCATGTACATTGCCAGATATGGCCATAACATGTAGGTCGGGTTTGGGGTGTTATATTTAGTGGTATCAGAGCCAGGTTGCAAAACTCGGCTATGGATTTGGGTTTTAAAACTTAGTTTTAAAGAGATGATTTTTAAATGGTTTGAAATATTTTTGACTGAGTATGTGGTACACCAAGTCTCCGGCGCCGATTCTCTAAGTGTTCTAAAAACTCTAATAAGTTTTTGAAAATATGAGTAGCATATTCTGAAACTACTATAGGTAGTACACTGTATTGAGAACACTGTAGATAGTGTATACTGAAAACAGTAGCAAAACTAAAAACTGTAGTAAGACTGCGATTCGTGATAAGAAACTCTAAACTTCTAATACTATTTTACGTAAAATATCTACTAATAGATTTTGAAACTATAACTGATTCATAAAACTGTTAACACAAATAAGCTACAAATTCTATGATGAGTGCACGAGGTATCCGCGGACGGGGTACTAGAGGCCAAGGTAAAGGCCGTAGAGGGGCTTGAGCTGAGTCCTCGTTATCGGGTAGCCTACCAAATTTGGATACGAGTGAGACACCAGTGTCACCACTACTGAGACTGGGTCTCCAGATCACATGGCTGGGGATGATGCATTGTCCCAACCTATGCTAAGGATTTTGGAGAGGGTCGCTAGGCCTAATACTGGATTTAGGGGCCGAGGGTCGGTTACGAAACGACTCCGATCCAATAGAGCTGGGCTCTTCAGGGGTGTCACTGAGGTCGCCTCTAATGTGGTCGAGTACTGGATTGAGGCCACGGAGAGGATCATGGATGATCTAGATTACACCCCTAAGAAAAAGTTAAAGGTTGAGTTTCGTTGCTGCGGGACAAGGCTTATCAGTGGCGGCTGACCGTTAAGGAGGGCACTCAACCTGAACGTTTGACCTAGGAGTTCTTTAAGATTATCTTCTGGAGGAAATATGTCGGAGCTAGTTATGTGGATGTATGTAGGAGGGAGTTTCTGAATCTTACACAAGGGGATCGATCAGTGCCCGAGTATGAGGCCGAGTTTCTGAGACTGAGCTACTATGCGCGAGGTATGGTGGCGTTTGAGTATGAGCGATATGTCCACTTTGAGGATGGCCTCAAAGATAATTTAAGAGTTCTGATAGCCCCAGAAAGGGAGTGAGATCTTTCTGCCTTGGTCAAGAAGGCAAAAATCGCCGAGGAGAATATGGAGGTAGTCATGATTGGAAAACGTCGGAACTACTTATCTAATGTGATCTCTACACTAGTGGCAGAGAAGTTGGTTCGTAAGAGATATGAGGCATTCTTGGCTAATGTAGGTGTTTGGATTCTAGGGACTCTACAGTTAAGGATATCATAACGGTATAGGATGTTCTGGACGTCTTTCCTAAGGAGCTATCGGGTTTACCTCTGAATCGTGAAGTGGAGTTCGGGATAAAGCTCCGTCTTGGTACAGCTCCAGTGTCTATCATCCCCTATCGAATGGCACTAAAGGAGCTTACGGAGCTTAAGGCTCAGATTTAGGAGTTATTGGATCATGGGTTCATCAGCCCTAGTATGTCTCAACAGGAAGCATCGGTACTGTTTGTAAAGAAGAAGGATGGATCCAAGCGGATGTGCATCAACTACCGGTAACTGAACAAGATGACCATTAAGAACAAGTACCCCCTACTAGGGATAGATGATCTATTTGACAAATTTCGAAGAGCTTCAGTTTTCTCCAAGGTTGACCTCCGATCTAGATAACATTAATTAAGGGTTAAGAAGGCTGATGTTCATAAGACGACATTTAGGACTCGTTATGGTCACTACGTATTCCTAGTGATGCCATTAGGACTAACTAATGCACTGAAAGCTTTCATGAATTTAATGAATCGAGTGTTCCAGCCTTATCTGGATCGATTTGTGTTGGTATTCATCGATGATATACCGGTTTAGTCAAGGACTAAGGATGATCATGATGAGCACCTTCGAGTCGTTCTTCAGATTTTGTGGGAAAAACAACTCTATGCTAAGTTTATTAAGTGCGAGTTCAAGCTGCGTGAAGAGACATTTCTTAGTCATGTATTTTTGGCTAAGGGGATTCAAGTTGGTCCTCGAAAGATTGAGGCTTTGTTGGAGTGGAAGCAACCTAGGAATGTGTCTGAGATCCGCAGTTTTTTGAGACTGGCGGGATATTATCGATGATTTGTACTGGGTTTTTCATTGATTGTAGCACCCTTGACTAAGATGCTACGTAAGGGTGTGCCATTTAACTGGACTGATGCGCAGCAAGAGCTTTGTGAAGCTCAAGACTATACTGACTGAGGCCCCTGTTCTGATACAGTCGGAGCTTGGAAAGGAGTTCACTATTTATAGTGATGCATCACATGTCGGTTTGGGATGTGTGTTGATGCAGGATGGTAAGGTGGTAGCCTATGTGTCTCGCCAGCTTAAGACCCATGAGGAGAATTATCTAACGCATGACTTAGAGTTGGTCGTTGCGGTATTCGCACTAAAGGTCTGGAGGCATTATTTGTATCATGAGAAATATATCATCTACACTAATCATAAGAGCCTCAAGTATCTCCTCACTCAGAAGGAACTTAATCTTAGGCAGTGCAGATGGATGGAGCTACTTAAATACTATGTTTGCACCATTGAGTACCACCCTGGAAAAGCCAATGTGGTGGCTGATGCACTGAGCCGTAGGGTTATGACCAATCTGAGAGCGATGTTCGCTCGACTTAGCCTATTTGATGATGGAAGTCTGTTGGCAGAACTTCAGGTCAAACTGACATGGATTGAACAGATTCGAGGTAAACAGTTAGGGGATAAGTCTCTCAGGTTGCGTTTTTGTCAAGTTGAGAATAGTGGCACTACTTATTTTGGGATAAACAGTGATGGGGTACTTTGTTTCACGGTCAAATTTGTGTACCGAATGATAAGGATTTAAAGCAGTCGATTCTGAGAGATGCACATGGTAGTCACTATACTATGCATCCCAGCGGGAACAAGATGTACAGAGAACTTCAAGAATTATATTGGTGGCTAGGGTTGAAGCGTGAGGTTACCAACTTTGTTGCTCGTTGTTTGACTTGTCAGCATGTTAAGGCTGAGCATCAGTTACCTTCTGGTTTGCTACAATCGGCTAAGATACCGTTATGGAAATGGGAGCGAGTAACGATGGACTTCGTTAGTGGGTTATCTCTAACACCCACTAAGAAGGATTCTGTCTGGGTTATCGTGGACCGATTGACCAAGTTTGCTCACTTTATTTCGGTAAGGACAAACTTTTCTTTTCAGAAATTAGCTAAGCTCTACATATCAGAAATAGTGAGACAACATGGGGTACCTATCTTGATCATTTTCGATCGGGATCCTCGTTTCACATATCGATTCTGGAAGAAGATTCATGAGGCTCCGGGTTCAAGATTAGACTTCAGTACTACTTTCCATATTCAGATAGATGGTCAGTCGGAGAGGGTGATTCAGATATTGGAGGACATGTTGAGGAGCTCTGTTATTGATTTTTGAGGCAGTTGGGAGGAGTACTTGCCATTAGCGGAGTTTGTCTACAATAATAGCTTTCAGTCTAACATTCAGATGGCACCTTACGAGGCACTGTACGGTTGTAAGTGTCGCACTCCTTTATGTTGGACTGAGTTGGGCGAGCGACGTGTTCTGGGTCCTGAGTTGGTTTCTGAGACAAAGGATAAGGTTAGATTGATTCGAGATCATTTGAAAGTGGCTTCTGATAGGTAGAAATCGTATGTGGATTTGAAGAGGCATGAGATCGAGTATTCTGTGGGGGACTTAGTTTTTCTCAGGGTCTTGCCATGAAAAAAGGTTTTTAGGTTTGGTCACAAGGGCAAGCTGATCCCTCAGTTTATTGGACCTTACCGCATTCTGAAACGTGTGAGACCTATCACTTATCAATTGGAGTTACCTCTAGAGTTGGATCACATTCATGATGTTTTTTATGTCTCAATGTTGAGGCGCTACCACTTTGATCCCACGCATGTTGTTTCTGTTGAAGAGATTGAGGTTAGGCCAAACTTGACCTTTGAGTAGGAGCCGGTTCAGATTTTATAGTGTGATGTAAAGGTCCTTCGAAAAAAGTCTATTCCCATAGTGAAGGTTCTGTGGCGTAATCATAGCACTAAGGAGGCCACGTGGGAGCCTGAGAATGCGATGCGTCATTAATAACCTCATCTGTTCTGATCAGGTAAAATTTCGAGGACGCAAAATTTCTTTTAGGGAGGTAGAGTTGTAACTCCCCAAAATTTCTAATTTTTGTTATTGTAAATATTGACACAAATATCTATTAGCTTTAGTAGTTATGTGTTCTGGGAGTGTTTGGGAGGTCCCAAGTTCAAGCCTTCGCTTGGGCAAATTTTGGTATTTTGAAAGAATTAGGCCTTACTCTTGTTCAGTAGGCTTTTATTTGATTGTTGGATAAATTACATCAGAATGGGCCTGCTGGTCTGGTGGTTAAATAGTGTGTTATTATGGTGGAGGTCTTGCGTTTGAATCCTTAGATTTCCGGATAGAGTTTTGTAATAGGCGGATTCTGAATAGTGGATGTGTAGTGGGAATTTGGGGAGAAGATTATGGGATTTTGGGGGCTATCGAGATTTTATTTTATTTTTTCCCATAACTGAATTTTGACTCTCTTTTCTAAAAAAAATTCTGCCGTCTATTCTTCTCCCTCTCCTCTTTCCGAAATTCTTTGAGTTTTTCCATCTTTCTCATATTTTTCTTCTTCTTGATTTTTCCCTAATCCATTTATTTTCCTTAATTTTCGCACGTAGTTAGTGCTCGCTTAGTTTCGGTAAGTGCTGCTCTTCGTTTCTATCATGAATCTTTTAATGACTGAAGTGGTAATGTTTTCTCTCTGCGATTTAGGCATAAGGGGAGGCTCAGACTGGTGAATTCGGTGTTCTCGTCTTAACAATAGTTAAACGGAGGGTTATCATTGGTGGTAAGTTGGGTTTCTATTCATTATTGGTTGTCAATTCACTTGTAAATCCATTAAATTGATGTTGAGTATCTTTATTATAGGCTTTGGAGTGCTCGGGGACTATTTTAGCATCAAACGAAACTAGGTGTGTACCCGAAACGCAAAAGAAAAGGGATTTGGCGAAAAGCTAAAATTGCTTACTATTTGGACAGCAGCAGTAGGCTAATTTCAAAAAATCACCATAAATTATGGAAATCGAATTAAAGGATGAATAAAATATGGAATTAAAGATTATTGAGTCTAGTTTCTCATAGCAGAAATAGTGTAAGTAATGGAATTATAAATAGTGAGGTATAGTAAACTTTGTGAGACAAGGTCAGAATGAATTTGGGTTCCCCTGTTCTGACTTTGGAAATTCATAAAAAATTGGAGAAAAATAATTAGGTGTAAAAATTTACATGTTTAAATTATTAATAATTCTATTTTCAATAAAAATAAATGGAAACATCATCCAAATTTTTTACTAAGAGATAATTAATTTTTAGCAAAGAAGGGACGAAGCTTCCAGACAGCAAAACAGGGGTAAGTTTGAAGATTTTACTGTACTTATTGGCTAAACCGAAAATTCTGAAAATTTTATGGAAGAAAGGTATTTGAGTTTAGTTTCAAAAAAATCAAGCAGATCTTAATACGGAATTTTGTAGCTCAAGATATAAATAATTTAGTAACAGTAACTCAAGTAGACAAATTTGAAGGAACGTATAAGTAAATAGTGAAAATATATATGAATAATTAGCTAGCACGAGTTACATTAAAAATGGATCACGTGGCCAAGGATAATATTGGACAAGTGGGCCACATAGGCTTGCGAGCCCATTTTTGTGACAAGTTCTGTAAGGTTGCACGGGTCGCCCAAGTCGACTGTGGACCAATTGTAGGGTCGGTGTGTGATCTGTCTGTCTGATTTCTATACCGACCATGACTTATGATATCTGAATGTATGTACTATTAATTACATAATGGTATGAAATATTTTATATGTTGCACTGCATCGGGGTGGGTTGATGATATTTGGAGGAAGTGTCAGTTGCAACCTTTTGATTATGTGTCGCATTTCGGTACAGCATGGTATGTAGGGATGGGTGGGTTGATTTAATCCCCACATGGTGTGTAGGGTTGGACGGAGATGGTGTGTATAGGCAGGTGGGTAGGATTCTGATTTACTGTATCTGCATTTTGTATATGATATGGGCCAAGGCCCTAATGTATTTCTAAGACTGTATCTTAATGGCTTAAGGCCCAAACTGATTCTGTGATAGGCACAGGCCCCAGACTGTATCTAATTGAATTATGTTGATTATCTGTATGTATGTTTTCTATGGGGATTACACACTGAATTTGCGAAAACTTACCCTTTCTCTATTTAATCTGTAGAGGTAATCCTCAGACTTGACGAGTTGGTGCAGCGGAGGACTCGATGGTGGCGACATGCAAATTTTAGACTGTTTTCCATTAATGCCTAGAATTTATTACTTATTTGGGGTTTTTGATGTATCTTCTAGACTATGGATTGGTTGGCTTTAAATTTGAGACTTTCTACTGCTTTTTTATGGATTTTTTTTTAAAACTACAACTTCACCAAACACGGTTTTTTTTTCTAAAAACTAAGGTTTTTCGTAAATAGAAACGATTTTCCCTAAATTAATTGGTTACAAAAGCTTCCGCTAAGAGACAATTTTTAAAGCAAATCAACTATTTTTTTTTGAATTAAATAAAAGCTAACTTACTATAACAATTTTTAAACTCACAATCTTGTCTTCAAATCCCTTTCCATGTAACATCGCTAGATTCGGCCATAATGTCTGGGCCAGGTTTGTGGTGTTTCAAGATCATTGATGCCATTGTCGCTTGAATTTGCTACTTTAAGTCCGTCAATAAACTAGCCCCAATTACTTGTATTGAGGATAGTTTTTTAATTGACACATTTAGTAAATATTGATGTTTATTTGGTTGAGATGAGTTAGAACATTAAGAATTAATTTAATTTTAAATTCATGTAAGTTTGTTTTGTTAGCTTAATTTTGAACTTGATTTTAGGATTTGATATAATTTAGTTAAAACATGTTTCTTTATGTAATCTTGTACTAGTCATTTCTTTATTTATTAAGTCATGCTCGAGTTTCTTTTTGTTGCCTTCACTTGATTGAATTTACTTGTAATGATTTTATATTTGATTTATTATTATTGAATTACATGTTTAGATTAAGAAGATTACCTTTGATTAAACGAATTAATTATATCTAATTGCTTAATTTTATTGTTGAATCTAGTTTAATTACATTAATAAAATTCAAATCTAGTTTTGGTTACTTTCAATTTTAGGAGTTTATATAATTTATTTAAAATAGGTTTCTTTATGTAATCTTGTAATTTTTATTTTTCTATCTATCAGGTTACTTTCTTTTTGTTTGCGTCACTTTATTGAATTTACTCGTAATGATTTTATATGTGTTCTCTATTGTTTAAATATTTTATAATTTTTCTAAATTACTAGTTGTTGTGAATGTGTTATAAATTGAATACACTTGTTATTGATATTGTGTATTGAAAGTATGCACATGTGGTCATGAATAGAAAACGGATGTTATATTTATTCTAGACCCTTGTAAACCTTATATGAAAGTTGTTCAGGTATAGTTGACATGCCATAGAGTATAGAGCTCTTTAAATATGTGTTAATGCGGGCTACTATATGCACTTGGCAGTATCGTATCATTGCTCTTTGTGCATTTGGTGTTCTGGTTGGCTAAGTCATGCTTTACACGCACTGGAGTATTATTATCATTATATCGTATCATTACGGGGTTCAAATGGATACTATTGTATTCAACATATTTTTTCCCACAAATGGTTACTTGGGCTAATTGGTTCTATATGGTGTCGAATGTGTAACAGTTAATTTATATGTTACCTTGCCGTATTAAAGTGATACTATGGTTTTTATGCTTGATCCTTTTCAATTATGGTTCATTTTATTGAAAAGCTTTTAGAGTTAAATGTTGCTATTATAAAGCTTGAATGCTTGTAGTTTAGTTTACTTATATGATATTTTTCCAGATTTTGGTAGAATACCACTAAACTGTAAAAAGCTTACGTTCGAGTTTTTATTCCATGCGTAGATTATTGATGGTTTGTAGGTTCATGATTGAGCATTGTCGTCAAGGAGTCTTCGTAATCTTTATTTTGTGAAAATTGTTTACACTTAGATTAGCCTAGGCATGTTCTTAGGATTTGTTACTTGGTTGAATTGGGTGCTTTCATCTTTATTTTGGAACTTATTTGATTATTTCAATTTTTTTGTTAAATGATTTATTATTTGTACCATAAAATTTTAAAATTTACGTGTTAATTAGTAATGACTGAACAATTGATTGAGTGAATCACTCCGGTGACTGCTGTGTTGCTTTGGGTTTGATCCAACTTTCTGACCGGGATTGGAATTTTACATTGAGTCAATGAATACACAAAAAGAACCAAAAGAAAAAGGGAAAGATCAAAATACAATAAAACAAAAAAAAAGATATTTGAAGGTAACATATATTTATTTCTTTTCAAGGAGTGCATGCATATACAATAAATGAGATGAGCTCAAATGAATGTGGCTTCATCGGACCAATGGTCCTCAGCCACGAGGATGCTATTAATCCCCAAATGTACTAAAGAATAAAAAAGGGGAAAGGTTTTTTGTTTCTATTTTTTTTGTTTCTATTTTCCTTTTTTCTTCAAAAATAAAGAGGTAGGAAGGTTTCGATTAAGTGGTATCATCGAATTTAAGCCTTAACCACGAGGAAACCCTAAATCCTCAATCGATCTAAAGAAAAAACTAAAAAAAAGTTTATTTCTTATTAAAAACAAATAAAAAAGAAAAAGAAAAAGAAAAGCGTTAAAAATGATATTTTTTATTAGTCAGGAAAAGAAAAAGAAAAGCTTTAAAAATGATATTTTTTATCAGTCACTATATATGGTGCTTTGTTGCCGAAGACTAATGAGCCTTGGGTTTAGTAGGGGTAAAGCTAGCCAACAAAAACAGAAAGAGTAAAGAGAAAATCAAAGAAGGGTTTGTTTTGAAAAAAAAATTTAAAAATATGAAAAGAAGAAAGGGGTTTAGGTTTAAATAGTGGGGGAAATGGGAAACTTGCTACACAGTCCACTCGTGTTTTCATTTTATTTTTAAGGTTTTCCACTTTTTTAAATTGCAACAAAGATCCTTTCATGTTTTTATTTTAATTTTTAAGGATCTCCACCTTTTGAAATTGCTTCATTGGTCCCTGCACATTTTGTTATATTCAAAATTTGAAATTATGGCTAGGGAAATTATCAATTAAGTCCTTTTACTTTCACCTTTTTTAAAAAAAAATTGAAATTTAAATGTTATTCAAATAAATTTTATTTTATTTCTCTTTTAATTTAATTTTTATTTTATTTTTAGTTTATTATCATGTATTTAATTTGATTATGTGAGTGTCTTCAATTATTTTTATTTTGTAATTTTATTTATTCTATTTTCTTTCCTTTCATGAGATTATTTTTATTGTTTCTTTTAAGATTATTTTGTGATTATTGTTTATTGAGTAGTTCTTTATCAATTTCCATTGATTACTTTACTATTTTTTCTATTATTTTTTAGAATACTTTGATGATAGTTAATAATTATATTTTTTAGAATTTAGGTTTTTATATATATTCAACTTGTTTTAGAATTTGGGTTTTAATATAATTTAGATTTAAATGGAGTTTGGTATTAATTTTGGATCTTATTTAGATTTATTATTTTGGGATTTTAGATTTTAAATATTTTAGGTTCAGTTAGATTTCAAATTTAGATTTTCCTTTATTTTATTTTTAACCTTGGAATTTCGAAAATTTAAGTTTTAATAGATTTAATTAGAATTTAGTCTTGAATTGAATTTATTTTATTTTTATCCTTTCCAAGTTCTTTTGTTGAAGTATATTTGCCAAGGTTTAGGTTATATCTTTAATGTGTTTTGTTGATCTAGTCTTTTTTTTTTGTTTCTCATTAATTAAGTTATCAGCTTCTTCATCTCCTTGAGGAAGGCTACCTCATTGCTCCACTGATCAGATCTTTGGGTCCAACATTTCCATGTACCTTTTTAGCTATAGTTGGTTGTCGTAGATGTTAGATTTGTAAAATAAATCTAAAATAAAACTTAATAAAACAGGACTATCATGTCAAATCATGAAGAATAAATCAAGAACAAAACTAGATGCGAAACTGTACCTGAATCCATGAATTCCTTGAAATCTACAGATCTTGAGAATTTGATCTTCCAAATTAGCACATAAGAAATTCAGAGAATATTTTCTCTCTCTTTGCTAAGGATGGGATATTAGAAAAGATATCTTGTATGTAATTTGGGGACCATAACCCTAATATTTATAACATTAGCATATTAATTCTAATTCCAAATTAGCACATCATTAATTAGAATTTGATTAGAACTCAATTATTAGAGTATCTACACTTATTTGACCCATACTTTATTTAATAATTAAAGCCCAATAAAATTTTAACCAAATTAGATCACTTCTAATTTGGGCTAATGTAACACCCTAAACCCAGCCTAGACATTATGGCCGAATCTGGCGATGTCACATGGTAGTGTGTTTGAAAACCATAGCTTGTGTTGGGAAACCGTAACTTTGCTAAATACATTTCCATTTAGATTTCTTTCATTATTATTTATTAATTCTAATATCGTGTTAATTAATCATTCGAAAGCTTTCAAAATGTTTAATCTATGCAGAAGCTTTTAAAACAAATTGCGTAATCGCGAGTATTTTGTTAATTCGTTTGGCTCTTTTGAAAACTCGAGTTTTCTTAAAACTAGTAGGTATAAATTGAAAAATCCCAAATTTAAGAAAAATCCTTAGAGGCTATATTTACAATAAAATTCCCAAATAAAATTTAAAATCATAATTAAGTACGAAACAGAGTCAAATAAGGTTGTGTGACCACCGCTGAGTCCTCCGCCGTACCGGTCTGCCCAAGCCTAGGGATTACCTATACAGGTAAATCAGAAGGGTGAGTTTACAAAAACTCAGTGTGAAATTCCCCATATAGAACAAGCCGACAAAATGCAGTCACAGTCTGGGCTTAAGCCCTTTCAGTACCAGATTTAGTTTCAGTTTAGGCCTTAGCCCATTTCAATACAGAAACAGTCATGCATTAGGGTCTTTCCCATTACAGTATCAGTAATCAATACAGTAACAGACATACAGTCACAAAATCCTACCCAGCCAGCCTCTACACACCAACTTCGTCCAACCCTACACTCTATGTGGAGATATAATCAACCCACCCATCCTTACACTCCAAAAAGTACCAAATGTGGCATTAGACAGTAATTTACAACTGAGCTGCCAATAAATTAGGCTCGAGGCCTATCAGTATACTACCTCCGAACATTAAAATCCCCAACCTAATGCAATGTAATATACAAATATAACATGCTATACATAATATCATGCATGTAAACTGGAATACAGTATCACATCATTGGGACATCATCATGCTTAATCATATCAGTGATATAGTTATTTCAGTCAATTAGGGGTCTAGGTAAGCTTATCGACCCTACAGTAGGTCCACAGTCGAGTCGAATGACTCGTGCAACCTTAACAATTAAACAGTAAAAATAGGCCTACAAGCCCATGATGTTCGCCCGTGTGCTCACATGGCCCAAATTGGCATTGGTCGTGTAGGTCACACGGCCTAGCCTAAAAATTCCACATGCTCGTGTCATTCACCCGTGTGGCCCAGACGGCCCAATTCGGTCTGAGCCGTGTTTTGCACATGGCCAACCTCGTCGATCATACACCCTTGTGGCATCTACAGCCTCACTTTTTGGCTTTTCATCGATTTCCATTTGCAGTGTTTCAGTTACACACCTACTTCAATTTTGACGTCCAAAAACTCCCGAGAACACCGATACCTAAAATTAGAAATAAATACTAGATTAATAATTTAAACCATCGAATTTATCTGAATCCCGAAGCAAAGTGATCATCTTCCGATCGATAAGACATTACCTTATATCGAGTAACAGGAATTCCCCGTCTTCAGAACGTTGGCGAGCAATAAACAGCCATTCGATAAACCCCTAAACCAAAAGAATCCATATTAACACTTGCCCAAATCCTAGTTTAAAGGTAATCAAAACTAAACTTACAAGAAACGCGAAGAGAATGATGCGCAGAAAGAGAGTAGAAATAAAAAGAATCGGAAAAGGGAAAGGTAGCAAGGCGAAGGTTGGGCTAGGGAAGGAATAGGGAAACGTTACGAGACTCTCAGCAAGAAATGATGAAACTGAAAGTTGAGAACAAAACCAATACCACCTTATTTCATTTACCGAACAGACGGAAATGAAGGTTGCCACAAACAAACAATTGAAGCCAGGAAAAACAAAAAGAAACGCCAAAGGTGGGGGAGAGAAGCGAAATTTGGCGGAAATGGGAGGAATTGAGGAATGAAAATGGTAGAGATGGGGAAAGAAATCACCAGGAAGATAGAGAAAACTGGCTCTCTCTTTTTTCCAAAAAAAAAAGAAAATGATTAGATTTTCGATATTTTCCCCATAATCCCCTAATTTCCTCCCACTTACCCCCAAATTTTCTCCCACACTTCATTACACCCCTCAAACACTCCTTAACCATCCACTACTTCCCCACACACCTCAAACACTCAGCATTTTACCACACCTCAAACTCCTACACGGCACAAGCAGTAAAAATAAATCTCATTTTCACAAGCAAGGGTTCGAACTTCAGACCTCTTGCTCCTTTGCTCTCCACTTAACCACCAGACCAGCAGACACATTCTGACATATTTTATTAACATTTAATTATAAGCCTATTGACTTGTGATAAGGCTTTGTTTAGAAAAATACAAAAATTTTCCCAAGACAAGACTTGAACTAAAGACCTCACACACACACCTAGAGCACTTAACCACTGAAGCAGATACACAGTTGTGTCATAAATACACGAAAAAATATACAAACTATGGGGCATTACAACTCTACCCCGAAAAATAAAATTTCGACCTCAAAATTTTACCTGATCAGAGCAGATGAGGATACTGCTGACACATCACATCCTCAGGCTCCCACGTGGTTTCCTCAGAGCTATGATTATGCCATAGAACCTTAAACAGTGGGATGAATTTTCTTCTTAGAACCTTTACATTTTGCTCTAATATCTAAACTGGCTCCTCCTCAAAGGTCAGATTTGGCCTAACCTCGATCTCCTTAATAGAAACAATATGCGTGGGATCAGAGCGGTAGTGCCTCAACATTAGTACGTGCAAAACATCGTGAATCTGGTCCCACTCGTTTCAATACGCGATAGGGTCCAATAAACCTAGGGCTTAACTTGCCCTTGCGACCAAATCTCATTACCTTCTTCCATGGCGAAACCTGAAGAAAAACGAAGTCTCCCACAGAAAACTCGATCTCACGACACTTCAGATCTGCGTAAAACTTCTGTCTATCGGACGCCACTTTCAATCGATCTCGAATCAATCTAACTTTATCCTCGGTATCAGAAACTAGTTCAGGGCCCAGAACACGCCGCTAGCCCAACTCAGTCCAACATGAAGGTGTGCGACACCTACAACCATATAATGCCTTGTAAGGTGCCATCTGAATGCTAGACTGATAATTGTTGTTATAAGCAAACTCTGCTAGTGGCAGGTAATCCTCCCAACTGCCTCGGAAGTCGATGACACAGCTCCTCAACATATCTTCCAGTATCTGAATCACCCTCTCAAATTGACCATTTGTTTGAGTATGGAACGCAATACTGAAGTTCAACCTTGTACACAGAGCTTCATGTAGCTTCTTTCAGAACTGAGTCGTTAACCGAGGATCCCTATCAGATATGATCAGAACTGGTCAAACGAATCATCTATCCTCGGTAAGGGATACTTATTCTTGATTGTCAACTTACTCAATTTTCGAAACTCAATACACATACGCATGGATCCATCCTTCTTTTTCACGAACAGAACTGGTGCTCCCCATAGAGACACACTAGGGCGGATGAACCTACGATCCAATAACTCTTGAATCTAAGCCTTAAGCTCTACAAGCTCTTTCGGTGCCATTCTATAGGGAGCGATGAACACTGGAGCTATACTAGGAAGGAGCTCAATCCTGAACTCTACTTCACGATTCGGAGGTAACCCAGGTAGCTCTTCAGGAAAAACAACTGAAAAGTCCTTCAGCATCCTGATATCTTTAACTGAAGAACCCCCAAAATCTGAAACACTGATGTAGGCCAGATACGTCTCACATCCCTTACAAACTAACTTTTTTGCCCTCAATGCAAAGATCACATTCGATAAGTAGTTCCAATGTTCCCCAGTTACGACTACCTCGCTATCCTCCTTAGTTATCAGTACAACCCTTTTTGTGGCACAATCTAAGCTCACTCGGTGTTTAACCAACCAGTCCATTCCCAATATCAGATCAAACTCTCCAAAAGGAAGTTCCATTAGACCAGCCAGAAAAATAGCCCCTTGAACCTCGAAAAGAATATCTCTAAACAACTTATTTACCCTTACCAACTATCCTAACGGACTCAGTACAGTCACCTCACTCGCAGTGCTCTTAACCAAGATACCCAAGTTCTCAGACACAGTACAGACTATATAGAAGTGAGTGGATCCATTATCCATCAATGCAGTATAAGGTACATTATAAATAAGGAATGTACCCGTGATAACGTCTGGAGCATCTCCATCCTGTCGGCGACGTGTAACACAAACTAGAGCTGACTGCCTCACCTCAATATGACCAACACCTCTCTCCGGTGCTCTCTGACCACAGCCTAACCTATTACCACCTCTGGCCTGACCACGGCCTCTCGGTGGCTACTGAACTACTCTCGGTGGTGGTGCAGTACTAGTACCCAGAGCTTGCATCTGATCGGACCTCCGCGGACACTCTCTAATACGCTACTCTAATGAACCGCACCTCAAGCAAGCCCCAGTTCTTTTCCAACACTCACCCTGATGGCGTCTACCACAGTCAGTACACGGTGGCTGTTCAGGAGCAGCAATAGGAGCCCCAACTCTGATCGGCCCTTCAACTTTGACCTTTTCCTTAGGCCTCTGAACGGAGCTCGAGGGCTCTGAATCCCTCTTGGTTTTACCTCTCTTTTGATTCTGGCGGTCAGCGTACTTCACTTCCTCAGCGATCTTTTCCTTATCAACCAGTACAGCAAAGTCCCACTTTTTCTGTGGAGCTATCAAAACTCTGAGATTATCCCTGAGGCTATCCTCGAAGCAAACACATCGCTCGTACTCAATCGCCACTATACCTCATGCATAGCGGCTCAATCTCAGAAATTCAGTCTCATACTTGACCACTGATCTATCTCCCTAAGTCAGACTTAGGAACTCCCTCCTACGGGCATCCACCTAACTGGCCCCCACATACTTCCACTAGAAAGCGATCTTAAAGAACTCTCAGGTCAGTCGATCGGGTTGAGTGCCCTCCTTAACAGTGAGCTACCACTGATATGCCTTATCACGTAGCAACGATACAGCCCCTTTTAATTTCTGCTCGGGAGTTCAGTCTAGATCGTCCATAATCCTCTCTATAGCCTTTATTCAGTACTCAACCACATTAGGTGTAACTTCAGCAATACCCCTAAAAAGCTCAGCTCCATTAGACCAAAGTCGTTCCGAAACTGACCCGCAGCCTCCAGCTCTAGTATTGGGCCCAGCGACCCTAAAATCCTCAACATGGCCTGGGACAGTGCGTCGGCCCCAGCTGCTCGATCATGAGACCCAGCCTCTCAGTTTCAGTTTTAGTTAAGACAATTCTCAGTTTCAGTTAAGACAATTCTCAGTTTCAGAAAACTTACTGGATCGGCGCAAGAAACTCGGTGTACAACACTTTCAATAAGAACATTTAGAAATCAGTTCTTAAAAATCACGTCTTAAAAACTTACATCTACACTCAATTTTTGTAACTTGACTCTGATACCACAAAATGTAACACCCCAAACTGGCTTGGTCTTTATGGTTGAATTTGGCAATGTCACATGGTAGTGTGTTTGAAAATTATAGCTTGTGTTGGGAAACCGTAACTTTGCTAAATACATTTTCGTTTAGAGTTCTTTCATTATTATTTATTAATTCTAATATCATGTTAATTAATCATTCGAAAGCTTTCAAAACATTTAATCTATACGAAAGCTTTTAAAACAAATTGTGTAATCGTGAGTATTTTGGTAATTCGTTTGGTTCTTTTGAAAACTCAAGTTTTTCTAAAACTAGTAGTTATAAATTGAAAAATTCTTAGAGGCCATATTTACAATAAAATTTCCAAATAAAACTTTTAATCATAATTAAGTACAAAACAGAGTCAAATAAGGTTGTGTTACCACCGCTGAGTCTTTCGCCGCACCAATCCGCCCAAGCCTAGAGATTACCTGTATAGATAAATCAGAAGGGTGAGTTTACGAAAACTCAGTGTGAAATTCCCAATATAGAACAAGCCGACAAAATGCAATCATAGTTTGGGCTTAAGCCCTTTCAGTACCAAATTTAGTTTCAGTTTGGGCCTTAGCCCATTTCAGTATAGAAACAGTCATGCATTAGGGTCTTGTCCCATTACAGTATCAGTAATCAATACAGTAACAGACATACAGTCACAAAATCCTACCCAGCCAGCCTCTCCACACCAACTCCGTCCAACCCTACACTCTATGTGGGGATATAATCAACCCACCTATCCCTACACTCCAAAAAGTACCGAATGTGGCACTAGACAGTAATTTACAGTTGAGCTGCCGGTAAATTAGGTTCGAGGCCTATCAGTACACTACCTCCGAACATTAAAATCCCTAGTACATGCTATACATAATATCATGCATGTAAACTAGAATACAATATCGAATCATTGGGACATCATCATGCTTAATCATATTAGTCATACAGTCATTTCAGTCAATTAGGGGTCTAGGTAAGCTTATCGACCCTACAGTAGGTCCAGAGTCGACTCGAGCGACCCATGCAACCTTAGCAATTAAATAGTGAAAATGGGCTTACAAGCCCAAAATGTTCACCCATGTGGCCCATATGGCCCAAATTGGCCTTGGTCGTGTAGCTCACACGGCCTGGCCTAAAAATCCCAAACGCCCGTGTCATTCACCCGTGTGGCCCAGATGGCCCAATTCGGCCAATCTCGTCGATCACACACCCGTGTGGCGTCAACAGCCTCACTTTTTGACTTTTCGTCAATTTTTGTTTACAGTGTTACGGTTACACACCTGCTTCAATTTTGACGTCCAAAAATTCCTGAGCACATCCATACCTAAAATCAGAAAGAAACACTAGATTAATCATTTTAACCATCAAATTTATCTAAATCGTGAAGGAAAATGATCATCTTTTGATCGATAAGCCACTACCTTATATCGAGTAGCAGGAATTCCCCATCTTTATAACATTGGCGAGTGATAAACAACCCTTCGATAAACCCCTAAACCAAAAGAATCCATATTAACACTTGCCCAAATCCTAGTCTAAAGTTAATCAAAACTAAACTTACCAGAAATGCGAAGAAAACGATACGTAGAAAGAGAGTAGAAATAAAAAGAATTAGAAAAGGTTTAGAGACTCTCAGCAAGAAAGGATGAAACTGAAAGTTGAGAAGAAAACCAATACCACCTTATTTCACTTACTGAACAGATGGAAACAAAGGTTGCCACAAACGAACGATTGAAGCCAGGAAAAAATAAAAAGAAACGCCAAGGGTAGAGTATAGAAGCAGAATTTGGCGGCAAGGGAGGAATTGAGGAATGAAAACGGTAGAGATGGGGAAAGAAATCATCAGGAAGATGGAGAGAAAACTGACTCTCTCTTTTTTTCAAAAAGGAAAGAAAATGATCAGATTTTGGATATTTTCCCCATAATCCCATAATTTCCTCCCACTTACCCCTAAATTCGCTCCCACACTTCCCCACACCCCTTAAACAGTCCTTAACCGTGCACTACTTCCGCACACAGCTTAAGCACATAGTATTTTACCACACCTCAAACTACTACACGGCACAAGCAGCAAAAATAAATCCATTTGCACAAGCAGAGCTTCAAACTTCAGACCTCTTGCTCCTTTCCTCTCCACTTAACCACTAGACCAGCAGGCCCATTCTGACACATTTTACCAATATTTAATTATAAGCCTACTGACTAGTGATAGGGCTTTGTTCAGAAATATACAAAAATTTTCTCACGATAAGGCTTGAACTAAAGACCTCACACACACACCCAGAGCACTTAACCACTAAAGCAGATACACAGTTGTTCATAAATACACAAAAAAATATAAAATATTTGAGGCATTACAATTTTACTCCCTAAAAGAAAATTTCGACCTCAAAATTTTACCTGATCAGAACAGATGAGGATACTGCTGATGCATTGCATCTCAGGCTCCCACGTGGCCTCCTAATAGCTATGATTATGCATAGAACCTTAACCAATGGGATGAATTTTCTTCTTAGAACCTTTACATCTCGCTTCAATATCTAAACTAGCTCCTCCACAAAGGTTATATCTGGGCTAACCTCGATCTCCTTAATAAGAACAATATGCGTGGGATCAGAGTTGTAGCGCCTTAACATCGATACATAGAAAACATCATAAATTTGGTCCAACTCTGGAGGTAGCTCTAACTGGTAGGCAACCGGTCCCACTCGTTTCAATACGTGATAGGGTTCAATAAACCTAGGGCTCAACTTGTCCTTGTGACCAAATCTCAATACTTTCTTCCATGGCAAAACCTTAAGAAAAACGAAGTCTCCCACAGAAAAATCGATCTCACAACGCTTCAGATCTGCGTAAGACTTCTGTTTATCGGACGTCGCTTTCAATCGATCTCGAATCAACCTAACTTTATCCTCGGTATCAGAAACTAGTTCAGGGCCCAGAACACGCCGCTTGCCCAACTCAGTCCAACATGAAGGTGTGCGACACCTACGACCATATAATGCCTTGTAAGGTGCCATCTGAATGCTAGACTGATAGCTATTGTTATAAGAAAACTCTGCTTGTGGCAGGTAATCCTCCCAACTGACTCGGAAGGTGATGACACAACTCCTCAACATATTCTCCAGTATCTGAATCACCTTCTTAGACTGATTAGTGATAGGGCTTTGTTCAGAAAAACACAAAAATTTTCCCAAGACAAGGCTTGAACTAAAGACCTCACACACACACCCAGAGCACTTAACCACTGAAGCAGATACACAGTTGTGTCATAAATACACAGAAACAAATATACAAACTTTGAGGCATTACAGCTAAATTACCATGATAGTAAATAATAACATTTAATTACCCTTATTGTATATGCGATGTCCATATTTTTCAACAATCTCCCACTTGGACCACATATATATACTAATTACTCTATAATTACATGTAATTATATAACCTTATCAGCTCAATATTTTACTGTCATATCCAAAAGGCATTTTGAACAATCTTGTCTATTAATTATGTTAACATAGAACCAAGGCAACTTTCGTTGCATATATCGTAACTAAATCCATCCTTGATCACGTATATTAACACAACCAAATGACATAGATCAAGTATTCATGTGTAGCATGGAAATTACATGCAATATGATCTAAACATGTTTATTTCCAACTAGTCCTTCTTAAACCTTAGTGAGATCAAATCTTACCAAAACCAAAGTGTGAATAAACCCCAAAAAACTTTATTTTTGGAGAAAATAAACTTAATATCTGTAAACTGAAATAATTTCAAATGTGTCTATAACATAAAAACATTTAAAAGTACAAACTCCCACAAAAACCAAATATTCTTAAATGATATTACACCCATATGAGCAATGTGCTCATGAAAAACCTTGGGTGTAGTCCCTTAGTAAGCGGATCCGCAATCATGAAGTTTGTCCTAATATGCTTTATAGGCACCTAGCCACTCTGACCTTTTACTTTAACAACCAAAAACTTAAATTCTATGTGTTTTAACTTTGATGTACTCTTGTTGCTATTGGAATAAAAGGCTGCAACTTGTTTTCACAATTTGCACCTTAGTGACAAAATATTGAATTCATATTCCATCAAAAACGGAGTTCTGTATACCTAATAATCTCTAACTGATGAGATCTGTGATATGTGAGTATGTAATCTTTTGTTCTCTAAAAATACCTTGGATGTTATCCAATGGTACAAACCAGGGTTGCTTAAAATATCTGCCTAACATCCCAATAATGTACATAATATTCCAATGTATACAAACCTGGAGGTACATTAGACTTTCCACTGCTAAAATGTAAAAAATCTTATGCATTTTTGTAATCTCAAAATTATTCTTAAGGCATTGATTGAGGCTATACTTATTATTGACAAGTAGTATATCATTAACATATAAAACCAAATATAGAACCTTACTCCCGCTAAACTTATGATATATACTATTATCAACAAAATTTATCTCTAAATCGAATAAGATAATCATTTGGTAAAATTTGTAATATTACTGATGAGAAATCTGCTTAAGCCCATAGATGAAGTTATTTAATTTGCAAATGGTATCCTTTCAAAATTAAGTTTGGGCATGAGGAATCAATTTTTAGTATAAAACTTTATTTTTGCATAATTATAAATTTTTTATATATACTAATAAATTTTAAAAAATAAAAAAAGAAAATTTTATAAGACGAACCAATGTTTGGTGGTCCCTCAAAATTTTTGATAATCCCTCATATTTTTTGTTGATTTAATTAAATATTTTCATTTATTTAAATTTTCAAAATTTAAAAAATTACCATTATATATGATTTACTCCGTATCAAGTATTAGCATGAAAATATAATAATTTAAAACTTACCAATTTTTTCCATTATAAAATCTTAATGAAATTTCTTAATATTCAAATTTATATTTTTTGTTTCAAATTTATACTTTTTACTCCAATTTTTTTTTTGTTTCAAATCCTCATTCTGAAACATACAATAAATTTTGAGACCATATCAAAAATTATGAAGTACTGAAAATTTTGAACGATTACTAAAATTTTGAGGAAGTACTAAGAATTATCCCGAATACGAAAAAACATGAGGGAGTACTAAAAACCATGAGAAAGTACCAATAATTATGAGGGAGTACAAAATAGAGAGAATATAAGAAAGGATCAAGTTAGCAAAAAAGGCCAGTTTATTTCAAAATAATAAAAATAGGACAGTTTTGTTAAAATTGACATAAATGGGTCGATTTTATTAAAACGCGCCTAGTCTTTTCCCCGTGTTTTGCCACATCAGCACTAAAAATGAAAATACCAATTTTTTTGTATCATCTATTAATGTGGAAATAAAACTTATAAAAAAAGCCTTTATATAGACCCAAAGTCTCATTTCCCTTGTTTTATACTTATGAATATGTTTGCAGCTTGTTCTTAGACAATGTGGGATTGCTTCCTTAAATTATGATATATAGACCATGTGTATATATAGACTCATGAATAAGGGTCTTCCACCACTATGCCTAAATAATTATTTTATTTAGATAAAAATCTAAATTATTTAATTTAAGTCTTTTTTTTCACCAATTTTTTAGTATCACAGTTTCAAATCCTGAATAATTTGGAAGGGTATGCCCCCTACTATCTTTATGCACAGAGAAATCTTGATTTTTGTTTTCGTCCATATTGTAATGGCCCAATATTTCCCGGCCCAATATAAATAATAAAAATCAAAATAATGATTAAATATCCTAAAAATGTCCAGTTACAAACCAAAAATTAAAGGCCGCCCAAAATTATACTAGACCCAACTAAAACCCAACCGCACTAAGCCTAATACCCATCAGCCAACCCTAGCCCAATTAGGCCTAATAAGCCCAACCTAAACTAAAAATAGAACCAAAACCCTAGCAGTAACAGCAACCTCTGCGCCGCAGCCGAGCCCTTCTCTGCGCGTGCTGCGCCTCCGTACACCGTACCTGCAAGAAGGACAAACAAACAAAAAACGAGCAGAAATCGACAGAAAATAATAGTGAAAAAAATGAAATAGGTTTTGATATTTCCGGCTATAAAGAGGCCATTTTTTCAAATCTGTAAGGGGGAGGAATATTGTATCAAAAAAAACTATTGAAAGAAAAAGCAATAGAAAACAGTTTTTAAAGGTGATTCGAGTTATTTTTCTTCCTTTTTTTTTCGCTGCTGTTCTTTTTATTTTTTTATTTTTTATTTATTTTTGGTTGATTGATTGTAAAAACAAATATAGAGAAAAAGGGGGCTTAGAACTCATACCTGGATCGGTGCGCCGCCGAATCCCTCATCCATTCAAATCAAAGTTGAATGGGTGGAGGGCTTTCGATTTTGAAGCGGCGTGAAAAGGGTAGTCTCAGGGGCTGATTTTTGTTTGCTTATAAACTGGCATAGGGTTCTGATTTTAGGGTTATAAGTGGCTTTTGTATAGTGCATAAAACGACACCGTTTAGGGCCTGCTTTAGTGGCTCTAAAATGGTGCCGTATTGGTCATTTAACCCCAGCGACCCGCGCGGTGACTTGACCCGGGGAAGGATCCACGCGTTTTGCAGTGCTTGGGTATATTGCACTAATAGGCCTCACGGTTTTGCAGAATATTTCAAATTGGTCCTTTTCTTTTTTGAAACAAATTTTTGCACCGCATTTTGATGTTGTCTCATTTGAGTTCATATCACTGCGCTACGTTTTGGGGAAGCAAAATATTTCTGATCCGGCCCCCATGCAATCCGAGTGTTGCATATTAATCCTTCATTTTATTTTAATTTCATTTGTTTCCCGTTAATTATGTTTACATTGCAGTTTAATCCCTTTTTGTGATTTGCGTTTTTTACTAATTAGTTTTAGATTATTATTAATTTAGTATCATCATCATCATCATCATCATCATCATCATCATCATTATTATTATTATTATTATTATTATTATTATTATTATTAGTACTATTATTATTATTGGTATTATTGGTATTATTATTTTTATCAACTTATTTAAATTTTTTTATGTGCATAGTTTTATTCTATTATGTATTATTCTTTTGCAATTTATTATGTATTATTTATTGTTATATATTTATCATCACTTAGATTAATGGTTTATTTTTTTGTGTAAATTCGATATGTTTTATATACATTCTTTAATATTTTATTCTATAATATATATTTTCTCTAAATTCACTCATTACACATTTTTAGATTTGTAAATATATATTTTTATATAATGCTATTATATAATAAAATTATATGTATACATATTTCATATTAAATTATTTTCATTATACATACATACATAATCTATTGTTAATTTCATATTATTATACAGATATTTTATCTCTTTCAAATATTTTAATATCTTTAATTTATTTCAACTTATTTCAATATTGTTAATTTATTTAAGTTATTTTAACATTTTAATTTATATATATTATATTTATTTCTTAAATTATGTTTAAATTTGTATATTTTATTAGTGTTTATGTAAATTTGCTTGATTTTAATTAGTTTCCTCTTATTAGCCAATGTTGATATTTACATAATGTATGATTGAAATTATTTTCATTATACTTGTTTATATTTGTTTATTGTTCTCATTAGTGTGCATTTTATCTTCGAATTATTCTTTTATGTAATATGTTACCGTCCAATCACACTACATTTATTTTAAAAATCTTGTTTCATTAAAGCATTAGAATCATCTTATTTCATAAATTTTCAAAATACTCGATATTCACAATTCTCGAGAAGATTGTGCCCTAACTTACTGGGCTTCAATTTTTTTGATGAATTTAGATAGCTAATTATTTCTTTTACAATAAAACCATACAAATTTTAAATAAAAGTTTTTCGGGATTTCAAAATGTTTGATCCTAACTCACTGGATATGACATTTTGCTACGTCGAATTAAGAATTTTAAAAATAAAGGCAATATTCGGTATTTAGGAATTTTGGGAAATTGAACCCTAACTTACTAGGTTTTGATTTTTCATTTGACCCAAATAACCAAATATCCTTCTCAAAATGCATGGGTTTTAAAAGTCAAAAGATAAACTTAATTTTGAATATTAAAAATGTTGCGCCCTAACTCACTGGGTGTGACATTTTAGTTCTTTGAAATATGAGTGTTTTATTATTCAATTTATTCAAGTTAAAAGGATTGTATCTTAAAATCTTTTCAAAATTTCGACACTAAGACATTAAATAATCAGTTCGGTACCAATTTTTGATGTTACGAGGGTGCTAACCCTTCCTCGTGCATAACTGACTCCCGAGCCTGTTTTTTCAAATTTCGCAGACCAAAATCATTTTTAAGGTGAGCGATCACACCCCAATAAAGGATCGGTGGCGACTCCAATCTTCATTTCTTTTTTTAAGTCGACAACTCCCATTTTTGTTTTTCTAAGTCGACTCCCGGTTTTTAAAAAAATAAATAAATAATGGTTTCGACAGCTTGGCGACTCTGCTAGGGACAATTAGAGAGTCAAGCTGTAAAATTGATTATTTTTTGTCTTATTGTTGAAAATTGAAAATCTGGTTTGAAAAATTACGATCCTCTCATTGTATTTGTTTGTGTTCTGTGGGTTGAGTTTCATAGAATACTTTCGTATCATATTGCATAAGGACCATTTGGTCTTACCTTTTTTAAGTGCGAGTGAGAAAGTACTCCTTCGTGAGGTTTTCACCTCCTTGCAGGATAGTGGATCACTTTCGATATACATCTGTACCTATGTCTTCGTGAGATTTTCATCTCCATGCAGCCATAGGAAAATGTATTCCCCTGAACCAAACTCAATCCGTATAAACCTATAATGGGTGAGGATCGAGGAATCTGCTGGTTCAGGTACCTTTTCCTTAGAAGCCAAACCACATATAGTGAACCATAGGAACTTGTCCTAGATAGAACTATGCCAAACCCCTTAGAGGTCACCCAAGTAGGTACTCTATTTATTCCCTTGTTTGCGTTTATTTTTTATTAACTTGTTTTTGTTTTGTTATGATTGCATTGCATTTGCATCTTAGAAAAGAGGTGTTGATTCAAGTTTGATTACTAAATTAGAGAGCTTGTCATGGAAAATGAATTTCTTGATAAAGTGGAAGATAATACAATTGCCTGAATATATTTCAAGAAACACAAGAAGGGTGATGGAGGAATACATGAATTTACTTCATGGCTCGAGGATTCAAACTGATTATTCAAGAGTTTTTGACATTCCAATTTCCTTAAACAAGTTGATGAGCATCATAAGGATGAGAGAATGATGGATCGTGACTAGGATCAAGAAAAAGGAGCTAGCAGTGGCATCCATTGGAAATTTGTGAGATTTATCTTAAACATATGGATGAAGGAAAGGATCGATGTTGTCTCTTGGAATGGGAGGGCGAGGCCGTACATGCATCCGTTTGTAAAGAAGTTTGTTTTCTAGTAAAATTTTCTAAATGTAATTGAATCAGAATCAATATCTCTTTAGGCATTCATTTCATGCATTTGCATTACATGACATCATATGCATTAAAGATTATTAAAAAGCCCTAATTGGTTAAAATTATTCCTCAGCTAACCTAGAAAACCAATCAACCAAACACCGTTACGGTACTCGAGCAAAAACCAAAGACATGGATCAAAGATTGGAAAAACTTGAACAGTTCCAAAAGGAGATGCAAGACCAAATTCAGTTGCAAGTACGAGAGCGGCTAGCTAAGATTCAGCAGGATATAATGGACAAAATGCTGGAGTCCCAAAAAAAACATGATGAATCAGTTGACTCAACTTTTGGTTGGAGGAAATGATAAAGTAAAGGGCCTTATGGCTAATGTTGAAGAAGGGGGCAATGAACCTCTCTATCCTCCAGGCTTTACTCCTCCACATGTGCAGACCCAAGTTGAGGTGTACCCGCGCAAATCCTCTGTCACAATCAAGCCTCAGTAATTTCAGGCCGGTGCCTTAAGGCCAATAAACTTCCAAGCCGGGTTAGGATCTAACCCCAGAGATAACCCCATTAATCTTGCCATCCCTGATTTCGACAAAGTGGCTGAAAAAGAAAAAAACAAAGGAAGAATTGCCAAAGCAGCTAAAGGAAAGGTGTAAATGCCTAGAAGAAAAATTCAGGGCAATGGAAAGCTCCGAGAATTATCATGGGATTGATGCCAAAGATTTGAACCTGTTTTCAGATTTGGTACTCCCCTACAAATTTAAAATGCCAGAATTTGAGTAATACAAAGGGATCAGTTGCCTTGAAGTTCATATTACCATGTTTTGTAGGCGTATGACTGGATACGTTAACAATGACCAACTGCTTATACACTACTTTCAAAATAGCCTCACAAGGGCAGCATCCAAGTGGTACAATCAATTGAGCCGTACCTAGATTAGTTCTTGGAGGGATTTAGCACAAGCATTTATGAAGCAGTACAATCATGTAGCAGATATGGTCCCTGATAGAATCACCCTACAAAATATGGAAAAGAAGCTGAATGAAAGTTTCAGGTAATACGCACAAAGGTGGAGGGAGGTTGCCGTCCAAGTTCAGCCACCCCTCTTTGAAAGAGAAACAACAATGCTCTTTGTCAATATGCTGAAGGCCCCGTTCATCACGCATATGTTAGGAAGTGCTACAAAAAGCTTTTCTAACATAGTTATGAATGGAGAAATGACTAAGAATGCTATAAGAACCGGGAAAATTGATGCGAAAGAGAGTAACAAGAGGTCAACCTCAAGGAGAAGAGAAAATAAGGTGAACAACACAGGTTACTCTAAATCAGTTACTATGAGTCAGCCAGGAAAGGTGGTTGATAATCAACAAAATTCATCAAGGCAAGATTCTGGCATGAAGACTGAGAAGTTCCAGTTTACACCAATCCCAATATCGTATAGGGAACTATATAAAAATTTGTTTAATGCACATGTTGTCTCCCCTTTTCATGTGAAACCTCTACAACCTCCGTATCCCAAATGGTATGATGTGAACGCACAATATTATAGGGCACTCAATAGAGAATTTCACTGCCTTCAAAAAGCTAGTTGAAAGACTCATCAACATGGGTGTTGTCAAGTTTGATGACTCATCTAGTGCAGAAAACCCGCTACCCAATCATTATTGATAATGGAGTGAATGCAATGTATGAAGAAGTGTAGGGAAATGTTCACATCAATGTCATATATGAATACGCAATTAAAAAGGGTCCTTGTTAGATATTCGCCCTTATCAACTTGGAGGTGTTCTAAATAATTGGACTGCGAAAGAAATCCCTATAGTATTTAGAGCTTACTTAGAGTAATATTTAGAACACACTTGTTGCTTTTAGCCTAGAAGCAATAAGAACTTCTTTGTGAAATAGGCTCATGTCTGAACGTTATTATTTTAATGAAATACATCTTTGTGGTCATTTTTGAGCAAATGTTCTTTCATTCCATATGAATAATTATTATTTTTTATTCTTTCATCCTTTTGGATTTTCTTCCACATCATTCTTTCATTCATTCATAATCATACTATACAAATAATTATGTATAAATTCATATAGTATTTGTATATTCTTTTGTACCTATAATAGGTCCCTAGATATTAATGACATGAATAACGCTACTACAGACTCAGAATTTCCTTTTGAGCGAGACATGTGTTTAGAGGGATCACATAACTTTAAAGATAACATAGATCGTAGCCTATCTTCGGACTTGTTGACGATGGTAGAGCAAGAAGGAAAATTTTACCTCATGAGGAGACAAGGGAGATTGTAACCTTGAAAGAGGGAAAAGTAATAAAATCAGAACATGCATAGTCGAAGAAATGAAGCAAGACCTTGTTGAGTTACCTCTAAAGTTCAAAGATGTCTTTGTATGATCATATCAGGATATGCCCGGGTTAAACGCTAACAATGAAATCTGCACAACACCACGATATCAGAAATTTGTAGTATGTTTGAGATTAACATCAGGAATGATGCAGTGAAAATTCTCTGCCGGGGCAATGCCTTCTTCTTTGGCTTATCATAGTTTTGCTCATTGAAGTTGAGTTTCCATCTCTCCGATTTTTTGTTGGATTTTATCCCGATTGAAGAGGAAGATTCAAAGATTTCCATCATAGTTAAATTTTGCCCCAGAAGGCTACATGAGAGAAACCTGATACCAAAGAAGATCTTTCGCATACAAAATGAAATTGGAAGATCTTGTGTGGAAGACTTTATCTGAAAAAATTGATTCTGGTCAAAAGGGATAACAAAGACTTGTCTAATCCTATGAGTTCAGATCCAATTAGAAAAAAAATATTTCAAAAAAGAAAGAAAGAAAGAATAAAAAAATCAAAATCAAAATCAAAAAATATTTCAAAAAAATGATGAATAAAAAAATGAAAATGATGAAAAAGAAAAAGAAAAAGGAAAGGAAAAGAAAAAGGAGAGGCTAAGGCGAAAACCCACAAAGGACGCCTTAAGTTCTAAAAGAGAAAAAAAAGAGACCAAGGTGAAAACCCGTAAATGGCACTTTGAGTCATAAAAATAAAAAAATAAAAAAAGAAGAAAAAACGAAAATGGATAGGCCAATGTGAAAACCCACAAAGGGCACCTTGAGACCAAAGGGGATTTGAGTTGAAAACCCGAAAAGGGCAGCTCAAATTTTAGATCAGAATGGGGCATGAGATGATCAGAGCAGCTCAAAGTTTAATCAAATTGGGGCATGTGGTGATCTTGCTATACCTGAATCAACAGAAAATGGTAGGCGATATCTTGGGGCATCGACAAAATACTGTAGCTCTCTTAAACACATGTCAAACTCAGAATAGTCTTCAGAAAGTTTGTGTAGAGAAGTTCAAGCTGCGATATCTGGGGCACTTAGTCTTCATACTATTTATATTGAATTTTCTATTCTTGGAATACTTCATTCTTTTTCAAGATACATGTACCCAATTAATCCCTCTTTCATTTCTTTGATAATTTATTCATTTTGAGCTATGCTCCCAAATCAATTCTATTTTATCCATTGGTATGATCTGTTTGCAAGTATGCTGCATTAGAATAATGACTAATAAACTAATAATACTTTCAGAAGGGAAGTTTTGCATATTACTCTAGAAGTTTCTAAATAATACAGGAACCTGAAACATGACTATTGTTTAGAAGGCACCAAATTTAAAAGTTGAAATATCTAAGAAGGAAAACCCTAAATTAAGATTATCCCTTCAAATTTTGTTGTCAAAACATTGGTTGAACAAGATGACGAGATGCTGTGTCGGTGATAAAGCTTCAATGAACAAACAAGTAATGATCACCGAGTGATAAGAGGTTTTCTTGGAGAAGAAAGTTCTACAGTTGTGCTTAAACTTTTGGTACGACACCTTGAGAATGGTGCAAGGCCAAAGAGATTCACATTTTGTATCCTTGAATTACAGTAGGAGAAGATTGAGAAAGAGCCAGATCTTATACTCCTAAATTATAGTGGGAAGAAGATAATTCAAATTTTATGTCCCAAAGGTCACAATGGATTGAACCTTGAAGATTACAGTGGGGGCAATTCGATTAAGTAAGATATGAGTGTTACCAGTCGAATAAGATAATGTTTTGACGTGTTGGTAATGAGGCCTTAATGAACAATGAGCAATAACAACTCAAACATTAAGATATCATTTTCATGACATTTTTGCATTCATGCATGCACATTTGGTTAGGAGATTTTGATTCATTCCGATCATAACATCCTAATCACTAGGCATAAATAGGCTATGTAAGGGATTCTATAGGTCATGTTCCCTAGAGAACAAATCGAAGAAACCAATCCTATCTCCCTGAAGTTGTAGTGGAGTGAATTAAAACCACAGATCTTATCTCTCTGAAGTTGCAGTAGAGCAGATCGCATCCAATCTTATCTCCCTGAAGTTGCAGTGGAGTAGACGAAGAAACCAATCATCTCTCTCTAAAGTTGAAGTGGAGCGGATTAAAACCACAGATCTTATCTCTCTGAAGTTGCAATAGAGCATATCGCATCCAGTCTTATCTCTCTGAAGATGCAGTGGAGCAGACAGAAGAAACCAATCCTATCTCCCTGAAGTTACAGTGGAGCGAATTAAAACCACAGATCTTATCCCTTTGAAGTTTTAGTAGAGCATATCGCATCTAGTCTTATCTCCCTGAAGTTGCAGAGAAGCAGACAGAAGAAACCAAAAGCAGACAGAAGAAACCAATCCTATCTCCCTGAAGTTGCAGTGGAGCAGATTAAAACCACAAATCTTATCTCTCTGAAGTTGTAGTAGAGCAGATTGCATCCAGTCTTATCTCCCTGAATTTGCAGTGGAGCAAACAGAAGAAACTAATCCTATCTCCCTGAAGTTGCAGTGGAGTAGATTAAAACCACAGATCTTATCTCTCTGAAGTTGTAGTAGAGCAGATTGCATCCAGTCTTATCTCCCTGAAGTTGCAGTGGAGCAGACAAAAGAAACCAATCCTATCTCCTTAAAGTTGCAGTGGAGCGGATTAAAACCACATATCTTATCTCTCTGAAGTTGCAATAGAGCAGATCGCATCCAGTCTTATCTTTTTGAAGTTGCAATGGAGCAGACAGAAGAAACCAATCCTATCTCCCTAAAGTTGCAGTAGAGCGGATTAAAACCACAGATCTTATCTCCTTGAAGTTGCAGTAGAGCAGATCGCATCGAGTCTTATCTTCCTGAAGTTGCAGTGGAGCAGATCCAAATGATGGATCTCATCTCTCTGAAGTTACAGTAGAGCAGATCGCATCAGACTTATCTTTAAGTTGTAGAAGAACAAGTTGAAGCTATAGGTTTTATCTCCCTGAAGTTGCGGTGGAGCAGATTAAAAATAGTAAATTTTGTTCTTTTTAGAAGATACAAGGTACAAATCCTATTTCTCTGATGTCGCAGTGGAATGGATTGAAGCACCAATTCCTATACCTATGAAGATGCATTAGGTTGGAATGAGGCTACTTGAAGAAATAGAGCACCAAGGTCCAGCACGACCGGGTAAAATTGGCCATTTTAAAGTCTTTGCTCCATTCCCGTTACCCGGCAATGAGCAAAGAGGGGCAGATGTAATGGCCCAATATTGCCCGGCCCGATATAAATAATAAAAACCAAAATAATGATGAAATGTCCAAAAATGTCCAGTTACAAACCAAAAATTAAAGGCCCAAAATTATACTGGACCCAACTAAAACCCAAACCCACTAAGCCTAATTCCCATCAGCCAACCCCAACCCAATTAACCATAATAAGCCCAACCTAAACTAAAAACAGAACCAAAACCCTAGCAGCAACAGTAGCCTCTACGCTGCAGCCAAGCCCCTCTCTGCTCGTGCTGCGCCTTTCTGCGCGTACGCTTTACCGCCTCCGTACACCGTACCTGCAAGATGGACAAACAAATAAAAAACGAGCAGAAATCGACAGAAAATAACAGTGAAAAAAAGTGAAATAGGTTTTGATATTTTCGGCTATAAAGAGGCCATTTTTTCAAATCTGTAAGCGGGAGGAATATTGTATCCAAAAAAACTATTGAAAGAAAAAGTAATAGAAAACAGTTTTTAAAGGTGATTCAAGTTAGTTTTCTTCCTTTCTTTTCGCTGCTGTTCTTTTTATTTTTTATTTTTTATTTTTGATTGATTGATTGTAAAAAAATATATATAGAAAAAAGGGGCTTAGAATTCATCCTTGGATCGATGCGCCGCCGAATCCCTCCTCCATTCAAATCGAAGTTGAATGGGTTGAGGGCTTTCGATTTCGAAGCGGTATGAAGAGGGTACTCTCAGGGGCTGATTTTTGTTTGCTTATAAACTGGCATAGGGTTCTGATTTTAGGGTTATAAGTGGCTTTTGTATAGTGCATAAAACGGCACCGTTTAGGGCCTATTTCAGTGGCTCTAAAATGGTGCCGTATTGGTCATTTAACCCCAGCGACCCGCGCGGTGACCCAACCTGGGGAAGGCTCCACGTGTTTTGCAGTGCTTGGGTATATTACGCGTATAGCCCTCTCGGTTTTGCAGAATATTTCAAATTGGTCCTTTTCTTTTTTTTAATCCTGGCCCCGCATTCTGATGTTGTCTCATTTGAGTCCATATCACTGCGCCGCGTTTTGGGGAAACAGAATATTTCTGATCCGGCCCCCATGTAATCTGAGTGTTGCATTTTAATCCTTCATTTTATTTTAATTTCATTTGTTTCCCGTTAATTCTGTTTCAATTGCAGTTTAATCCCTTTTTGTTATTTGCGTTTTTTACTAATTAGTTTAAGATTATTATTAATTTAGTATCATTATTATTATTATTATTATTATTAATACTATTATTATTATTATTGGTATTATTATTCTTATTATTTTTATTATTTTTATCAACTTATTTAAATTTTTTTATGTGCATAGTTTTATTCTATTATGTATTATTCTTTTGCAGTTTATTGTGTATTATTCATTGTTATATATTTATCATCACTTAGATTAATCGTTTTTTTATGTAAATTCGATATGTTTTATATACATTCTTTAATATTTTATTCTATAATATATATTTTTTCTAAATTTACTCATTACACATTTTTAGATTTGTAAATATATTTTTTTAATATAATGCTATTATATAATAACATTATATGTATACATATTTCATATTAAATTATTTTCATTATACATACATACATAACCTATGTTAATTTCATATTATTGTATAGATATTTTATCTCTTTTAAATATTTTAATATCTTTAATTTATTTCAACTTATTTCAATATTGTTAATTTATTTAAATTTATTTTAACATTTTAATTTTTATATATTATATTTATTTCTTAAAATTATGTTTAAATTTGTATATGTCATTAGTGTTTATGTAAATTCTCTTGATTTTAATTAGTTTCCTCTTATTAGCCAATGTTGATATTTACATAATGTATGATTGAAATTATTGTCATTATACTTGTTTATATTTATTTATTGCTCATTACTCATTAGTGTGCATTTTATCTTCGAATTAATCTTTTGCGTAATATGTTACCGTCCAATCACACTACATTTGTTTTAAAAATCATGTTTCATTAAAGCATTAAAATCATCTTATTTCGTATATTTTCAAAATACTCGGTATTAACGATTCCCGAGAAGATTGTACCCTAACTTGTTGGGCTTCAATTTTTTTGATGAATTTAGATAGGCAATATAACCATACAAATTTTAAATAAAAGTTTTTTGGGATTTCAAAATGTTGGATCCTAACTCACTGGATATGACATTTTGCTACCTCGAATTAAAGATTTTAAAAATAAAGGCAATATTCGATATTTAAGAATTTTAGGAAATTGAACCCTAACTTACTGGGTTTTGATTTTTTATTTGACCCAAATAACCAAATATCCTTCACAAAATGCATGGGTTTTAAAAGTCGAAAGATAAACTTAGTTTTGAAGATTAAAAATGTTGCGCCCTAACACACTGGGTGTGACATTTTAGTTCTTTGAAATAAGAATGTTTTATTATTCAATTTATTCAAGTTAAAAGGATTGTATTTTAAAATCTTTTCAAAATTTCGACACTAAGACATTAAATAATCAATTCGGTACCAATTTTGGACGTTACGAGGGTGCTAACCCCTCCTAGTGCGTAACCGAATCCCAAACCTATTTTCTCAAATTTCGCAGACCAAAATCGTTTTTAAGGTGAGCCGATCACACCCCAATGAAGGATCGGTGGCGACTCCAATCTTTATTTCTTTTTTAAGTCGACAACGCCCATTTTTGTTTTTCTAAGTCAACTCCAGTTTTTAAAAAACATATAAAAATGGTTTCGACACATACATATTATTATTTTTTGTTAAAATAGATTAAGTCCTGTATTCTTGATAAGTTTGGAATTTAGGCCTTTTATTTTTGTTTCAAATAATTTAGTTTTTCTATTTTTTGAATTTAAAATACAAGCCTAATTGTTAACATTGCTAAAATCATTTTGTTAAATTCATTGGTGTGACTAAATAAAAAAATTCACAAATATTGTAACATCTAGATTGATGATTAAACTGACCAACCCATCGATTTTTTATTTAATCGTTTAACAATATTTAAATGAAAAATTCAAATAAGTTCTAGATTTTTCGACAAGTGTTGAACTTTGATTTTCAACACGTAGCTCTAAATTATGTCAGATAAAAGACAAAACTGAAAATTGTGCAAGAGAAAAGAAAGAACAGTATCCTTAAATTATTACTCTTTTCAGAGTAAATTATAAACCTTCAAATTAAAGTGCAGCCCAACTATTTTAAATATGCATTTGGAAAAATTAAATTATTTTAAAGATCCCGAACCATGAACCAAAAACCCATTACACAAACCTTGAATTCCAAACTTGTAACATGTAACCCCAAACTCTTAAACCTTGAACTTGAACCCCAAACCTGAACCTTAAACCTTAAATCTCAAACCCAAACCCCGGACCTCAGGGTTCAGTGTTCAAGGTTTAAGATTCATGGTTTGGTGTTCAAGGTAAAATAATTATCAAAATTATTTGTCAATGACATGGAAAAAATTGCACAAAAAATAAGTAATTTAATTTCAGTTAAATTAACTTGGAGAAGATATTAGATATAGATTAATGTATAATAATATTTTTTTATATTTAAATTTTAATATTGGGTAACTCCCCATGATTCCATATTGTGATAGAGAAAAACAACGGTTACATAGTGTTTCCTGTTAACATGGTATATTTATTTCTTATTGTATTCGACAATTTCGAGGTTAGGATATGGGTTTCTCCAAGTCTCACTTAAATATTCAAACAAGTCAAAAATGTGATTAGGAATGTTGTTAAAATAATGGGAAAAAGAAGATTGTAAACTAGAACGAAATAAAAGAGGATATAACTTACCCATATCTTGAAATTAAGGGGAAAAACAAGAGGTTGATGAAGATGGAAACATGAAAGCTAAGAAGAGAAAGAAAAGCAAGAGAAGTTGAGGAAAGAAAGAAAAGCGAGAGAAGCAGAGAAGTGAAAGAAGAACAAGAGGTTGATGAAGATGAAGATGAAGATGAAGATGAAGAGAGAAAACAGCCAAGTGCAACTACTGTATATGTAAAAAGGGCTAGTAGGGGTCGCAACCCTCCTAAAATAAAAAAAAGATTTACATAACTTTGAAATATAATGTATAATTTTTATTAAATACATGGATCAAATTGATAAAAATGTAAAATCAAATAATATATTAAGCAAATTTAATATAAAATTAGGTAAATTGCATATGGCAAGAAGAATTTGATATATGAGAATTTCATATAAGCAAATTGTGAATAACTTACATTAGAATGATCTTAAAAGCTAATGTTTTTAGGTACCAATAAAATTTTGCCACGTCACCAAATTTTAAAGACATGAAATTATTATTATACAATCATCAATAGATAAATTATTTTAGTGACCCTCCCCACCACATTATTCATGGTATTTTTTAATTATTTAATGATATTTCAACAATTTTTTCCAAGTAATTGACATATAATTTTTCTATTTTTTACCCTAAACCCTAAATTAAGAATCTCAAACCATGAACCCAAAACCTATAACCTTGAACCCTAAATCCAAAACTCATAACCTATAACCCCAAACACTTGAACCTTGAACCTTGAATCTCGAACCTTAAGGTTTCGAGGTTCAAGGTTTAAGATTCATGGCTCAAGTTCAAGGTTTTGGGGTTCAGGGTAAAATAATTATCAAAATTATATGTCAATGACATGGAAAAAATTGCACAAAAACAAGTAATTTAATTATAGTTAAATTAAGTTGGAGAAGATATTAGATATAGATTAGTATATAATAATACTTTCTTATATTTAAAATTTAATATCAGGTAACACCCTAGAATTCCATATTGCGACACAAATAAATAGTAGTTCCTTAATGTTTCATGTTAACATGATCTCTTACTTTCTTATTGTATTAGATAGTTTTGAGGTTTTGATATGGGTTTTCCCAACTCTCACTTAAATATTCGAACATTTCACAATGTGAGTAGGAATGTTGTTAAAATAATGAGAAAAAGAAGATTGCAAACTAGAATGAAATAAAGAAGAATATAGCTTACCCATGTCTTGAAATTAATGGGAAAAACAAGAGGTTGATGAAGATGGAAACGTGAAAGCAGAGAAGAGAAAGAAAAGCAAAAGAAGAAAATGAGAGAAAGAAAAGCAAAAGAAGAAGAGAAGAGAAATAAAACCAAAAGAAGAAAATAAGAGAAAGAAAAATAAGAGGTTGATCAAGATTAAAAGAGAAAACAGCCAAGTGCAACTACTGCATATATATAAAGGAGGGCTGCCAGGGGCCCTAACCCTCCTAAATTTAATACAAAAATAAGTAAATTGCAAATGGCAGGCAGAATTTGATATCTAAGAATTTCATATTAGGAAATTGGGAATAACTTACATTAGGATGATCCTAAACACTAAGGTTTTTATTTGACCCAAAAACTGAGGTTTTTAGGCACCAATAAAATTTTGCCACATCATAAAATTTTAAAGACATGAAATTATTATTATAGATTAACCTATAGAGAAATTATTTTGTAGACCCTTCCCACCACAATATTCATGGTCCTTTCCAATTATTTAATGACATGTCAACAAATTTTCCAATGTTATAGACACGTAAATTTGCTACTTTTTTACCATGAACCCTAAACCCCAAAACCTAAATCTAGAATCTTGAACTCTAAACCCAAAACCTAGAACCTAACTACTAAACATGTAATCTCAAACCCTAAATCTCAAACTCATAACCCCAAACCCTTAAACTCTAAACCCAAATAATAAACCCCAAACTCAGACCTTAAACCATAAATCTTGAACCCGACCCCTGAACCTCGGGGTTTAGGGGTTAAGGTTTAAGATCCAGGGTTCGAGTTTAAGGTTTGAGGTAAAATAATTATCAAAATTATGTGCTAATGACATGAAAAAAAATTGCAAAAAAATAAGTGATTTCGTTAAAGTTAAATTAAGTTGGAGAAGATATTAGATATAGATAAGTGTATAACACTACTTTGTTATCTTTAAAATTTAATACCAAGTAATGCCCACAATTCCATATTGCGACACAGATAAACAATGGTTACATATTGTTTCTTGTTAACATGGCCTCTTAATTTCTTATTGTATTTGACAGTTTTGAGGTTAGGATATGGGTTTCTCCAACTCTAAGTTAAATATTCAAAAACGTCAAAAATGTGAGTAATAATGTTGTTACAATAATGAGAAAAATAAAATTGTAAACTAGAATGAAATTAAGAAGGATATAGCTTACCTATGTCTTGAAATTAAGGGGAAAATCAAGACGTTGATGAAGATGGAAAGGTGAAAGCAGAGAAGAGAAAGAAATGCAAGAGAAGTAGAGTAGAAAAAGAAAAACAAGAAAAGCAGAGAAGAGAAAGAAAAACAAGAGGTTGATGAAGATGAAGATGAAGAGAGAAAATAACCAAGTGCAACTATTGCATATATATATAAGGGGACTGGAAGGGGCCCCAACCCTCCTAAAATTAAAATATATATATTTACATAGCTTTGAAATAAAATGTATAATTTTTATTTAATACATGGATAAAATTTAATAAAAATGTAAAACAAAATGATATATTTAGAAATTTTAATATAAAAATAAGTAAATTGCAGATGGTAAGCAGAATTTGATATATGAGAATTTCATATTAACAAATTGGGAATAACTTACATTACGATAATCCTTAAAACTAAGGTTTTTAGGCACCAATAAATTTTGCCACATCATCAAATTTTAGAGACATGAAATTGTTATTATACATTCATCTATAAAGAAATTATTTCATTAACCTTTCCTAGTACATTATTCATGATCTTTTCCAATTATGTAATGACATTTCCATAATTTTTTCCATGTAATTGACACTTAATTTTTCTAATTTTTTTACTCTAAACACCAACCTGAGAACCCTAAATAAAGAATCCCAACTCATGAGCACAAAACCTAGAACCCTAAACTCTAAACATGTAACCCCAAACCTTAAATCACAAACTTATAACCCATAACCTCAAATTTTTAAACCCTAAACTTAACCTTGAATCTTAAATCTCAAAGCTCGATATTCGAGGTTTAAGGTTTAAGATTCATGGTTCGAGTTTAAAGTCTGGGGTTTAGGGTAAAATAATTATCAAAATTATGTGTTAATGACATGGAAATAATTGCTTAAAAATTGCACAAAAATAAGTAAATTAATTAAAGTTAAATTAAGTTGGAGTAGATATTAGATATAGATGAGTGTATAACAATACTTTGTTATCTTTAAAATTTAATATCGGCTAACTCCCCACAATCCCATATTCGACACAGATAAATAGTAGTTACATAGTGTTTCCTGTTAACATGGTCTCTTAATTTGTTATTGTATTCGACAGTTTTGAGGTTAGGATATGGGTTTCTCAAACTCTCTCTTAAATCTTCAAAAATGTAAAAAATGTGAGTAATAATGTTGTTAAACTAATGAGAAAAGGAAGATTGTAAACTAGAACGAAATAAAAAAGGATATAGCTTACTTGTGTCTTGAAATTAACGGGAAAAGCAAGAGGTTGATGAAGATGGAAACGTGAAAGCAGAGAAGAGAAAGAAAAGCAAGCGAAGTAGAGTAGAGAAAGAAAAGCAAGAGAAGCAGAGAAGAGAAATAAAAACAAGAGGTTGACAAAGATGAAGAGAGAAAACAACCAAGGGCAACTACTGCATATAATAAAGAGGGGCCTAGTAGGGGCCCCAACCCTCCTAAAATTAAAAATATATATTTACATAGCTTTGAAATAAAATGTATAATTTTTATTAAATATATCGACCAAATTGAATAAAAATGTAAAATTGAATGATATATTAAGAAAAATTAATTTAAAAATAAGTAAATTGTAGATGGCAGGTAGAATTTGATATATGAGAATTTCATATTAGCGAATTGGGAATAACTTACATTATGATAATCCTAAAAACTAAGGTTTTTAAGCACCAATTGAATTTCACCACATCATCAAAATTTAAAAACATGAAATTATTATTATACATGTAACGCCCCAAAATATGAACAATTAAACCTCAAGGTTCGGGGTTCAAGCTTTAAGATTCAGGGTTCGACTTTAAGGTTTGAGGTTCAAAGTAAAATTATTATCGAAATTATATGTCAATGACATGAAAAAATTTTCACAAAAATTGCACAAAAAATACATAATTTAATTGTTAAATTTTTTTGGAGAAGATAGAAGATAGAAGATATTTAAAATTTAATACCAGGTAACTCCCCACAATAGCATATTGCGACACAAAAAACAACAGTTACATAGTGTTCCTTGTTAACATGGTCTCTTAATTTCTTATTGTATTTGACAATTTTGAGATTAGGTTATGGGTTTCTCCAACTCTCTTAAATCTTCAAACATGTCAAAAATGTGAGTAGGAATGCTATTAAAATAATGAGAAAAAGAATATTGGAAACTAGAACAAAATAAAGAAGGATATAACTTACCTAGGTCTTGAAATTAAGGGAAAAATCAAGAGGTTTGTGATGATGGAAACATGAAAGGAGAGAAGAGAAAGAAAAGCAAGAGAAGTAGAGGAGAGAAAGAAACACAAAAGAAGTAGAGAAGAGAAAGAAAAACAAGAGAAGTGTAACATCCCAAAATTTAGCTTGATGAGAATGTAGAATTATATAAAAAAAATAAGGATTTAGCTAAGTGGTTAGTTGTTAAATGTGAATCCATACCATTGTAAACCTAGGTATAAATGTTAATTTTACACAAAATAACCACTCTTTAATCCTTTTCTTCTCCACCCTAGCCATCCCTCTCTTTCTCTCCCTTTCATTGGTTTCAATTTTTTTTTTCCCTCCATTGTTGTCGTCGTCCATAACACCTAGTTTTACCATCTTTTTCTTTTCTTTTTTCCACATGATTTTGCATCATCTCCTCCATCACCTTGCTTCTATTTTCCCTTAAATCAACCCCAAATCTGAAATCTTGAACCTCCATGATCGATTCCTAACATCATCTAGTTTGTGTAAGATCTTTTTTCCTCTCGATTTCTTTTTAAATCTTGGTAAATAAAAATATAAATTTCTAGATCCAAAATTTTGGGGATTTTAAAATATTTTCTGGGTATTTTTTTAGCTTTTTAATCTATTACAAAAGTGGTTTTAAATCAGCCCCAAATTTGGCCACCGCGGGTGCTGGTGTACACGCCTATGGGTAAGAAAGGGGGTTGTTTTTCTTTAATTCTTTCACATCGTTTTCCCACATGATTTTTGGTTCTTGAACCCCTCCTAATCATCCTTGAATCACATGTTAATTAGGAAAATTTATTCTTGATCAATCGATAATTCGGATTTGACAATTCGGGAAGCATAATTGTGGGTAATCGTAAACTAGTTTGTTGTTTCGACATAGATTTTGGGGAATGGTTATGTATTGATTAAACGAAAGATTTTAATCAAGGTTAGATACTGATTTTCTAGTATTTAAATGTGTTATGTGTTGATCTGAACGCTCTGAATCAATAGTAAAGCTGAAAGACGTTTGCGCGTATGATTCACCTAAAATCAGTATAAGAAATCTAACTAGTTTGGATTCGAAAAATAGTTGTAATTCTGATGATTGGATAGAACCCATAAGTGGGTGTTTAGGGGTTTTTTAAGAGGTGTATTAATTAATTTCTATACTAATTTAATTTCATTTAGGTCCATTTTAAAGGTTATTAGAAAACGGAAAAATTCACTAGTGTGCTGCAAAAGAGTATAAATAAGGTATGAGACCTAAACTCAATAACTTGTTTGGTAATAGTAATTATTATGATTTAATTGATGATTTAGCTTTCTGGTTGGGCTTGACTTACTATCTAGGTAATTAAATTTGTAAGTGATCGAATCAGGCACGTTTCAAGCCCTAACTATTTGGCATGGAAGCATCGTTGCTAGTTTGACTAAATGATTGACATTGTCATGAATGTTTGGTTACTTTGATATATGTTTGGGTTGTATGTATAACATGGTTATAAATTAAATAAAGCTTATGCATGATATATTCGTACAAGTGGTTTGTTATGATATGTTCGAAAGATTGTTATACATGCACACAAAGAAAATTTGTAAGCATGAAATTGTGATTTGTTGAATGATACCATTTTATGGGTAAATTGAAAGTTGGAATATTATTTCCATTCACTGAAAGTATTTGATAATTGAGGCCATGTGTTGAAAATTTCAATTAAATGTGAAAGTATTAATTTATGGCTATGTATGATATTATATGACATGTTGCATATGAATTGGGGCGGGTTATTTTGTGGTTGACGGAGGAGTTCTGTGGAGTACTGGTAGAATATTAAGTCTGCATTTATACATAGTTAGTGCAATGCATCTATATTGTTTGATTGTTTAGACTCACACTGAGCTTATTAAGTTCACCCCATTACTTCAACTTCTCAGATAATGAACAGAATTAGGATCAGATTTGGTATATGGACGTACAACGAACTTTGGACTCATTTTCACACCATTATTTTTATTTCATTTCTACTTAAAATTTCCTAGTATTATTTGGGTTTTGGATTGTAAAATTATTTGAACTGTAGTTTGGGACTGCTTTTTTTTTTTGGGTTTTCATGCATGCATGGTATTCATATTTGGGATTTAATATTGGTTATATGTTGAAATTGGATTGAACATGTCACTCGACTAAAGTAATAATTGGGAATTTTACTCGTTTTACCGCTGCAAATAAGATAATCAAAATGTTTTCCTTCTAGGGTAATGTCGTGCAATGTTTTCTAAAAACCATGCCGGTTCTGGTATCTGACTTAATAAAGGTTGATTTAGTTAAATGAATGTTTCGCCAAAATTAACAAAGGTAATCGTGATTTCATTAAAAGAGAGTGTTTTAGAGGTTTCAACTATTGATAGTGTAGGATTGACACTTAGGTGTCCAATGTGACATTCATGATTCGGCCATAATGTCTAGGCCGAGTGTGGGAGGTTATAAGAAGGATATGAGAGAAACAAATGCAAGAGAAGAAAAGAGGAGAAAGGAAGTTGATGAAGATGAAGAGAAAAACAACCAAGTACAACTACTGCATCTATATAAAGGGGGGCTGGCAGGGGCCTCAGCCCTCCTAAAATTTAAAAAAAACATTTATATAGCTTTGAACTAAAATGTATAATTTTTATTAAATAAATAGATCAAATTGAATAAAAATATAAAATCGAATGATATATTAAAGAAATTTAATATAAAAATAAGTAGATTGCAAATGGTAGAAAAGAATTGATATATGTGAATTTCATATTAGCAAATTGGGAGTAACTTACATTTGGATGATCCTAAAAACTAAGGTTTCTAGGCACCAATAAAATTTTACCACATCATCCAATTTTAAAGACATGAAATTATTATTATACATTCACCTATAGGGAAATTAGTTTATTGACCCTTCCCACCACATTATTCATGGTCATTTCCAATTATTTAATGACATTTCAACAATTTTTTCCATGTAATTGACACATAATTTTTCTATTTTTTTACTTGGACCCCAAACCCTAAACTCTAAATCAAGAATTATGAACCATGAATCTAAAACCTAAAACCTTAAACCCATAACACTGAACACTAAATCTTGATCTCGTAACTCCTAAACCTAAACCCTTGAATCCTAAACTTAAACTTTGAACCGAACCCAAACCTTGAACCTTAAATCCTAAAACCAAACCCCCAACCTCAAGGTTCGAGGTTTAAGCATTAAGATTTAGGGTTTGAGTTTGAGGTTTGGTTTAAGGTAAAATTATTATCGAAATCATGTGTCAATAACATGGAAAAAATTGCACAAAAGTTGCAGAAAAAATAAGTAATTTAATTAAAGTTAAACTTAGTTGGAGAAGATATAAGATATAGATAATTGTATAATAATACTTTGTTATATTTGAATTTAATATCGGGTAACTCCCCACATTTGCATATTGCGACATAGATAAACATCAGTTACATAGTGTTTCCAGTTAGCATGGTCTCTTAATTTCTTATTGTATTCGACAATTTTGAGGTTAGGATATGGGTTTCTCCAACTCTCTCTTAAATCCTCAAACATGTCAAAAATGTGAGTAGGATTGCTGTTAAAATAATGAGAAAAAGAATATTGTAAACTAGAATGAAATAAAGAAGGATATAGCTTACCCAATTCTTGATGAAGATGGAAACATGAAAGGAGAGAAAAGAAAGAAACACAAGAGAAGCAGATAAGTGAAAGAAAAACAAAAGAAGCAAAGGAGAGAAAGAAACGCAAGAGAAACAAAGCAGAGAAAGAAAAACAAAAGGTTGATGAAGATGAAGAGAGAAAACAACCAAGTACAACTACTTCATATATATAAAGGGGGGCTGGCAGGGCCTCAGCCCTCGGAAAATGAAAAAATAGATTTCCATAGATTTGAACTAAAATGTAGAATTTTTATTAAATACATCGATCAAATTGAATAAAAATGTAAAATTAAATCATATATTAAGCAAATTTAATTTAAAAATAAGTAAATTGTACATTACAGATAAGATTTTGTATATGTGAATTTCATATAAGCAAATTGGGAATAGCATACATTAGGATTATTCTAACAACTAAGAACCAAATTTTTTTTCCACCTCATCAAATTTTAAAGACATGAAATGGTTATTATACATTCACCTATAAAGAAATTATTTTATACACCCTTCCCACTACAAGATTCATGGCCTTTTCCAATTATTTAATGACATTTCAACAATTGTTTTCATGTTAGTGACTCATAATTTTGCTATTTTTTACCCTGAACCCCAAATCTACAATCTCAAACCATGAACCCAAAACTTAGAACTCTAAAACCTTAAACCCTAAAATGCTTAACCTCGAATCTTGAATATCGAACTCATAACCTAAACCTTAAATCTTGAACCCAAACCTTAAATTTTAGGATTTAGGGTTTAGGGTTTAGGATTCATGGTTTGAGTTCAAGGTTTGGGATTCGACATAAAATTATTATCGAAATTATGTGTCAAAAACATGGAAAAAATTGCACAAAAAATAAGCAATTTAATTAAAGTTAAATTATGCTGGAGAAGATATTAGATATAGATGAATGTTTAATAATTCTTGGTTATACTTAAAATCTAATATCGGGTAACTCCCGACAATACCATATTACGACACAGATAAACAATGATTACATATTGTTTCCTGCTAACATGGTCTCTTAATATCTTATTGTATTCGAGAATTTTGAAGTTAGGATATTGGTTTCTCGAACTCTCACTTAAATCTTCAAACATGTAAAAAAAATGTGAGTATGAATGCTATTAAAATAATGAGGAAAAGAATATTATAAACTAGAACGAAATAAAGGAGGATATCGGTTACTTATGTCTTGAAATTAATGGGGAAAGCAAGAGGTTTATGAAGATGGAAACGTGAAAAACAAGAGGTTGATGAAGATGAATAGATAAAAATACCAAGTGCAACTACTACATATATATAAAGGGGCTTGGCAGGGGCCTCAGCCCTCCTAAAATTAAAAAAAAAATAGATTTACATAGCTTTGAACTAAAATGTATAATTTTTATTAAATATGTGACGCACCAAAAATTCAAGTGTCTTTAAGAGGGTGTCTTCCTTTAAAGGACTGACTTGTGTCTTGATGAAATCTAGGTTAGTGCGAGTGGAGACTTGCGCCCTTCTCATAAACAGGTGTGTGATAACACCCCCTCAACTGCAACCGGCAAAAGCCAAAAAGCCGAAAAAGACGGCATTTGAAGCCACATGAGCACGTGAACGATCGTGTGGTAAACTGAACCTACGGAGCATGGTGTTGGACTGTAGAGGCCTCCATGAGCATTTTCATGGACTTAGGCCGTAATGGGCCACGTTGAGCCGAAATGGGCCATGTGGGCCAAATAAGATCGTGGGCCCCACATGAACGAAATCAACTAACTATGGTGATTATTGGGCTGGGATATAAAGTTCCCACAGTCGTGGTGGATTCTAGGTTAAGTAGGGTGCACGAACATGTGGGCCCCGTGGCCATTTATATTGTTTTACCCGTTTAGGTTACCTGTGTTGCTCGAGACGACTATAGACCTTTTGTGGGGTCAATAAAATGACTGAAATACCCCTAAAAGGTAAAATGACCAAAATACCCCATAGGGTAAAAGGACTGTTATACCCCTAGAAGTCGAAATGTCTGTATGGCTTTATGTATGTACGACCGATTTGCTCTACGATATGTATGTTTATGATTGAATATAATACCCTGCATTCACGTATGATTTTTGACATGACATACTACATGGGGTTGGGATATTGATATGGGGGAAGTACACTATACTGGTGGCTTTGCCACATATACTGTTATTGGCAGCTTCACTGCGATACTTTTACTAGCAGCTTTGCTACGATATTGGTGTGTTGGCTGGGTGGGTCAATTTTATCCCCACATGGTGTTTTATTGGTACGGAGTGGTGTGTTGGCTGGATTGAGATGGGTTGCATTACCACACTGTTATTGTATTGGGCTAAGGCCCACACCGTACTATAACAGCATAGGGCTTAGGCCTAAATTGTTACTGCATGTTGTAGGCTGACTGTTTGGTAGGGGATTGCACACTGAGTTTTGTAAACTCACCCTCTCCTTTAACTGTGCAGGTAATCCTCAGCCTTAGGGAATTCGGTGTTGCGAAGGACTTGGAGGTAGCCACACATCTGCTGCTATTTACACTTGCTTTTATTTCAATTTAATTTAAATGTTGGGTTTTATTTGTAATAAGACCTTTAAGTTTGTTTAAATTATTTTTAATTGGGCATTTGCTTACCAATTTTAAACTACTAGTTAGGAGAAGACGAGTTTTAAAATAACTACTGTTTTCAAAGACAGGGGTTTTTAAACGATAGAATTTAAAAAGCTTCCGCGATTTAGACAAACTTATTAAAACAATATCTGATAACAAGGAAAACTTTTTTAATTAATAATAAAGGAGTTAATTTTTAAACTTAGTAATAATTTTTTTACCAACGAGACCAATCTTTCGAAAGACACTCCAATGTGATACACTAGATCCGACCATAAGAGTTGGGTCGAGTTTGGGATGTTACATTTAGTGGTACTAGAGCCAGGTTTGCAAAATTCGGCTGTGGAATGGGTTTTGAAAATAATTGGAATTTTTGGAAAACTATTTTTGAAGTGTTTGGGAAGGTTTACAAGTGAGGCACACCGAGTCTCCAGCGCTGAATCCATAAGTTTTCTTATTATTATAAACTACTTGAACTGAAATTCATTGAGAGACTACTATAGATAGTAGGACTGTACTGAAACTCCTTAGTTAGAGTAAACTGAGATTGTAGAAAAACTGAAAATTGTAGGGAAACTCTTGATTTACGAAAACAAAACTATGACTATTGCTTTTCATAAGAAAACTGTTAATAATTACTAGAATTACTCACTAATGTATAAAACTTCTTTAAACAGATAATACGTTGTTAGATATGAGCACTAGAGGTACTCGCGAAAGTTGTACGCATGGCTGTGGTAGAGGCCGAAGAAGTGCTAGGGCTGGGTCTTTGGCATCAGGCCACATGCCTTATGTTGGGGCTAGGGAGGCACCACCTTCACCGATGACTGAGACGGGATCATTCGATCGAGCGACTGGGGATAATGCACTATCCTAAGCTATGCTCTACATTCTGGAAAGGGTCGCAGGGACTATTCTGGTGCTGTGAGTCGTGGGTCGATTTCAGAATGACTCTGATCGAATAGAGCGAAAATCTTCAAGGGTATTTCTGGAGTAGCCCCTAATGTGGTTGAACATTGGTTGGAAGCCACAGAGAGAATAATGGATGACCTCGACTGCACGTCTGAGCAAAAACTAAAAGGTGCAGTGTCTTTAATGCGAGATGAGGCCTATCAGTGGTGGCTTACTGTGAGAGAAGGTACTCAGGCCGATCGGTTAACGTGGGATTTCTTTAAGGCGACATTTCAAGTGAAGTATATGGGTGCAAGTTATATGGACGCTCGAAGAAAAGAATTTTTGAGTTTGAATCAGGGGAATAAAACTGTGGCAGAATATGAGGCAGAGTTTTTGGGATTGAGTCATTATGCTTATGGGATAATGGTGACTGAATATGAACGATGTGTGCAATTTGAGGATGGCCTCTAGGATGAGTTACGAGTCTTGATAGCTCTACAAAGGGAGCGAAATTTCGCTGCCTTAATTGAAAAGGGAAAAATCACCAAGGATGTGAAGCGCTCTAAACGCCAGAACCATGAGAAGAATAGTGGCAGATATAGGAGGGATTCAGAGCCCTCAAGTTCTTCTGGAATGCCTAAAAAGAAGGCCAGGTATGATGGGCCAGTCCGAGTTGGGGTTTCTGTTGCAAGACTACAGCCTTGTGCTGATTGTGGGAGACATCATCTGGGTAAGTGCTGGAAAAAGATTGGGGCATGTTTCAGATGTGGGTCTATGGAGCATCAAGTTAAGAATTGTCCTTAGAGGCCTATTCAGATGCAAGTTACCGGTCAGGGTTTTGTTCAGCCAGCGAGAGGTGGTCAGCAGCCATCGAGAGGCCATAGGCAGGTTAGAGGTGGAAATGGTGTGGTACAAGGTCGTGGAATGTTAGGCAGAGGTGTTGGTAACATTGAGGCGAGGCAGCCAAAACTAGTCTATGCTGCTCATCATCGAGAGGATGGTGATGCTCCAGATGTTATAACTGGTACGTTCCTAATTCATAATGTACCTTACACTGCTTTAATTGATATAGGGTCTACGCATTCATACATTGCATGCACTGTGTCTAGCACCTTGGATATCATGTGTGAGAGTACTGTTAATGAGATGACTGTATTAAGTCCACTGGGACAATCAGTAAGGGTAGACAAGTTGTTCAGATATGTACCCCTAGAGGTTCAAGGAGTTATATTTCTAGCGGATTTGATGGAGCTACCATACAGTGAATTCAACCTAATCTTGGGGATGGATTGGTTGGTTAAACACCGTGCAAGTTTGGATTGTGATGCTAAGTGTATTGTGTTAAAGACTATTGAGGATGAGGAGGTGGTTGTGATTGGGGAGCGAAGGAACTTTCTGTCTAATGTGATTTCTACATTTTGCAAGGGTTGTGAGGCGTTTTTGGCCTATGATATGTATGTTTATGATTGAATATGATACTCTTCATTCACGTATGATTTTTGACATGACATACGGCATGTGGCTGTGATATTGATATGGGGAAAGTATATTGTACTGGTGGCTTTGCCACATATACTGTTACTGGCACCTTCGTTGCGATACTTTTACTGGCAGCTTTGCTGCAATATTGGTGTGTTGGCTGGGTGGGTCAATTTTATTCCCACATGGTGTGTTTGTGGTACGGAGTGGTGTGTTGGCTAGATTGGGATGGGTTGCATTACCACACTGTTACTATATCAGGCTAAGGCCCACACTGTACTATCACTGCATAGGGCTCAGGCCCAGACTGTTACTACGTGTTGTAGGCTGACTGTTTGGTAGGGTATTGCACACTGAGTTTCGTAAACTCACGCTCTCCTTTAACTATGCAAGTAATCCTCAGCCTTAGGTGATTCGGTGCTACGAGGGACTTGGAGGTGGCCACACATCTGCTGTTGTTTACACTTGCTTTTATTTTAATTTAATTTAAATGTTGGATTTTGTTTGTAATAAGGCCTTTAAGTTTGTTTAAATGTTTTTTAATTGGGCATTTGCTTACCAATTTTAAACTGCTAGTTAGGAGAAGACGAGTTTTAAAATAACTATTGTTTTCAAAGACATGGGTTTTTAAACGATAGAATTTAAAAAGCTTCCGCGATTTAGACAAACTTATTAAAACAATATCTGATAACAAGGAAAACGTTTTTTTAATTAATAATAAAGGACATAATTTTTAAACTTAGAAACAAATTTTTACGAACGAGACCAATCTTTCGAAAGACACTCTAACGTGACATGCCAGATCCGACCATAACGTCTAGGCCGGGTTTGGGGTGTTACAAAATACATGGATCAAATTGAATAAAAATGTAAAATCGAATGATATGTTAAGGAAATTTAATATAAAAATAATAAAATTGCATATGGCAGGCAGAATTTGATATATGTGAATTTCATATTAACAGATTGGGAATAACTTATATTAGGATGATCTTAAAAGCTAAGGTTTTTAGGCACCAATAGAAATTTGCCACATCATCCAATTTTAAAGACAAGAAATAATTATTATACATTCATCTATAGAGAAATTAGTTTATTGACCCTTCCTACCACATTATCCATGGTCATTTCTAGTTATTTAATGACATTTCAACAAATTTTTCCATATAATTGATACATAATTTTCTTTTTTTTTTACCTTGAACCCTAAATTAAGAATCTTGAACCATGAACCCAAAACCTAGAAACCTACGTAACACTCAATACTCGATCCGATTGTCGGACCCGAGTTACGAGATGCTACGAATAAATCTGAAACAATCACATACAATTTAAAACATTGAATGATCATATAAATACACACATTAATTATTATTAAAAAATGAAAATGGGACTAAATCGAGCCTTAAAATACAATAGATTAGATTTGGGCATGAAAACATACCAAAAAGTAAATTTTTTAAAACTTTGAACTAAGGATCGATACCAAAGAAATAAGTATCGATATTTTTATAATAGTTATCGATACCAAAATTGATATTAATACCATTTTGTAATTTGAAAACACTGTCCATTTGGTTAAGTATCGAAACCTTGGTCCCTGGTATTGATACTTTTACCCAGATGGTCAAAAATCACAAGTTTGAAAGTTCATTTCAAGCTCAAACATGTATCCTAATTCATGGATAAAAAATGGTACACTTATGACTTGCATAAAACTCACTAAATGCTTTACAAACATGCCATGATTCAACCATGATCTATGAACTATCTTACCCATTACAATTAATGACTAAGTATGCAATTAGGTACCATAATCCTAATACTAACCAATATGCCATTTGGCACCATCGCAACCAAATTCAAAACTTAAACTCAATTATACATACAAGCATGTATCATTATTGTTCAATTTACCTTTATACATAAGCAAAACTTACCATATTATTGAAACAATTTAATTTAATGAATGTCAAATAATAAATTTACCATACATTTCACCCAATATTACCATTTTTCAACTAGTTCATGCTCCAAATCTAGCATACCATCACAACACATACAATCATTATTTACTTTTTATACATACCATAGTATCATTAAATTCATCCTTATGCATGACAACCATTATAACAATTTATAACTTTAAACCATCAATCCATAATAGCCTATGTACATATCATATAACCATTTAAAGAACAAACCATAATCAAGAACCAAGGTACTAACATTCAAGAATGTCCAAAAATGATTCACCTATATACACGCCACAAAACTGAGTGTTTAAATGATAGAAAAACTACTGAATCAACACCAAGATAGTGTGAGCTTTTCGACAATCCGCTTGACACATTTCGCAAGTTAACACTACAGGGAAAAAGGAAACAAGGGAGTAAGCATTACAATTGCTTAGTAAGTTCACAGATATTAAAACCAAGTAACTTACCTCACGTTATAATTAGACACTACTTGTTACTTAGCTTAATAAAGTTTGTCTATCATGGCAAATCACATATAAAAAAGGTGAGTTCAACAATTATCAAACCATATAATAACTCAATCATATAATGTTCAATTCAATTATTCAACATTTCATTACCATTCACAAAACAATAATCATTTAAATCAATTCACTATCTTAACTTATCATCCAATCTATTTATCTACGATACATCCCATTTCAAATTAATGCCAAACATTGATTTTCATTTCATAATTTGAAATCCCAATCCAAAACATATAAATCCATCTTTATACCAAATAGGTATTGAATGTAAATTAAATATCAATCACTACTTTATTTCATAATACTAATTCTTATCCTTTGGTCTTGTGCTCAAGTACCTATGTGTGCAAAGTGGAATTATTATTTTTAAAACTTTGGGGAAAAAATCTGATAAGGATAATGAATATGGTAATAAGATTATGTAGCATCCCAAAATTTAGGGGTTAGTAGAATCGGGTTTGTGAATCGAGAGAGAGTGGTCATACCCTAATTTTTGAGATTATTTGTGCATTTTTATGAAATAAATGAGGTATTGGTTTGCTGGTTTAGTATTAGAGAAACATTCCTTGAAACCGAATTTCAAATTCCTACTCTCTCACCATTTTTATTGTTTTGCATCAAACCCTAGTATGTGACACGCCTAGTTTTTAAAATAAATATTGCAAAATTATTTCAAAAAAATAAGGAACTAGCCTGGTAGTTAATTGATAAATTGAAAAGTATAGAATTAAATTAAGGTCCCAAGTTCGAATCTTTTCCCTTGAAAAATAATTAAAATTTGCAAAATCCTTTGTTTTTATGTGTATCATCCATACCCTCTTAGAACTAGTTATAAATATTATTTTTAGACAAAATAATCAGCCTTTAGTCTCATTCTTCCTACCCTAGCCATCCTTCTCCTTCTCCTCTTGTAACACCCCTAACCCATATCTATGGTCGGAATAGGGTTACAGAGTATTACCGATAATACGTAACTTAAATCATTCATTTTCAAACATTTCATTAATCATAGTATAATTCATCCAAACATTGCATGTCGTCCTTTATTCGAGCCCTCGAGTCCTTAGCAGCACTTTAGAAACAATTCAGGACTAAATCGAAAACATTTAGAACTTCATAGAAAAATATAGAAATTTTCACAATGCAAGGGTCACACGGCCATATGGCCAAGTCGTGTGACTCACATGGCAAAGAACAGGCTCGTCTCTCAGGCCGTGTGGACATTCGAAGTAGGGACACACGACCGTGTCCCAGCCCATATCTGTGCCCGTGTAACTCTCTGACTTGGGTCACATGACCAAGCTACACACCCGTGAGCCAAGCAATGTTCTAGGCCGTGTAACTACCTGACTTGCAACTCTTTGAAACCTACAAGGGACACACGACTGTGTCACATGGCCGTGTGTCACACACGGCATAGACAAACGCTCGTGTCTTTGGCTGTATGGACAAGAAAATGGCTAAAATCAAGCCATTTCTTTCACCCTTCGCAAGCATAAACCTAGGCACTTTTGCATACATGATAAAGACTTGTAAACATGCTCAAAACCTGCATAAAAAATCCATACAATAGGCTAATAATCCATACAACCAATATGTCATATAGGCACCTCAAACACATACATAAAACATACCTAAACATGATCACACTTAACCATTCATCAACTAGTTTATCTTAATACCAAATCATTTCCTAACTAACCACAAATCAAACAAACCAAACTGGTCATTCAAAACATACTTTTACTTGGCCATATCCATACCAATCCACAAAGCATCAAAGTGCCAAAAGCACATCAACCAATATACCATTTTTATAAACCGAACTTATCAACTTAATTCATCAACAAACGAAAGCAATCCATAAGTGTTTACTTTCATAACATTCTATTTCTATCAAAAGATATCTATTCATAACTTAGACAAGTACCTAATCACCTAGTTTAGTAATTCAACATATTATATCAAAACAACCTATGTAGCCACATATACATGCCACAACCCTAAAGAGAATAAGAACTACCAACATCGATAGATAGTGTGAGCCGTAGATTCGATCTGCCCAAAAGTCAGCGATAATGATCTACAAAGCAATACACAAAAACATATAAGCTTACAGAGCTGAGTAAAAACATAGTAAATCTTTTAACTTATTATCAATTGAATGCAACTTTTAGTTTACTCGATTGAAATTACTGAAGTATAAACAGGGGCACGTATGTGCAATCAGATGTACCGAAATACAAGTAGGGGCACGTATGTGCAATCATGGGTACCAAAGTACAAGTAGGGGCACGTATGTGCAATCAGGGGTATCGAAGTACAAGCAGGGGCACATATATGCAATCAGGGATACCGAAGTACAAACAGAGGCACGTATGTGCAATCATGTATAATTAACATAAGTATTTTATTACATGGTTATAAGATGAAAATATATATATGGAAATTCAATTATACATCTAAATACTATGAACTTACATTGACAACTAGCGCATAGGAGTACGATCGAGCTAATCCGTAACTTTCACCTACTCTCGGTTTATAACCAGCTGAGATATATCTTGATCTAAATAAATAAGTATTTTCAATTAAATGTTTCAATAAATCTCAATTATTCAATTGGATCCACAAAACACTTTTTTTACATAATTACAATTTTACCCTAACAGTTTAACTTCTTTACAATTTAGTCCTTAAGCTCGTAAAATGAAATTCATGCAATTTCATTCTTACCCAAGCTAGCCGAATTTCATATAGGTCCATATCAACTCATACAATTCATCATTTCATAATTTTTACCATGTACTTTACACATTTCACAAATAAATCCTTATCTAACAATTTCAACAAAATTCACCTTACAAAATTCACCTTTAAAAATATGTTTAATTACATCAAAACCAACTCATGGATGTCCGCTATCTATAATGATGGTATATTTACCATTTAAGTACTCCTACTTTAAGGTTCTATAGCTATTTAATACATTTAGCTACTAGAACTCTACTTTTGCACCTTTTACTATTGAGTCCTTTTTACTAATTAAACATGCAAACGATAAAACTTTTTAACGAAATTTTTATACGCCATTGCTAATATTTTGTAGACTCTAAAATAATAATAAAATAAATATTTTCACATCATATTTGTGGTCCTAAAACCACTATTCTAATTTCACTAAAAATGGGATATTACAACTCTCCCCCTGAAGGAATTTTCGTCCCCGAAAATCTTACCAGAAAAGAGGTTCGGGTATTGCGCTTTCATATCTTCCTCTGGTTCCCAGGTGGTTTCTTCTAAACCGTGTCATTGCCAAACAACTTTCACTAAACCTATGTTTTTATTTCTCAATTCTTTAACCTCTCGAGCTAGAATTTTTATCGATTCTTCGCTGTACTACATATCAGCTGAATTTTGACATCAGTAGTTGAGATAACATGTGAAGGGTCTGATCGGTATCATCGTAACATAGATACGTGGAACACATTATGTATCTTTTCTAACTTTGAAAGTAACGACAATCTATAAGCTATTGGTTTGATTTTTTCGATAATCTCATACGGCCCGATAAATCACGAACTTAGATTTCCTTTACGTTCTAATCGAATAACTTTCTTCAAGGGCGACACTTTCAAGAACACTTTATCGCCGACCTGAAATTCAATGACTTTATGTTTTAAATCTATATATGATTTCTATCGGTCTGAAGCTACTTCCAAACTGTCTCAAATAACTTTAACTTTTTCTTCGGTTTCTCGTATCAAATCAACCCTGTGTAGCTTTTTCTCACTGAGCTCAATCCAATACAATGGAGTTCAGTATTTTTGACCATACAAAACTTCATACGATGCCATATTTATGCTTGACTGATAATTGTTGTTGTACGCGAATTCGACTAACAATAGAAATTTCTCCCAATTGCCTTCGAACTCTAAAACAAAACATCGAAGCATATCTTTGAGTATCTATATCACTCACTCTGACTAACCATCGGTTGGAGGATGAAACGTGGTCCTAAAATGCAAACAAGTACCTAGAGCTTCATGTAACTTGCTCCAGAATCATGACATAAGCCACGGATTTCTATCAGAAATAATAGAAATTGACACCCAGTGTAATCTAAAAATCTTAGCAACGTATAAGTTAGCTAATCTCTCAAGAGAATAATCCGTATGCACTGGTATAAAATGTGTGGACTTCGTCAGATAATCAATGATAACCCAAATTGCATCTTTCTTTCTTGGAGACAAAGGCAATCCTGATACAAAATCCATTGTGACGCGCTCCCATTTCCATTCCAGGATCATCATTGGTTGTAACAAACTAGAAGGTACCTGATGTTCAGCTTTAACTTGCTGACATATTAAACATCTTGATACGAACTTAGAAATCTCTCATTTCATATCCAGCCACCAGGACATTTGTTTCAAACCATCGTACATTTTGTTGCTACCAGGATGAATAGACAAGCTAATATTATGAGCTAATCGTAAAATCTTCTAAACGAGATCTAAATTTCTCGGAACACAAATTTTGCCTTTGAAGTATAAACTATCATTGGATCCAATTTGAAAATTTGAATCATGAGTCGACTCAATTTTTTCCGTTTAGTTAGCAACAGGTCATTGCATTTTTTAGCCTCATAAATCTATTGCAAAAACATCGGTCTAGCTTTCAACTCTGCTAAGATCGAACCATCAGCAGACAACGCCAATTGCGTATTCAACGTCAATCACGTATTTCTAAAGAGACTTTCTACTCAAAGCACCAACAACAATATTTTCCTTACCCGGATGATAATTAATGATTAAATCGTAGTCTTTCAATAACTCGAGCCACCTACTTTGTCTCAAATTCAAATATTTTTGCAACATTAAATACTTTAAGCTTTTATGATCTATAAAGGTATGAAAACACAAAAACCGCAAGTTATAAATCATGTGTCAGATAATTTTTTTGTGCGTCTTTAACTGTCTAGAAGCATACGCTATCACTTTTCCTTCTTGCATCAGAAAACAGCCCAAACCATTTAAAGATGAATCACTATAAATTACAAATTCTTTACCCAACTCCTGTTGAACTAACACCAGTGCTTCGGTTAATAATGCTTTCAATTGATTGAAACTTTGTTGACATTTTTCACACCACTCAAACTTAACATCTTTCTACAATAATCTCGTCATTGGTGTAGCAAACATTGAAAATCCCTTAATGAACCTTCTGTAATATCCAACTAATCCTAGAAAACTTCTAACCTTAGATACATTTCTCAAAGGCTTCCAATCAACAACTGCTAAAATTTTGTTCAGATCAACTCTGATACCCTCAGCTGATACAACATGTCCCAGAAATTTGACTTCCCGAAGCCAGATTCACTTTTGCTAAACTTAGCAAATAATAGTTTTTCGCGTAAGGTTTGCAAAACAATTCTCAAATGCTCGGCATGCTTTGTCTTATCTCATGAATAAATCAAGATATCATTAATGAATACTACAACGAATCTATCTAAATATGGTCTAAGAATTATGTTCATCAAATCCATAAATACTGCAGGTGCATTAGCCAAACCAAACGGCATCATAAGAAATTCATAATGTCTGTACCTTGTCCTGAATGCGGTTTTCGACACATCTGAATCTTCAACTCGCAACTGATAATAACCAGAACGAAGATCAATCTTTGAAAATACTGTTGTACCTTTCAATTGATAGAAAATATCGTCAATATGCGGTAACAGATACTTGTTCTTGATCGTCACCTTGTTGAGTTGTCTGTAATCGATACATAACCGCATAGACCTGTCTTTCTTCCTAACGAATAACATAACAGCACCCCAAGAGGAAAAGTTGGGCTGAGCAAAGCCTCTATTTGTCAACTCATGCAACTCTGCTTTCAACTCTTTCAATTCTGTAGGTGCCATTCGATATGGGGCTATCGATATCGAGGATGTTCCTGGCACCAACTCAATACCAAAATTAACTTCTCAGGTCAGAGGTAGCCCTTATAATTCCTCTGGAAATACATCTGAGAACTCACATACCATCAGAACCGATTCTAGTTTCAATTCTAAAACCCTAGAATCAACTATATAAGTGAGATATGCTTCACAACCCTTTTTAACATATTTTTGTCCCATCATAGAGAAGATTATACTAGATGTACCATCCAATCTGCCTGACTCAACTCGGACCCGTTTGCCATCCTGACATTTTAGCATAATATGTTTTCTTCTACAATTCACAATAGCATCATGCAGTGTCAACCAGTCCATACCTAGAATCATATCAAACTCACCAAAAGGTAAAAACATCAAACTCACCAAAAGGTAAAAACATCAAACATCAAACTAATGTAGTGCATACATACAAATGAGTTGATCCAAGATCAATCAATGCATATACATTAATATGAAAGAGAGAAAAAATACCCGTAATAACATCTAGAGATGTAGCTTTCTCTTGAGCCCGAATTGAATAAGCTCTAGCCGATGTTCTCTGTAACATTCCTAACCCGAGTCTATTGCTGGATTAGGGTTACGAGGCATTACCAATCAATACACAACATTATACAATTATTTCACATACACCATTCAATCATTAACACATCGTAGACATTCAATCTCTATTATCACCAACCGAAATTATGCTTATTACCCATGCCAAAGTGTACCAAATTCACATGCCACAACCATTCATTCATCTATAATCATTATCTCAATTTCAATACAGTCGTATAAGAATTATAGTCCAAATTCCTTAACTCATATACTTATATAATTTCATACTATCGCATATACCAAATTTAAGCCAAATCACAAAGCTTATTACATATCAAATGCATAGATATCAATTACCAAAATTACTTATACCTATCAAATCATTACAAGGTCAATACATGTCTCTTTTTTTTAACTTCAAAAGCTATTCAATTGGTCATTTATATATGGTTACATTCGTGCTCATCACATAACTTATATGTCAATTCGAAACGTCATCTCAAATCAACATGATTCAAGTATCCAAAACATATACCAAAATCACATACCTTATTAACCATGTTATATATATATATCTATACCATATAATTAACCAATTCATCATTCCAAATCCAATCACACCAAGGCATTTCTTAAGCAATTATATACGAAAATGGGTCGTAATGTATAACTATACAAACATTAAATCACAATGGTAAGAAGCCATTTCATAAAGCCAAATACATAATCATCAACATGCCAAAATGACCATTTCTCATTAGGCCGAATATAGCTAGAAACATACCAAATCTCAACACCAATTACATATCATAATTAAACCATAATCACAGTTAATATTATGCCATATCACATGAAAAGATTTTCACCTTTCAAAACAAATTCCAAGATCTCTAGTCTATACATGCCTTACTTTGGTACTTACTTTTCAAAAAAATACCAAAATAGATGTCTGATAGTGTGATTGAGTCTCTAACGATCCCCGGATCCGAACTAGCTTTATAACACTATAAAACAAAGAAAACTTCACACAGTAAGCTCAGAGCTTAGTAAGTTCATAATATAATACATTTAAGTCATTATAAAAAAAATACTATATGACATAATTACTAACACATAGTTCAACTCAAATTACTACTCAATCTTATTCATAACTATTACTCTTTTCATACCATTTCTTTTCAATCACATACAAATATATTTATTTCTACTCATTCCCAACTTATTCAACCATGTTTATCCATTCTCATACTCTTGTTTCTATTTCATACATAATAACATCAACCACATAAGTTTCAAATATACTTGTACCATCTCATACATATCTATTACATTTACCAATTCCTCGTTCAATGACATCGCACACTTAGTGCCAACAAATTCACTAAAGCTATAATATATCGCACACTTAATGCCTTTCCGTTAAACCAAATTTGGCTAAGTATCGCACACTTAGTGCCAATTATTTAGCCAATGCGGCTTTAGTCTCACACATTCAGTGCCATTTTGGTAGCCGTATATATAATATTCGCACACTTAGTGCCACATATATTTGATCCACATTTCACATTTTTAATTTCTAAATCCCATTTCTATTCACTTCATCTCATTCAAATATTATTTAAAACTGTATGCATTATATTCGAACTTACCTCGGACGTAGCAATGACGAGATTAGTCGATCAATCGAGTACTTTTTTCTTACTTCGATCTAGATCCGAATTTCTCCTCTATTGATCTATATACATTTAAATTCACTTATTCAATCTCACATTTTATCTACATAAATCCATAAACACATAGTTAGACATTTTTTTAAAATTAGTACTCATATTTTCACCTTTGGACATTTTAGTCCCTAATTCATAAATACACAAAAATACACATAATTTCTTTGTACTCATGCTTGGCCGAATTTTTATTGAGTCCCTAGCAACTCATATTCTTCATTTATTTCAGATCTAACCCCTCAATTTCTCATTTTCACAATTTAACCCATAATGCTCAAATTCATCAAAATCCAAATCCAAAACATATTTATTTATCACATATCCATCATATTTCATCAACTATCATCACAAAACTTACAAAATCATCAATGACACATTTCAAAATAATAATCAAATTTTAAAATTTAGGCATGGGCTTGATAGATTATTGAGGAACAATCACAAAAATATAAAAATCATCAAAAATGAATCAAAACACATACCTTAATTAAGAAAATTTCTAGCCGAAACCTAGCTAGCTTTTTCTTTCTTTTCTTCCTTTGAATTTTCGGCAAGATGAACACAAAATGCCACTATTGCATGTTTTGTTTTAATTTAATAAACATTAAAACATCAATTACCATTTTATCCTTAATGAATTAACATAAAAATCATTTGATATAAGCTCATTTATGTCCATTCCCACTATCCATGGTCTAATATCATCATAAGGAACTTTCATTAAATAAACCATAGCAATTAGACACTCTTAACTTATAGCATGCTACTTTTACACTTTACACTATTTAGTCCTTTTATCGAATTAAGCACATAAACGATAAAATTTTCACACGAAATTTTTCACACATATCACCTATCATGTTGTAAAATAGAAAATAATATTAAAGTATTATTCTGACTCAGATTTGTGGTCCCAAAACCACTGTTCTAACTAGGGTGTAAATTAGGCTGTTACATTCTCGCTTCCGTCTGTTCATTCATCTTGCTATTCTTTGCTCGACCAGGAGTAGTATTTCTAGCATTTCCAAATCGTCTAACCCTCTGAGAAGTTTCTTCAAGCTTATTTGATTGATTCAAAAAATCATTTTGCTTCTTAGGATAATTACAAAAAAAGTGGTCAGTAGACCCACAATAGAAAAAAGCACCGGACTTTGATCAACACTCTCGAAAATGTCTTTTATTGCATTCATCACACACCGGAACACTTCCCTCCACATTTCTTACACTTGCAGCACTCGTCGCTGGAGCATTGACTGACTGGAAATTAATTTGTCTCAGTTTCTCTCGATTAACAAACTCTGAAGGAGCAGTTGATAGACTTGTGTCATTTCTAAATTTATTCGAGAGAGATGATTGAGTAGGCTTAAATGAACCTCTCTTAATATAATCTCTAAATCTTGAACTTATTGTTCTTTGCTTTTACAAACCTCTTCGACCTTCTAAGTCCACTCGAAAAGTTCTGCAAATTCTTGTAGCTTTAATGTTGTTATAGCCAAGCAGATCTCATTGTTCAACCCATCTTCAAATCTGATACACATTTCCTCCTCATTTGATACGATGTTACGAGCATACTTGCTTAATTGTACAAATTCTCATTCATACTCAGCTACAGTCTGGTTCCCTTGTTTTAACTCGATAAATTCTTGTTTCGGTTGATAAACAACCAGCTAACATACTTTTCCTTGAATTCATTCTGAAAGAAATCCCAATTAACGTGATCATCAGGTACCATCGTGCTCAAAGTATCCCACCATAGATATGCCTCATCTTTCAGTAAGAACACCGCACATATCAAACAATCTTCAGGGGTGCACAATAACTCCGCAAAAACTCTCATTGTGTTTAATAGCCAATACTCGAATTTCAAAGAATCATCATCTACCATACCTCTGAACTCTTCCGCTCCATATTTCTGAATTTTGTCTTAAGATACCCAAGTAACCATAACAGTTACAAGGTTGGTAGTATTTAGGGGTGCGGGAGGAGGCACAACAGGGGGTGGAGGTGGCAGAGTTTCAAGATTTGCTTGCTTAAACTCGTTGAACCATTGGTTCATCGTTCCCATAAACATATTTTTCATCTCATCACCGATAGATTTTGGAATAGGCGCACTATTGCTTGCCTCAAGATTCGAAACTTGAACATTACTTTTAGCTTCATTAACTATAGCTCAATTCGATTCAACTGACATCTTGAATCTATAAGAATTAATATGTTAGGATGGATCAAAAGAATCACACCATCACAGGGTATATGTGGCATGTATATGCTAAACTCTACTATGCTACATTAGTCCTAGAATAGACTAAACCATAGCTCTAATACCACTAAATGTAACACCCATAACTCATATCCATCGCTAGAGTAGGGTTATAGAGTATTACCGATAATAAATAACTTAAATCATTCGTTTCCAAACGTTTCATTAAACATAGTATAATTCATCCAAACCCTTGCATGTCGTCTCTTATTCAAGCTCTTGAGACCTTAGAAACACTTTAGAAACAATTCAAGACTAAATAGGAAACATTAGGAACTTCATAGAAAATGATACAAATTTTCACACTGCAGGGGTTACACGGCTAAGACACACAGCCATGTCTCAGGCTGTATGGACATTTGAAGTAGGGACACACGGTCGTGTCCCAGCCCATGTTCATGCCCGTGTAACTCTCTGACTTGGGTCACACAGCCAAGCCAAACACTCGTGTGCTAGTACGTGTAACTCTCAAAATGGCCTCACACGTTTGTGTGTCAGGCCGTATGGTGGGTCGTGTAACTGCCTCACTTGCAACCCTTTGAAACCTACAGGGGACACACGACCGTGTCGCATGGCCATGTGTCACACACGGCTAAGACACATGCTCGTGTCTTTGGCTGTGTGGACAAGAGAATGGCTAAAATCAAGCCATTTCTTTCACCCTTCACAAGCATAAACCTAGGCACTTTTGCAAACTTGATAAAGACTTCTAAACATACTCAAAACTTGCATAAAAAGATTCATAAAATAGGATAATAATCCATACAACCACTATGCCATATAGGCACCTCAAACACATACATAAAACATACCTAAACATGATCACACTTAACCATTCATCAACTAGTTTATCTTCATACCAAATTATTTCCTAACTAACCACAAATCAAACATACCAAATTGGTCATTCAAAACATGCTTTTACTTGGCCATATCCATACCAATCCACAAAACATTAAAGTGCCAAAAGCTCACGAACCAATATACCATTTTTATAAACCAAACATATCAACTTAATACATCAACAAACCAAAACAACTCATAAGTGTTTACTTTCATAACATTTTATTTGCATCAAAAGATATCTATTCACAACTTCAAACAAGTACCTAATCACCTAGTTTAGTAATTCAACATATTATACCAAAACAACCCATATAGCCACATATACATGCCACAACCCTAAAGAGAATAAGAACTACAATCATCGATGGATAGTGTGAGTTGTAGATTCAATCCATCCAAAAGTCAGCGATAATGATCTACAAAATAATACACAAAAACATATAAGCTTACAGAGCTTAGTAATGACATAGTAAATTTGTTAACTTATCATCAATTGAATACAACTTTTATTTTACTCGATTGAAATTACTAAAGTATAAACAGGGGCACGTATGTGCAATCAGGGGTACCTAAGTACAAGCAGGGGCACGTTTGTGCAATCATGGGTATCGAAGTACAAGCAGGGGCACGTATGAGGAATCAGGGGTACCGAAGTACAAACAAGGGCACGTATGTGCAATCAGGGGTACCAAGTACAAATGGGGCCCTTTATGTGCAATCATGTATAATTAACATAAAAATTTTATTACATGGTTATAAGATGAAAAATATATATGGAAATTCAATTACACATCTACGTAGTATGAACTTACATTGACAACTAGAGCAGAGGAGTACGATCGAGCTAATCCGTGACTTTTGCCTTCCCTCAGTTTATAACCGGCTAAGATATATCTTGATCTAAATAAATAAGTATTTTAAATTAAATGTTTAAATAAATCTCAATTATTCAATTCAATCCACAAAATGCATTTTTTGCATAATTATAATTTTTCCCTAACATTTTAACTTCTTTACAATTTAGTCTTCAAGCTCATAAAATGAAATTCATGCAATTTCATCCCTGCCCAAGCTAGTCGAATTTCATATAGGTCCATATCAACTCATAAAATTCATTATTTCATAATTTTCACCATGTAATTTACAGCTTTTACAAATAAATCTCTATTTGACAATTTCAACAAAATTCACTTTACAAAAGTTATTTATCTATCAACAAAGATTCATTTTCTTCCATCAAACATTAAAAACCACATGAATATATACATGGAAAACCCTAAACTATTAAAAAATTTTCAAGTTAGTCCCCAGGCTAGTTAGATTAAGCTACAACGACTTCAAAAACATAAAAATCATAAAAAATGGACAAAATCACACTTACATGCAAGGATTTTCTATAGTCGAATGGAATAATCCTAAATAAGCTTTCCTATTTTCAACTTTCAATGAAAAACATCTTTGAAGAGGATAAGAAACTTTTGTTTTAATTAAATTAACCTTAATTTACCTATTTACATATTTAACCTTTAAAAATATGCTGAATTACATTAAAACCAACTCATGGATGTCCACTATCTATAATGATGGTTTATTTATCATTTAAGTATTCCTACTTTAAGGCTCAATAGCTATTTAATAAATTTAGGTACTAGAACTCTAGTTTTGCACCTTTTACGATTTAGTCTTTTTTACTAATTAAACAAGCATACGATAAAATTTCTTAACAAAATTTTAATACGACCTCACTAATATCCTGTAGACTCTAAAATAATATTAAAATAAATAATTTCACATCAAATTTATTATCCCAAAACCACTGTTCTGATTTCACTGAAAATGGGTTGTTACAACTCTCTTCTTCTCTTTCATTTTTTTTCCTTTCGTCCTTGTCGCCACCCTAAGCTTCTTGATCTACCATCTTTTTCTTTTATCTTTTCACAAGATCTTGCACCGTGTCCCCCTCCATCCTTCTTCCATTTTTCACTTAATTTTCTCATCCCAAATCTAAAATTTTGGATCTCCAAAATCGTTCCCCAGTGTTGCCAACAAGTGCCATTGCAGCCCTTATCACCTAGCTTGTGTAAGTTCTCCTATTTTATCAATTTCTTGATAAATCTTGTGAGTTCAAAACTCAAATTTAAATATTATTAATTTGAGGGACTTTTAAATATTTAATGGGTATTTTTCTAGCCTTCTAAGTGATCTTAAAAGTGATTTCAAATCAGCCTCAATTCGGTCACCGTTGGTGGAGGTGCACACACCTATGGGCAAGAAAGGGGGTTGTTTTTCATTAGTTTCTTTTCATATTTTTCCAGAATTATTTTGGGTTCTTAAATCTTTCATAATCTAATTTTAATTATGTGTTAATTATGGAAACTCAATTTTCATCAATCGGCAATTCAAATCTGACAATTTGGGAAGCATGTGTGTGGTTGATTGTAAACTAGTTTATAGTTTCGATTTAGATATTGGAGAAAGATTGTTAATTGATTAAATAAATAGTTTTAATAATAAATTAGATGCTTATTTTACAGTATTTAAATGTGTTAGGTGTTAACTTAAACGCCCCAAACCAACAGTGAAGCTGAAAGACGTTCACGCGTACGATTTGCATCAAATGAGTGTAAGAAACCTAACTAGTTTGGATTTGAAAATTTCTTATAATTGTAATGATCAAATTGACCCATAGATGGGTGTTTGGAGGCTGTTTAAGAGGCTTATTGATTGATTTTAATACTAATTTTTAATTTAGGTTAATTTTAAAGCTTATCAGAGAAACTGCAAGATTTACAGGTGTGTTGCGAAATAGCGTAAAATAAGGTGTGGATCCTAACTTAAAAACTTGATTATTAATAATGACTTTAATGATATAATTGATGATTTAGTTTGAAGATCGAGCTTGGCTAATTAGCTAAGTAATTCAATTTGTAAGTGGCCAAACCAAGTACGTTTCGAGCCCTAATTGTTTGGCATGTTAGCAAAGTTGCTAAATTGACTGAATGAATGCACGATTGATATTGTTGTGAATGGCTAGTTAATGCAATGTGTGATTGGTTGTTTGTATAGCATGATTTTGAATGAAAATAAGGGTTATGTATGATAGATCGGTATGAGCAATTCGCTATGTAATGTTTGAAAAACCGCTATACATGCACATAGGAAAGTTAGTGTAAACACATGAAATTGTGATTTGTTAAATGAGACCACCTTGATGGTAAATTGAAAGTTGGATCAATGATCTTATTTACTAAAAGTATTTAATAATACAAGGGCATGTTGAACATGTCAATAAAATGTGAAAATATTGAATTATGATTATTTATAAGATTGTATGACATATTTCATGTGCATTGGGGTGTGTTATTATTGTGGATGACAGAGGAGTTCTATGGAGTATTGGTGGTATATTAAGTCTGCATTTATTTGTAGTCAATGCATTGTACTTGGAGTATTGAGAAGATTGGCGATTTTATCATATTATTCGTTATTCAGTAGATTTTCTACATTTATGATTATTTGGTGGTTTTACCTCATCGAGCTTTGCTCACATTTATTAGAGTTTGGCAGACAGGTTCTACGGAACTCGTGGTGTGTAATAGATGGTTGGGGTAGGAATCTCTTTGCATTGCATCATGCTCATGACATAGTCGAATGTTATTGATTTATGTTATGTACTATATTGTGTTGTGTTGACTGGTATCCAAATTAATGATTGTTACTCGAATGAATGATGACCCATGCTCTTACACTATTTGACACCGATTTTGGTAACGGCTATGTAATAATCTGAAATTCCAATAATGGTTCTGTGTTTTTCTGTTAATGCTAATATGTTTCACTATATTTGATATTTGTGACTGTTCAATTAACTGTTCCACTCACACAGAGCTTTCATAAGCTCACCCTTATAGTGTTTAACTATTCAGATAAATCTCGAAGCTAGGACTAGACTCGGCATTCAGAGAATCACCTTGGACCTTGGACTATTTTTAATAAGTATTATTAATAAGTCTCTATTGGTTTTGGTTTGTAATTTTTAATGGTTTTTGGTATTTGGCTTGGTAACTTTTCATTTGGGGAGTTTTGCATGCATGGATTATTCAAGCATAATAACCGAAAAATGCATGATATTTGGCTTAAGTAAAATTTGACACTGATCCCTAATTTTTCTTGCATTACAAAGAAACCATTTTTGAAAGAAAATCGATAAGGTGACTAGATTTCCAAAATGACATGAATAATGGTTTTTCCACTACATTAGTTAACATCAAGTTTTTACAAAGTAAATTGATGAACAAACTTTTTTTTCTTTCTAAAACAACACTGTCAATAATAAAGTGAATCATAAGCACACATGACCTAATAAATTAATTTTTTTGAACTAACTCAAAGTAAAACTACAATTTTTCTCTAAAATAAGTTTATTTAAGGTCTTCAAAAGTAACGTAAGTTAGCTTGGCCATTTCAGTGGCTAATGTAGCCTTTTCAATCAAGTCATAACGTCTAGGCCAAGTTTGGGAGGTTACAGATTAGTGGGGGAAGTGGTTAGTTTTTAATAAAACATCTTATTTTTTTAAATTCCTAAAATTTTCCTTAAAATGCTCCTCTTTCTGTTATCCCATTTTTCCCCCATCTCTATTTTTCTTTAATTTTCGTTTTCAAGTTGGATTTATGGTAAAATATTTTCCCTAGTTTCATCAATTTTTTTTCTTTCATTCTAGAAATTATCATTTCTTGCTTCACTTGTTTCTATTCTTTACTCATTTTGTCATCTCTGTTTTGGAAATTTTGTCACTACAATATCAAGTTTCAGTGTAAGTAAATCTTTTTATGGGGTTGTGAAGTAGGAATGTGTATTATTGATTCTGTGGTTTAGGTTGATTGTTAAATGGGTTAAGCAATGATTTGAATTAATTCTTTTTTCATATTAGGTGAAGTTTGCAAGATGATTGATCCTCCTATGATCAAAGTGTTGTTAGCAACTGTTGTTTTATCAAGGGTAAGTGACTATCACCGCTATTAGAGGCTAATTTCGCTGTAATGAAGTTTGATTATTGACATTAGTTTTGAATTAGAATTTTAGGTTTCCTAAAATCGTGATAATTAACTCGTGTCAATTGTCAACTTAGGATTCTCGAATTCTTTCGTGGTGTTTGCTTTAGAAATCAATAAGGTGTGTAACGAAAAACTTGAAAAAAAGCGAATGGTGGAAAGTTGAAATACATTCTGTCGATGTCACATGGCCATGTGGTAAATCGTGTCTGCCACAAGGCCATATGTTAGGCTTTGTGCCAAATCGTGTGTGTCACGCGGGCTGGGTCAATTGGGTCTTATGGGCTACACGGGTGTGTGAGACTGTGTTACTGGCCTTGTGGCCACACGGGCGTGTGTGAGGTCGTGTGATAAGCCGTGTGGGCCACACGGGCTAGCCAGTTGGATCATGTGGGCTACTCGTCCATGTGAGCCCATTTTTTGAAAGTTTTCACCTAGGCCCGTTTGACTTAGAAATTCACAATTAGACTGTGCATGGGGTCCATACTACTTAATAAGACTTGAAATAAGGTATCTATTAATATGATTTTTCATTTGATGTGTTTAAGGTGTGTGATTTATATAAGTATGATCTGTGTTCTATCAATTTTAATGGTAGGTTTTCGTTTCTCGTGTTGAGTATTAACATTAGATGTCTGAATCTGTTAGATTTGCATATCTTTGGATTCTGTTATATGACCATGCATGTGACGCTAGGGCAAAATTGATTTGTGATATGTCTATTTTACTAAAGCATGGAATGCCATGCCTTCTGACCTCTAATATTGTATGACTGCATGTTTTTCATGCTTTTCAATCTGATTCAGTATATGCATGCCATGTCACATTGCATGGGTTTATCCACTTTTTTTGTTCTGGTAGCTTGGCTGCAATATTGTGGCTTGACCACATACATTCGATCTGGTAGTTTTAACTGCAATCTCCAGTGGCATTGACTACAACTATTCTGTTGGTGTGTAGCAGAGTTGGGTAGGAAGTTTTTTGAAAAACATGCATTGTGCTTTCTGCAAACTACTACATTGGCATAAGCATGCACTATTAGTTTTGCTCAATTGATCAATATAAGATTCTCTAGAATTATGTGATTTAATTCTTGTGTTATTTGTATTCACGGTTTGATTTTGTTACACACTGAGCTTTACAGGTCACCCCTTTGTTTTATCTTTGACTCTTCAAGTAATCTTCGAGTTTAGGATCAAACGGCGTGCAGGAGCTTGGATAGATTTTTTTGGATAAGTAAATAAATCGATTTATGATTAGTTTATTTATGATCTTTTCGTTTGTAAATTTGCTTTGGTCTTAATTTATGGTTTCTGCTCAGTTTCCATCAAATTTTGGTATTTTTAGCGTATAACAACGATAACATACGATTTATCCTATTAGAAATCGGTTTTCAAAATTAAAATTGGTAAAAAGAAAAATTCGCTGCTATATGACTTGGTGGTTCCACTGTAAAATAAGAGTATTCAAGCATAAGATTTTCTAGAATACATAAGAGTTTTTCCATAGTAATATTTTAACACCCCTAACCTGTATCCTTCACTGAATTAGGGTTAAGAGGCATTACTAATCAAAACACAACTCAGAATAGACATTCATTGAAGTTCAATAATTATAACAGTTACATATGATAAGCTAGGTCTAATATTAAACATGCAAAATTTAAAGCTTCTCTTTTGACCATTTAAAACAAAACAAAGACATTACAAACTAGCAAAACCATAAGGAAATAAACCATTTTCGTATGGCTATTAAATTTATATACAATATAAAAAATTACGACCTTCAAAACATTTATCTAGTTTGTACATGCCATAGTTAGAATTTAAACATTTTAATACTGAGACAGTAGATAGAGTGATGATCTTGCTGATGATCCCCGAGCTTGAAGCTTGATCTTTAAGTCTATAAAATGGAAAGACATAAACAAACAAAATAAGTTTTTATAACTTAGAAAGTCTATAGCATGACGAAAATATATAAATAATTATAAAATTTCCTGGTACACTTAGTGGATTCATAAACATGATATATGTTAACAAATACCTAGACAGATGCATACATAATTATCCATATTTATAACCAAATGTATATACACTTTAACATTAATAGCTGATTTCATCAATATACATATTTGTCCCATGCATACATCCGAATGCACATATGTAATTAACCTGTGCATATAATCGATCATGTGCATATATACCAAACACATTTCAAATCCATTTGTATACATATGTACTCATTAAAAATTATACACGAATGCATAGCTAATACATTTAATCAAATATACATATCTACTTATTCTTCGTATACTTATAGATGAATACATTTATATTTAACTCTCAATTTCATACATTGATAATTATCAAACACATTGGCTCAATGTATGTATATTTAACAACCGCATATCACTATATGTATTTGTAAATTCAACAATCGCATATACCTAATGTACATATGCCTTTATTAAATGCATACACTGAACGCATATATTTATATTTAACCAATGCAAAACCCGAATGTATGTGTATACTCACCAAATATGTAAAAACTAAATAATTATGTTTCATCAATTTCCTATAATCAAAATCATAGACATATCAAGTGCATGTATGCACATAATCTAACAGATTCACCAACTTTTAGCCTACTAAATTTAAAACCTGATTCAGTACACCGGCTTTAAGCCTGCTAAACTTATAGTTCGAATTTATTTCACTGGCATTAAGCCTGCTAGACGTAAAGTCTGAATTTATTTCACTGGCATTAAGCCTGCTAAACGTAAAGTCTGAATTTATTTCACTAGCATTAAGCATGCAAGACGTAAAGTCTGAATGGTTTCACTGGAAACAAGCCTGCTAGGTACTGAGGCTGAACACTCAATTCACATAAGATATAATTCATTTTCGAGCTATATATGCATACAAAATCCCTGCATAAAGATTCAACTTAAAATTCATAACTCATATTCTTTGATACACATGGATATATAATAAGCTCGATCATCAATTCCAACTTACTAATTCAATGATTCAACCGAATACATATATATAACTTTATACTATAGATTTCTAATATTACTATCATAATATTCAACTTATATTATACTTAAATAATATACATTTAACACTCGAACATATTAAATAAACTAAGCTAATAATTTCATACATTTGATTCAATGCAAATCTTATACATATATACATACACATTCGACTTCATATGTACATATATAATTCCAAACCTAACTTCGACACAAGAAATTATACCTGTACGTATATATATACATATTCGAATTTATAATATACATAAATAAATTCATACTTAATTTCAAAACAAGATCTTATATATATAATTCTATACTTATTTTCGAAACAAGAACTTGTACCTTTATACATTATACACATACATATTCGAAATTAACACATATATATAAATATAATTGCATACTTATACTCAATATAAGTATTTATTCATATATATACATACATATTCAATCCAACTTATACAATTATTTGATACATATATATATCTTTAAATATCTATTCGAACATCATGTAAACATATATAACAAACAACATTTACTAAATTCAAACTTTATTCACACATATACATACCTATGTTTGAACACATCACATACCTAAATTATTTACAAGGACATTGATGTATATATATATTTGTATATTCATACTCATTCGAACCTAACACATACATATATATAATTTTCATGCTTTCCATTCGATTTATATACTTTTAATTTTAACTCAACATAAATACAATTGATATTCATACATATAAACTGATTTAATAAAATTAAATAGCTAAGACTTACTTCGGACAGTGAAAATTTGAAACCGGACAGTTAGTCGACAACTTTGGCTTTTCCCCGATCTAATTCTGATTTCTTTGGTTCTTGATCTAGACATATTCAAAATGAGCTAGTTTAAATATTATTACATTCAATTTAGTCCAAAAGCACATAAATTGGAAATTTACCATTTTTCCCCTAATATTTACACTTTTGCAATTTAGTCCCTATTGCATAAAACACAAAATACACAAAATTTGCCCACACTATACAAGGGCTGAATATCCCTAGTACTCATAAAAGTCCACACATTTCATTTATTTCAGATTTTAGTCCCCCAAAAATTTAATTTAACAATTTAGCCCTAATTACTCAATTTCACTAAAAATTCAAAGACAAAACATGTTAATCTTTCACATATCTTCCATATTTCACCATTAATTAACAAAAAGCTCAAGCATTCATCAATGGCATATCTCAAAATCACCATCAATTTCTAAAATTAAAGCATAGGTTTGATAGAACACGAAACAACGATCACAAAAAAGTAAAAATCATCAAAAACCGAAATCAAACCATACCTTAATTTTGCTAAGGAAGTGCCGAACATTCAAAAGCCATGGATGAGTTCTTCTCTTCCACTTTCGGCTTTCAAAGATGAACAAAATCATCTTTTGTTCATCTTATTTTAACTAATATGTAATATATTTACTAAATGACTAATTTAACCTTAATTAATTTCATTTATATAACATATATATTAAGGTCACTTATGTAATATGCCACCCACTAACTATTAGGACTAATTTCCATTTAAAACCCTCATTTTTAAAATACATCTACAATTGGGTGCTTTTAAATTTAATCCCCTAAAAATTTTTATTTTACGCGATTAATCCCTTTTTATCAAATTGAACACTCAAACGATCAAATTTTCATACGAAATTTTCACACATAGCAATTCACATACTGCAGATGTCAAAAATAATTTTAAAATATTTTTCTCACTCTGATTTGTGGTCCCAAAACCACTTTGTCTGATTAGGGTCAAAATCGGGTTGTTACAACTCTCCCCCCTTAGGGATTTTCGTCCCCGAAAATCTTACCGGGGAATAGGTTTGGATAACATTCTTTCATTGCATCTCCTGGTTCCCAAGTTTCTTCTTCAACTTCATGTTTATGCCACAGTACTTTAACTAATGAAATTCTCTTATTTCGTAACTTTTTAACTTCACGAGCCAAAATACTAATCGGTTCTTCTTCGTATGACATATCAGATTTAATCTCAACCTCTGTCAGATTAATCTCATGTGAAGGATCAGATCGGTATCTACGCAGCATCAAAACATGGAATATATTGTGAATCTTTTCTAGCTTAGGTGGCAACAACAATCTATAAGCAACTGGCCCGATACACTCAATAATCTCATAAGGCCCAATGAATCTCGGACTCAATTTACCTTTACGACCGAATCTGAGTATTTTCTTCCACGGCAAAACTTTCAAAAACACTTTGTTCTCAATTTGAAACTCTATATATTTTCTTTTCAAATCTGCATATGATTTCTAACAATCTGATGCTGCCGTCAAACTATCCCGAACCAGCCTCACTTTTTACTCAGTTTCTTTAATAAAATCAACCCCGTGTATCTTATTCTCACTAAGCTCGGTCCAATACAATGGTGTCAGACATTTACGACTGTATAAAGCCTTGTATGGTGCCATTTTACTACTAGACTGAAAGCTATTATTATATGCAAATTCAATTAAAGGAAAATATCGTTCCCATGTACCTTCAAACTCAAGAATGCAACATCTCAACATATCCTCGAGTATCTGCATGATTCACTCAGACTGACCATCTGTTTGCAGGTGAAAAGCTGTGCTAAAGTGCAGTTTTGTTCCCAAAGTATCTTACAGTTTCTTCGAAAACCGTAATGTAAATCTCGGGTCTCTGTCCAAAACTATCGAACTGCTGGTGGTCTTGAGTTCGAGTCCTAGTGTACGCTAGGAGTGTTTTATTTTGCTGGTAGTGTCGTGAGGGTGTTTTAGTCAACTGAACTACTGAAGAGTTGGAGTGGAATTTGAATTTGGTGGTTGAGGGAAGGGTGGACGGTTTTGGGGAGAAAAATAAGGATAGAAGAGTTTGAAGGTAACCAAAATAGGTAGTGGCAAATTAAGCTACTCGACTCATTCTCTCAGTTTTCTTTTTTTTTCTACTCTTGGTCTTTCTCTGCCGATTTCTGTATTTTTCCCCCTTGTGCTGCCGTTCCTCTCCTCTCACTCTCGTAAATTTGGTACTTTGGCATAGTTTCTTTCTTTCTTTTTCAATTTTTACTTCTGCACGCATCTTCTTTGCTCACTTAGCCGAATTTCGACAATATGCTCTCCCTTTCTGATGCTTTTCTTTATCCCTACTGTTCTTTTTTCCATTTTCCATGGTGCAGCCAATTTGGCCCTTGAATCTTTCTCATCTTTGTGCATCCTTTTCGATCGATCAAGACAAGGTGTGTGTTCCTCATCTACTGGTTATACGTCGGTAAGTAAGGGGTAGGTTATGATGATTTGGGGTAGTCATTGCTTGGTGAAAACTATTTCTTTTTATTTCTTGTGTTTCCGTTAGTGATTATGCTTTGCTTTCTGTAGCAAATCGTATGGATCGAGACCCTTCCCATACCTTTTGTAAGCAAACTGAGTTTAGGCGTTAGGGGTAAGTTCCGATCACTCTTAAATTAAGTAAGTGGTTGGGTTGGTTTAATTCGACTATTAAGGTGATTAATGGGGAGTGTGTTGATCAATTTCTTTTAGGTATTACCAAGCTAAGAAGTGTTTTGCTACGAATCTGTAACAGGTGTGTAAACAGAACTCTGGAAATGAAAATCGGTGAAAAGTTAAAAAATGTGACTGTCGAAGCCACATGGGCATGCGGCTGCCCATATTGTAGGCCTTGTGATTCAACATGAGCATGTGATCGACGAGGCTGGCCATGTGCAATTCATGGGTCGGGCCGAATTGGGCCGTGTGGGCGATATGGGCACGTGGGCCCCACACGGACGTGTGGAAATATTGGGCCAGGCCGTAAGATCCATACGGCCAAGACCATTTTTGGCAACGTGGGCCACACAAGCGTGTGGACCCATATGGGCATGCAACATGGGTCGTGGACCCATTTTCACTGTTTGACTGCTAAGGTTGCACGGGTCACCCGAGTCGACTGTGGACCTACTGTAGGGTCGGTAACTTTACTTAGACCCCTACTTGACTGCAATGATTGAAACACTGTTATATGCCTATATAAGATAGCTATGTATGTTTGTATGTTGAGCATGCTATATACACTATACTGATTATACATGATACCATGGCATGTCTGTATGATGCATTGCATTGGGGTGGGAATTGATATTGATTGGAGGAAGTGTACTGAAAGGCATCAAGCCTAACCTACTGGCAGCTCAGCTGCAACTACTATCTAGTGCCGCATTCTGTACTATTTGGAGTGTAGGGATGGGTGAGTTGATTATATCCCCAAATGGAGTGTAGGGTTGGATGGAGATGGAGTGTAGAGGCTGGTTGGGTAGGATTTTATAACTGCATAACTATTACTGTTACTGTACTGTGATGGGCTAAGGCCCTAATTCTTACTGTTACTAAAGTGGGCTAAGGCCTAAACTGATGTTGATATTGATACTAGTAATGAAAAGGGTTTAGGCCCAAACTAAGATTATCTGTTATTGTTTGTTTGTTTGCATGGGGATTACATACTGAGTTTATGTAAACTCACCCCATTTGTTTAATCTGTACAGGTAATCCCCAGACATAAGCGGATCGGTGCGGCGGAGGACTCAGCGGTGGCCACACGACTCCTTTTTTCTATTTAATACTTATTTAGGATTTTAAGTTTTATTTTGGGGTATTTTTCTGTAATAATGGCCTCTATAGATTTTTACCTAAAATTTGGATTTTATACTGTCTTCTGTTTATATCTGCTAGAAGTAGGTAAAACTCGAGATTTCAAAAGAGATGAACATACAAACTATTTTAAAAGCTACCGCAAAGTATAGCTTTTTGAAAATGAAAATGAAACACAATTTGAGAATTAATTAAAGATAATGATAAGTTCTAAATGGAAAACAATTTTAGCAATGATACGGTTTTCAAACGCATTTTCATGTAACACCGTCAGATTTGGCCATAACGTTCAGGTCGAGTTTGGGGTGTTACATTTAGTGGTATCAGAGCCAAGTTTCAAAACTTGACTATAGGTTTAGGTTTTGAAACTTAGTTTTTAAAGTACTAATTTCTGAATGATTTGAAACATTTTTACTGAATGTGTGGTACACCGAGTGTCCGGAGCCGATCTTGTAAGTTCTCTGAAGCCTTTATGTGTTTTAAACTGAAATTAACTTAATACTAAAACTACTATAGGTAGATTGTACGGAAAACACTCAAGTTAGTGTATACTAATACTGTAGTAAAACTGATAGACACTGCATTGGGCGAAAACAAACTTTACACTTCTGATAGTGCCTCTCATAAGATATTTGTTAATAAATACTGAAATTGTAAACTGATTCATAAAACTATTAATACAGATTGAACGCAAATAGTCAATGAGCACAAAAGGTACTCGCGGACGGGGTACAAGAGGCCGTGGTAGAGGCCGTAGAGGTGCTCGAGCTGGGTTTTCGTCATCTGGAAATCTGCCTAATTTGGAAACTAGTGAGACACCAACTTCACCTGTGACTAAGACTGGGTCTCATGATCGAGCGGTTGGGGATGACGTACTGTCCTAAGCCATGTTAAGGATTCTAGAGAGGGTCGTTAGGCCCAATACTGGAGCTGGAGGTTATGGGTTGGTTACGAAACAACTCCAGTCTAATGGAGCTGAGCTTTTCAGGGGTAGTGCTGGATTTGCCCCTAATCTGGACTGTACTCATGAGTAGAAATTAAAGGGTGTTGTATCGCTGCTACGTGATGAGGCGTATCAGTGGTGGCTCACTGTTAAGAAGGGCACTCAGCCTGATTGACTAACCTGGGAGTCCTTTAAGACCGCTTTCTAGGGGAAGTATGTGGGGGCCAGTTATGTGGATGCCCGTAGGAGAGAGTTCTTAAAGGTATGAGGCCAAGTATGAGGCCGAGTATGACTGAGCCGCTATTCGCGTGGTATGGTAGCGACTGAGTACAAGCGATGTGTTCGCTTCGAGGATGGCCTCTAGGATAATCTGAGGGTTCTGATAGCTCCACAGAGGGAGCGAGACTTTGCTGTATTGGATGATAAGGTAAAGATCGCCAAGGAAATAAAGCGTGTTGAGCGCTAAAACCGAGAAAGAGGTAGGAATAAGAGGGATTTAGAGCCCTCGAGTTCCGTTCAGAGGCCTAAGAAGAAGGCCAGAGTTTATGGGCTGATCAAAGTTGGGGCTCCCATTGCTGCTACTAGACAGCCCCTGTGTACTGACTGTGGTAGGCGCCATCAAGGCGAGTATTAGAAAAGAACTGGGGCATGTTTGGGGTTCGATCAGATGCAAGCTCCGAGTAATAATACTGCATAGCCACTAAGAGTAGTTCATCAGCCATCGAGAGGCCGGGGTCAAGCTAGAGGTGGTAATGGTTTGGGCTGTGGTCAAAGAGCACCGGGCAGAGGTGCTAGACATACTGAGGCGAGGCAGCCGATTCTAGTTTATGCTACTTGTCGTCGAGGGGATGGAGATGCTCCAAACGTCATTACGGGTGTGTTCTTTATTTATAATGTACCATATATTGCACTGATAGATATAGGATCCACTCACTCCTATATAGCTTGTACTGTATCTGAAAACTTGGGTATAATGGTTGAGAGCACTACGAGTGAGGTCACTGTACTGAGTCCGTTGGGGCAGTCAATAAGGGTTAACAAACTGTTAGAGATGTTCCTCTAGAGGTTCAAGAAGCTATCTTTTTGGCTGATCTGATACTGGGAATGGACTGGTTGGTTAAACGCCGAATGAGCTTAGATTGTGCCACGAAAAGGGTTGTACTGAGAACTACGGAGGACAGTAAGGTAGTCGTAATTGGGGAGCGTCGGAACTACTTATCAAATGTGATTTCTACATTTAGGGCCAAAAAGTTGGTTCGTAATGGATGTGAGGAGTATCTAGCTTACATCAGTGTTTCAGATTTTGAGAACTCTTCGGTTAAGGATATCAGGACGGTTAAGGAGTTTTCGGATGTTTTTCTTGAAGAGCTCCCTGGGTTACCTCCGAATCGTCAAGTAGAGTTTGGGATTGAGCTCCTTCCTGGTACAGATCTAGTGTTCATCGCTCTTTATAGAATGGCATCGAAAGAGCTTGAAGAGCTTAAGGCCCAGATTCAAGAGCTACTGGATCATGGGTTCATCCGTCCTAGTGTGTCTTCGTGGGGGGCACTGATTCTGTTTATGAAAAAGAATGATGGATCCATGCGTATGTGTATTGATTACCGATAATTGAACAAGTTGACCATAAAGAATAAGTACCCCTGCCGAGGATAAACGATTTGTTTGATCAGTTCTAAGGTGGTTCAGTTTTCTCTAAGATTGATTTACGATCAGGGTATCACCAGTTGAGAGTTAAAGAGGTTGACGTGCATAAGACGGCATTTTGGACTCACTACGGTCACAACGAGTTCCTAGTGATGCCATTTGGACTGACGAATGCACCAGCAGCTTTTATGGATCTGATGAACCAAGTGTTCCAGCCCTATCTGGATCGGTTTGTAGTGGTATTTATTGATGATATACCGGTGTATTCGAAAATTGAGGATGAGCACGACGAACACCTCAGAGTGGTTCTACAGATTCTGTGAGAGAAACAAATGTACGCCAAGTTCAGTAAATGTGAGTTCTGGTTAATTGAAGTAGCGTTTTTGGGACATGTAGTTTCTGTTGAGGGGATTAGAGTCGATCCTCGAAAGATTGAGGCTATCTTGGACTGGAAGCAGCCCAAAACTGTATCTGAGATTCGCAGTTTTTTGGGACTGGTAGGGTATTATCGACGATTTATGGAAGGGTTTTCTCTGATTGCTGCACCCTTGACTAAGCTGCTACGTAAGGGTGTGTCGTTTAACTAGACTAACACGTAGCAAGAGAGCTTTGAGAAGCTCAAGACTATATTGACTGAGGCCCCTGTTCTAATACAACCAGAGTCTGGAAAGGAGTTTACTGTGTATAGCGATGCGTCACATGTCGGTTTAGGATGTGTGTTGATGCAAAAGGGTAAAGTGGTAGCATATACTTCTCGTCAGCTTAAGACTCATGAGGTAAATTATCCAACGCATGACTTGGAGTTGGCCGCAGTGGTGTTCGTACTGAAAATCTAGAGGCATTATTTGTATGGTAAAAAGGTATCATTTACACCGAACACAAGAGCCTTAAGTACCTTCTCACTCAGAAGGAGTTGAATCTTAGGCAGCGTAGATGAATTAAGCTGCTTAAGGACTACGACTCTACTATTGAATACCACCCTGGTAAGGCTAATGTGGTGGCCGACGCACTAAGCCGTAAAGCTATGACTGACTTGAGGGCGATGTTTGCTCGCCTCAGTTTATTTGATGATGGTAGTCAGTTGGCCAAACTTTAAGCTAAACTGATGTGGATAGAGCAGGTTAAGGGTAACAGGTAGAGGATTAGTCGTTGGGTCTTTGTTCTCGACAGGTTGAGAGTGGGAATACCGAGGATTTTGGACTAAAAAGTGAAAGGGTGCTTTGTTTCCGTGGGAGAATCTGTGTGCCAAAAGATACTGAATTGAGGCTGTCTATTTTGAGAGAGGCGCATAGTTGCCCTTATGCTATGAATCTGGGCGGAAATAAGATGTACAGTGACCTTTGTAAGTTATACTGGTGGCCAGGTCTTAAGCGAGAGGTTACCGAATTTGTGGCTAAGTGTCTAACTTACCAGCAGGTTAAGGCTGGGAATCAGTTACCTTCGAGTTTGTTGTAGCCAGTCAAGATTCCGCTTTGGAAGTGGGAGAGAGTGACTATGGGCTTCATTAGGGGTTACCCCTCACACTTACTAAGAAGGATTCTGTATGGGTCATCGTGGATTGATTGACCAATTTCGTGCACTTCATACCGGTTCGTACCGACTATTCTCTGCAGAAGCTGGCTAAATTGTATGTGTCTAAGATAGTGAGATTGCATGGGGTACCAGTTTCAATAATATCTGGTAGGGATCCTCGCTTCATGTCTCGATTCTGGAAGAAGCTACACGAAGCTCTGGGTACAAGATTGGACTTCAGTACTACGTTCCATCCTCAGACGAACGGTTAGTCAGAGAGGGTGATTCAGATACTGGAGGACAAGTTAAAGAGTTGCCTGATTGATTTCCAAGGTAGTTGGGAGGATTACTTGTCGCTAGCAGAGTTTGCTTATAACAATAGCTATCAGTCTAGCATTCAGATGGCACCTTACGAGGCTTTATATGGTCGTAGGTGTCTCACACCTTTATGTTGGACTAAGTTGGGCGAGTAGCGTGTTCTGGGCCCTAAGCTAGTTTCTAATACCAAGGAAATGCTAGACTGATTCAAGACCAATTGAAAGCGGCATCTGATAGGAAGAAGTCCTACGCTGACTTAAAGTATCGAGAGATTGAGTATTCGGTGGGGGACTTCGTTTTTCTCAAGGTCACGCTGTGGAAGAAGGTACTGAGATTTGGTCGTCTAACACATAACTCACTTAACCACAAAATTTGTTATCCCTTCTTTTAAACCAACCACCATGCTTTCGCTGCGCAACTCTAATTCCAATGCAGTTCCAAACAATACTTCTCTTTAAACCTCCAACGGGCTTCTCTTAAAGACCCTATTCACTATCATGGACTATCCCAAAGGACTAACTACAATAACTTAACTAACAATTTCTTTTACTCCAAAATCCCAGTTTAATAGAAACACTTTCGTTTTACCGAGTTTAAAGTTTAACTACAATTTTTTGAAATAATAGTAACGAATTCAGGATCGGTATTAGAGTCTCAAATTTTATTTCTTTGAAGAAAATCGTTTTTCAAAAGTTTGTGGCATGATTTTTCCACAAATACCCTTTTTTAATGCATGCATGCAGACTCATTCAAAAATTCTAACATTTGTAATCCGGTCTAGACATTACAACGAGTTCTGAAGGTTACATTGGTCACCAAAATAGCCTAGTAAAACTATTACAATTACAAAACAATCATTTTAAAACTTTTGTTTTATCTTGGTAGAAATTCGTATCATGTTCCTAAAAGATACAATTCAATTTTAAAAATCGGTTGATTTTTAATGATTACTTTACAAAAGTTGATTTCCAATTTTATATATTTTTCAAATCTCATTTGCATAATAATGCAATAGAAAAGTGATATTTAATGTAGTTTTAATTTAAAACCAGATTTCATGTTTTATAATTTATTATCTAAGTTTCAAAAATCTAAATAATTATAAATAAACCCCAAAACTAAGCCTCATGCCATAGTTAAAATAAAACAATACAGTTTCTGAATAACATAAATTTGCAAATTAATAAGTCTAAAATACTTTTATTTAAAAACTATCTGAGCCGAGCCTTCTGGATGCCAAGTCCGTGTCCTAACCTTAAGGATTATCTATAAAGATGAAAATTAAAGGGTGGTGAGCTTAATAAGCTCAGTGTGAGTCCCTTCATAAGAAAATCGGTGTAAAATAGTAGATAGAGCGTATGATATAATAATTCTCAAAATAATCACAATCGTATAACAATTCAGAGTATCAAATTTTCAGATAAACACATCAATACAATATTTCAGAATTCACAGTTTTGCATGAACATGCTCATAGATGAAAATCAATTTTAGTTTATCAAAAATGATCCTACCCAACTCCACTACACACCATAGTAAGAGTTCCCTAGAACTCATCCATCCCTACACACCACCTTGTGGATAAACCACCACTAACATGTAGATAAACTACCAGTAAAAAATGTGGGTAAACCACTTGTATTTTTAGATAAAAGAAAGTTTGTAGATAAAATGTCACTAAGTTGTGGATGAACCACCCATGTTTGTTGATTAATAAACTGCCACTACTTCATCCGTTCATATCGTTCCACCTCATGCAATGCAATATGACATGCTTGTAACTGAACAATCCATAAACAGTAGACATGCTTAACATGTATTTAGTTCAACAGTAGCAATAGACATGCTTCACATGTACTCAGTAGCACAGAAGCAGTAATTATTTTTTTAGAATTACGATGACAGTAGACATGTAACATTCAATTATCATGCAATAGAACGATTAGCTAGGGAGAAGTGTTATGCCTTATTTAAATTAGCCCCTAATAGCCTCAATCAAAGGTATTTTTCAAGTTGAGCAAGTGTAGCTTCTCAAAAGATGAGAGAATGAGACAAATGGTGAGACTCTAGTAAAAGAAAGAACAATAAAAAAACTTGAGAAGAACAATACCGACAGCTAGATTCAATGGTGAAGTTCACAGAATTACTAGACAAGTTCAGTAGCATAACATAAAGTTTAAACCATTGAACTTAATTTGTAAATATTGTAAACTAATTTGTTTTTGATTTGTTAGATTAGGAATTATATTATTTAATTTATGTTAAAATTAGAAGGAAACGAGTTTTCGAAAGCAATAGGGAAGCAAGATACTAGTAGGGCACATATACAGGCAACCAAAGACCTTCCACAAGTCCTGGAAAGGCCAAATCGAAGTTGTGTCGAACCACATTCCACCTATGGCATGACACAATGTTGAAGTCAATACAAATAGGGGAACAATTAGCGTCGTGTTGCCCCATGCACTTTCTATGGCGCGATACATAATCCAATTTTAGAAACTTTTCGATCTTGGTTCAACACGATCTTCAAAGATATTTCCCAAGTTTGCACAGAAAAATCGGCCCTAGAACGCCTCTATAGAATGTCTTTATCAGCAACCAACACCCTCCAAGCCATTAATATCAAATATTCTCCTGAGTATAGTTATCTTCCTCTATTAAGCCTAAACTAGTTATTTATGAAATACCACCGAATGGCAGCAAGCCAAAGCACAGATGAAAAATCTGAGCCATTTAAACCACACATGAACATAATAAAGACAAGAAGTAGTGTATCACAGCCACAAAAGCTGACATTGGAAGAAACGATCGTGCGCATACAACAACACTTGGAATACCAAGCTGCATGCAATCAATAACGTGGGAAGTTAACAACCCAATAAGCTGAGAAATATGGAATTAAAGATTTCCAATGGCCACACCACCCTGTAAGGGAAACCACCCAAAACTGTTAAGCGCACAATCAATGGCAAGCTATCAACAAAAACGAAAAGCAAGCTACATTAAGGGAGAAAAACATTCGAGCATATCTTGAATATATAGTGCGGGGTATTGCCTAGATTAAGCCAATTGTGGAACACTATGCTAGAAGGTACGACATACAAACGACTTTGTGGATGGCACCATCCCTAGAACCATTCAACAACACAACCGCGAACGGGAATGAGACAACCCAAAAGAGGAGCGTAATTGAGAGATAAACATTGAGCAGTAGACATACTACAATGCAAGGCAATGCTACGAAAGATAACAACCAGAGGGAAGCGGCAACCAGGAAGCAAAATAGTCGTGCATGAACTCCGAACGAAACCAATAAAAGCGATCATGGCAAGCAAAAGAAGAGGAGACTTTAGAAGCTAGTGGAGGAGTTGGAATTTGAGTCTGACTGATTCTAAACATTTTCTATATCTTTGTGTGTGTTGATTTTTATTTGTAGAAACCCCACAATTTTTTATTGCGCTACATTAGCGAGAAAAAAATCGAAAGGAGGAGTAGTCTCACTAATCAAGTTGCACTTATCACGCCAATCAAGTAACCTCTTTCCTTTACATTTTTAGTTACACATCGAGGACAATGTGCCAAATAAAGTGTGGGGGTAACATAGGAAATTTTGAAAATTTTAAAAAAATCTTTCTTTATTTTCCTTCTTTTATTTTTAGTTTTTAGTTTCTAATTGCATGTTTGTACTTGAGCTTGTAGAAATACAAGTAATTGCTTAGGAGCATATACCTAGGTTGTTTGTTTAAATTGTAAATCTAGCCTGAAATTAAATAATTTAGGTTGTTTATATTTAGATTAATTAATTCAGTTTATTAGATTGTAAATAGGTAAAAGAGATTAAATATATCAAGCAGTAAAGGTAGATACGAATAGGTAATTATATTTGTAGAAGTATAGGATGTTCGAATTAAAAAGAAAACATTCGGTAAAATCTGTGGTTATTGAAACGGTGCAGTATGACTACTATAACCCTTATAAAAAGTGCTTGAGAAAAATCTCGATTATATTGGCACAAATAAAAAAATCATAAAGGTTATCGAGGAAATATTACTGCATTAGAATTTAAAGCATGGATAAAAATAAGCCAAGTAGGAAAATAATATTCGAATTGACTATACTCTACAAAGATAAATATTATATTCGTATATACATTTTGATGGAGCTCTATATTTAATTTTATTTGACTTGTTTACTTTGTAAGTTATTGAATTTATCTGTTTGGGTGTAAATAACTTTGAATTATTTAAATTTCTAGATAGAGTTATAAATTTAGGCAAATCTTCCTAGTGTTGATACTCAAATCTAATTGCTTGTATCAAATTAGATCAAGTACATTTTTGTCCTTGTTTATTTCTTGCTTTTCATTTTAGTTTATTTTCAGTTTTTTTTTTTAGTTTATTTTCTGTTTTTTATCTTTGTTTTTTAATTTAAGTGTGGGGTATTTCACTTACCGTCAAATGTAGTAGTTAATTCAGGTTAATTTTGCATTTAAGGAGCTTGTTTTCTAAGCAATTTAGGATTTTAATTTATGTTTTCAGTAATTAGACTATAGGATTAAAAGTAAATCAAAAAAGTATTTTTAACACATTTTGTAGGTGTTGTGACCCAATAGGCTGAGATGGGCCTTAGGTTGTGCTAATTGGTTTAATTGAGTGAGTAGGATGAAGTTATAAAGGCCCAATTGACGTGGAAGCAAAGGTTGAGTGATACGCAAGCTTCCTGGGATGTCAAAGTACCAAAAGAACGACATTAGGTTGAAGTTGCATGTCGTACTGCGCCACCAAGAGGTGTGGCACGACACAAGGCTGACGTGTTGCCCAAGTCTATCGAGGATATTTTCGTCCTCGTAATCAAACTTATACGAAGACTTAGGACGTGTCAAAGACCTAATTTGGGCTACCAACACCTTTATAAATAAGACATTAAGGGATTGATGTAACCAAGTCGTCCTAGAAGCCTCCAAAAACCCTAATAGCTTAGAAGTAGATTTAGTTTATTTTCTTTTCAGCTTTTCAATATATTCAAGAGTTTATTTATAATATTCAAGTATTTCAGTTTATGTTTTTTGCATTCGTTTTATTTCTTTATTCCAATCAAGAGATTTACTACTCCATTCCCCATTCGATATTAAATCTACGATTATTCAAATATCTTTTTTTCTCTGAATCGATGTGTTCTTTACATGATTTATTCAATCGAGAGAGAGATTATGAATAACATGAGTGGCTAAATCCCTTGGAGAGATTAGGGAGTGGATAGGGATGTGATTAACGGAGGATTTAGGGTTTTTCAAGATGGATTAGTTAGCATGAATTACGTGTTCTTAAACTGTTAGGATTGACAACCCTAATAAGTTACCATAAGTTAGACAAGGTTGGGAGATAAGTCGAATTGAGTATATCATAATTCATCCCGGTTGAGAAAGTGAGGTCGGGAGATAAGTGAGTATCAACCAATCAATTAGTTAATTAGAGGCCAAGAGGTAATAATTGGTTAATTGATGGCTAATCCACCCTAAAACCCTAATCCGAAGTTAGTTGCAAAACCTAAAGTGAGTTAATCTTCCTGATTGGTTTATTGATTTATTTCGCTTGTTTATTTTTTTATTTCTTTTCGTTATTTATTTATTTTTATCCCTTCAACTTATTTTATGATTTATCGTAATATAGGAATTAATTACTACTACTTAGATTTGTTATTGTAAAAGCATTTTCATTATTTATTCCATCCTCCATTAGGTACAATCCTCGGAATACTTCCAAGGTATTTCATTGTACTAACTATATTACAATTTGACTCGTGCACTTGTGGACACTGCTGTTCTTAATTTCTTATATTTTTGGTGTATTATTTAACTATAAACGATAACACATTTATAGGTGGTCAGAGTTGCCAACAAAACTCAAGGTTCATTTGGTGTTCCATGTCAGTATGCTTAAGCCTTTCTATGAGGATCAGCAGGATCCAAATCGAGGTAAATCTAATTGAGCGCCAATGGGGGTGAATGTCTCTTATGACCGTGTGTTGGGTGCATCAAGGCAGATCAAGTGATCTCATAAAAGTATTGCACGCCTAGGCATACCTTGTTCGATGGAAGGGACTTCTCGACAATGAGGCTAGTTGGGAACTTGCCAAGGATTTATGACAGTTTCAAGAGAAGAGAGATATATTCCATTCTGAGGATGCAATAAGGGCGTTGCGAGAACAAGTAAGGTGAATGTCACGAGCAGCGCAAAGGAGCTCGCAATTAGTGTGCACATTTTAGGCCCTTCATGTTCCATTGGGGTCATTCGACCCGACAAGACTAACCCATTACTTGGAAAAGACTCCAAGCTCATTTACTTGGATCTTGGTTAAATTGTAAACACTCCAGTAACTTGTATTTTTACCAGGATAATTATTATAAATCATAAATGATAAAGATGTATAGAGTTTAAATCCCTTACGAACCGCATATTGTAGAGAGGCATTGATCTCAACCATTGATGTAATTCGGTCTTTACCGTTAGATCAAGAGGAGCTCAACTATAAATAGAGTCATCCCCTTTCATTCATAATCACTTCATTCTTGAGTTAAAGAATACTTTTGAGAGCATTTACTCAAACACTTGGTGTGCTATAGTTTTCTTGTGATTTTTTTGTTCAATTCGAGTTCCTTTGTCTTTTGAAGTTTCTTTTGCTTTATTTTAGTGACTTATAGAATTTTCCTTGAGAATTCTCACTTTTCGAGAGTTAGCCTAGCTTATGTGGATTTGAAGCAAAAGAATTGCCTAAAGTCGTGCAGTTAGCAAAACTAAAGTTCTAGCCACGTGACACATACACATGGGTGTACCATGGCAATATACTTTTTTTTATTTCACAAACAACTTTGAAATTTGACATTCCTCTTTTTCTAAAAAATAAATATTTTACAATACTTTTATAGAACATTTATCAATGCCCTAATTCTGCTTGTTAAATCTAAAAATTCTAGTGATAGTGTACCAAATAATTTCTCATATTTAAATATATTTAAAAAACTAATTAAAAATAATGATGAGACATTTGATAAACTCTCAACTCACGGAAAAGTTTTTAAATAGGAACAATTAATTTAGAACGGGTTGGATTTTGATGGGAAGACCCTCCTTAGGAATGGGTGATGGAATGTAGGAAATCTTCTCATTGGGATTGAGTTTAACCCATTTGAAAGTGGTGAGCAGGTTGTGGATGAAGGTGAGGATTTCGAGTCGAGCATACTCCTTGCCAGGGCACATTCGAGGACCTCCCCCAAATGGTACAAAGGAGTAGGGTGCAGGACCATTCCCTTCAAACCTTGATGGATCAAATCTCTCTGGATCCGGGAAGTATTTCGGATTCTTGTGCGTTGTATGCACCATCCAGAACGCCTGACCATTTTAGTTGCATTAAATCAATATTTATTATATATGGTTGCATTATTTTATTTTTTAAAAAAATAGGTATTAGTTACCTTCCATCCTTTTGGAATTGTGTAACCTGCGTAAGTGAAGTCGGTTATGGCCTCTCTGAAAGATCCATTAGCAGGCGGAGCCAACCTCATTACTTCGCATGCCACGCACCATGTATACTTCATCTTCTGTAAATCTTCCCATCTCAATGGCTCCCCTGCCTCCTTGCATCTTAATACTTCCATTTGTTCTGCATTTTCCCAGCAGTTAGTTGAAAACATTACTTTATTCATGAATAGTCCCATCCCAATGTCATGGGGGCTTAAAATCTAGCTAAATCACGTACCTTCAAGGACTCTGTTATATACTTCTGGATAATCCGAAAGATAGCTAACAATGAAGGTGATGGCAGTACTTGTTGTGTCATGGCTGGCAATGAAGAAGCCCACAATCTTATTCCCGATCTCAACCTCAGTCATACCATCCATCAGCATGCTATCAACCAAGTCTGAGGCTACTCTTTTCCCTTTATCCAATATCTCATTTTTCTTCTTGGTAATGAGGGCTAAAAGCCGTTGTCGAATCAGTCTACCTGCCTTCACTGCCCGATTGAAAGTTGTACCTGGAAGATCTATGGGAACCGACATGAGACCCGCAGTGGCAAGAGCAAATGGCTTGGCAAAGTTCTCGATCTCGCTGTCATCCGTGACGCTCATGAAAAGACGACAAGCCAGTGCGAATGTGTACTTCTTGGAGAGTGGGAAAACTTGGACTTCATTATACGGCGACCAATGTTGATTTAGGTGCTCTTTCGCCATTATATCCATGACTGGTATGAAATGTTGCAGGGACTCAGGCTTGAGAAAAGGAGGCAGATAGGCCCGAAGTTTAGTGGATTCTTCTTTGGAAGAATTGTCAACACTGGATGGATCCATCAAAGCTTTCTTAATAGAATCCGGCCACCATGAAGTGACATATTTGTTTTGGCCGGAGAAAAGGAACTTGTTACCAGCGGCGCCGCAGAAGACTGCCATGTCTTCTCCAAGCAGTGATGTGCGAAACACATCGGGTGAATATTTGGTAGTTCTATCAGTCACGAATTTCTCAGGAGTTCCCCTTCTGGACGCCAACACAAAATCCAAGGTTTCACCGATATATGGAAGACCCTTTTTACCAGGAGGGAGGTTGGGGGTGGCGCCGCCGCCGCCGCCGCTAGATTTGTGTTTGTAAAGAAAGTAAAAGAGACCAGCAGAGACGTATAGAAGCACCAAGTGGAGTAAGTATGGCATCAAAGAATCAAAGGCGTCCATGGCTGCTGCAAGCTTCATCTTGGTAGCTATGAAAATTGAAATGGAGAATGGATGCATCTTAATTGTATATTTATAGTGCTGTCATATACTAGTTTATTCCTATATTTGTCTTTGGAGGATAATAAGCTAATTCAAGTCCATCCAAGTTTGGTATCTCCATTTACTTTTCTAATGGAAATCCTTCATAATATATGCCTTTACTACTCTTTGAAGTTTCAAATCAAAGTATTTCTATTATATCCACGAGAAATACTTTTAATATATATTAAATATTTGTAATTATTTCTTTAAAACTTAACTTGCATCGTTTATATTAATAGAATAAAGTTCTTCAAATTATTAATTATATTTTATATTATAAATTTATTCAGAACTCAAAATACATTATTTAATCGAATAAAATATAAATATAATGATTGGATTAAATAAATTACAAAAAAACTTACAAAGATAAATAAAAAAAAATTAGTTTTATATTGATGTGAGTAATTATTTACTAATAAATAAAATTAATTATTATTTGATACAATGGAAGTGATTTTTTTTTATTTATAGGCTAATTTAAGAAATTATCATGTCTAGTTTTTTTTTTTTACACACAAAGCTTAGATATACTCATAGTCTCTCCCCAACCCATAAATAGGAGGATAATGTGCTTTACCGTACTCAAACCTACGTCCTCCTATATTCACAATAATGTCCATTCCAATCGAGTTTAGACTCAATGGGTAGTGTAATTTAATATAAAATCGGAGTCCAACAATAATTGAAAGAATTTTTGTATATAAATTCCATTGATTTATTAGATAATTTTTATATCTATAATAAAAATCTCTTATTGAGTAGCCCATGATACCTTAGCTTTGTTGGCAAGCTTAAAGCCTATAAATCTTAATGCTATAGGTTAACATCATTTTTTACTTGCTCCGTGCCTTTACGCAAACTAGCAAATAGCAATAGATTTGATATTATTGTAAATTAGAAAAAAATTATAATATACAATCCATAGCTTCTAATAATTACAATTATAATTTAATAGGATAATAATTTATTGAACTAATATCAAAATAAAAAGAATAATTTATATTAAAATGACCTTAAAAAAATTTAGGTACTAATAAAATAAAATCTCATTAATTTTTAAAGACATAAAATTAATATTATATACTCATTCTTATTTATTATATTCTCTAATCTAATTTATTTAATTAATTTCTCCAATTCAATTTAAATTTAGTTAAAACATTTAAAAACAATTAATCCAAATTATAAAAAAAAAAGATTGAATGTATAAGAAAAGAAGCTATTATTAAGCTTTGCTTTTATTTTGGGTTTCTTAATTGATTTTATAAATCCGTGACATAATAAATTTTAAATATTTAATTTCATCATTTCAACTAAAATCATGCTTAATCTTGGTTTTATCAGTTTTTATTTCTTATCCATTTTTTTTAAGTCTCTAATTTGTAAGAGTTTCCTTTTAATCTTTAAAAGGAAAATCGAAGAGGATTTTATCTTAACCAATTGGACTGTACTAACAATTTTAAATTCCTTGCATGTCTGGAATTTTTTATATTATTTTGATTTTGATTTTGAGGATAAATAGATAATAAGGAAAAGAAACAAAATTAAGAATCATAATTCTTAAAAGAAAAAAGAAAATAAAAACAAAACGATAGTAACAATTTCTTGCACTCTGTAAAATAAGTCGACACCATCACAAACGACAGCAAGACTATTTGATTTGTGTCTCTATGATATCATTGATTTTGTTTATACGACGTGAAAAATAAATAAATAGTAAAAATATAATAGAAAATACTAATATATCAAATTTTATATAACTTAAATTATTAATTTACAAAAATTTATAATAAATACTTTAAATATAATTGCCACACGTAAAAAAAATATAAATTAAATACAATACAAGGATTGTTAAATCTAACATTTTCCTTTTTGTGTGTGATTCTTCACTCTTAAGCAAGCAAAACAAGACTATCAAAGCACTGTAATTCCCATATTTTTAAAGGAGTTGAAGAATTATATTATGAGGAGTGATTCATTGACTTGATATATAATGTAAACAAATTAATTTTACATCAGAGAAAATTTATTTCCAACCAGAAAAAAAACTTCTACTTTATTTTTTTGGTGTTTTTAATTTTATGTACGCCCTTCCAATAAAAATCTGACATGTGGAAAAAAAAATTGGTTTAACATCTTTGCTGTTTACTTAAGGTTAGTATCCAACAATGTCCAAAACACGTTAAACTAAACTAAAAAAATATGAACGCTATATGTAAGCCAACAAAATTATGTATACCAAAGTCTCTTAACAGGAACTAGGTACACATTCCTATATACGATGTACATGTCAACTAACATTAGGCTAATATCACCTAAACATTGAACCAAATGTTACACTAAAGATGAATTCAGATGGGTTGATGTCTACTTATCGGATTCAGGATTTAGCTTATGTACAGAAAAAAAAACAAATCACACACTGAATTTTTCGATATTTAAACATTTTTTAATAATTTATTATATCATATATTAAACAAGTTAAATGAACAATTAAATTACCATGCATCATACATGCACAATTACTTTATGCCCTTCCAATAGTCTTAAACCAAAATAGCTTAACTATTTAGAGAACTTTTATCTTTCCTTTACTCATTTAGTCTTTAATCTATTAGCCAAAACCTTTAAGAACCAATCTGATGCATTTATACTATTTATGCTTTTTTTTTCTATCTATATCATTAGTCTTGGAGCTATTTTAAATTCTTTAAACTTTTCCCCAAGTCTTATATCATGTTAGCTCTAGAAACATTCTTTTTTCTTTACAATATAAGTCTTTAATCAACTACCAATCTTTTAAGAACAATTTAAGGTAAATTATACCCATAGTCACTCTAAAATAGAATTTGTCCTATTTTGGTTATTTTAATTTTCTTTTCTCAAATTAGTCAATCTAATTAAGATAATTATTCGAATCAGTTACCACCACTAAAAATTCTGTTAATCCACTAATAGATTGTTGATGTGGCACATTAGCCCATTAAGTGATTGGCACATGGCATTTTTTAACTGTTAGCTAAAGCTAAGGACCTCTCTATAATTAGTTCAATTTTTTTTCTTTATCTTTTCTTTGTTGTTTGTACCTCTGCCCTCTCTTCTTGTTCAATTATGAACATGCTAACTACTAACAATCAAATTATGGTTGACAAAAACTAATTGATAAGGGAAGTTGCTCGCTTACCATTTTTTTTATTTCCTTTTGTTCTACTATAGTGTGATGAAAGAGCTGAGCCCTAATTACAAAGATGGTATTTTTGGTGTAACACCCCGTACCTGACCCGATTGCTAAGTCTGGGCTACGAGATGCTACAACTATTACCGGAGCAATTATAGACAATTACACATAATTCGGTCATTCAAACATGTAAATGTTAGAGTATGCCCAAAGATCAATCATGAGATGGTTGTAATAACATACTTGATTTATCATGTTTATTAATATAAGGCGTTACGATTATTATTTCAGTTTCTTTTCTGTGTGTATAAATAAACTATTTTGTAATAATGTCCTGAGAGTAATATGGTTATTCTTAAAAGGTCCTTAGTCAAGTATTATTGTTGGATAGGACGACAATAATGCATTAAGACTAACATGTAGTTGATTGATGATAAAGAGTTGTCATTGATATGGAATTTCAAAATCGATGCATGAATATGTGTGTTAGAGAACAACACATTGGACTGACCCGTTATAAGTATGTTTCTTGGATTATTATGTAATTGTCACAACATTACTCATAGTGATTAATATGTATATGATCCTCAGACTTGAAATCATCATAATCCTAACATCGTGAGTTGTATATTTTGATACAGTCAAATGTACGTCATAACTGGTTGTTCTATAAAGGCTGATGTTGGATATACCACGATCTATGTAAAGGGATATGGTTGATCGATATAGGATAAGTCCCTCTTACATAATGGGAGTAATATCTTAGGCCATTTGATTGAGTGAGACTAGAAATGCATGGCCATGCTCAAATAAGATGATATGAGATGTAATACTTATTTGTATATCATAGTCTACTTAAGATATCAAGGAACATAGAATGGACTATGCAAGTGTGACTATTCCATGACTTGTGTCCAATCCAGAGATAAAGGACTTAAGGATTATTGCATGAAAGGTTAATCATAAAAAGGTTATGTTGAATCATGATTTCTTTTGACTTAGGTGGCGATGATGCATTGCTAGGTGCCACTCATTGTTTGCAACATTGGAATCGTTCTAGTATTACTGCTAACGTTACAAGAACCTACAGCGTCACACCCTATAGTTGAAATGAACGGAATAAAACATAGTTGGTATTGTGTTTGGTTGTCGCTTGAATTAAATTAATTATGGAATTAATTAATTGGATAATCAAATATCGAACACATTATGTACAAGGTTGTTGTACGCATAATGAGAACATGAATTTGGTTAGTATATAAATTCAAATAAATATATAGTTTACCGAAATCATTATTATAATTAATGTAATTATAATTTTCGACTTAAAACATAGTTATATTTATTTAATTTCTAGAAACCCTAAAAATAGTTAGAAAAATCTTGTTTTTCCTTTGCTCGGGGTCTAGCAGCCGTCAAAGCAAAGTTTTTTTTCCAAAACAGTTTTGGGGATTCCTTCCGTTCATTGTCAACTGGGTGGATTACGTAGAGGCCGAAGTCACAATAGATTGCAGCTTGGCTCGATAGTAGATCAGATTACTCGTTGCTGAGGCGTTGCTGTCTACTCAGAATAAAGATTCGGTAATTTTGAAACCTTTATTTCACCCCGATTCGTTCCTCACACATGGATCCATGGTTAGGATCGTCGATTGTTTTAATTTTCTGATACGCCGTAGGGGTGCCGGCGTTCCAACAGTAAATAACTAACATTCACATATGTTACACGAATTCTTGGGTCCCACTCGAGCTTATAAAAGCTTTTTGCTAACCCGGTCTTATATTAAGACCAAATTGTAAAGTTTGAAAATTCTTAGATCGACGTCGCGACATCACACTCTCTAAGCCGTGACGTCGCTAACTTAGTGAGTCACGTCGCAACTTCATACATATCGATGTCGCAACATCACTCACTGTCGACATTATGTTGCGACGTTGGGAGTTGGTGGTCATGATGAGGCCCTTTATTTTTGGCAAAAACACCATTTTGGTTCCCATTCAACAATTTGCAACACCTAAATGATTTATACATCCTTATACCATTAAAAAACAACTCAAATCCAACCATTTAATGCCAACCAAGTCACCTAACCATTCCAATCCAACCTAGTTCAAACATGAGCCCAACCTAATCAACCATTCAATATCAATAATCCAACTATCCTATAACACCCTAACCCGAATTCGTCGCCGAAATAGGGTTACAGAGCATTACCAAATTTTATAAATTAAATACACAGAAAATGTGAACATTTCATATCATATATCATTCATGTCAAGAACTAATCAAAATCATACATATTGTCCCTTATATGAGCCCTCGAGGCTCAAATTACGCATCAGAAACAAATTGAGATTAAATCGAAAACTCAAAAAAAAATTTCAAAAACATTTAATATTTTTAACACTATAAGGGTCACATGCCCTTGTGGTCAGGTCGTGTGGCCCACACGGTTAAGGGACACACCTGTGTTTCAGACCGTGTCCAAAGTTATGGGTTTACTGACTTGGATCACAACCGAGCCACATGCCCGTGTGCTAGGCCGTGTGAGTATACTGACTTGTAATATTAAGGTGCAATGGGTCACACAGTCAAGCCACACACTCATGTGCTAGGCCGTGTGAAAAATTTAAGCATACTAACTTATGCAAATTAAAAGATACAGAGGATACACGGCCATGTCACCTAGCTGTGTGTCACACATGGTTGAGACACACGCTCATGTTTCTGCTCGTGTAGATGAAAATAGGTCATTTTACAAGCCATACTTCTCACGCAATTTTGTGCCAACCTACAATCAACTTTGTCCATATCTACAAACCATAATTAGACATCAAAAACAAGTGAAAATCAAGCTTTAAACATATAATATTGTCACTTACAATCAATACGCTTTTAAGCACCTTAGATATCAGATTATGACAAGTATATTCATATTTTCAATATATTCATATGTATAACTAACTTATATGCATATTTGTACATAAATTTTACCAAGCTAATTTGCATTATTTCTAACCAAGTCACTTACCTACCAAAAATTACGATTTGATGCCCAAAATGTAATTCAAATACTAATATATTTAGTTATATATATACCTTACAGATCATGGTACCGATTCATGTTCAATTCATTGCATCCCAAAACACATGTATATAAATGCACTTTTGTCTAACATTTTACCTTTCACCATACAACCAAAAACCAAACCACACATCAAACATTTAGGACTAATATGTACCAAACCACTATGTGGCAAAACACAAGCCAAATAAGTGGCTAATATTAACAAAACTCATATAGGCCAACATTAACCAGAATACCTATACATACCATTATAACCAAATCAAAACATTTAAAAGTTCCAATAGAACCGATAGATAGTGTGATATAACTCCGACAAAATTCCAACCCGATCGAGCTTCCGATAATCTCAAAAAGTAAAGGAAAACAACTACGTAAGCAACAAATGCTTAGTAAGCTCGTATAAACTTTAATCATATTAATTCATTTCAAATATGAAATCTATACATATCACGAATAACCCAATATTGATACCACAATACTCATGAAGCTATATTCATCAATTCACAAGGTGAATAAATCCACATTATCACATATACATATTATCCCAAGCTTAGTAGGATTTTATATAACTTTAGCTCTTCCAAATTTCTTTATTTTCATTTTCATTTCTTTACTTTCCACAATTATTCCATATGCATAACACACAAGTGATAAACATATCATTCAACCATGGTCACAAGCTAATGCATTTAACCAAAGCCTTTTTCGAATTGATCACATGATAAGTCATTTCATAAGAAATCCTTACCACTTTTTCATGAGCACTGGCATATTCTTACTTAAATACTTACCAATTCAATGCATCTTATAAACAATCATATTACCATTCAACCAATAGCTTGGCACTTGCCTAAGATCAAGCAACAACATTGGTTAGCGTACTTGCACATATTACATATAAATTCAACATTGATAAACTTATTTTCTCGACATGCCACACTTGGGTTTATTACTCTTCTCAACATACATAACTTCTTTGTATCAATGTATAAATGATAGTCACATATTTACATGTCATGATACATATCATTCTCTTGGCGTTTTTTCATAAACATAAATCATTCATATCATTATATCAATATTTCATGTATCATCATTTTCATGAATTTCGTTTATATTTATTCCAGAACAGTTCATAACTATGAATATGCATAATTATCGGCAAGTTTCACATGCATGTATTTTCCATGTCATGTTTCAATATATCAAATAAATATCATTTCCATGTATTTCAAGTATATACCAGTAATAGTTCATTTCGAACTCATGTTATCTCATATTAGAACTTTACCCGTTGAATCATTTAAAATATTAATGGATACAAAGGTAGTACACATGAAGTGTATGAATCTGAAATCTGTCAATTCATATTCGGGGGTACTCATTAGAGCACATAATCAGAAAGCACTCTCTTGAGCCGTATAACAGGAAGCTCATGTGAGCCATGTAACAGGAAGCTTATCCGGGCTATAATAGGAAACTCATAAGATTTTAGAACAGAAAGCTCATGTGAGCTTAACGGGTAACTCTGAAGAGCTATTATCAGAAAGCTCCAGATAGCCATATATTAGGAAGTTCAAGCGAGCCATATCGAGAAGCTCATGAAGAGCCATATATCGGGATGCTCATAAAGAGCTACGGTATGTCTGCAATATATGCAGGATCAATACCGATCATATAACAGACGCTCACAAAGAGCTGCGGTATATCTTCAACACATGCAGGATCAATACCAATCGGGATGCTCACAGGAACCATGTAACGGGAAGCTCGAGAGGGCTTATAAAAGTACGCTCTTTCGAGATATGGTGTGCTCGCAACATATGTAGGAAATAATCGGACTTGTGATCAGTTTCATACATAAGGTACTTATACATTTCACATATACAATATTCAATTCAAGCATATAAATATATACAATTTAGTTACACAAACTTACTTGGCTAAATTGCAAAAATTCCAAGATTTAGGGACATTTTGATAATTTTCCATTGTTCTCGATTTTCCACTTGATCTTGATCTAAATTAATAATTTCATTCAATTTATTAATTTAGATAATAAAAAAATTCATTTCCTTCAATTTGGTTAGTTTTGATATTTTTACAAAATTACCCCTAAAGTTTTACGTTTATTCAATTTAGTCCCTAAGCCTAAAATATGCAAATTAGCCATTTTTAATGTAAACCCATCCTAGCTGAATATTCATATACATTTTCCTCCTCCTCCTTTCCATTCCACATCCTTAATGTATATAACATGCTTATATGTAACATTATATATAATTCCACTATTACTTATATGTTTAAATCAAAGTTGTCCACTTGAGTCATAGTCACTAAATTATTTAAATCTTAAGCTACAAAATTCTAAATCAATATCCGCTTGATTTTTTTGAAACTAGACTCAAATTCTTATCTTTATACCATAAAAATTTTAGAATTTATAATTTAGCCAATAAGTACAGTAAAATCTTCAAATTTATCCCTATTCTACAAGTTGACAACTTCGATCTTTCTTTACTAAAAATTAATTATCTCTTAGTATGGGGTTTGGATGATGTCTCTGTTTGTTTCTCTTGAAAATAGACTCATTAAGAATTTAAAATATAAATTTCAACCCCTAGTTATTTTTTTACAATTTTTTTATTATTTTCCAAAGTCAGAATAGGGGAACCCAAAATTAATCTGACTTGTCTCACAAAAATTCATATATCTCATAATATGAAACTCTTTTGCTTACACCATTTCTTATATGTAAAACTAGACTCAATAGCCTTTAATTTAATACTTTTTTCAAAGTCAGACTACTACTGTTGTCCAAAAAATGTTTTAGTGCAAAATGTTGATAACCAAATTTATAACATCATCCTTTCCTTTCTCTACAATATTTCCATCACTTCCTCTTATATCCCTTCACTAACATATCAAGAACATATAACCTTATATAAGAAAACTCTAATTTAACATCATTTTCAGGCTTTTCCAATAATATTAAACTTAAAAATATATTAAAATCTTAATGTTCTTAACTTGTTCTATTGATTTCAATCTTTAACTTGATTTTCTCTCTCATTCAGCTTCTATTTCTTGAATATAACTTGATATTCTAGCTCTCCATAGTCTCCTTATTATTTTACTCTGTTGGGCCAAAAAATGTTTTTTACTTTTGCAATTTAGTCCTTTCTTGAATTAATATATCATAATATACTTTCCAATGTTGACATAATTCAAAATTTCCCTTTTTGTCACTTTATTTCCTTACTTTACTATATCAAAGATAATATCTTACTTTCTTACTGTAGTAATTTTCGGGGAATTACATATCCAAACCTTTAGTATATGTAATTTCATATCAACCATACATTTTTAAAGCATACCATTTACCTATTCAATCATATTTCATCTACCATTCTAGGAGTAAAGCAATGCAATGGTCTTGGCTTGAATTAGACATACATACTCTAAGTTATGCATCATATTTAACATTCAACTTACCCTTTCAATACATCAACTAATCTAGCTACTTCAAATAGTCTAATTTCAAACCTTAACATGTCAAACCATTCAAGAGCTTTTTTTACCTTTTTCATAGTATCAACATGACTAAATATGCATATATAAATTAGATATTATGCCAAACATTCAACTCAATCATCACCACATTTACCAAGAAGCAAACAATTCCAAAATGTCAAAGTACACACTAAATAGTCTTATATATATGCCACAACCTTAAGTTTATCAAGTCAAATTAGGGAGATGCTTTGTCTTGAGCATCGGAGCGGATGACTCCCAAAAGATAGAGACATAGATGTGATTGATTAGATTGATAGTACATTAGACATGACCTAAGTAGAATAGATCCTAAATCTATATATGAATTTATTCACTTCTGATGTTCATAGTGTGGTATACCTTAATTTTAAATGGATGGTGGACTATGTATGCCTGACCAATATACTTTGATGTAAGTAAAAGCTTGATTTCAAATCAATAAGGAACTGAAAGTTGGTGTGCTAGGTATACAACTTCAACAATATTCAGCACCATTCACAATAGTGGAATTCATAGCCTAAGAAACGGTTAAATGATATCCTCTTATTTGCTTTACATGATAGATGAAAAGTAAACGTGGTCACAGGTGTTTTTTTTTGTGATGAATGACTTAATTACTATTCAATAGTAATTGATTTTTTTAAGGAAGATGTAATGGTTACCATTAGGGTAACATATGATAAGGTCATTGGACGAGCACTAATCGAGTAGGTTTTGTAATGGCATATCATTGGGGAGAGCTCAGTTACGAGACGATTGTAGAATGACTGCGTGACTAAATGAGTTTATAATTAAGAGATGAAAAGCTAGAACTTAATTATAAATAATTTAAGCCTTAATTACACATGTCTTATTTACTCTCTCTACTAGCTTTCGTAAGAGGCACATTCAATGTTTTAATAGCACTAAAAAACTTCAAGCAATTTATATATATAAATGTAAAATAATCTAAGAACCCTTAACCTCAAGTTGATTGCGCTGGTGTTCCTCGTAAGACCATGTTCAATGTTGTTCTGTTGATGTGTTGTTGGAATATGCACTAAATAAAGTACCAAGAGAAGAGAAAGTATTTGCAAAATTAGGGGTTTCAAAGAGAAAGGGGATTTGGGGTTTATGAAATATGAGAGGTTTTGAGATGATTAAGAGGTTAAGATGGGTTTAGATGTTGACTAAAGGTGTTTTTAAGTTTAAATTTTTTTTAAATGTTAAAATCAAGTTATAACAGGGTTAATCTCGACAGGTAGTGTGATGGGTGGGGTCGACCATGTAGAAAATTACAGCGGTGTCACAACACAGGGGCTCCGTGTCATGACGTCGGGGTTCGATGTCGTGGCACACCTTGAATTTTTTGAGTTTGGAGGTATATTGGCTTTTATGTCATGACACAGAGGTGTTGTGTCGCGACATCAACGCGAATTTCTCAATTTTTTGAGTCTGTGAGTGGTGTCGTGACATAGAGGTTCTATGTTGCAACATTAGCTTTATTTCAGCCCCTTTTCTCGTTTTTCAATGTGTTCAGTAAACAAATTTGGCCATTTTAAGTAAAAATAAATTTTGTGCCACTCGTTAGTATAGAATACACTGATATACACAAAATTTTTAGTTCAGTTTAAAGAGGTTAGAATTTGCTGCCAAATTCATCTGTCAGCTCTATTATAACACACATAGATGCTCTGTCAGTTCCATTTCTATCAGTGTTCGTCCTTCATCCATCGTGCCACTCCACCTTCCTTCACTTGTCTCACTCTTTGAATTTACTTTTTTGACTTGCACTGATCATAGAAAATACCTTTTTCGACCCAATGCAGTTAGGGATTTTTACAGATATTTCAAGACATCACTTCCCTAGTCCTTCCTTATTTACCTTATTTTTTTGTGACTACATTTGAAAATTTTAGTCTTACCATTGATCTTCATTTTTAATTCATTGTTTTCTAAATCAATAGTGGACCATGATGTTGCTAAAAACGGTCTTCCCAACAAAATGGGTATTTCACGGTCTCTTCAAAATCTAAAAAAATAAAGTTAACCGGGATGGTAAATTTTCAGACCTTAATCAACACATCTTCAAGTACTCCCTTAAGTTGTACTAAATATCTGTCAACTAGTTGTAGTATAATTTGTGTGTTTTTAAGCTACCCTAACCCAAGTTTTTCGTATATAGATAGAGGCATCAAATTGATACTGGCTCCTAAGTCACATAGGGCCTTACTAAAGTGAATATCTCCTATCTCAGTCAGGATTGTAAAACTCTCCAGGTCTTTTAGTTACGGAGGCATTTGTTTAGAGATAATTGCACTACATAAGGCACTTACATTAACTTGCTCTCATGTTTTAATTTTCCCACTCGTAGACATAATTTCTTTTAAATACTTAGCATATGTAGGAACTTTTTCAATTAAATCAATTAGAGGCAAGTTAATGTTCAAATATTTGAACAATTTTAGAAGGCTTACCGATTTTGCCTCATCCCATCTCTATTTTTTTTCTAACCATGATTAGAATGGTACCTTTGTTAATGTAGGTTCCTTGATTGGTTCTTTCTCCAGCTCGGCTACTTCCTCTAGTTTTGGTTCCTTCTCAACTTGTTGGAGATCCTCTTGAAGATCACTGTTATCCTCTTTGTTCTCCTTTGAAGTTAGGTTCTCTGGGCTACTCAGTACTTTGCCCGAGCTAAACACAATTGTTTTCACGTGCTCCTTTCCTTCTCTCCGAAGACTATTCTCAGTGTTTCTAGAGATTCTAATGCCAATTTTCCTTTTGATATCTCCCATCGTGCTCATCAGTTGGCTCATTTGATCTTCAAGTTTAGTCAATGTTTTCGTTGTATTAGTGCACTCAGACTGCACTTGTTTTACTTTCGTCCTCATTGACTGCATCTCCCCCTCGATTCGATCTAAACGTTGACCACATACAATATGGCCATTTGGGTTAGCCCTTTCCCCAGGCTTCTGTAAATATGGAGGCTTGTAAGTCATATTTTTAACGGTACTAAAACTATTACCTCCTCCCTGGTTTCCACCCTATCTCAGGTTTGGGTGATCTCTCCAGCCAGGATTGTAGGTACTTGAATATGGATTTCCACCTTTATTCTCGATGTAGTTCGTATCCTCAGTTGGATTATTGATGTAATAGATGTGAGGTTTATCTACTCCTAACATCGGTGACACATTGCATGAGGACTCTATACAGTTGGGTTTGTCCAAATTTTGCTGATATCTATTGTCTTCTTGAACAGCTTTTACCGTAGATGGTCTCTGATCATATGTATATTGTCCAGTTGGCCACTAACAGGAATTCGTTTCCATATTTTCAATTAGATCATATGCATCCTCGTATGTTCTATTCATTAAGGCTCCTCTTATGGCTCCATCTAGTCCTAAATGTGCGTGTGCATCCAACCTGTTGTAAAACATTGTAGTCTTAGCCACTCGGGTAAACCATGGTGTAGGAATCTCTGTATCAACATTTTAAAATGCTTTCAAGATTCGTGAAAGTTTTCTCCTTCTAGTTGCTTAAATGTAGTAATCTTTCTTCTTAGTTGGACTGTTTTACCGATAGGAAAAAACTTTTGTAAAAATTTCTTTACAAGTTCATTCCATGACATGATTGATCCTGGTGCCTACGAGTCTAACCAAGTAAAACCATTATCAATTAAGGAGAAGGGAACAACTGAAGAAGAATAGTGTCATCGGTGACTTCGTTATATTTGAATGTATCCCAAAGTTGAAGGAATCTTTTAAGATTTTGGTTTGGGTCCTTTGTCATTGTGCCTCTAAACTGCAAATTGTTCTGGATCATCTAAACCATGGCTAATTTTATTTCAAAATTATTTGTCGTAATGGCTAGCCTTCTAATGATGCCTTGAACCATATCCAGATTCGGTAGCGCATAATCCCTTAGGGTTCACTCTTCGCGTGCCATCTGTTGGTTTAACTGTAGTTGTGGTGGAGGTGGTGGTAAGTCTTGGATTTTAGGTTCATTAATTTCATCGAACATCGGATTATCTCATGGTGGATTGCCTATAGCATGTGGTTGGTTCTGCATTTGTTGTTGTTGTTTTTATCGACAATTTATATAGATTAGTCTTTCTAGATCAGTGACTGGCTCTATAGGTGTTCCCTTACTACAAGTCATAAACTGAAACCAAAAAGAAAATAAAAGGTGTTAGTTAGAATAAAATAAGAATCGTATCTATAATTTATAAATCCCCTGAATAATCAATTAGAGTGCAAAAATTAAAATTAATCTAGTGATGTTGCCTCCCTAGCAACTGCGCCAACAACTTGACCGCATCTTGATATACTAGTGTCTATATTGTGAATACTACAACTAAAGGTATGGAATTAAGGTGGTGTCCGCAGGTGTACGAGTCAGGTTATAATATACTTTTTACAACGAAGTAGGTGAGTACTCTGAGGATCGTACCTAAAGGGAGGCGAGTACTAAATTAAAGTTAACCTAAACACAAATAGAATTAATTAACAATTAAATAAATTATATTATGACTAAATATAAATAAGAGATTTTTTTATAAGTAAAGAATAAAAATTTCATAAATAAAATGAACTTCGAATAACTAAAATCTAAACTCAATCAAATCTAAATATGGGTGATTATCTCGCTTCGGTGGTCTTAACTTATTCCTATTTCGAGTTCCTATTCAATCAACTAGTCGTTACCCTAGCAGGATCTCTCAATCTTCAACTAAACTAATGAGTCGATAAGAACTACTTATCTTTTGACCTCACAGTCCAGACCAATTTGGGGCTAAGGTGTTCACGGATAGATCATACCAATTTTGGGTTAATTCCCACCTAAATAACTTCTTAGGGTCATTAAGCCTAAGGTTTAAGTTCTTCCTCTCACAAACAACAAATTCGCTAAGAAAACCCTACATAGTAATTAGTCAATCACATCTCCACTCGCTAATCCCGTATAAGAGGATTTGTTCCTCATAGAATCCATAAACGTAATAAACTTGATGATAAAGATATGCATGAAAAATAAATCAAGAATAAGGTTTAGAGAATCTTCATTGTATGTGATTGATAAAGTGTTGATATCTTTGATCGTTTAATTGTGTTTACAAACCAAGTTCTCTGAAGAACACAATTGAAAAGAATTGAAAAGAAATCAAAAGCCTAAAAGAAAAGAAAACTGAAAACTAAATTACAAGTAAAATTGAGAATAGGAAAAACTGTCCCTAAACAAGTGTCTAAAGAGCCTATTTATAGAGTTAGGGTTGGCCATCGTCCTCAACCCCAGGTTAGTTGATGCTTTCATGTTAATTTCCATTGTGCGGACAAAAATGCCCCTTGCTCGTAATTTTTCCCGTACGGGGTCGGTGTCACGACACCCTAGTGCCTGTGTTGCGACACTCAAGGTAGTATGCCTGGTTCAAGTTTAGCTTCAGGGGTGTGTCACGACATCCTATGACTGTGTTGTGACAACAAAGGCAGATTTGAAATTCTTGTATTATGTTCCCTATGTTGTGAAATTGAACTTCTCATGTTGCAACACAACGACCAACTTTGAGTTTTTATGCCTTTGAATGGTATCCTACATGCTCACTAAGTACGCTAGCTCACCCTTAGGCGTCATTCGGCCCCTAAGGTCATAAAAAGACTTAAATACACTTTTTATTGTATTCAAAGCAAAGATAGAAAACTTAACTAAAACCTAATAAAAATGCTTGTATTCAATCTCCTTAAATGCGAAAACTAGTTTAATCTACTACATCGAATTACGACAGATCAAAATGGTAGAGTTAAAGAAATGATTTACACTCGGAAATGAATGTGGTTTCTCACTAAGTATGAAAATGACTTGATAATTAATTTAAGCTTTTCAAATTATTATTTAAGTAAATAATTAAAGTTCGAAAAAGTAATTAAATTAATTAATTATTGTGAATCCGTTGAAAATGATAATTAAATATATTTTCTCATAGATTATTTTTTGTTAAAGTTTTCATGACTTTAACGAAATTAGAATCGGGTTGAGAATTTTTTAATTGGAAAATTAATTAATATAAATTAATTTAATAAATAATTTTTATTTTGGGAAATAGAAAAAAAACATGTATTGTGTTGAATTAAATTATAAAGTGTTGGGTTAAAAGTTCAGGAAACATGTATAATTGGACCCAATACAGGAGAGACCCGAAATCCCTTATAATAAGTATGAGGGGCAGCTAACCTTAGTATTCTTCAACTAGGGTTAGTTGCCCCTCTCTCCTAGTACAACTAGGGATCTTGTTTTTCTTGCAAATAAGTATTATTTTCTAATTCAACTTGTATTCTTCAATGTCTCCTTATAAATAAATGGTACTGGTAGGGCTAAGTATAAATTTAATTTTCAGGGAATTACAATTCTACGATTTTCTTTATAAATAGAGAGATTTACTATCCTACTGAAAGTATGAAAATTATTCTTTGTTCTCTATTTGATTCATGATTGTTCAAGCCCTATCTTGAAGCGATTCATGGTATAAGAATAGTAGAGAAAGTTGTTCGATTGAAAGCCAAGAACGTCTAGGATTCATCTCGCACAGAGCACAAATATTTTTCGAGAAAAATTTATTGTTATAAATAATACAAACCGACTCAGTTTTTAAATTTTAAATTTTTTGTTGTGACAGAAAACCGTTTTTAAATCAATTTTTTTCCAACACTTTCCCATGTGTGGAAACAGGTCCCCGTAAGCCTCCCCATGTGTTGGGAGCAAGAGTTCCCATAAGCCTTCACCCATGTGCGGAAGCAAGATTCTCTATGGGTTTTCACAATTCAAGACATTCGAATAAGTTATCTCCATTACAAGTGCAATCTTGAGGTTTACAAAAGAAATAGATCAGTTGGGTTATTCAAAAAATCATGTTCATAAATAATCACAATAAGTTCTCATCAAGATTAAAAAATAAAAAAAATACAAAGCCTTCCCAATAATCTAAATCTTCTACGTGTGTGGCACACTTTTTTTAAATTTAATGGCTTCTATTAAGTCAATAAGACAAGGTTTAAGTAGTGGAATGTTACAATTCCATTTGCTTGAAATTAAAGAAGCACGGCAAAAGCAACAAAGTAAAATAGAGAAATGATAAAGAAAAAAATTTATTAATCCATAACATTTGCAAAGCCCTTGGGCTCAACATTACAATCATTACCCTAGGAGGGATCACCATCTCTTAAAGGGGCAACAATAAAAAAAGAAGGGCTGGCACCTTCCAAGCTACTGCCATCTACGTCTTTATTAGACTTAACACCGTCTGCAGAAGTATCATCGATTTATAGAATTGAGTTACTCGCATTTTTGACATTGTCTAAAATCGGGTAATTACAAAAATTCAGAAAATATATAGACTTATCTCTCAAAATACATCGTTTTGAAAAGCAAGTAGCAGCCAATAGCAACTTACCACCTGTTCCAAAAGATTATTGTTTATCATTATCACGATTCCTCAGAAATACAATCCTCAGAGTATATTTATGACAGAATCTCAAATGTTTGGATATAACGTTTCACCATAAAATAAAGCCACTATTTGGAACAACTCTAAAACAGAGGAAGTTATGAGAACATAGCGCCTTAAGTAAGTCCATTTTATAGCCTTCCTTTTGACTCAAAGGGGAGGAATATTGTTATATCCCCATACGCGATAAGTCACGTGGCAAGCCTAAAAAATGCTTGAATAATAATGTAACAACCCGTTTTTCAGTGATATCAGAAATAGTAGTTTTGGGATCGCAATTTCGATGAGTAAATTATTATTTTATTATTCATTTAATGTCTACAGGAATATATTAAGGTTGTATTAAAATTTCGTTAAGAAATTGATTATAATAATTTGTGTATAATATATAAATAAATTGATTATAATAATTTGTATATAATATATAATTAATATAAATATATTATATTATATTGAATAAATGTAATATTTATAGAATTTTTATATATGTAATATAAATTAATCATATAAATAATTAAAATTTGATATTTACAACTAAAATAACATTTTTTACCTTTTCGTTTAATGAAAAAAAGTAATACTTTAAATATAATATAATTCGATATAAATATTAACTTTTTATGTGTTATTATATAAATTTAGTTAATAAAATATACCAAAAATTCTTATTTATAAATACGACAAATCTATTATCAAATAAATTTAGTTAACCAAGTAATTTAATAAAATTAGAAATGTTATATATAAATGTGATAATAATATAAATAGGGTTTTTTACATTAATATTATAAAAAAATAAAAAATATCCAAAATGTTATAAATTTTTTTATTTACCAAAATATATATAATTTTTTTATTTACCAAAATATATAAAAAAACAAAAAAAAAACAAAAAAAATAAAAAACAGAAAAAAAACCTGGACTGATTTGACAGTTCCCTGGGTGAAGGGAACACTGTTGGCGGCATCAAACAAGGGAACCCTGTTGGCGGCACCAAATATTTTGGTATTTTTTTAATATTTTATTATTTTTGTAATGTTTTATTATGGGTTTTATAAAAAAAATAATATAAACAAATAAAAAATTACCAAAATATTATAACTTTTTTTTATTTACCAAAATATATATAATTTTTTTATTTACCAAAATATATCAAAAAAAAGTAAAAAACAAAAAGAATAAAAAAAGGAAAAAACACACTAAATTTATAAATTAATTTTACACTAAATACACTAAATAATACGAGTAAATGGAAGGGATAATGGTTTTTTTACAGTAAATTAATTTTAAAAACACACTAAATTAATAAATTTAAAACATTATGTAAAATTATAAAATTAGAAATGAAGATATTTTTTAAAGTAATAAAATGCGGAGAAAAAAATACGAACAAATGGCCGAAGTAAGAGTTTTTTACTAACTTTTTTTTTCCAACTTGCAGGCATCGCAATTGCTTCATTGATTAGCAGAAAAAGCCACATATCTGATGCGGTTAATAACGCGGTATGAGTTATTATTTATTAATCACGAGTTCTATTTATTCAAGGTGGTGCCGCCAACAGGGAACCCTTGTTTGGTGCCGCCAACAGGTTCCCTTGTTTGGTGCCGCCAATAGTGTTCCCTTCACCTAGGGAACTGTCAAATCAGTTCAGGTTTTTTTTTTCTATTTTTTTTATTTTTATTTTTTGATATATTTTGGTAAATAAAAAAATTTATATATATTTTGGTAAATAAAAAAAATTTATAACATTTTGGATATTTTTTATATTTTTTATAATATTAATGTAAAAAACCCAATATAAATATATTTAAAAATTTTGATGGGATAAATTTTAAAAATAATTTTAATATATTAAAGTAAATTTAAATATTTAAAAGAGTTATATATTTGCAGTATACCATCCCTAGTTCTAGATATATTTATTGAAGTCGCTTATCCCAAAAAACAAGTTTCCTCCTCTCTTTTTCTTTTTCTTTTTCTTTTCTATAAAATAATATTGAATTGTTATTTGTTGTTTTCTCAGCTGCACCTTTCTCTGGTAAGTTGTCTAATCTCTTTTTCTACTCTTCAATTCCATATTTCTTGAGTTTCTCTTCTTCCTGCTTTACTTTCGGATTGAAACACAAAACTTTCCATATTCTTTCTGCTTATTTTTTACATTGTTAGAACTCGATTCTTTGTTTATGATCTAAGGAAACCAAACGTTATTTATTTATTGACTTATGATAATATTTTCTTATTGCTGCAGTTAAGTCTTCGATGTTTGAGTACAGATTTTTGTTGGATCATTATGCCTTCTTTTTATTGTATAATTTATATTTTCTTGCTGTTTTGGATAGAGGTCGAACTTAAAAATAGAAGCACCTTGAAACTTTCCGAATTCTTTGGTTAGTTTGACTGAATTAGTAAACTATTAGTTTGGGTTATTGAAGCTCTGAGTGAATCTGGATTAATCGACCAAACCTTTTTCAAGCCACTCAAATGGATTAGTTTTGGGCAATTGTACCATTTGCGTTAATGTTATCTGTGGATTACGAAATTTAAGATAATATAGATTCATTACATGCTGATATGAAATTTATTTAAAAATATCAGCATTTCAAGTTGGTACTGAATGAAAAAGGGGAAAAGAAACCCAACAAAATCTCAAATTTAATCTTCTTCTACCTTAAAATCACAAAATGGGTAAATTCTAAAAATCCCGAAAGCCCCTAGTAAGAAATACCATTTTTTTATTCTTAGAGAACTCATTACAACAAATTAAGTATATTCATGTTTGGGTTCCGGTTTATCGTTTCTTTTTCTTTTACCATATCCCTTTCAATCCCTGTCAACACCCAGGTTGAATCTCAATCAGCATCATGTAAGCACAAAAATAACATGCCATCATGCGTGAGATAAGTATGTCGATCTATTTGAGTTGAAAAGTCAATTCTGATTCACTCACTGCCTAAAAAGATTAAGGCCACTTAGCATTTAGCTGGTTAATTTAAAATTGTTAGAGCTTGATCATTTACTGATGATCAAAAGAAAAATGTTGATACTTTCTAGTAAAATTGCATTTTCATAGCTGTAGTGAAGTTAAGTCCTTGATTTTTTGAGCCTAGATTTTTACTGCTTGTATCCGTTTTCTTTTGGTGGAATTTAAATTTTTGTTGTTAGTATTTAGAAAATAATTAGCGATTCTACTAAAATTCAAGTCAAATGATAAGATTTGAGAAAATTGTTTAATGTCATTGACTGTAATAATCGATGTTAAAGGGTGTTATAGCTTGAGTGGGATAATCAAGTTAGTTCTATGGTTACTAGAACTTCATGAACTGCTTTTCATTAATTATACATATATTTTCTATTTGTTTATTTTTAAATGGTTGGAGTTGACTTGCTTTCCATTTCTGGTGAATTGGTTGAATGATAACTTTGGTTCTTAGATTATTGTGAACTTCAAAATTAGAAAAAGGTAACAGTTTCTTGATTGATGAGATGCATGTTTGTAATGCTAAAATTATAGTTTCAAGGGTAAAAGTGTTTTTCTAATATAACAGGTAATATTATATGATGGGTGGAAGTGCAATAGATGATGATTGGGAGTTCACCTCTCCTTCCAATGGTATTAAGACTGTGGTTTTAGTTGGACGTACCGGCAATGGGAAAAGTGCAACTGGCAATAGCATTCTTGGAAAAAAATCCTTCAAATCAAGGGCTAGCTCATCTGGGGTTACTAGTACTTGTGAATTGCAGAAAACAGTGCTCAAAGATGGGCAAATTTTAAATGTCATTGATACTCCTGGTATGTTGTCTTGTATTGTTTTTCCTATTATAGTTGATGGTAGTATCATTAACTTGGTCATGAAAAAGGTTATTCTTTCTGAGGCTATCAATGCATTAACTAGGAAGACTAATTTAGCATGTCATTGCAGGGTTGTTTGATTTCTCAGCTGGATCTGAATTCATTGGAAAAGAAATTGTCAAATGTATTGATCTTGCCAAGGATGGAATCCATTCAGTTCTTGTTGTTTTCTCAGTTAGGACCCGCTTTTCGCAAGAAGAGGAAGCTGCATTGCGTAGTTTGCAGACTTTATTTGGTAGCAAAATTGTTAACTACATGATTTTAGTGTTTACTGGTGGGGATGAACTGGAAGAAAATGAGGAAACATTGGAAGATTATTTGGGTCGCGAGTGCCCGCAGCCATTAAAGGTTGCTTCCTAAACCAAATGCAACTTGAAGTTTCATTTATGTCTGACTTTGCTGTGTTTGGTTGACTTATCTGTTCAGGTTTGAAGGTTATCTCATGCTTTACATATACTAATTATGAAAGTATATTGCTGTGCTTAGATGTGAAGTTCAGAATTTTGATTTGCCGAGTTTTACTACATTTTCAGTGTATAGCTTTTTTTCCTGGACATATTATCTTATTATCTTGTCTCTATCAATATGTAGTTATCTTTTAAAAAATGTTGACTTTGCAAAATGTAAAATTTCATGGTTTGGTTAATTATGGTGTGAATTTTAGTTGGAATTAACATTTCTGGGATTTTCATGAATGTGAAATAGATATGGTTAGACGATTATTTTATATTATGTACCATGTAGGGCTCTCAGGATTAAAGATCAAGTCATTGGTGCTTGTGTTGGATGGCATAAACTTTATGATCAGTTCTTTTTATATAAACTTTATGATCAGTTCTTTTTATCTTTGTTCATGGGTTGCTAGATGCATGGGTGTTTGATTTAAGAAAATCTGATTGCTTAGGTGCCTCCAAATGGCTATCTTTGTCTGGACAGCCGACAGAGACGTTCTCAGGAATTACTTGCTCATTACAATGTTTTTGTTTTTGTTTTCTTGATCTGTGTATCTTATTGAAAGGATAAATTGTTTGATGGAAGAGCTTGAGTTCTGGTGTAATCTCCCTATAAGCATTTATCTACTCTTCTTTGTCTGTTTCATATAGAGAATCTATAAATTTTGTTCATTTCTCGCTCTGCCTTCCTTTTAAAGTTTATTTGCACATTTATTTGGTGTACTCTGTTTCCTTGAGCATCAAGATAATGCTTAAAATAGATGAATGTAACTATGATCAGTATTTTTTTGATGTTCTGAAATTGGATGGAGAATGGCAAATGCTTGGGTAGCATAGAATTTTAGGCTTTGGGCAAAGCATATCTCTTTTCATGCATTGAGTGACTGAATAATCTTTACCTATTCACATAGTGATACATGTGCTCTGGTCTTATGCTACAATTGTTATTACTTTGTTAGTGAGCTTATTTGAACTTAAGCATATAGTTGATGTGCAATGGCAATAAATACCTATTTTTTTGTTACTTCAAATTGATCAGGACATTCTAGGTCTTTGTGGAAACCGACTTGTACTTTTTGACAACAAGACTAAGGATGAAACCAAGAGAGTGAAACAAGTTCAGGATCTTCTCACACTTGTGAACATGGTCATAGAACAGAATGGTGGGCAACCATATACTGATGAGTTGTTTGCGGAACTGAAGGTTTGAGTCTTTACATTCTTTTTCAGTTTGTTGTGACTTTAGTGTAAAGAACTACTGTATCTGTATCTATTGCTCAGAAAGGGGCAACTAAACTTCGTGATCAACAAGAAGTGGTTGCTGCTCTAAAGGGCTACTCCAAGCGAGAAATATCCGAGTTTAAGGAGCAGATTGAAAGATCATATGAAGAGCAGCTTATGCGAATTACTGAAATGGTAACCTGAATATCTTTCTTATTATAATTGATGATTTTTTTTCTATCTTCATCTCAAATTTTATAGCTCTTTTTTTCCCCTTGGCCCTTTTTTGTTAATGTATATAATTCAGTCCAAATAAGAATAGTCCTATTGTTGCAACCTAAACCATGAATAAAACCTGGGAAAGCAAAGATATGATAGAAGAATAGCCATGTAGCCTTTTGAACCCTACATCTTAGTTTCCCAATTTCATTCCAAACTATCCCTGGTAGTTGTTTTAGTTGGGAACCATGAGTCTTTCTATTCCTATTTTCCTGAAGTGTTGGCTTTCGGCCTTGTTTAGTCTTTAATTTGAAGAGTGTAGGCATTGCTCTTGATATACTCAGAGCAACATAGTTTAGACATCAAATGTAGGGTTTACTCTTTCATACATATACTGTATCATGTTTGTGTATTTTAGCATGTTACTTTAAGGTATTTTATATTTGAGATATTCATGTATTCATATTATATTTTGTGTGTTCTGTGTTTTAGTTTATGTCCTGTTTAATACTGCCGGGTCTACCTTCTTGTATTAAAGTTATGATACCAATTACCAATGTCCTTGTCGCTTCATGTACTTATGCCTCTGTTGATGTGTGAGAATCATTGCTTACTTCTCATATATAAGAATTGTTCTGAAATGCATCTAATAAAGAATACCCTTGCTAATTTCGTACGCCTAGGTCAAATGCAGTGTGTCCCTAGGAGGGAGTGCCTTTTAACTGTTCCTTGTTAAAATTCATGTTTGTTGGTTTTTTGCCAGCTATCAACCATTTTTCTGTGGCTCAAGATTGAGTCTGCATGCTAATCACAATATAACCCGAGCCATTGTTAAATTTCAGTGATATATAGCCAGCTAATCTTTTTGCATGGTGTTGGTGGTTAATGAATGATGTTGTATAGGTTGAGTCAAAGCTGAAGGAGACGACTGTCAGGTTGGAGCAGCAGTTAGCAGAGGAGCAGGCAGCACGGCTGAAGGCGGAAGAGTTGGCGCAGTTAGCTCAAATGAAATCAAATGATGAAATCCGGAAGCTTCGAGAGAATCTAGAAAGAGCACAGAAAGAGACAGAGGAGCTCCGCAAGCAAGCTGCTCGGTGTGCCATCCTGTGACTGCCGCTACAATGAGAAGATGCCTCTCTTATGCTATTATATTTATTTTCAATGTTTTAAATTGCTATAATGCTTTTAAATCCTGCGTAAATGATTTTAAGCTTTTCCAAAGTCAACTGTCTTATCTTCATGCCTCTTTGTAAATATTGAAGTGTATAAGAGATTTCAACACACTGGTTTTATTGTTGTGATATATCTCTTTCTTATTTGATGAAATTAAATGATGTAGAAATGGGGAGTCGATTCAACTACAAGTTAATTAGGATTAAAAATTTCTCTCATTTTTTGGGAGTTTTTCTTTACTATTGAGTGCTTTTTCTCTTTCCTTTAGAGGTCTTCTCCTAATTTCCTTTGTTTTTCATTGGGTTTTCTTTGTTTTTCCTTTTATTTTCCTTAGGATTGAGTCATGTTGTTGGGCATTCCTTTTAGTAATTTTCGGTGTCAATTAGGTTTTAGATAGGAACTTTGTTTCGTCATTCTATTTTAGGTCTTGTTTTGTTTTTCATTCAAAGGATAATTGTGGTTCTGGTTCTTCATTAACCAAGTTATAGAAGGGGTCCGCTTAATTATCCCTTGTTCTTTTTCTTTGAATTGATCTGAATCAGTGGGGATTATGGTGGAACTAGAGATCAATCTTGAAGCGGATCAGAGGCAGATTGGGGGAGCTTTACAATTTTCGTTGGTAAGGAAAATTCATTCAGAGAATATTGTGAATAGGAGGGTGGAGTAATACAGAGCATTTGGCCAGCAAGGGAGACTAGTGCAGTCAGGGAAATGGGGAATAACTTGTATATGGTGTCTTTTGCATCAAAAGAATATATAGAAGAAGCCTTGGCTAATGGTACGTGGAATATTATGGGATTTTGCTTCAATCTCAAGGTGTAGGATATGGAGAAGAGTATCAAGGAGGTGAGCTTTGACAGAGTTGACTTCTGGATACAGTTACATAATCTTCCTCCAGAGATGATTACTATAAAGAATTCCTGTACTATTGGGAGTATTATTGGTGATTTGGTTAGAGTGGATGATAAATCCTGGGAAAATGGAAATGGTAAAAGCTTCATTAGGGTAGGGTACCTATTGATACTATCAAACCTATAGTGGATGGTTTTTGGGTGCCTAGTGAAGGGAATGAAAAGATTTGGACATATATAGATGTCATAGGGTTAGAATTTAAGTTGGGCAAACTGTGCAGCCTTAGACGATTTATTTGCTTCAAATATGGCTAAGCAACTCAAAATGGAAAGAAACTTGAAATGAACATAAAAACCATAAGAAAGTAATGCATATAAGGTGTCTGAGTAAATGCTCTCAAATATATTTTTTAACTATCAATGTGATGAATACAAATAAAGGCAAAGGCCTCTATTTATAGTTAAGCTCTTCTAGATTCAACGGTATAGAACAAATTGCATCAACAGTTAAGACTAATGCCTGTCTGTAAGATGAGAGTCATAAGAGATTTAAACTCTATACAATCTTATTTATTAGGTATTACATTGACCATGGTAACTCTAATTTTACTGGATTATTTCACTAGGCTACAAAGATTTCTCCTTATGTTCCATGAATCGGGCCAGTTCAAGTGGCTCAAATAAGCCTCATTTAATAAGCTGACTACCATGAGATGCTTTGGGTGCATTCGTCACGGACTTTGATCCGCGGCCTATGACACAGAGACTTTGTAATGAAAAGCTTGAATCGAGAAATGGAAATAAACATGTCATGTGGATGAAAGTTATAGTGATATGGGATAACGGTAATAAAGGGAATAGTAGTTTTGATAGTAGTTTAATGGGTATAGAGGTGGGTTTGGAAAAGGGTATCAGGATTTGAGGAGAGAAGAGGAAGGGGAAGGAAGGTTTTAAGAGGTGTGGGGGAGGATTGTCTTGTGTTTAAGGAGTTAGAAAGAATGGGGAATAGGTTAAAGGGTGAAAAGTTAGTGGTGGGATATGTTGAATGGGAGTGTTGGGTGGAGGATGAATCTAATTCTGATCTTAAGGTTAATGGTGAATCAGGGGTTAAAAGGAAGAGTAGGGGAAGTACTTTGGTAAGAAGAATATTGTTAATGATGAAATGAGAGGTAAATTGGAAATGAAGGGTAAAGATGTGTTAGTGGAGAATAGGGGCTTAAAGCAAAGAACATGGGTAATTTCATAGAGAAAGAATAGAATATTTCAAGACTATAGTTGTAACACCTTATGTCTGACTTGATCGTCGGGTTCAAGCTATAGGATGCCACATTTGTTTTTAGAGCAACTACAATTACACTTATGATCCATTCAATAATTTATACAAGCTATTCGAGTTAATACATAAATATAACATGATATATATTCTTATCCGGGGTTTATACGAGCTTATGATAGCTCCTAGATAACCCAAGACCATTTTAGTACCTAACTACAAAGATTTCAAAGTAGATCGTTTTGGCGTCACGACCATGAAGGTCTCATGTCGCAACATCAACAATAGAATCTTAGCATCGTGACCTTGATGAAGTAGCTTTGCGACTTTCAAAATAGTAAGTTGACGTTGTGACTTCAAATAGGCGATGTCATGACGTTAAAAGCTGGTGTCGTGAAATCCACCTGGTGGTGTCACAACTTTGAAGTCAAAATCTTTCAAGTCATATATCTTTGGAACAACCTGTTAAATCTCATAATAAAATTGGACTTAGAGTCCCAAAAAGGCATTTAACTTATACCTAGTCCGGTCGCCCAACCCGAGCTATAAGGCGTTACAATGATAAACTTTGAAAATCTTTCATAATTTATACTAATAACAGCTAAATATTTCATTATCAATCATTTCCATGCTAACCAATCAACTTGGAACCTAATTCGAACTTACGTAACATTTAAAACAAATTGGGATCAATTCTGGGTTAAATTGAAACTTCTACAAAATTTAGAGTAAAATGTGTAAACAACAAGGGCCACACAGCCGTGTGATAGAGTTCAGTTTGTGTGGCACCTAAACATGGCCGTGTGGCCAAACCGTGTAATAATTTTTCCCCGTGTAACTCAAGGTCACACGGCTGTGTCGCCAGGCCGTTTAACTCTCTGAGACCGTGTGGACAATCCTGCACCAAAAATTAAAGGGGCCACATAGCCATATCATGCAACCGTATTGGACATATGGCTGTGTGGAAGATCATGTCCCAGGCCGTTTGTGCCCAAAAACACCTTCAAACAGAAGCCGTTTCACATACCAAAACTTAGACTTCAAGCTATGCAGTAACCAACATTCAAACCTGTTCAAATTGTGCCAAAATGTGCTAAAATACATCAATTCACAATCAACCTATGTGCCTAACTAATATGCCCTCATTGGTACCACAATTCAAACCTATACAACATCCATTCAATCGTAGCATATACCTCAAGTTAAAATCAATCAATCATCACCCAAATTCTAGATACCAAGAGCCAAAGTTCAACCATATAAACCAAATCATCAAATGCCCATATATCTCATCCTAAGTTCATACTTTACCATAACCAAATTGACCATTTCATCAAAGCACAAAATATCTCAAAATGTCTATTAACATAAACATAGCTAAACAACCATTTAAATTGCATTAGGTACAAAATCATCTGTTCACCTTCACATACCTCAACCAAACATAATACCAAATGAGATTTACATAAATACATTCACTATATTCTTTAAAAGACACAACACATAACCATAGTACTTATAACATATATAACCCAAACCTTATTTACATGTTACTTATAACTAAGCCAAAATAAATAGATAGCTAGTGAATGAGTTGCTGGGTAGTGTGATCTCCAACGACGCTCCAATCGGTAATGAAAATTCAACGATCTACAAAAAAGGAAACCAACTAAAGTAAGCTTACATAAAGTTTACAAAATTCATAAAACAAAACATCACATACCTATTAATTTAATTACAAAACATACATATCTTGAAACTAACAACCCTTTGTCATATTTCATCATTTCAACTAACTACAATAATTAAACCTGGATGATCTTAACATCAAAACACATGTTAAATAATCATGTACTTAAATATGAATCATCATATCATTCTATTCCATTTTCATTTCGATAGTTAATTCATTTGCCCGGAAAACAATAGTAAATCAACTTCGGATACACGGGAGGGTAATGCTCATACTAGCAACGTAAGGATATTAATCAATACACGATGCTGCTCACACAAGCTTCAAAGAATCTACAAGACATGCAGGATATCAAGCCATCGGTACGATATCCATCACTAGTACATAATACCTACTAAATATAACACCGGCACAAAGTGCTTGCTATTGAAACACCAGTACAAAGTGCCTGCTACTAAAATCACTGAAATCTAATGTATGCTAAATATACACCAGCACACAGTGCCTACTACGCCCTAATGACATGTAATTTGTATCCTATCTATTCACTAAGTTCACATGGGCTTATTCTGTTTCTCCGAGACATTTCATATTCAACTTTATCCTTCCACTTCATTAATCATCCAATAGAACATACAATCGTTCAAATTTCATATTAGCAAACATAAAATAAGTTAAAACATTAACATAATAAATATAAAACAAACTTACCAAAATATGATAGCTAACGACACACGGCAACGTCTACCCAACCACTTTTCCTTTCTCGCGTTTATCAATTGATTGATCCGTTTCTTAATCTAAATATAATAGTTTAATTCAATTAACCAATTTAAACATTTTAAAACACTTAAATTCATGCAATTAACCTTTTAATGAAATTTTACACATTTACCCTAAACTTTTACCTTTTATTCAATTTAATCCCTGAAACCAAAATTTTCACATTTATCACAAATTAACCCAAAAAACCTTGTGTTGAATTCTATATGATCCATAAATAGCCCACATTTATCACTTATTCACGATAGTTTCATGTTATTTTACAATTTTAACAACTTAGTCCTTAAACTTTAAAATAAACAAAAAATACTTTACAAAATAGTCCTATTTAACTATCAAACTTAATAATATATCATTAAAATTCAAGAACATCAGAAATTCATCCATGACAACATTCTAAACATTTAACAATTTTACGAATTAGTACTCGGGTTAGCTAGATTAAACTACAATGATCTCAAACACAAAAATATTACTAAAAACGAGCTTGAATTACATACCATGCAAGGGTATCAAGCTATAGTCAAACTTGAGAGATTAAAAATGACTTTTATTCCTTTAAAAATTCGATGAAGGTGATTTTGTGTAACACCCCAAACCCGGCCTAGGAGTTATGGCCGAATCTGGCAGTGTCACATTAAGGTGTTTAGCGTAAAACTTGTTGTCGTTGAAATCTTTAAAATCAATTAATCATTTTGTCATTAAACGGTGATTCCAAAACGGGTTGTTCATTTCCAAGCGTGCATCATTAAAAGCTAATCACTTTTAAAACGTTATAAATTTTCCAAAATCTCATTTATAAATTTAAAGAGGCCTTTTTACATAAAAATACCCAAATTTAGTTACTTATAAATCAAAGGCTAAAAATGAAAGATGATGCGATTGTGTGGCCATCATCGAGTCCCTCGCAGCACCGACCCGCCTACAACTGGGGATAACCTGTACAGTTAAACAGAGGGGTGAGTTTACGGAAACTCAGTGTGTAATCCCCTAACAAGCAAATAGTTAATTAAACAGTAGATAAATGCAGTTTGGACCTGAGCCCGTTACAGTAATAGTCCAGTTCAGTGTGGGACTAAGCCCTTTCCCGTAACAGTAAATGATTGGGCTTGAGCCCATCACAATGCCAGTAATCAGTAGGGCCTTTGCTCAATTTCAGTAATAGTATTACTTGGGCCTTGGCCCATAACAGTAACAGATATCAGTCATGCAGTGAACAATATGTAATATCATTAACCGATGCAGTAATAGTATAAAATTATTAATCAGTGCAGATATGCACTTAGAAATCCTACCCAATCTAGGCTCTACACACCACTCCGTCCCACCAAACACACCATGTGGGGATAAAATCAAACCACCCAGCCAGACACACCAAGATTAGTATCGGTTGCGGCACTAAATAGTATTGCAGCAAAGCTGCCAGTAAAATAAACGAAATATAGCCATTAGTAGGTCCACAGTCTTCTTGGGCAACCCGTGCAACCTTATCAGTACGGTACACTTCCTCCAAATATAACAACCCATCCCTATGCAATATATTGTGACATAATATCATACGTGTATGCAAAATTTCATGCTCAATCATAGTCATACATATCATAGAGAAAATCAGTCATACATAACATATGGCCATAAAAGCCATTTCATCTCCTAGGGGTATAACAGTCATTTTACCCTATGAGGTATTTTGGACATTTTACCCTATAGAGGTATTTCGGTCATTCTACCTTATAGGGGTATTTTAGTAATTTTACCCTATAAGGGTATTTCGATCATTCTACCCCTTAGGGTATTTAGTCATTTTACCTTATGGGGGTATTTCGGTCATTTTACCCTATTGGGGTATCTCGGTCGGGGGTATCTCGGTTATTTTACCCTATGGGGTATTTCGGTCATTTTACCCTGTGGGGGTATTTCGGTCATTTATTGACCTCTCGAAAGGTCCGCAGTTGCCTCGAGCGACTCAGGTAACCTAAATAGTCATAACAGTGTAAATGGGCCCAAGGCCCATTACTCGACCCAAGTGAGCTCACACGTTCGTGCGGCCCGTTCAGCCTAGAATTCGCCACTACTATGGGATCTATATCGCTCAATCCAGTATTTGCCACAATTCGTGGATTCTATTTGTGTGGGGCCCATGAGCCCATTGAGCCCACACGGCCCATTTCGGCCTAACGTGGCCTATTACGACCTAAGCCTATGAAAATGCTCATGGAGGCCTCTACAATCTATCACCCATGATTCGCGGGTTTGACTTACCACACGAGCGATCACACGCCTGTGTGGTCTCAAACGCCGTATTTTCGGCTTTTCAGCTTTTGCCATTCTACAGTTACCGTTGGGTTTACACAGTTGTTTGCTAGAAGATGCGCAGACAGTCCTCGAACACTTTCGAACCTATGTTCACCCGTAACACTCGGTTAACCACATATCAATTGAATTTAAAAAGAATCCTATTCATTACACATAACTTCTTGATTGACAGTCACTTACCTTGATTGAACAACCGAATCCCTAAACACTTCACTCACCGGAACAATGTTGGTCACTAGATCTTGGGATTATTACCTGCAGTCCAGTTGAAACCCCTTAATATCAATTATCTATTAGAAAAATTTAACTCAAAACGAACACCAACTTACGGAAAGTATAAAACTATAGAATAAGAATGGTATACAAAATCGACAGAGAGCAAGGAAAAAGTTGGCACAAAGAGGGTAGATGAAGGAGAGCAAATCGGCAAGAAAGGAGGAGAATGGTTTAGGGGACGAAGAGGTTTCGGTAGAGGGTAAAGGAAGAAAGAATGCAAAAGGAGAGAAGATAGATTAGCCACCAGTAGAATTACTTGGAAAAGAAAGAAAAAGAAACAATTGAGAGAGGCAATATTCGGCCAAAGAGAGGTTGCCAACACCAAAAAAACGAGACAGAAGAATATGCAAAAACCCCTTACCACATAGCCTTCAAGCAAAAAGAGTGAAAACACCACACAGAACCAGAATGAAAAGTATAACAAAAATGAGCAGTATGCCCTCTAGCCGAATTTTCCTGAGTATTAAAGTCCATTTTCGACACAACTCTTCTGTCCGCTCACTTCCCTTGATTTTCTCCCCAAATCTCTCCCCTTATCCCTCCTTGAATCACTCCACCAACAACTTCAGTCAAAATCCATTCAAACTCCCCTTAGATGTGTTTCAGTCTAACTCCAATACCTACACAGCTCAAGCAGAAAAATAAATACTTCATTGCGCAACTTAGGACTTGAACCTCAGACCTCATAGTTACATAACACGCCACCTTGCCACTAAATCACAAGCTATTTTGTGTCATAAAACAAGCACTATTATTTACAAGGCCTATATGCCAGTGTCCAGATTCATTTAAAAGCAAAACTAAAAATTCTGCAAAAGCCAAGACTTGAACCCCTAACTTCTCAGACACTTCCAAACACTCTTAAATCACTTAACCACTGAAGCAAACATTCATTTATGTCACTTCCTTGCACAACTAAATATTTATGTGCAGTCTCCTAACTGTTCCCTTATTCAAAACCTATTTCTTCTAGGCCCAAAATTCGGGGTGTTACATTTTGGAAGATGACAACATTTTGGCTTTATTTTGTTTTTAATTATTAATTTACCATTTTAACCTTTAAAAACAATCCAAATTTCATAATACAACTTACCAACCGTCTACCATGACCTAATTGATGCAGTTGTAAACCAACTGAAAATCTAACTAAGGCAAGTGCACCTATCAATTAATAGTTAGCTATAGTGAGCAAAGATATCGTTCCCACGATGACTAAAAGTACTAGTAATTATCGCCTTTCTGTTATTTAATCGACAAATTGGAGTGATTGATTAAAACTAAAATTAACTAAATTAATTAACTAAAGAACACGACAAAGAACAAATCAGGAAAATAAACGATTAACAACCAAGAAGTGAGACAATACCTAGGGAAGAATCCACATAAACTTCATATATCATTATCAATCTATATTACGCAATTTCTTGACTCAGAATCTTGATCCGTAGAAATCCCTAAATTATACTAATATCTCTCTTCAAGACTAAAAGTAACTGACTCTAGGTTGATTAATTGAAATTTCTTTCTAATTAAAACCCCTATTGTCGCATTAACTGGATCTATGGATTCTCCTATTATATTTGACTCTAATCTAGTAGATTTATGTCATCCTATTTCTAGGATTGCATGTAACTCCAGTCAATTATGCTAGATCTACTCTTAAATAGGGTTTATTTCTCCTCTGATTTAAACACATCAAACATGGATTAATAGTCTAGAAATTTTAAACCAAGAATTAAACATGCATAATTGAGAACAAGATCCAATTATTTATTGTGTAAAAATAGAAAACAAATAGTAGAATCCATCCTAGGGTTCATCTCCCTAGGTATTTGGAAAATTAGTTCATGATAGAAAATAAAAAATAAAAAAATCCCAAAGTCAGGATAACCACAAGAAATAAACTCATAATAAACTTCAAAAAAATCAAAAGGAGACCTTCAATCCTGATGGAAATCTGCTTCATAATATGCTTTAATAGTGTTTTCTGAGTTGTTTTCTTGATTATTCTATGACGACTCCCTTCTATATTCTTATTTTTTCCATATATGGGTTATAGAATGCCTGAAAAACCTAAAAAATGCGCTTTCCCCCAGGTTTGGAGTGCAATTCATGATTTTCACATGGTTTGGCACATGGCCGTGTGGCAACTCGCTTGGCTCACACGGCCGTGTGTCCAGACCGTGTGATCCCTGTACCTTGCTCCAATTCTTTAGTTTTCACTTGTTTTGCTCCCAAATGCTCTTATAAGTATAAAAACATGAATTTAAAGGATTAGGAGCATAAAATTCACAATTTAACATCGAATAATCACCCAAAAATACATTAAGAACAAGATTAAAGCTTGTTACTTTTGGCACTTATTAAATATCCCCACACTTAAATGTTTACTTGTCCTCAAGTAAAAACCTCAACCCACGTTCAAACAACTTTTCTCAATTTGTAATTTTCATCAATAATATTTCAAGATAATTCGCAAACAATCATGCATTGGAAATTCAACCAAAATGACACTAAAGATTCAAGCAGTCGAAGTCGAAAATTTTAAATCACAAAAACGTAGGTGTCTCACCTTATATAAATAATGACCTTAAATTCAAAATCAACAAGAATTGACATTCTCACTCAAGATCACTCAAAGCAGTCAAAATGTTTAAGGTTCAAATATTGTGCACTCAACAGTCGAATGAGAAAAACTATTACCGTAAGCTTGCTTGAAAATCAAATCTCCACCACTAAAATGAGATGACACACCAATCAAGAGGTCTTTAAAAGGTTGTAATGGTGCTCAGATTAAGGGTATGGAAAAGGTCAAAAAAGTTGGTTAGAATCGAGAGTCGAGTTGATAAGGTACCAAACTAGAAATAAATCAATTGCCAAATTAAAAGAATTTACATCCAAGAATAATAAAGAATGAAAATGAGTTCTTTTTCAATAGAATATGAAACTAATTATAAATACTCAATCAAATAAAATTATTTTTTTCTTTTAATTTTTTTTGACCAAGAATAAAATTCAACAATAGAAATGACGAAACATAGTTAGGCAACTAACCAAACACATCTTGACAAAAAGGTAGTCAATAAAAAGGATACATTTACAACATAGATTTGGGTTAAGGGTTAACATTAATGGGTTAATAAAAAAATGTTAGGATCAATGGGGTTTACTAAGGGTTAACACAACAATTAAGGTAGTTAAAGGTTAAATAGGTTAAATCCTAAGTGCCTCTATCATCTCATTATATCAAATCAATAATGTGGTCTCGACATGTATAATCGAAGAAAATTCTAGAATAACAAATTAAGTTGACATACTCACAACCAGAAATAAAATGAGCATGAAATAAAATATATGCTCTATAGGCTCAAAAGCTCACAAAAAAGATATGGTTTTGATGTCAAACTTGCAAATTTTAAATTTGAAGATATTATGTCAATTCTGGGAGACAACCTAAAATATTTATTTCTGAAAAACAACTTATCATACTTGACTCTCTCCTGTCTTGAAGTATAAATCAACCAATGCACAAACATCCACACATGAAACCAAAAAAACATCAATAAAAATTCTAATTAAAAAAATTCACTTTAATGGATGGTATGAGAAAATTACTTAAACAGAACAAATAATTCAGAGATTTATCACAAATATACAAACAACCTCACCACACTTAAGATGTACATTTTCCTCAATGGACAAACAAATATAACCACAGAATAAAAATAATATCTAAAGAGAGTGAGAAAACTTAAACTACCCTAAATATGGATGAATTCACTAGAATAGTGAAAATCAGAATTGTAGATGATTCTAAATGAAGTACATGTTTTCGAGCAAAATAATAAGAGAATAAACAAAAATAAATAAGATAAAGAGATAACAAACTAAAAAAAAACCAACAAAATAATAAAAATAACAGTGCATATAAATGAAAAACCAAACATAAAAGTCTCAAACATAAAATAAAACAACTAACAAAACAAAAATAAAAATAAGAGTACAACTAGAAATAAAACTAAATAAAGCAGAAAATTAAATCAGGCCATGGATCGGCATCGTGCAAGGTGTCGGGATTGTGAGGCATATGATTAGATAGAGAGATATGGAAATGCTGGCAGATCCGTTGCAAATACGCCTCAATGGTATCGAGCCATGCTGACTGCTACTACTGAGTACGATAAATATCATTGAGTGTGATCGAATGTGTAGGTGCATCAATAAAAGGCGGTGGAGGAGGAGAATTGGAAATAGGTGGTGCTGGTGGTAGGTCATCATTGAGATGCTCGTCATCCTCGTGTTGTTGAGTCAGTCGTAGCAACACATATTAATCCAAAAGGCCCAGGTCGACAAGTGATCATCCTCATATGTTTCATAATGTTTAAGCCCTAAGGTGTCAAGTCCCCAACCAAAGTAAGACTACCAATCTGCTCGGGGGTCTTGAGGAGGCTAAAGCAACGAGCCAAGCGTGTGACATATGGGCCTATAGAGAGAGGTCCTCTCTGTTATCACTCACTCTGATTACAATAACATTAGGCAACGAGCCAAGCGTCGCCCATGCATGCTCCATAAGAAATACGTATCTAAAGTGCCCATGACGCTCGTACTTTCCTTCTTGTCAATTAAAGTATGAGCTAATATGGTGTGAATGTACCGTAAGGCTGGAGGAAAGCACCGAGCCTTGGACTAGCTCGGGTTGTACGAAATGAGAACCTTAGAGATTTTTGACCAGCAGAGAGAGGTCGAGTGATGGATGTGCTGTAGAAGGGTGGATAACTCAACCGTGGCCAAGAAATCAATAGAATACATGCCGAGAGTGACATTAAATTCTGCAATACTAACTTTTCGAGTGATATCCCCAAGACAGAATGATATAGCTTGTGGCTCGCCCCCCAACGAAATCACTGTCTGTAGAAAAAAAAGTGGTGGAAAACTCCAAGGTGATCTTAGCATATGTTGGCTCCACAATCGTAAAGAAGTGCTCCCATGGAGTCACATCTAGTAAAGTATGAACTAGCATAAATAGACCCACAGTCTGAAGGGCTACCCAATCGGTGCACCTACCTAAACCTAGTGCTCTATCCCTCAGATGCACCTACCGAATGTGAGGTATCGGTGGCGGTCGATCAGAGATGAGGAAGATGAAGTCCTAGTAGCTATTCTTTTCTTGGTGTGAGCAGGTACCTTGCTTTTTCCTCGTGTGTTTGACATAATGTACCTAAAATAAGATATAACAACTAAGTATCGGAGACGCAGTAAAATCAGCACCACCAATTAATCTAGCATATAAGCAGACAAATCAACATGCAAATTAAAACTCATCGGAAACAAAAAATCACATGACGAAAACCCAATCACAATACTAATATTGTAATAACCGACCACTAAGACGACATGGAAAACAAATTCTAAGTAGAATAAGAAAAGAAATGCAATAATAGTACTACAACTGATAGACAAATAACAAAACTATACTAACGATAATAATAAACCTAAAAAATACTAATAATAAAATAAAGAAACTAATACTATGTTTATAACTAAACTAGCAGAATAAGATTAAACATAAATATAATAAACAAAATAATAATAAACAAAATAAAAATAAAAAGAAGGGGATGATCCAAACTGGGGGGAGAGTGACGAACAACGGTGGCGGTGGAGGCTAAGGGACGGTGAGTGGTGGAGAATGGGGCTCCTATGAAAATGGCTGTTTGATGGTGAAAGAGGAAAAGGGGGACGAAAGAAATGGGAAGGGGGAAGATAGTGGCCTATTGGCACAGGTAGATCAGGCGGTGGTTGAAAAGATTGGAATGAGGGAAGGAAAGGATGTCGGTAGCATAGGGTTGGTTTTTGGTGAAAGGACGACCAAAGGGAAAAAGGAAGGGAGAAAGGATTGGATAGGCGACGTTGAGATGGAAAGGAGAAGGGTGATTGCGTGGTTGGTGGGACAAAGGGCGGTGCGACTAGGGCAGAGGTGCTTGGTGGTGACAATGAAAGATGGAAAGTTGACTGGCGGCAAAGAGGAAAGGATGGGGAAGGGGTAACGACGATGAAGGGTTGGATGGAGCTTGAGGATGAGAATGGCCACTAGGAAAAGACAAAGATGAAACAAGAAAATGGAACCCTATACTTGAATCAAAGACACTATCGTGTAATAGGCCCGTGTTGGGCCACACGGTCTTATTTTAAGGCTATGTAAAACTTTACAGCCCGTGTTAACATGATAAATGGAAAAAATATTCCTAATTTCTACATGGCTATGTGCGATGGTCCTTCGCTTCTCCCACTCCTATGTGCAAGGCCATGTGATCCATACGATCTACTACACGCCTGTTTGATAAGCCGTGTGTCTCACACGGCCATGTCTACAGCCTGTGTTACTCTCTGTACCTATGTGGTTTAAATTCAAATTGAAAAAATTAGCTGCTGTGTGTCCAGGCCGTGTGCCACACACGAGCGTGTTTGCAGGCTATGTGGATCACTCCAGACCGTGTGCACCCTTTTTTTTTATTTTTTTTCAATTTTTTTTCCATTTTTTTAGAAAATAACATGAAATTAAAATGATAAATAAGTCAAATAAAACACTTGGGTTGCCTCCTAAGAAACACTTATTTAGAGTCTAAGCTCGACTTCCCTTTTTAGCTAACGGTTAAGACAGATCTTGGAGCCAAAGCTCCTCTCAGTCATTGTTAGTATTACCACCAAAATAAAGTTTGAGACAAATATTGTTTACCTTGAATGTGCCATAATCAGTGTGTTACCTCAATGGTTTCGTATGGAAATACGTTTTGTACCACAAATGGGTTCGACCCTCTTGACGTAAACTCTGAATGAAAAATTCGTGGATCTAATTTGTCTAATAGTGCTTTATCCCCAAATTTGAATTGGTTTGTTCTCTTTACGTGTGCCTCATGATGTTGTTTTTTTATTTCCTTGTGCTTTCTTGGTTTCTCATATCCCTTTGTTCGCCATTCATCTAGTTCATTGAGTTCCACCATTCGTTCTCCACTCGTTCCTCAATTTCTATCACATTGACACGGATATCATTTGGACATGTATTCATTAGTGATTTCCTACAAAGAATATTAAGTCCCATTATTACTAACATTAACAAAATAATGAATATCATCTCACTCACTAGTAACTCTAACAAAATCATGTGCTTGAAGAGTAACATTTTCATCACCTACACTCAGAACAAGCTCACCACTACCCACATCAATAATAGTTCTAGTAGTGGCTAAAACGGGTCGACCGAAAAGCATGGGTACCTCAACATCCTCATTCATGTCCAATACAATAAAATCAATAGAAAATATAAATTTATCCACTTTCACAAGTACATCCTCAATAATGCCCTTAGGATACCTGATTGATCTGTCAGCTAATTGAATACTTATCCTAGTAGGTTTTGGCTCCCCAAGACCAAGTTTTTTGAACATTTTATAAGGCATAATATTTATGCTAACCCCCAAATCAGCCAAAGCTTTTTCAACATTGAAACAACCAATACGGAAAGAAATAGTAAAACTCCCTGGATCTTTAAGCTTGTTAGGTAGTTTGTTTTAGAGAATGGCCGAACAATCCACAGTTGACAAGTCATCTAACTTTCTTTTATTCATTATCAGCTCCTTTAATAATTTTCATATTTTGGTGTCTGCGAAAGAGCTTCAACAAAAGTTAAGTTAATATGCATTTTTTTCAAGAGTTCAAGAAATTTACCATATTGTTCTTTTATGTGGTCTCTCTTCAATGCTGCTAGATATGAAATTCGAGGTTTGTATTCTCTAACCACCAGCTTATGCTCTTTCTTGCTTTCCTCAACCTTATCATTTTTCACAATAGCTCCTAGCTTCGACTTCTATTCAGGCTCAACTAAACCTTTTATGCTTCGAATAGTGATTGCGTGGATTTGATCCTTTGGATTAGTTTCAGTGTTACTAGGTAAGCTACCTTGTGGTCTTTTCGAAACTGGATTAGCAACCTGTCCAATCTGATTTTCAAGCCTTTGAATCTATGCTTGCTAGTTTTTTAGAGCTATCTCATTATTTTGAAATTGAGTTCTTGACACTGAAATAAATTTGGCTAACATCTCCTCAAGGTTCAGTTTCTTTTCTTGTTGATAAGGTTGCTGAAAACCCACAGGGGGTTGTAATCTTTGATTTCCTTGACCCCTCAAGAAAAATTTGGATGATTCCTGCATCTTGCATTATAATTATTGCTATATGGGTTATGTTGAGGTCTAGAATTATTCCCAAAAAGTCAACTTGCTCATGCTCCATGATAGACTTAAAGGGTGAATATTATGAATTAATCATCCCCGCTCCATTCGCATCACATTGCATTATTGTAACACCCTTAACCCATCTGTGTCGTCGGATTAGGGTTACGAAGTATTACTAAATAATCAGAAGCATTTAAGCATATTGTCATTCAATATTATAATCACATCATAAAATATTCATACACATGCATATTGTCACTAAATCGAGCCCTCTAAGCCCTAAAAATAACTTAGAAACAATTTGGGATCAATTTGAAACAATTTGGAAAGTTTAGGAAAATGATGCAAAATTTGTAAAATAGGAGTCACACGGCTATGTGGCCAGGTCGTGTGCTTCACACGGCTGAGACACACGCCTGTGTCTCAGGCCGTGTAACAATTGAACTAGGGGCACACGGCCATGTCGCAGCCTGTGTCCTCACCCGTGTAACTCTCTGACAGGCCGTAACTCATTGACTTGCACCCTAAGAACTCATCAGATGACACACAGTTGAGTCACACGCCTGTGTCTCAAGCCGTGTGGACCCAAAATAAACCTTAAACATGTTTACCAATTCAAGCTTACTTGGACTCTAAGTAATCCATTTACTAGCCAAAAGACCTATTCAAAGTGACATTAAACAAGTGAAAAACATGCTAAATCAACCATCCAAAGTGTAACCAATGTATCCTTATTGATACCACAAGTATATACAATTATACATCAAAATGAATCATCAACCACAACTTATCAATTCACAAAATTAACACCTAACCAATGTGCCTATATTACCTTAACACATATCATTCATTTTTGCATTAAAACATCTTACCTCATTCTCATATATCATATAAATTGATTATTTTCACTTAAGTTCATACTTAACATTATACATATCCAAAACAATAGTAATGACATAAAAACCTATTACATGCCATATAATCCAAAAAAGAACGTTCCAAAAACTACAAAAAATGAGCGGATAGTGTGACTTGAGTGCTAATCCGATCGTCTAACCTTCAAAGTATCTACGAGAACAAAAAATACACAAGTAAGCTCATTGAAGCTTAATAAGTTTGACGTACTAAAACGATAAATCTTACCGAAGTAAATACAACAAATAAAATAATAATATAACCATATGTACTCCCTGTCATCCACAATCTCAACCTGTGAATTGTAAAAATTAATTCAAAACTCAAATTCATGACAAAACTATTAAAATTACTAAACAAGTTACCTTACCGAGATTTACAATCTGATGAACGACTTACAGATAGGAGTACATCGATATGCCAACCAAAATACACCAGAAGCTCATAACAGCTAATCCATCCGAAACACACCGAATGCTCATAAGAGCTAACCCATTCGAAACAAACTAGATGCTCATAAGAGCTATTCTATCTTAAACACACCAGATGCTCATAAGAGCTAATCCATCCGAAACACACCAAAATATGGAGTATAACACGAGTTCGCAAAAAATGCTGAACCTCGGCCTATTCGAGAAACATATATATCACTCCACAATTCTCCACTCCAATCCCCCATTACACACCATATCTCGACTGTACTCTATCCCGCATTCAATCCGATCCAAGTATAGAAGTTCAAGAATTTTTCCTCAAATAACTTTACATCATTTGTAATAAAATATATCTATCATATTACATAATATCATCAAAAATTCCATATAGATGTTAATTTATAACTGTATGAACTTACCTGGATTGAATTGTAGTAGTTGTAGAAGTTCAGGGACTATTCTGTAAATTTTCCTTTTCCACGAGTATCAACTAGATCTTGATCTAAAATATAAAACTTTTCAATCATTAGCTTACATTTCACATTCCAACTCATTTTACATTTTATACCCTTTTATTTTTCAAATTTACACAATTACCCATAACTTTTACAACTTTTGCAATTTAGTCCCCTAACCCAAAAATCATCAAATTAACCATTTTTCTCAAGCCTACATTTAAGCCATATATACTAGGCCCATAAAAAGTCCCTAATAAACATCAAATTCACTATCAAACCCTAAAATTTTGACATTTTCACAAATTAATCATAAAATCAAAATCTAACAAAAATCACTTCACAAAATCACCAAATAACACAATCAAAGCTTCAAATACATTTTTATCATAAAAAAAACATTCAATATTCATGAATGAAAACTTCAAAAATTTTTAACAGATTAAAAAATGAAGGTACGACTATCTGGACCTAATTGCAACGATCTCAAACACATAAAAAGTACAAGAAACAGACTCAAAATGGACTCACATGTAAGAGAAAATAATGGTAGAACCTCCAAGCTAGGTTCCCATGGTGTTTTTGGCAAGATGAAGTGAAAATGAAGAAGAAAATACCATTCACTTCATTAATTTTGTATTAATTTTACAATATTTACCATTTTGCCATTAAACTTAATTTTTATTCAATTTTTTCTTTAAATTAAACCTCATTACCATCCACTATCTAAAATAAGGACTAATTTCCCTATTGGTCCTTCCACATTTATTAATTAGGCCATTCAACCATCCTAGTGCATTAATTAATAATTTTACACATTTTACAATTTAGTCCTTTTCCTTTAATTAGCTATCTAAACGTTAATATTTCGGAACCAAATTTTAATAAAACTCTAATGAATCCATAAATATTCTATAAATAATATTTACAAGTCGACATGATGAAAATTGTGGCATCAAAACCATTGTTCCATCACCACTAAAATTCGGGTTGTTACAATTATTGGGTTGACCTACTTAGAAAAATTCAAACCATCATTTTCTTATTTAGTACTTCCATTTAAACTGTCAACATAACAACTGCATCTAGAGTAAAAACACCAGTTGCTTTCATCAGTTTTGCTTTCATGAATTGCCATTGATAGGTATTTAGTGATATTTCCTCAATAAACTCTTGAGCTGCCTCGAGTGTTTTATTATTCAATGTTCCACCAGCTACTGCATCAATTAATTGCCTAGTCGAAGGATTCAAATTGTTGTAGAAGGTTTAAACTTGTAACCACCAAGTTACCCATAATAATGACACCTTCTGAAAAGATCTTTAAATCTCTCTCATGAATAATATATTGTCTCCAATTAAATTTGAGCAAAAGAAGAGATGTTGTTCCTCCATTTAGCTATTTTAGCCGGTGGGAAGTACTTCAATAGAAAATTTTCAATCATCTGATCCCAAGTCGTGATAGAACCCCGTGGAAGTGAATTCAACCGTTGTTTTTCCTTGCTCCTCAAAGAGAATAGGAACAACCATTAGCGCATGGCATCATCAGTAACGCCATTAATCTTAAATGTGTCACAGATTTCTAAAAAGTGAGCCAAATGAGCATTCGGATCTTCATCTTGCAACCCATCAAATTGAACATGCTATTGTACCATCTAAATTGTGTTCGGCTTTAGCTTAAAATTGTTTGAGCAATAGTTGGTCTGATGATACTCAATTCAACCCTAATCAGAGTAGGCTTAGCATAATGATACATAGTACGAGAAGCAGGAGGTGCATGAGGCTGCTGATTATTTTGATTTTCATCCATCTCCACAGTAATATCCTTTTCCTCTTGATCGTCTACTAAAATCTGTTGATCTGGCCTTGCTTTTCTAACCTCTTTATGATTTCTACGAGCGGTCTTTCCAAATTCACTATAAAAAATTAACGGTTCCGACGAGTTTCCTCTAGTCATAAACCAAAAGAACTTGTCAAAATTAAACAAACGAAAAATTAGAATGTAAAAATTAAATTAAAAAAATATTAAAAAGAAAAATAAAAATGACTAAAGTAATTGAAATAAAGTTTTCCTAATAATTTTTTTATATTAATTTTCCTAATATTTTAGTCCCCGAGAACGGCACCAAAAACTTGATGCAGTCGTAAGCCAACTAAAAATCTGACTAAGGTAAGTGCACCTATCAATTAATAGTATAACTATAGTGAGTAAAGATATCATTCCCACAAGGACTAAAAGTACTAACAATTATCGTCTTTCTATTATTTAACTGAAAAATTGGAGTGATTGATTAAAACTAAAATTAATTAAATTAATTAACTAAAGAACATGACAAAGAACAAATTAGGAAAATAAATGATTAACAACCAAGAAGCGAGACAATACCCAAGAGAGAATCCACCTAGACTTCATCTGTCATTATCAATTTATATTATTCAATTTCTTGACTTAGTATATTGATTAGTAGAAATCCCTAAATTATGCTAATATCTCTCTTCAGGACTTAGAGCAACTAACTCTAGGTTGATTAATTGAAATTTCTTTCGAATTAAAACCCCTATGGTCACATTAATTGGATCTATGGATTCCCTTATTAGATTTGACTTTAATCTGGTAGATTTATGTTGTCCTATTTCTAAGATTTCCTACAACTCCACTAAATTATGCTAGATCTACTCTTAAACAGGGTCTATTCCTCCTCTGATTTAAGCACATCAAACATGGATTAATTAATAGTCTAGAAATATCAAATCAAGAATTAAGCACACATAATTGAGAACAAGATCCAAGTATTTATTGCGTTAAAATAAAAATAAAATAACAGAATCCATCCTAGGGTTATTCTCCCTAAGTATTTGGAAAATTTGTTCATGATAGCAAATAAAAACATCCCAAAGTTAGTATAACGATAAGAAATAAAGAAACTCATAATAAATTTCAAAGAAATCAAAAGGATATCTACAATCTTGATGGAAATCTGCTTCAGAATCCGCTTTAATGTTGTTTTTTGAGTTATTTTCTTGATTATTCTATGACGAATCTCTCTTATCTTCTTACTTTTGTCATATGTAGGTCTTAGAATGCCCGAAAAACCTAAAAAATGTGCTTTACTATAGGTTTGGAATGTGAATCGCGATTTTCACACGGTCTGACACATAGCCGTGTGGCAACCCGTGTGGCTCACAAGACCATGTGCGCAGCCCGAGTGGGAGAGTCTGGCACTTGTGGATCTTGTACCTTGCTCCAATTTTTGAGTTTTCACTGTGTTTCACTCCTTTTGCTCCCAAATGTTCTCCTTAGTATAAAAACATGAATGTAAAGGACTAGGAGCATAAAATTCATAATTTAACATCGAATAGTCGCCCAAAAACACATTAAAAACGAGATTAAAGCATGTTACTTTTGAAACTTATTATTAATTATGGTTAAATTACCATTTAAAACCCTTTAAATATGTTCTTATGCTCATTTAACCAATTTTAATCAATAGCGATTAAGTTTTATGACTTTTACGATTTAGTCATTTTTCTTTAATTAACTATCAAATCACTAAAATTTCCAGACCAAACTTCAATATACCTATATAATCAATTCGTAAATATTTAATAAAAATATTTTTGGGCTCTGTTCACAAAAATGAGGTCCCGATATCTCATTTTCCAAAACCAGTAGACTGTGGGGATAAATCACTTGTACTTAACTATTCATTTAATTGACAAAACTTATCATATCAAAATTCAATATAATAATATATTTGACTCATAAATATTAAATAATAATTTTTACAGATTGACTTGTCAAATTTGTGGTTTTGAAACTACTGTTTCCGACACCACTGAAAAAATGGGTTGTTATACGAAGTATAACTCGTATACAATCTAATCCTATGGCATGCCAACTATATCTAACTCTTCTCGAATAGTTAATAAGGTACCAATATTCCAATTACATTATATAAATCAATCCATATATCAACATTCTCAATTTATCTCATCCTCAATTCATATATATATCTAATACCAAATAGCATAGTTCATATAATTTTCATCACCATTTTGTATCACAAATTATCTATCAATCATATCCTACTCTTTTTTACTATGTTCCATTCAGTTCATTTCTCGACAATCAATATCATTCAATATGAATAAATTCATATGACGGTAAAAACTTACCTCGATAGTTAATCATGCAATCAACATGCATATGTGCGTGTGTGTATATATATATAGATAATGTAACTTCCCAATACCCAACCCGATCGCTGAGTCAAGGTACCGGGATGTCACATTCATTGCCGAAGCAACTATAGAAATTTCAAATTGATTTATCTTATTATTTGATTATTGAAGACCATTTTGCTCATTTTAGTAATAATTGAATTTACGACAAAATTATTTATGAGTTAAAAGAGCTCATTAAAACATGATATTCAACCAAAGATAACAAATTTTATAAATTAACACAATTTTTAAAGTTTTACAAATAAGTCCACTAGAGGACTTGAACTTTCTAGAGTAGTTTACCCACTTTATGTATATTTCTTATTTATTTCTAATTTTTTCTAATTAATTTAATTCTTCATAAAATTTTAGCCAAGATTCCAAAATCATATCAATTAACAATTATTAACTTATTATTTTATCAATTCGTTTAAATATTCTCACATGTATTAATCATTCCATCACTTATAACCATTTTGTGGCATTTCAAATTCATCTACTATTTGTTTTCTCCTCATCCTCTCCATCTCACATCCTTTATGTATATATATTAGAATCTTTAGCTTTTATTATGACATGCTTATATATAACATTAACTATAATTTCACTATGTACTTATGTGTTCATATCAAAGCTGTTCACTTGTGTCATAGTCACTAAATTATTTATATCTTGAGCTAAGGAATTTGAAAATAAGATCTACTTGATGTTTTTCTAAATTAGACTAAAATATATTTTTACCATAAAAATTTCATAATTTCTACCTTAGCCAATTAGTACAGTAAATTCTTTGTCCATGTACTGCTGCTTACAACTTCAACCTTTCTTTACTAACAATTAATTCCTTTTAGTACAAGGTTCAGATGATGTTTTCGTTTGTTTCTCTTGAAAATAGACTCATTAAGAATTTAAAAATATAAATTTAAGATCCTAATAATATTTTTAAAATTTTTGATGATTTTCCAAAGTCAGAACAGGGGAACCCGAATCCACTCCAATCTTGTTTCACAAAAAAACTAATATATCTCAAAATATAAAATTCTGTTTCTTTCACCATTTATTTTGTAAGAAACTAGAGTCAATAAGATTCAATTAGATATTTAATTAAACCTCTATTAAATTTCTATGATATTTGGTGAATTTTCAAAGTTAAGTCACAGCTGCTATCCAAACTGTTTTAATGAAAATATTTTATTCTCCATGGTTCTTTGCACTATCTTTCATTCAATCACATATAATTACCATACTTTTGATTACTATACAACTTACTCACTTATATTTATGTGTAGATTACATATTCATTTCTTAATCTTAGCACTTTTCACAATGCAAATCACATTCTCTCTTACCAATTTAGTGTTTTAAGTCTCTATTCTTCATCAAATACTTTCTATTTCTAGTATTTAAACTAAATACATGTTTCATACATCTCGTTCACAACATATTTAACTTAATCTATTGCAATACAAGTAGGGTTAGTATGAAACTTACCTCATTTTTCATGAATTTCTTCCTTCTTCATTTCTATTCCTTTCTTATCTTCAGCACTTTCTTTCCTTTTTCTTCTCAACCTTTTCTTTTATCATCTTTATATCCTTTTCTCATTTTACCAGAAAATCTATTATATATTATTTAATCTATTACTACTTTTATTATATATCAAATTTAGGAGTGTTACGGATAATGTTCTCGAATCATAAAAGTACAAACCAAAATCGTCGGTACTTGTCAATGGCTCTTGCTTTTTCCCTCCCTCTCGACATCCTGGTGTCGTCTTAGGTATGTTTGATGATTCAATAATAAAAATAATATTAGTTTATACTCAATTCACATCAATACATAGTCATTAATATTGCACATTTTATTCAATTTAGTCTCTATACTCGGGATATGCATATCTTTCGATATCTAGTATCGGATTAAAATTCAATTTCACATTCTTTCATTAGGGGCCCTATACTTCCTATTCATAGCATAATCTCATGTTCCTTTTCAATTTATTCAATTTAGTCTCCAATGTTACAAAGTTATCTAACAAGCATAGTTAGATTTACAATTTAGATGATCTAAGCTTATTAAACCAAAATTGAAGCCTAATTCATCAATTTCTCTATAATGAAAACTTGCTAAAAATTTAGCAATTGATCAAATCAATACACGACCTAGCTAAATCATGCTCCAATGATTGAAATTCCATTAAAAATAAAAGGAAAATAACTTAGGGAGTTACTTGAAATAGTGGTTAAATGTTTAATTAGGTTGACGGTTTTCTTTCTTTTTTTCTCTAATGGTGGAAGTGGTGGCTTGGAGAAGATGATGACTTTCTTTCATTTTCCACTATTAACTTATATTTATAATTAGATTAAGAAAGGGTTAAGATAATTAATCATGTTTATGTTTTAATTAACCTTTTTTTATTTAATATAATTATAATTATAATTATATTAACTTAATGAAAATCATTATCACCATCCACTAACTACTATTTAAAATTGGTTTATTAACCATTTTCATCCTTTGGACAATTTTTATCTAAGTCTCCAAACATTTTGTAAATTAAAACTCAATAAGGATTGGACCTTTACAATTTAGTCCTCGAGCTTTAGTTAACTACTTTCTCGATTAAATTATTTAACCAAAATTTAATATATTTTCTTAATAACTTCATTAATAACTATATTTCATCCTTATGGACTCGATTTATGGAAATGGGATTTAAAAACCATATTTTTTGACACTACAGAAAATTAGATTGCTACAATAGTAGGGAGACCACTTTATGTTTAAGAGCGAAAATGGTGAATGGTAAGGAGAAAAATATTTTGAAGGGTTTTACAAGGACATAGGATTTACAAGCCTAAAGAAAATATGGACAAACTTATCTAGTTGGAATGCAGGATGAGGGGGGAGAGGGGATGGGGTTAGATATTGTTCTAGGGGAAAGGTTGTTATGTGAAAAAGTTATAGTTAGGTTGATAAAGGGAGTAAGAAGATTGAATGTAAAAAGAGATAAGGAGAACGGGCTAAATGATATTAAGGGTAAGAAATGGATGAGAAATAAAGTAGGGGATAAAGAGAATGATAATTTAGGTGGGATTAAATAATGAAGTTTAAAAAGAAGGGTATAGGAAGGGGAATGAGAGGTATGAATAAAAAGAAAAGTATGGATATTAGGGGGATGATGGAGGATGAGATGACAGGTAAGGAGGTTATTTAGATTGGTGATATGTGAGAAGTCTTAATTAGTGAAGTTTTGGTGACTAATGCTTGAGGTTGTAGTGGCTATCCTGCAATAGTCACCGAGGAGCAATGAGACTATTGGCCGGGAACCGTCAAGGGATGAGGTCACCCTTGATAGTTTCTATGTTAAAGGAGATAAGTAGGCGGCATGACCCAAAATTTTTTTGAGTGAAATAAAATATGAGGAAATGATAGAGAAAATTATAAAGAGTTGTAAATACGATGGTGTTGTTTATGTTAGTCGGGAGGGCATTAGTGGTGGTTTGACAGTTTGGTGGGACGAGAAAGTTGAGTCTGTGATTTTTAGTGGTTGTAAAAACATTATTGACATGAGGGTGAGACAAGGGGAAATAGATGATTGGGTTAGAGTTTGCTAGGTGTATGGATAAATATATTTTATGGATCGACATATTTTAAGGATAAATCTTTAGTATGGGAAGAAATTGTTGACAAATATAAGGGAATAAGAGAACCATAGGTATGTTTGCGGATTTTAATGACTATTTGTTTCATTTTGAAAAGAAGGAGGGAAGATTTAGGAGTGAAAGGAAAATGGAGGGATTTAAAAGGATGATAGAGGAATGTGGTTTTATTGATTTACATTTTAATGTGGTTAGGTTTTCTTGGGTGAATAAGAGGGAGGATGGTCTTATTAAAGAGAGGATTGACAGAGCATTGGTGAATATTAACTAGGTCGAGTAGTTCTTAAGAAGCTAGTTGTTCAATTTACCAATAAGATTATATGATCATGCTACAGTACTATTAATGAAAAAAAAAGAGAGAAAGAAATGGCTAAAACAATTTAAATCTAAAGTCATGTGGTCTGAAAAAGAAGAGTGTAGGACAATAATTAAGGAGGGGTAAGTTGCCCAAGTTCGAGGTTTTTATTCTTTTTAGTTGGTTTAAAGGCTGGAAAGATGTAAAAGTAAGTTTATTGAGTGGAGTAATATTGCATTTCCCAATAATAAGGAGATGATTGTAGAATTATTAATGAAAATTGAGCAGTTACAAAATTGAGATGTGGAACAAAAAGTTATTTAGAAGATAAAGTTTTTAGTTAGGGAGTTGAAAAATGTTTGGAGGTATGAAGAAATTCATTAGAGTTAAAGGTTCAGGGTCAAATGGCTATAGTGCGGGGATAAAAATACAAGTTATTTTCATCAATCAACATTACAAAGGAGAAGGCAAAATAAGTTGTTTTATTTGAAGAATGATAATGCGCAATGGATGAAGAATGAAGAATGAAGGCTTTTGTTAATTACTACAGAGATCATTTTTGTACGATTGGGAGAAGGGACATGAGTGAGATTTTAAAGGCTATTTCTCGAGTGGTTACTCCAGAAATAAATGAGATGTTGATAAGGGAGGTGGAAGAGAAGGAAATAAAGGAATTTGCTTATTAGTTTGGGGACTTTAAATGCACTAAGCCTTGATGGCTATAATGGTTTCTTTTAAGAAACATACTAAGATATTATGAAGGAATACATTGTTGATATGGTGAAGAGTTTTTCCCTATTGGGTTTATGTTAAGGGAGATGAACAATAGTAGTGGTGCTTATTCCTAAAGTAAAGAGACTAGAAGAAGTAACTTAATTTAGACAACTAAGTGTTGTAGTTTTATATATATAATTGTGGCTAAAATTTTGGTTGGGTGAATTAAATTGTTTATAGAGGAGATGGTTACACCAAATTAGAGTGCTTTTATGGGGAAAATGCAAATGCAAAACAATAGTATTATTGCTGGAAAGGTGTTTCATTATCTGAAATTAAATAAGAAGGAAAAAAATATATTAGATGGCTGTGAAAGTTGACCTGAACAAGGCCTACAATAAAGTGGCATTGGATTTCCTTAAAGTAGTGATGAGGAAGAAGGGTTTTGAGGAAAAATGGATAAGGTGGATTATGGAGTATACTTCTTCTATTTCCTACAATATAGTGGTTAATGGTAAGATTTCTAACACAATTATTCTAACTAGAGGTATTAGGCAAGGAGATCCTTTATCTCCTTATCTTTTCTTATTTGTAGTAGATGTCTTGTCTAAGATGATTAATAGAAATGTTGAATCTAGGAAACTAAGGGGTGTTAAAGTAGGAAAGGAACGGCCAATATTGTCCCACATATTGTTCGTTGATGATTCTATGTTCCTTTTACATGCAAATGAAGCTAATAGCTCTATGATGCGTTCGATCTTAGAAGATTATTGCAGGGGATCAAGACAGATGGTCAACTTGAGCAAGTCCAATATTATTTTTTAGTTCTAATGCCCCTAAACAACAAAGGAGTAAAATCATAGTAGTCATGAGAATAAAGAGTGCAGTTAACCTAGGAACATACTTGGGGATTGTAATGACCCGATAGTCAGGGATGTTAGAAAATGAAGCTCGAGACTCCGTTCCTGTAAAACGAGCTATTAAAGTACAATGTCTAAATCGCGTAAAGGTTGAAAGTTCATTTATAGATTGAAATAAATTAAAAGGACTAAAGTAGCAAATATACATTATTTTATGTTAGTGGACGATCACTAATGAAAGTTTAAATTATATATATGTTATATGTTATAATAATTAAATGAATTTAATTTATGTATAATAAAAAATAGTAATGGTTATTATAATAAAACATAAAGAAAAATATGTTAACATGCAAAATTAGAAAGAAAAAGAAAAAAAGAAAGAAAAGAGAAAGGAGAACGACGACACCTTAGGGATTTCAAGTTTTCCAACTTCAATTGGTTAGTCAATTTAGTCTATTTTCTTGTAATTTTTATATTTTTGGAATCCTGGTACTTAGAGCTACACGACCCGTGTTGTAATTTTTGACATTGTTCAAGTTTGAGAATGTTATCATTATTAGTTAGTTATAGCTTTAAGGATTAAATTCATAGATTTTTAAGTTAGATGTGGGAAATGACTAAATTAGGGGGTAATTGTTGATTTTGAGCTATAGAGACTAAATTGAGAAAAATTCAAAATTAAGGGGTATAATTGAAAATAGGGAGCTAAAAATTTAGCTTAGAGTGAAATTAGTATAAAATTTGAGGTTAAATATGAACATTTAATTTAGTATCAGTTTAGGGACTAAATTGAGGATTAAGCAAAATATAGTAGAAAAATTGCAAATCTCTTGAGAATTGAGTGATATTATATTAGTGTATTTTAATTTTTATATTCTGTAGCTAACGTCATACCGAAATCCTCGACTAAAAAGCGAAAGGATAAAATCGACGTCAAATAACTTAGAATTCACGGTTTGAGTTTCTATAATCCGAACTTTTGTAAATTGGTGCATTTTGAACTAATATGCATGGTAAGACATAAGGTGAGTAGTTGTTAAAATTGAGATGAAACGAATTGAATTGAATTGATGAATATTTATAAGGATTTAATTGTGTGTATTGAGAAATGTAAGTATTTGCATATATGATGAATTGAATATATGTTTTGAGAATTGTGATTGCTAATGAATTGAAATGTGAAATGTGAAATGAAACCCTATTAACTGTTCGGGTTAAGTAAGATATAAATGGCATGCCATAGGAGAAAAAGAGTTCAAGGATTTCTTCGACCTTGAGTCGATAAGGCACTAGGTGCCAATTTGCTTCGGTTTAACCGATGAGACACTGGGTGCCAATTTATATAGCGCTGAGCGCAGTTATTACTTCAGATTTATCCAATGAGGCACTGGGTGCCAAACTGGTGTGGTGGTTGGATCTGTGTATCTGTCCGAGTCGGAGTCATGTTAATAGGGAAGTTAAACGATTAAAATTGATGTTCTTGATATTGAAATGGCAATGGATTATGAATTGAAATGGGAAATTTGAATTTAAATTAAGTATTGATCATAAAGGTGAATGATGCCATTGCATGAGTTGAATTACCAAATGTTATATATATATAGAATACCATTGATATGTGTTTGAACATGTGAAATCTTGTGGATGAGATTAGAGATTGAGCAAATTTATATTATCGATTTAAAACTTATGTTCGAAACATTTCTTAATGCATTTTTACATTTCAATTACTTGTACTAAGTTAAATTGTACGGATTCTAGGAATACCATTGAGTTTTACTTAGCGTGCGGTTTTGTTTTCCGCGCCCAGGTTAGGTACTTCTCTTTTGATCGTCGACTCAGCATCTAACAATGAATCTTGAACTCAAGCGTGGTGAATTTCTCTTGTAATAGCATGTACCTTAGAAGTTCTTAGTTTGATGTGGCTGATATTTGATAATATTTTGGTTTTAAGTAAAATGATAGTAATTTATATATATGGTGGTGATTGAAGTTGTGTTTTGGTATGTTGCATTGTTTAATGTGATGGTATGTCTTTGGTTTAAATCTTGATAGCTTAAATAGCTAAAAGTTAGTTCTATATTGGAAAATTTGATATGAATGGAAGTCTTGAATGAATGATGCTTTGTTGATGTGTTTAAAGTTATAAAATGTGGTACCAATGAGGGTACATTGGTTAGACACTTAAGATGATTGTTTTGGTATGAATTGAGTATGTTTAATTATGATTTTGGATAGGTTAAATGACTGGTGAAATGGTTGCTATGTGCCCAAGCAATCACAATTTGGTAAACTTGAGTTTTAAGGTACATTTAGGTGCACACGGTCTGTCACACGGTCATGTGTCACACATGGGTAACACACACAGGTGTGTGCCCTTAACGTGTAGAATATTTACATGAGTGTAGTTTTCACATAGGCTGACACATGACCTGCAACACGACTGTGTGACCCAAGTCAGAGAGTTACACGAGCAAAGACACGGGTTGGGACACGGCCGTGTGTCTCAAGTTAGTGAGTTACATGGGCAAGTACACAAGCTGGGACACAGCCATCTGTCCCAATTTCGAAAGTCACATGGCCTGGGGTATTCCATACTGCCGTGTGTCCCCTGTTTTTAGGTAGTTTGAGTTTTCAACCCAAACTTCTAGAATTATTTCAAATTAGACCCTATTAGTTCTTAAGTAAATTTTAGGGACGTGTAAACTCGTATTTAGGACTATGTGGATAATTTTTACTGTAATTTGAATGATATAGCCTGTATTTTAATTATGTTTGATTAATGGATTGTTTTTTGGTAACGTTTGTGACTCTAATCTATAAACGGAGAGGAGTTAGGGGTGTTACAAGGATCCTTTCATTTTTGGGGAAAAAAAGATGGAGGCCATGTGCTATATTAAAGTGAGGATTATAAAGAAGATACAAGGATGGAATCGAAAGTTACTTAGCCCAACTGGAAAGGAGGTTTGGTTAAAGTAGTGGAACTTGAAGGCAACTAGGAGAAATGTCTACCGCTATTTGAAAGTTTGTATAACAATAGTTATCAATCGAGTATAAAGATGGCACCATACAAAGCTTTTTTATGGTCGAAAGTGTCGAACTCCATTGTATTGGACTAAGCTCGGTGAGAAAAAGCTTCACGGGGTTGATTTGGTACGAGAAATCGAAGAAAAGGTTAATTTATTTGAGACAGTTTGAAAGTAGCTTCAGACCGACAGAAATCTTATACAAATTTAAAACGGAAAGACATTAATTTCAAGTCAGCAATAAAGTGCTCTTGAAAGTATTGCCCTGGAAGAGATGTTGGTATGGAAATGTAGTTGGAATATATGAGTTATGATGCTATTTGCTAAATGGTAAATTTGGTATTTGTGAATGTAAACTTGTTATTTTTGAACGCAAATTTGGTTTGTGATCAAAGTGATAATATTTGGTCAAAAGATGCACATGATTATATATGGTTATATGTTGTCATTGAGGTGTCTTTGGGCATATTGGTTGTATGTAAATGTATCATATTTGGTTTGCTTGATTATGCATGGTTTTGATGAATTTTGATGGCATGTTTAATTGCGTAAAAGTGATTGTAGGTACATCTATGAATGGGTGAGAAAAATGGCTTGGAAATGGCTTATTTTTTCCACACGAACAGAGACATGGTTGTGCGACACACGACTGAATGACACGTCCATGTGTCCCCTGTAGCTTTCAAAGGGTTGCAAGTCAGGCTGCTACACGGCCTAGCACACAGCCTAGCACACGGGCGTGTAGCTTGGCCGTGTAACCCAAGTCAGTGAGTTACACAGGCACGAACATGGGTTGGGACACGGTCGTGTGTCCCTACTTCGAATGCCCACACGGTCATGTCACCCTTGCAGTTTTAAAAATTTTCATTACGTTCTAAAAATTTCTACAAGTTTCCAATTTAGTCCTGACTTGTTTCTAATGTGTTTTTAGGGCATCGAGGGCTCAAATAAGGGACGTTATGCATGTTATGGATAGGTTTTGCTATAATTATCAATATGATTGAAATGTTTATAATTTTTGTTTGTTTGAAATTGAAAACTCCGGTAATACCCCGTAACCCAGTTCTGGCGATGGATACGGGTTAGGGGTGTTACACATACGCTCATGTCTCAGGACATGTGGACATCAAATTGGCCAAAATCAAGTCATTTTCATCACCAACCCAAACATGTACCTAAAAGCATCTTGTGCACAACTGCAATGATTCAAAACCTTACCAAAACATGCATGAAATGACCAATTCAAAAGACCAAATCCATTCAACCAATATGCCATACAAGGCACCTGAAAAGACAACATACAACTTACCTAAACATATGCATATTTGACCATATTTCATTCATACACATCTAGTTCAACTCCATCTCAAAACATACCATAACTTGTCCTATACCATTTCAACATAAACTTACCATTTGAACCATACCATTCATGCATCACAAGCACTAAAATGACACAATTCAACCATTACCAATATGGTACCAAACAACCAACATATGTACATACCAAAATCAACATCTAAGCATTCAACCAAACAGTAAACACAAGTCCACCTATACATGCCATTATAACCTTGGCCAAAACATCAAAAACTACTGATATAATCGCTAGATAGTGTGATAGATCTCTGACGAACTTTCAAACCAATTGAGCTTTCGTTTATCTATAAAACATAGGAAAGAAAACTACGTAATCACATAACGCTTAGTAAGTTCATAAAATATGAAACATAACTTACCATTTCATTATTTAACAACTAGATTATGTATAGTATAATCCAACCCTAAGCTTGGCAAAAGCCTAAGCATCATCAAAAACACATGTTAGATCATTCAAATATAATTCACTTGAACGAACATAAGGTAAGCTATTTGTACATGAACATGCTTCCTTTGAATGCATCATTTTCATAAACATAACATACTTTCGTTGCAACTTTCCATTTCAATCATTTTTATAATTTCATGATATCGTTAATTTGAACACTTACCGTTCCTTTCCTTTTCATGCCTGTTGAACCATTTAGAATAACATCGGATACGCGGGAAAGCTCACGATGCTACTCACACGAGCTGTGGAGTATCCGTAACAAATGCAAGACCTAAGCCATCGGTACGACATTTAAGACCAGCACCCGAAACATGAAAACCCTAATGACATATCATTTGTATCCTACGAATTTGTAAGGTTCAAATGGGGCTCAATAATCGTTGTGACATCGTTAGATACACATCATTTGGTAACATGGAAAGTAACACATTAACATATAGATCATTATAACATTAAATGACATTTAATCATACGAACTTACCTCGACAAACAAAGCGTAAAAACGTAGTCGATCAATTCGAGGCTTTTGCTTTTTCCCGATCTAAATCCATACGAGGTCTATCTTGATCTAAATAGATAAATTCAATTTATTTAATACTTCCATTATTCAATTTAGTCCATATTTCATATTTTTGCAAAATTACTATTTTGCCCTTAACATTTTAACTTTTTACAAACTAATCCTAATGCTCATAAATTAAAATCAAAGCATTTTCATCCCTATCTCACGCTACCAAAATTTATTATGAACCCATATCAATCCATACCATTCATCATTTCACAAATTTACCATGAACTTTTACTATAATTACAAATAAGTCCCTAAATGACATTTTCATTAAAAATTACTTTAAAAACCTATTTAATTATCAACAATGACTCATAATCTTTCATAAACTATCAAGAATCATGCAAGAACATTCATGGAAAAATCGTAAATCTTTAACATTTTTGCAAACTGATCCCCAGGTTTGCTAGATTAAGCTATAACAAGTTCAAAAATATAGAAGTCATTAAAACGAGGTTGAAAATCTTACCATGCAAGCAAAGAGGCCTAGCCAGACCTTAAACCTTCAAATATGGTGTTTTCTAATCCTATTTTTGGCAAAAAGAAACAAATGTTGAAGATGATACAAGTTTTACATTATTTTTCTATTACTTATTTGTTATTTTACTTAATTAACATTTATTATTAACTATAAAAACACCTAATTATATGTCCATAAAAGTCCACTAACATTATAAATGGTCTAATTACTAATTAAGTCCACTCACATTTAAGTTTCATAGCCATCTAACCCTTTTAACAAATAGAACTCTATTTTTGCACCTTTTACGATTTAGTCCTTTTCACATAATTAAGCATGCAAATGTCAAAATTTCTTAACGAAATTTTTATAGACCTTTCTAACATTCCATATAAATTAAAATAATAAATAGTAATTTACTCATTAGATTTGTCGTCTCGAAACCACTGTTTCGATTTCACTAAAAACGGGCTGTTACAAACCCACTCACTAAGAAGTTCATGATATCGACATACCAAGATAATGTCATGGAAACTAACAATTGCTCTTCTGGGAAGTCTTCCTTAATGGTTTGAATATTTCCATTTTTCAATCATCTCAATTTTAGCTTTGTCCACTACAATCCCTGGCTGTGATATTTTATGTCTAAGAACAATGCCTTTATGAACCATGAAGTGGCATTTTTCCTAATTTAAAACAAGATTAGTTTCTTTATAGCTACAAAGAACCAATTCTAAGTTCGTCAAATAGCTCTTGAAGGTATTGCCAAACACAGAGAAATCGTACATGAAAACTTCTAGAAAGTTTTCCATCATGCCCTAGAATATTGCCATCATGCAATTCTGAAATGTTGTTCGGGCATTACACAACCGAAATAACATTCGTCTATATGCGAAAGTTCCATATGGACATGTGAAAGCGGTATTCTCTTGGTCACCAAGAGCTATGATAATCTAGTTACACCCTAAATACCTATCCAAGAAAAAGTAAAAGGCTTTCTCAGCTAATCTATCCAACATTTAATTGATGAATGACAAGGGAAAATGGTCCTTCCTAGTTGCCTTATTAAGCTTGTGATAGTCTATGTGTACTCTCCATCCCATGATAGTACGAGTTGGTATGAGCTCATTGCTATCATTGCTAACTACTGTGACACCTCCATTCTTGAGTACACATTGTATAAGGATCGCCCACAAACTATCTGAAATTGGGTATATAATTCAAGCGTCTAGCCACTTGAGGATCTACTTCTTTACAACTTCATTCATGATTGGGTTCAACCTTCTCTATTGTTCGATAGAATTGTTATAGAAATCTTCCAATAAAATCTTATGCATGCAGATAACAGGGTTGATTCCTGAATCCGTCGTCAGATTAGGGTTACAGAGCATTATCGTACAATCAGAAACAATTAAAATAAATATCAATCAGCAGTATAATCAAATCATAAAACAATCAAATACATACATCTCATTCCAAAATCGAGCCCTCATGGCCCTAAAACTATCTTAGAAGTAAATCGAGACCAATTTGAAACAACTTGAAAAGTCTAGGAAAAAGTCTCAAAAATCTGGAACAGGGGTCACACGCCCGTGTCTCATGCCGTGTAACATTCGAACTAGGGACACACGGCCATGTCCCAGCCCGTGTCCTCACTCGTCTAACTCTCTAAGTAGGGTCACACTCCCATGTGCCAAGCCGTGCAACTCTCTAAGTTACCCCACCCGCCTTATGTCTTTCCTATGCTAGGTTGTGTAACTCATTGTTGTGCGGAAACCTGTAAAAGAGTAAAATTATTGTACTAAAAAATCACACTAAGTTCAATTCCCAGGAAAGAGAGGTGGATCACAAGGATCGCTTAAGTACCAAGTCTTTCCTAGCCACATGGTGAAACATTAAAGTACACCAACCCAACCATAACTTTCACAGCATAAACATAACTAAATGCTAATACAAAACATCCTATGCCCTTCAACCCCATATTCTTATATATATACATGACACTACCCTAAGAGTTACAAAAACTACCAACTTGAATGGATAATGTGAGTCGGTTGAATGATCCTACAAAAGTGCCAGCGACGGTTAGCTACAAAACAATCCACAAAAATCGATAAACTAACAAAGCTTAATAAGAACATAGTATAACACTTAATCTAAATATCATTAAGTACAACTCATATAATATTTGATCTAGGTTTACCGAAGTGTAACCAGGGCACGAAAGTGAAATCAGGGGTACTGAAGTACAAACAAGGGCACAAAAGTGCAATCAAGTGTACCGAAGTACAAACAGGGGCACATATGTCCAACCATTCAATAATTATATATGAACATTTAATTAAAGAACTTTATTATAAGAATGCAAATAGAAATTTATTTCCATATTGAAACTCAATGAAATTACCTACTATTCAATTTCGACCAACAAACAAGGACTAATTAGTTATTTTCCCTTTTCCTCAATTATTGTCTTGTTTATCCAAGTTTTGATATGCAATGAAATGAACTTGACCGAATACCCTAGCTCCTTTCCATGGTGATTTTCGGTAGAGATAAGATGAAATGAAGAAGATGAAAATGATTTCTTAGGTTATTTTTAGTTTTATTTACTAATTTACCTTTTTACCCTTAAAAAATTATCAAAATTTCAATAATACCAAATCGATGTACATCAACTATCAACATATATAGTATAATTACCATTCAAGTCCACGAAAATTTCACTTATAAAGCAATTTGACTCTCTTAACTATTAGAACTCAACTTTTTCACCTTTTACGATTTAGTCTTTTTTCACTTAATTAACCATTTAAACATTAAAATTTCTTAACAAAATTTTAATACGACCTTAATAAAATCTCGTAGACACTAAATATATAGTAAAATAATAATTTACTTGTCAAAATTGTGGTCTCAAAACCACTATCCCGATATCACTAAAAACGAGCAGCAACAAATTCACACATACAAGTGAACCTAGCTTTCTAGACATTCACCTAATGGGACACCTTGATTGCTACGAACTTGGTTCAGAAACAGAGACTTGATGGTAAAATATTCAATGAGAGAATTATCATGAATTAAGGGTTGTATTTATAGAATTAAGTGTCCTAGAATCTTAATATACCCTACTTGACTTAGAAAATGTGTTACTTGCATGTAAACTAGCACTAGATACACCATATCTTTATTTCCTAGTTTAAGTCTGACTCAATTTTTGACTAGCGAACCCCAAGTTTGCAACTTACCTGGAGAACTCTAGCTCACCAAAGATACTAGTGAATAGACTTACAATAAATTTGGCAAACCCCTTACCATGTCTGATGGTGTATACTACTACTAGCGAGCTCCTTACAGATACTCTTTTGGTGAACCCAAGCTTGCTTCAATCTTGGCAAATCCTTACTTTCAAAGCCAAAACTTCTAGGACCGATCTCAAGATGTTACATGATTAGTTACCGATAAAGAAATTATTACCTCCCGACCTCACTTTCTCAACTAAGATAAATTACAATTTACTCGGTTCGATTTATCTTCTGACCTTGTCTAGCCTATGATAACTTCTTAAGATTGTGATAGTACTAGAAAGAACATATGTTTTCTCCCTACTTATTGGTTAATTTGTTCCTATTTAGTTATCTTTAGCACATATTTTAGTATTTTCAATATAGTAATTTACATTTTATGACTCACTTGATCTTAGCTTATTTACCCTTAATTTTGTCATATTTTGGTACTGATGTCCCTGTATGAGTAATTTCAGATTGTGCCCAAAATTCTCACTGCACCTAACAGCTGTCTAGATAGGAATAAAATTGTATGAGCTGTCCAGTCTAGTACAACTAACTTGTACGTATAGAGGCAGCATGGTTCTGATGAAAGGACACCTGGGATATTTTGGGAAAAATAATAAATATTCACTTAAAAAAGAAGAAGATCTTTTTGGATCATCTTTTTCAACCTATCCCTTGCAGCTTTCGACTATGGCGACTTAAGCTCCGATGGGTGAACCGACGTGGAAAGGATGCAGCTTAGCTCTTGATGAGGAGCCCTGAGTGCAGTATAAGAGGGAACAGAGAGATTCAAGTTGAGTTGTCTAGGAATAGTATTCTCCACTTGTTTCTTTTATATTTCTTTTCTAATGGTGGCGATTACTTTCTATTTCATGTTTGTACAGAAGTACCCATGATTTCTGGGTTAAATGTTATTTTATTCAATCTTGCTTCTATTGTTTAATCTTTGGGTTTGAATGTTTTTAGCATGGAAGTGTTATTGCGGTCATTGACACTGGAAAGTGCAGCGACAGTTCAAGCTAACAGGCATGACAAAGAAAGTTGCTTGAGGATTAGAGGAATTTAATCCACTTGTTCTTAATAGTGTTCCATTGCCAGCATCGGATGTTTAAGTCTTAGATTAAAGAAAGAATTTAAGCTTGGTAAGATATTCATTGCAGTTTAATGCATCGACAATCACCTATCCTTTTTACCTTGTGAGCACTTAGCATTTTGTAGAATATTCACGTTGGGGATCCCAGTTTCTTTCTATCATATTTTATCTTATTATTTTCAAGTTATTGCTTCAACAACTACTCTTACAATTTATCTCATTTTATCTATTTATTGCATTAACATTAATAAACAAAAGACAACCATCCTCGTGGGATCAATCTTTGATTTTATTTTAAGTGTTGTATGACCCAAAGTAATTCAGAGTTTATTACCGATTTAGATCCAAAAATTGAAATAATCATTTGGAGGAGACTTTGAGAACAAGAAATATGGCTTTGCTAAGAAACAATGCAGTCATACCCCTGATGCAGGACCAAAATGCTAATGACCCACTGTTGCAGCAATATGCTCAAATACAAAATAGGACTATATGAGATTTTGTAGTACCTATCTTGCATGACTTACAACCAGGAGTTGTTAGGCTAGCAATCTAAGGTGGAAATTTTAAACTTAAGCCAATAATGGTTCAAATGTTGATTCTAATGGGCAAAATGATGGGCTGCGACATGAAGATGCACGAGAACGTTTTAAATCATTTTTATTAATTTGTACTTCCTTTAGTCAACAAGGAATTCCTGATGACACTTTGAAGATGAAATTATTTCCTTATTCCTTGCAATGAAGAGCTCATAATTAGTTCCTTGGGCTACTTGCCGGATCAATTACTTATTTGAATTCACTAGAAACATAGTTTTTTTTGTGATTTAACCAGCCGACGATGAATGCTCGTCTCCGAAATTATATTATAGCTTATCATCAGCTGGACGATGAGAATCTTTACACCACATTAAAATGTTATAAATCTTTTCTTTGGCGTTTTCCTATGTACGACATTCAACAAGAGACACAAATTAAGATTTTTATAATGGGCTAAATTCACACACGAGGAATCTTGTTCATGCATCAGCCAATAGACCTTTGCTAGATTGTGCTTATAATAATGCTATTAAAATTCTTGAGAGAATTGCTCAGAATGATTACCAATACCTTATCTATAGAGTTACACAAGCAAAAGCTACTCCGGGAGTTATTGAATTGGACACAATATCTGCACTTAGTGTTCAAGCTTCTTCCCTTGCGATTATGATAAAAAAATATGCAATGGAATAGTGGCATTGTACCTATAGAAGTTACTCAAGCAGTTGATGTTCCTACCTGTTGTTGTGAGATTTACAGTTACAACCACAACTATGAAGATTGTCCACAACATGCAAAGAATGCCTTCTATGTTAGTAACATTCGCAACAATTCTTATGGCAACTCTTATAATAATTCTGTACGCAATTAATAGTCTTGGAGAACTCAGAATGTTAGACAAAATGCTACGATATTCCGATATGGGAATATATCTACTCATGGAAATTATAATTTAAGACAAGGGAATTATAATTGACAACAGCATAACTACAATCAGCACACCCAGATACAGCTACAACAAAGCCAGATGCACCCACACCAAAATCAAACACAATTACAACACTCTTCAATGCCAAATCAGCATGCCCTAGAACATCGAAGACAATAGTACACGTAAGCTTCTCCTTTTGACACGTTAGTTGCTCTTGAGGCTTTAATACAAAAGCATATAACTCACACAGAACCTATTCTGTAAGGGAATTCATCTTTCATTTGGGCGTTCGAGGCACAATTAAGACAACTTGCTTCGAATTTGAATACTCGACCACCAGGAACACTACCTAGTGACATGGAAAATCCCAGTCCAAGGGGGAAAGAACATTGCAAGGATATCATGCGTAGGAGTGGTAAACAAAGTAGCAAGCCGACTACAGACTCTACTGCCGCACCTCAAACTCCTAGTGACATCATTCCTAGTGAGAAGGTTGAATCTGAAAAGCTTGTTGATGCATCAGACAAAGAAGTTCCACAAATTATTGCTCATATGCCTAATGTCTGACCCTCTAGATTGTTGACGCAAGCAAAGGTGGCCGCACAATCAGATGTATCTCCACACTTCCTTTTTGCACAAAGATTCAAGGAGAATGAGTAGGATAAGTAGTACCAACAGTTCCTGAACACACTGAAGTAACTTCAGGTCAGTATTCCTTTAGTATATGCTCTTGTGTAAATTCTAATTTGTGGGAAATTTATGAAGAAGCTCTTGTCCATGAAGAAGAAGCTCAGTGATATGGAAACTGTTACACTCGCAGAGGGCTATAGTGCTCTTTTGACAAATATGTTTCCCCCCAAAATGAAAGATCCTTGAAGCTTTACTATCCCATGTTCACTTGGCAACCATTATTTGGGTAAGGCTTTATGCGACTTGGGAGCTCGCATCAACCTAATATCGCTACCCACTTTCAGAAAGTTGAGAATTGGTCACATGAAACCTACTACAGTGACATTACAACTAGCTGATCAATCTTTGGCTCAACCTGAAGGGAAAATCAAAGATATCTTAGTTCGTGTGGACAAATTCATTTTTCCGGGTGATTTTATCATACTTGACTGCGAGGCAGACAATAAGGTTCCCATAATCTTGGGAAACCATTTTTAGCCATCGGATGAACTCTTATTAATGTTTACAAAGGTGAATTGACCATGCTACTTAATGATGAGGACGTTACCTTTAGTGTTTTTGAATCTATTCAATGCAAGTATAAAGAAGAATGCCATACTGTCGATGTGCTAGATGATTTAATTGCGGAAGAATTTAATGACCAAAGCACAATACTTTCAGAGGAGTTTGCAGTGACATTTGATGATGAATTCTTAGATAATTATGACAACAAGGTTGACACTAATACTATTAAACTCAGGCATGGATGGTAGATTGAACCCTTAGACTTAGCTAAGAGAACAGTTCTAATTTTCAACCATCTGTCGACGAAGCTCCTACTTTCGAATAGAAACCATTACCTACTAATCTTAAATACGTCTTTCTTGGTGATAATAATACTCTCCAAGCTATTGTCTGCACAACATTAGATGTAACTCAAGGATTGATATTGGTCCATATTCTTAAGCAACATAAACAGGCTATTACTTGGAGTATTGTCGATATCCGAGGCATTAGTTCATCTTCTTGCATACACAAAATTAATTTACAAGATGAAAGTAACCAGTCAATTAAGTAACAAAGAATATTAAACGAGAAAATGAAAGAAGTTTTTAAGAAAGAAATTACAAAGTGGCTTGATGTTGGAATTATCTACCCTATTTTTGATAGCAAATGGGTAAGTCCAATGCAATACGTTCCTAAAAGGAGTGCCATCATAGTGGTTAGCAACGACAAAGAGGAATTAATTCCTATAGAAATTCCTATAAGGTGGCGGGTCTGTCTGAATTATCGCAAACTTAATGTTGCCACAAGGAAGGATCACTTCCCACTTCCTTTTATTGACCAAATGTTGGACAGGCTTGCTGGAAGAGCCTATTACTACTTCTTAGATGGCTATTCTGGGTACAATCAGATTGCTATTGCATCGAAGGATCAAGAGAAAATAACTTCCACCTGTCCCTTTGGTACTTTTTCTTTTCTCCGTATGCTTTTCGATCTTTGCAACGCACCAGCCACATTTTAAAGATGCATGATGGCAATATTCTCGAATATGATTGAAGATTCTTTAGAGGTTTTTATGGATGATTTCCTAGTCTATGGGAATGATTTTGATCATTGTACTGATTATTTGGATAAAGTATTGCAGCGATGTGAAGACACACATCTTGTTTTAAATTGGGAAAAATGTCATTTCATGGCAACTGAAGTCATTGTGTTAGGCCATCGCATCTCTAGTCAAGGCATTAAAGTAGACAAAGCTAAATTGGAAATCATTGCGAAATTACCTCTACCGAAAAATGTAAAAGGTATTCGCAGTTTTCTTGGGCATACGGGGTTTTATCGAAGATTTATTAGAGATTTCTCAAAAATTGCAAAGCCCTTATGCTTATTGCTGGAAAAGAATCCAAAATTCCTCTTTGACGATGCATGTCTAGAGGCATTCATTCAATTAAAGATGCAGCTAGTAAATGCACCCATTGTCATTACACCAGATTGGTCTCAACCTTTTGAAGTTATGTACGAAGCAAGCGACTTTGCTGTGGGTGCTATTCTAGGACAACGCAAAGGAAAAATATTTCACGCCATCTATTATGCTAGGAAAACTCTTACAGATGCTCAAATCAACTATACCACTACAGAGAAAGAATTGTTGGCTGTAGTCTTTGCTTTCGACAAGTTTTATTCTTATCTTTTTGGTGCAAAGGTTACTGTATTTACTGATCACTCGGCGTTGAAATATTTTTTGCGAATAAGGATGCAAAACCAAGATTAATACGATGGATCTTACTATTGCAAGAATTCAACATCAAGATAAAAGGCCGTAAGGGTTCAGAGAATCAAGTTGTAGACCATCTGTCTCAATTGGAAATTGGTATTTAAGATGGAAACATACTTCAAATTATCGGCACATTCCCAGATGAAAATTTATTTGTTGTAGATGTAACCCCTTGGTATACAGATCTGGTTAATTATCTTGTGTGTGGAAAACTCCCGTTAAGTATCACAGGCCATAAAAAAGAAAGATTTCTTTGTGAAGTAGTGAAGCATCATTGGAACGAACTGTATTTATTCAGGGTATGCAAAGATAATATTATTCAACATTGTGTTCCGAAAGAGGAGATGCTTTCAATCTTGAAGTACTGTCATAATGATACTTATGGAGGTCATTTCGGTGGCATACGCACTATCGCTAAGGTTCTCCAATTAGGATTCTACTGGCCTTCATTATTCAAAGACACCCACAATTTTGTGAATCAATGCGATAGGTGTTAGTGCACTGGTTCTATATCCCGACGCAACGAAATGTTGCAGCAGCCAATTATGGAGGTTGAATTATTCGATGTTTGGGGTATGGATTTTATGGGGCCATTTCCAAGTTCTTTTGGAAACCTTTATATATTAGTAGCTGTTGCCTACATCTCGATGTGGGTTAAAATTGTTGTAGTCCCAAAGGATGATACAAATACAGTGCTTAATTTTTTTCACAAGCATATACTCACTCGCTTTGGCACACCAAAAGCATTGATTAGTGGTCAGTGCGCACACTTTTATTGCAACCAAGATGCAACCGCACTAAAAATATATGGATTTAATCATAGAATGGCTACTACTTATTATCTGCAAACTAATAGACAAGCCGAAGTATCGAATCGACAAATTAAAAACATTCTGAAGAAGGTTGTGAACCCTTCGAGGAAAGGTTAGTCTTTCACACTGGATAACGCTTTATGGGCATTACAGATAGCATACAAAACTCCATTAGGGATGTCGTCGTATCAATTGGTTTTTGGGAAAACATGTCACTTGCTAGATGAAGTAGAACACAAAGCAACGTGGGTAATTAAACAAGTGAACATGGACTATGAAGGTGCTGGAAAGAAAAGGTTGTTGGATATCACTAACCCAGAGGAGATTAGGCGAACTGCCTATGAAAATGCTGTAATTTACAAGTACAAGATGAAATAATAGCATGATAGAATTATTTTGCAGTACCAATTTATCGTGGGTCAACAGGTTTTATTATTCAATTTTAGACTAAAACTGCACCCGGGTAAATTGCGCTCACGTTGGTCTAGAATTTTCGAAGCTGTCGAAGTATTTCCTCATGGTGCAGTCACAATCAAATATTTAAATGATGGACACCAATTCAAATTGAATGGCCAGCGATTGAAACATTATCTTAGGAATATTGATCACAAGCAGGAAGAGACCATTAAATTGGTCGAAAAATTTTAATTCTTCTAAAATTTCTTATGTAATTTTATTTTTATTTTATTTCTATTTTTACAGAATACTTAGGTACCAGTGTCGACGCACTTGGGCTTTATTATCAATGCAGTTTGTACTATTGTATTATCACTTCTAACTCAGCAAGAATGAGGGCATATCAAAAATTTCAAATCCCACTATTTTATCAAGAGTCACCTATCCGTCTGATTCGTCTGAGCAGGTGCAATTCTCATTAAACGTAATTATTACCACAAGATTTATTTCCCTTTAGAATATTATGACTTTCCATCTTCTTCTTTCACTCACTATAAACCCTTCTTAACTGTACCGACTCTGAAACCCCCAAGCAACAATTTTACACTTTTTTTCCCCAAGTTCGTACCTTTACACCTTTAAATAATCTTCACGTCACAAAACAAACAAAATATGGAAAGAAAGAGAGGATCAGTCAAGAAAACCACCAAGCCTATTGAAGGACACTCATCCTTTGCAATTGCAGTTCGTGAGTCAGAATCCTTCATGCTAACGGAGGAAAAGGATTCGGAGATCTTTTTAATGAAAGTGGCCAAAGACCAATTTCAAAACATCTTAAAGTGAAACTTCCACCCAGAACAGGGCCATTCTCCTTTTGCAACAGCAAGACTTGGGCAAACAAGTCTCCAACACCATCTCCTAGTTGAAGTGGGAGAACTTCTGCACGTATCCTGGAAGCTATTCTCCTTTATTGGTACGTGAGTTTTACGCTAATCTTTAAGACCATGAGTTAGAGTTTATCTTTGTTCAAGAAGGTTTAATCCGATGGGATGCTACAAAAATTAATGAGTTGTACAACACTAAGGTGAATATCGATGAACACTCCAAGTTTATTGAGGATATCACAGACGACAATAGGGACCTAGTGGTGAAGGATTTATGTGTCGAATGAGCATTGTGAACGGGTTCATATCAAAAGAATTCTCACCTTAGTGTCTTGACAGGAACAAAATTGTATGAGCTGTCTAGTCTAGTACAACTGACTTGTACGTACAGAGGCAGCATGATTCTGATAAAAGGACACCTGGGCTATTTAGGGAAAAATAATAAATATTCACTTGAAAAAAAATGGAGAGCTTTTTGGATCATCTTCTTCAACCTATCCCTTGAAGCTTTCGGCTATGGTGGCTTAATCTCCGACGGGTGAACCGACGTGAAAAAGATGCAGCTTAGCTCTTGACAAGGAGCCTTGAGTGCGGAATAAGAGGGAATAGAGAGATTCAAGTCGAGTTGTCTAGGAATAGTATTCTCCATTTGTTTCTTTTATATTTCTTTTCTAACGATGGTGGTTACTTTCTATTTCATGTTTGTACGGAAGTACACATGATTTCTAGGTTAAATGTTATTTTATTCAATCTTACTACTACTGTTTAATCTTAGGGTTTGAATGTTTTTAGCACGAAAGTGTTATTGCAGTCACTAGCACTGAAAAGTGCACTGTCAGTTCAAGCTAACAAGCATGACAACGGAAGTTGCTTAAGGATTAGAGGAATTTAATCCACTTATTTCTTAATAGTGTTCCATTGCTAGCATCGGAAGGTGGGATTAATGTGCATGTTTAAGTCTTAGATTAAATAAATAAGTTAAGCTTGGTAAGATATTCATTGCAGTTTAATGCATCGACAATCACATATCCTTTTTACCTTGTGAGCACTTAGCATTCTATTGGATATTCATGTTGGGGATCCAGTTTCTCACTATCATACTTTATCTTATTATTATCAAGTTAATGCTTCGACAACTACTTACACAATTTATCTCATTTTATCTATTTATTGCATTGACATTAATAAACAAAAGACAACCATCCTCATAGGATCGATATCTGACAGACTCATATCTGTCTACTATTATTGCATCGACAATATATGCTTACACATTATTGTTGTGACCTTAAACAGTTGATTAGGTTGTCAAGCCTAACAATTTAATAACACATAATTTATACCAACTAATCCATCTCGAGAAATCTCAATTCCTTCGTTAATCATATCTCCATCCACTCATTAATCTCCCCTATGGTATTTAGCCACTCATGTTATTCATAATCTCAACTTCTTTTGAATAAATCATGTGAGACATATGATCGATTCGGAGAAAAAAAGAGATTTGAATAACGTGGATTGAATATCGAATGGGAAATGGAATAGCAAATCTCTCAATTGGGATAATGAAATAAAATGAATGCAAAGAAAAATATAAACTGAATACTTTAATTAAATAAATAAGTCCTTTAATCAAAATTCATTCAAGAGGAAAGAAAAAGAAAGTATTTAAAAAGCCAAAAAGAAAATAAACTAAAACTAATTCTAAACTATGAGGGTTTTTGAAGGCGTTGAGGACAACTTGATTACATTCAACCCCTAATGTCTTATTTATAGAGGTGTTGGCAACCCAAACTAGGTCTTCGGCACGTCCTAGGACTTCATATAAGTTTTATTGCATGGACTAAAACTATCGAAACCATTTTTTTGAAAAACAAAAAATTTAGGTTGTCAACTTTAAAAAATGAAAATTGGGAGTCGCCACCAATCTTTTATTAAGGTGTGATTGGATCACCTAAAAAAACGGCTTTGGTCTACGAGTTTTAGAAAAAACGGATCCGGGAGTCAGTTATGTTCGAGGAAGGATTAGCACCCTCGTAACGCCCAAAAATTGGTACCTAGTTAATTAATTAATGTCTTAATGTCGAAAATTTGAAAAATATAATCCTTAGCAAAAACTCTTAAACGTTACGTATTAAGACCCTTATCATTTCAGAGAAAGAAAATGCCACACCCAATGCGTTAGGGCACGACATTCTAATTTCCTTAAAAATGAATAAGGCCAGAATACTTGTGTAATAAAAATTTAAAAGAATATCCATTTATTCAAGATTTAAGAAATAGCGGCCCAATACATTAGGGCACAATTCCTCCAAAATCCCAAACTTGGAATATTTCCTTTATTATTTTTTAGAAAAAATCTTCATTTCGAGAAATCAATGCGTCACATCCAATACGTTAGGACACAATGTGTTGAATTCCCAATAATGAGTTCTTATTTTTTTGATTAAAGAGAAATGCTCGATTGTTAGATTTAACGAAGAAAATCGAAACCCAATACGTTAGGGCTCAATTTCCTTGAAAATCCTAAATACAAGCATTATCTCAATTTTGAAAATTTTGAAATCGAGTGAAAAATGATGTGATGCTACATTAAATATACAATGCAATAATAAATATTACGATGGCATAGAAATAATATGAATAAATGAATAAACAAAATCTATAACAATAATCCATGACATGCAAAATATTAAATGTAAACTCAATTATATAACGAAAGGAGGAAAGCCAACCAAATAAATGAAGAAAAGAATATATATAATATGAACATAGAAATTATGAAGATTAAAATATACATATGATTTACAAATAAATTTTTGGGTTATGGAACGTATATATATATATGCAATACATAATATTTAGGAATATAAAGAAAAATAGATAAACATATATAGATTATAAAATAGGTATTTAAAAATATATATATATTTGAGCCCTTTTTTTAAAAAAAGAATAAATATCCATATGGATATAAACAAAACATTTGTTAAAAATATATATACATATGTACATATAAAAAATAATGATAATAATAATTACATTATAGAAAATATACATATATATATAAGAAGATAAATGGATACATAAAAAGTATATATATATATAAAAATATTAAATAATAATTACAATATTAAAAAATAAATATGCATACATATAAAAATATTTGTTTTAAAAAAATAAATAAATAAAAACAACAAATATATATATAAATAAAAACTAATTTAAAAAAATAAAAGGAATAATTACATTATGGAAGTTAATTAATTCTAAAAAAGAAAAAAAAACTAAATTGAACTGAATATGAAAAATTTGGGGGAAAATCTGCAAATAAATAAAACCCAAAGGATTAAATTGAACACACGAATTACATAGAGGGGCTGGAAGGGAAATTTTCTCCTCTCCTCTAAAACGGCGTCGTTCCAGCGGGGCTAAATTGAAATTGAAAGCAAATTAAAGGGATAATTCTAAAAAGAAAAAAAAACTAATTGTAAAACATTAAAAAGGTGCGAATAACTCATAGGGCTCGAATGGGAAAATATCTCCATCCTCTGAAACGCGTCACTTTATTAGGGCTAAATAAAATAAATAACTAAAATTTGCAGTGGTATCACCTTCTCCCTTTTTTAAAATCGTAAATAAATAAAAAATAATCGAAAAAGAAAAGAAAAAGAAAACAGTAAGCCACCTTTAAAAAACTGCCAATCGTTCTCCCTTTTTTATTGATTCCCTTTTCTTTTTTTATAATGAAGGGAGATGCCTCTATTTATAGTTGAGTCTCCCCAAATCCAACAGTACAGATCAATTACATCAACGGCTAGGATTAAAGGGTATCTACAAATTAAATCTCTAAGATTACAAAATCATATCTTCTAAGATTATATATCATATCTAAGATTGCATACCATATCTAAGATTGCAGATCCTCGAAGATTATGTTTCCATATGTGAGCCTGGGCTAAAATTGGGTATTACGCCTGCCCCGCTTTGCTCGTTATCGTGTAACAGGAACGGACCAAAGACTTTAGAAATGACCAATTTTTGCCCGGTCACGCTGGATCTTGGTGCTTTTCTTCTTCAAGCAGCCATATCCATCTTACTGCATCTTCAGAGGTATAGGAATTCGTGTCTCGATCCACTCCACCGCAACGTCTGAGAGATCAGATTGATGACTCGTAACTTTTAATCTGCTTAACTGTAATTTTAGAGAGATAAAATCCATCACTCTAATCCACTCCACTACAACTTAGGGGGACAGGATTTGTTTATTTAGTATGCCCCACTGCAATTTCAGGGGGATAAGGCTTGCTTTCTTGAGTCTGCTCCACTACAAATTCAGGGAGATAAGACTCGATGTGATCTACTCTACTGCAACTTCAAAGAGATAAGATCTAAGGTTTTAATCCACTCCACTGCAACTTTAGGAAGATAGGATTATCGACTTTAACCTGCTCCACTGCAACTTCAGCGAGACAGGATTCGCCAACTTCAGTCTACCTCACTGCAACTTCAGGAGGATAAGACTTGATTACTTAGTGTGCTCCACTGCAACTTTAGGGAGATAAGACTAGATGCGATCGGCTCTCTACAACTTCAGAGAGATAAAATCTAAGGTTTTAATCCACTCCACTGCAACTTCAGGAAGATAGGATTATCGACTTTAACCTGCTCCACTGCAACTTCAGGGAGATAAGATTTGCCATCTTCAGTCTGCCTCACTACAACTTTAGAAGGATAAGACTTGCTTGCTTAGTCTGCTTCATTGCAACTTCAAGGAGATAAGACTAGATGCTATATACTCTCTGCAACTTCAGAAAGATAAGATCTGAGATTTTAATCCGCTCCACTGCAACTTCAGGGAGATAGGATTGTCGGCTTTAATCTGCTCCCCTGCAACCTCAGGGAGATAAGATTTGCCATCTTTAGTCTGGCTCACTGCAACTTCAGGAGGATAAGACTTGCTTACTTAGTCTGCTCCACTGCAACTTCAGGGAAATAAGACTAGATGCGATCTGCTCTCTACAACTTCAGAGATATACGATCCAAGGTTTTAATCTGCTCCATTGCAACTTCAGGGAGACAAGGCTTGGTGGCTTAAATCTGCTTCCCACTATCTTGGAAAGATATAATTTGCCGTTTTCGATCTGCTCCACTACTGCCTAGGGAGATAAGATCTACAATCTTCAACCTACTCCGCTGCTGCTCAGGGAGACAAGGCTTGGTGGCTTAAATCTGCTTCCCACTATCTTGAAAAGATAAGATTTTCCGTCCTCGATCTACTCCACTACTGCTTAGGAAAATAAGATCTACGATCCTCAACCTACTCCGCTGTTGCTCAGGGAGACAAGGCTTAGTGTTTTACCGGTTTGTTCTCTGGGGAACATGACCTGTATAATTCATTTTATGAACCTAATCATGCCTAGTGATTAGGATGTCATGATCAGAATGAGTCAAATGCTCCTAATTAGGTATGTATGAATAATGTTTGCATGAATGCAGAATGTCATTTTTTTGACAGCGATCTTTCTTTATCGCTTAAGTTATCATTGCTCGACATTTATTAAGGTTTTATCACTAACGCGCCATAACGCCTTCGCTCAGCTGGCATTTCCATTTAGTTAGATTGCCCCTACTGTAAACATCAAAGTTCAATCCACTAGGACGCAAAAATTTGTACCATCATTCTCCCACTGCAACCCGATGGTAAAAATATATGGCTTTTTCTCCATCCACTCCTATCACAATTCAAGGATACAGAATGTGAAATTCTTTGGTCCTTTACACCATGCCTAAGGTGTTGCACCAAAGGCTCATGTGCAAATGAAGGCTTTCTTCTCTGAGAAAACCTCTTCCTATTGCTTGGTGATGATTGCTCGCTTGCTTATTTTAGCTTTGTCACCAACCTGACATCTTATCATTTGGTTCAACCAATGTTTTGACAACAAAATCCAAAGAGAAAGTCCTAATTTAGACTCTTCCTTTTCAGATTTCCAACCTTTAAACCTGGTGCGTTCTAAATAATGTCATGTTTCAGGCTCCTGTATTGTTTAGAAACTTATAGAGTAATATGCAAAACTTCCCTTGTGAAAGTTTTATTAGTCCATTAATCATTATTCCAATGCAACATGCTTGCGAAAAAGGTCATAACAATGGATAAGAATAAAGTTAGTTCTGAGCATAGCTCGAAAGGAATAAATTATCAAAAATAGTAAAGAAGGATAAAGAAATTGATTGGGAATGCATATCTTGGAAAAGAATGAAGTATTCCAAGAACAACAAATTCAAAATAAATAGTATGGAGACAAGGTGCCCCAGATATCGCAGCTTGAACTTCTCTGTACAAAATTTCTGAAGACCCTTCTGAGTTTGACATGTGTTTGAGAGATCTACAGTACTCTGTCGATGCCTCAAGATGTTGCCTACTCTTTCCTGATAATTTAGGTATAGCAAGATCACCACATGCCCCAATCTGGTTAAAATTTGAGTTGCTCTAATCACCTCGTGGCCCATTCCGATCAATATTTGAGCCGCCCTTTCCGGGTTTTCAACTCAAATCCCATTTGGTCTCAAGGTGCTATTTACGGGTTTTCACTTTGGCCTCTCCATTTTCCTTTTCTTTTTCTTTTTATCACTTTTTCTTATTTTTTTTATATTTTGATTTTGACCCCCTTTTTTTTGAATCTGAACTCATAGGATTAGGCAAGTCCTCGTTATCCCTTTCGATCATAACCAAATTTCTTTCATAGAGCCTTTTGGGGTGAAATTTAACTATGATGAAAACTTTGGATCTTCCCCTTCAATTAAGATGAAATCCAACAACGGAGAAATGGCAACTTGACTTCGACGGGCTAAACCATAATGAGCCAAAGAAGAAGGCGTTGTCCCGACAAAGAATCCTAAATGCATAGTTCATGATGTTAATCTTGAACATATTGTAAATTTTTGATATCGTATTGTTTTTCAGATTACAATGTCAGTGCTTACCCAAGCATATCCTGATATGACCATACGAAGACATCTTTGAACTCTTTGAAGTAACTCAACAAGGTTCTGCTTCATTTCTTCGGTTATGCACGTTCCCTTAAAGTCACAATCTCCATTGTCTCCTAATGAGGTAAGATTTCATTCTTGTTCTACCATCCTCAACAAGTCTGAAAGTAGGCTACAATCTATGTCATTTTTAAAGTCATGAGATCCCTTTAAACACAGATCCCACTCAAAAGGAACTTCTGAGTCCGTAACAGTATCACTCATGTCATTGATATCTGGGGACCCATAGTAGGTACCAAAGAATATACAAAAGAATGTATGAATAACCATTTGTACAATTATGAATGAAATAAAAGAATAATAAGGAAGAAGATTCGAAAGAATGAAAATATAATTATTCGAAAAGAATGAAAGAATATTGGCTTAAAAATGAATGCAAAGATGTATTTTATTAGAATAACGACATTCAGACATGAGCCTATTTCATAAAGGAATTCTTATTGCCTCTAGGCTGAAGGCAACAAGTGTGTTTTGAACATTACTCTGAGTAATCTCTAAATACTACAAGGGTTTCTTCTGCAGTCTAATTATTTAGAACACTCCCAAGTCTATAAGGGCAAAAATCTGACAAGGTCCCTTCTTCAGTTGTTTCATCATGAACACTTCTCGACACCCCTTCATATATTGCATTCAATCATGATTGGGTACTAGATGAGCCATCCATCTAGACAATACCCATGTTGATGAATTTTTCAACTAACTTTTTGAAGGTAATGCAATTCTTTATAGAGTGTCCCGTAATTCCCGCATGATAATCGCATTGTGCACCTGCGTCGTACCATTTGGGATACGGAGGCTGTGGAGGCTTCACATATAAAGGTGAAAAAACATGCGCATCGAACAAGCTTTGATACAGCTCCTTGTATGACATTGGAATTGGCGTGAACTGGAGTTTTTCAGTACCTTGCTTCATATATGATTCTTGTCTTGATAAACCCTGCTGATTAGTAATCAATTTACTGTACATGTTCACGCTGTTCACCTCATTTTCTTTTTCTTTTGAGGCTTGCCTTCTGTTATTTCCTCCAGCATCAATCTTTCCGCTCATTGTGGCGCTTTCAATCATTTCACCATTCATGATTATGTTAGAAAAGCTTTTTGTAGCACTCCCTAACATATGTGTGATGAACGGAGCTTTCAATATATTTATGAATAGCATTGTCATTTCCCTTTCCAGGAGCGGTGGCTGAACTTGGACAGCGACCTCTCTCCATCTCTGCGCATATTGCCTAAAGCTTTTGCCTGGTTTCTTTTCCATATTCTGCAGAGTGATCCTATCAAGTACCATGTCAGTCACATGGCTGTACTACTTTATGAACGCCTGTGCCAAATCTCTCCATGAATTAATCTCGGTACGGTTCATTCGATTGTACCACTTAGATGCTGCCCCTGTGAGGCTATCCTGGAAGCAATGAATCAAGAGTTGGTCATTATTGACATAACCGGTCATTCGTCTGCAGAACATGGTAATATGAACTTCAGGGCTATTGGTTCCATTATATTTCTCAAACTTTGGCATTTTAAATTTGTAAGGGAGCACTAAATCCAGAACCAGACTCAATTCTTTAGCATCCATCCCATAGTAGCCTTCTGCACATTACATCGCTCTAAATTTCTCTTCCAGCCATTTTTACTTTTCCTCTAGCTGTTTTGTTAATTCATCATTCATTTTCTCCTTTCCAGCCGTCTCATCAAAATCAGGAATAGCAGGATTAACAAAGTTGGCTCCGGGGTTAGAGCCTGATCCTGCTTGGAGATTTATTAGCGTTGCAGCATCACCCGGAGGATTAATAGTAACAGAGGACCTACGCGGGTATATCTCAACTTGTTGGGGGGTAAAGTCTGAAGGATAAACAGGTCTCTCATTGTCTCCTTCTTAAATATTGAGCATAGAGCCTTTTCCTTTATCAGTTCCTTTGCTGAACCACTGAGTTAACTGAGCCATCATACTCCTTTGAGATTCTATCATTTTGTCTATCATCTTTTGCTTATCATTCATTTGCTTTTGAAGCTACTCCTGCATTTCCTTTTGGGATTGTTCTAGTCTTTCCATCCTTTGATCCATATCTTTAGTTTTCGACCGAGTACCGTAGTGGTGATTTGTGGGTTGGTTGGTTTCTAGATTAACTGAGGAGTGATTTAAATTAATTAAAATCCCTTGATGTATTTCTTAATGCATATGAAACAATGCAATGCATGAAATGAATGCAGAAAGGCATCAATTTTGATTCAATTTTATATAAGAAAACTTTACTAGAAATTAAATTCCTTTACATAAAGTGAATTACAAATAAGACTTTGCCCTAGTACCCAGAACTCTAATATTTCTAAGTAACAAAGCTAATTCTTGCCCCCGATCCAATTCTAATTCATACTTCACACTCAGCGTGTCAGCCTGTACTGCTAAAGTTTGTATATGATCAGCTACTTCTCGAATCTGGACCACAGCTTCCTCTATAAGATGATCTCTGCTTCTAGCTTAACTCTGAAAGTGGTGAAGCTGTTCATTATTACGACTCTCGTTTACTTTCAAGTGCTTGATCTGGATTTCACAATTTTGCTGCTTCATTTCTAGCTCTTCGATTCTTTTCTTCATTTCTTCAATCTTGCTCAAGCTAGCTTTCAACTCTTTTGCAGAATTTTGATTTCGATATTGACGAAGACATCTTTCCAACACAACCACCCTATCCTTTAGCTCACCTTTCTCCTTTTGGCTTTCTTCTTCGTTTCGTCTCTGCATCTCCTGAAATTTCTATTCCCATCTATCGGCTTTGTCTTTTTCTTCTCGAACTTCTGCTCGCCATTGTTTTAAAGCCCTTCCTAACCCAGTAGTTCTCATTGACAAATGCATTTTTTTATAATCCGTCTTCAGACTACCCAGCTCCTCCTCAGGCTTGTTTTTCTCTTTCTTTAACTTCTCATTTTCAAGCTTCTGAACATCTATATCCAATCTTAAGTTCGTCTTTTCCGCCTCTATTTACTCTATCTTTTTCTCCAAATCAACATTTCTCCTCTCAAAATCTTGCCTTATGATTTCCAACTCAGAAGGAATGACTTGCAAATGCTCTTTGATTGACTGGCTGTCTTCCTGATTTAACTTAGGTGTATTACCATTAATCCTTCTAGCCCACCATTCATGATACTCAAGAGTTGTCATTGGACCCACAGCTAGCCTCTTCATTCAGCGAGTTTGTTTCCACGCACTAGCCATCTCTTGAATTTTCTTTCTATAACCATCATCCTTGTACAAAAATTCACAATCTGCTATCCCTTGGGTCGTAGGTATAAATTGGCTTGACCTATATTACCTTAGCACCAATAATGGGGCATATCCAGCAGCTCCCCAAACCCCTAGCAGAGGAACCCAATCAAAGCTACCACACCTATACAGGATCTCATCTGGAAGTAACCAATGAGCTCTCCACTCAACGTCCTCTTCTCAAAGATTTTGAAGAATTGCCATCTACTTCTCCTTCGAAATGTCGTCTCTTCTTGGCGTAGCGACTATCTCCTTTAGTGGTGAATAATTTTTAGAAAAAACCCGATACGAAACTTTATCCACCTTCCAAAAGTGACTATGAAACCATGCGAGTAGAAGCTGTGCACATCCAATAAATCTACCTTCGCTCGTCTTTCGGCATGCACTCAAAAACCTGAAAGTTTCTGCCAAAATTGCTGGAATCGGTGTAACCTTCTTATCGAGCCGGTCGAATAAATCAGTGACTGTTTCATCCACATACCCTAAGGCTTTAGGGAAGACAACCAAGCCGTATATACTTAAAGCAAAAACATCTAACCTTTTTCTTACATCTAGGTGTGTGAGAATTGCATCTTTCAAGCCTCTCCAAGGAACGCACTTACTATCCCCCTTTTGCTTAATTCGTGCGACAACCCATTGCTCACTCATTCCTGTTACACTCATCAACTTCTTTGAAAAGGTTGGTACATTTACCACTCTCGAATAGACCCTATCCACTTAAAACTTTGAACATCGAAGTAAAGCCATATATTCCTCTATCGTAGGCACCAAATTGACCTTCCCAAACGTAAAGCAACTGTAAGCAGGATTCCAGAACTGGGCGAGGGCTTGAAACAAACGCTTGTCTCCCTTTGCATCAAGCAAATAAGGCAGATCCCCATAATTATTATAAAAGAGCTGTCTAACCTCATCACTCCACTGACCCCAGATTTCCCATAACTCCGATATATGCCCGTCAGCCAAACTATCACCCTTTTCTTACTGTGTTGTTTCAGACCAAGTTCGGACAGCCGTATTGTCCTCCACTTTATCAAGAAACTCTCTTTCCATGATAAGCCTTCTATCTAGCAACTGAATGTGAACTAACGCCTTTTATGATGAAATGAAATGCCATGTCATGCAATCAAAATAAAACATAAAAAGTCAGTATCTCATAAAACATAAGATATAATCAAGAAATAGTAAAATTCCTAATTGGATATCTACTAGGGTTTAGTATAGTTCTACCTAGGGTGGATTCCTAAGGTTCATTATATGAAGTTTGGCTTCTAGGGTAAAGGTACCCGAACCAGCAGATTCCTTAATCCTCACCAATTATAGGCTCATATGGATCGAGTTCGGTTCAGGGGAATACATTTCCCTATGGCTGCACGGAGATGAAAATCTCACGAAGACATAGGTACGGATGTATCCCGAAAGCAATCCACTATCCTACACGGAGGTGAAAACCTCACGAAGTTATAGCTTCTCACTCCCACTTAAAAGGGTAAAGTTGTTCAACTCATGAAATGTATAATGCAAACAATATTTAAGCAATAAGATAATGAATGCGAAAGGATGTCATGAGTTTTTTTAAAAATTTATTTTCTCGACAATAAGACAGAAGTTAATCAACTTTGTGGCTCGACTCTTGTATATAACTCCCCAATGGAGTCGCCAAGCTGTCGAAACCATTTTTTTGAAAAACAAAAAATTTAGGTTATCGACTTTAAAAAATGAAAATTGGGAGTCGCCACCAATCTTTTATTAAGGTGTGATTGGATCACCTAAAAAAACGGCTTTGGTCTACGAGTTTTAGAAAAAACGGATCCGGGAGTCAGTTACATTCGAGGAAGGATTAGCACCCTCGTAATGCCCAAAAATTGGTACCTAGTTAATTAATTAATGTCTTAATGTCAAAAATTTGAAAAATATAATCCTTAGCAAAAACTCTTAAACGTTACGTATTAAGACCCTTATCATTTTAGAGAAAAAAAATGCCACACCCAATGTGTTAGGGCACGACATTCTAATTTCCTCAAAAATGAATTAGGCCAGAATACTTGTGTAATAAAAATTTAAAAGAATATCCATTTATTCAAGATTTAAGAAATAGCGGCCCAATACATTAGGGCACAATTCCTCCAAAATCCCAAACTCGGAATATTTTCTTTATTATTTTTTAGAAAAAATCTTCATTTTGAGAAATCAATGCGTCACATCCAATACGTTAGAACACAATGTGTTGAATTCCCAATAATGAGTTCTTATTTTTTTGATTAAAGAGAAATGCTCGATTGTTAGATTTAACGAAGAAAATCGAAACCCAATACGTTAGGGCTCAATTTCCTTGAAAATCCTAAATACAAGCATTATCTCAATTTTGAAAATTTTGAAATCGAGTGAAAAATGATGTGATGCTACATTAAATATACAATGCAATAATAAATATTACGATGGCATAGAAATAATATGAATAAATGAATAAACAAAATCGATAACAATAATCCATGACATGCAAAATATTAAATGTAAACTCAATTATATAACGAAAGGAGGAAAGCCAACCAAATAAATGAAGAAAGGAATATATATAATATGAACATAGAAATTATGAAGATTAAAATATACATATGATTTACAAATAAATTTTTGGGTACATATGATTTACAAATAAATTTTTGGGTTATGGAACGTATATATATATGCAATACATAATATTTATGAATATAAAGAAAAATAGATAAACATATATAGATTATAAAATAGGTATTTAAAAATATATATATTTGAGCCCTTTTTTAAAAAAAGAATAAATATCTATATGGATATAAACAAAACATTTGTTAAAAATATATACACATATGTACATATAAAAAATAATGATAATAATAATTACATTATAGAAAATATAGTTATATATAGGAAGATAAATGGATACATAAAAAGTATATATATATATATATATAAATATTAAATAATAATTACAATATTAAAAAATAAATATGCGTACATATAAAAATATTTGTTTTAAAATAAATAAATAAATAAACAAACAAATATATATAAATAAAAACTAATTAAAAAATAAAAGAAATAATTACATTATGGAAGTTAATTAATTTTTAAAAAAGAAAAAAACTAAATTGAACTGAATATGAAAAATCTAGGGGAAAATCTGCAAATAAATAAAACCCAAAGGATTAAATTGAGCACGCGAATTACATAGAGGGGCTGGAAGGGAAATTTTCTCCTCTCCTCTAAAACGACGTCGTTCCAGCGGGGCTAAATTGAAATTGAAAGCAAATTAAAGAGCTAAATAAAAAAACTAAAAAAAGGTGCGAATAACTCATAGGGCTCGAATGGGAAAATATCTCCATCCTTTGAAACCCGTCACTTTATTAGGGCTAAATAAAATAAATAAATAAAATTCGCAGCGGTATCACCTTCTCCCTTTTTTAAAATCGTAAATAAGTAAAAAATAATCGAAAAAGAAAGAAAAAGAAAACAGTAAGCCACCTTTAAAAAACTGCCAATCGTGCTCCCTTTTTTATTGATTCCCTCTTCTTTTTTTACAATGAAGGGAGAGGCCTCTATTTATAGTTGAGCCTCCCCAAATCTAACGGTACAGATCAATTACATCAACGGCTAGGATTAAAGGGTATCTACAAATTAAATCTCTAAGATTACAAAATCATATCTTCTAAGATTACATATCATATCTAATATTGCATATATCATATCTAAGATTGCATATCATATCTAAGATTGCATATCCTCGAAGATTATGTTCCCATATGTGAGCCCGGACTAAAATTGGGTATTACAGATTGCATGGACTAAAACAACCGTGAAATACTTGGGCAACATGTCGGCCTTGTGTTGTGCCACACCCCCTGCGTGGCGCGACATAACACCCTCATATAGCCTTGTGTCATTCTTTTGGTGCTTTGACATCCTGGAAAGCTTGTGCATCATTCAACCTTTGCTTCTACATCAATTGGGCGTTTATATCTCCATCCTACACACTTGATTGAACCAATTAGCACAACTTAAGGCTCGTGTTAGCCTATTGGGTCACAACACCTATAAAATATGTTAAAAGCACCTATTTTTATTAACTTTCTAACCTAAGGCCTAATTACTGAAAATGAAATATAAATTCCTAAATTGCTTAGAAAACAAGCTCCCTATGTGCGGAATTGACCCAAATTAACTACTGCATTTGACGTCAGGTCACCTCCCATTGTTGCTTTCAGTGTGGACACTAATTGGGCTACCATCGCTAGCCTCGCCAAAAACAGCCTGCTCCTTTTTTTGTTGTTACCACCTCTTCCTTTTCCTTTTCCCATCTCTTATCTTTCTTCCTCCATGCGCACCTTTCCTCTTGTCAGTCTTTTTATGTTCTTCCTGCGAGTTCTTGAGGAATAATAAATCTGGGTTAGGCCTTTCCTGTGGCTCAATTTTGACTCCCCACTTGGGTGGTGATTTTCCTTGAGCTATCCGCTTTTAATGGAACAAGCTTGCTTGAAGTAGATCCATTACAACGGAGGCGAGGGCATAATGAGACTCTACCCACATGACGGCTTCTCCACTTCGATGGTTGAATACAACGTAATTGGTGAGGGCTTCCGCATTTACTTCCTTTGATTAGGCAATGGTTGCTTGTTTTGGTTTGTTAATCTTTGGATACTATCTTATTCCGTTTGTACGATCTGTATCAGACTTTATTTGTATGTATCTTTTAACATTTTAATTTACGGATTGTACATTTGCTTAGGGCTTGATCCTTAAAAAAGAGAAAACAAAAGAAGAGAGTACAATTAAACTAATACACGGTGTCATGGAATCTCATGGCTGTGTGCCTAGTCTACCTACATGCTAGGGCACTCTGATTGGTCTGTCCACTTGTTTGGTAATAAATGTGGGTATAACATTCCCGAAACATTAAAATAAACTATAACTTTTTCTTCAAAAAAAAAAAATAAACAGTAACTTTGTATAATATATATTGGTTATTAATACAAGTTAAACGAATGGTTGATCCATGTCATAAATTTGCGAACAGTCTAATTTACATGCTTTTAAAACATTAAAATATAAAATTTCCCCATAATAAAATGAATATCAAATTTTAGTCCGAATCAAGCAAATCAAAATCAACTTTCAAAATCCGAACAAACTTTTATTATATAATAAAAGTACACCACTACTCCTAAACTAATTCACAAAGAAATATTTCTCTAAAACTAAAGGCACTCTTTCTGACAAGCAGCATTTAAACTTTAAAAATTATGTTCTTGTTTGATAAATCCAAAAAATGTTTAAAAAAATTAAGCATTAAACTTGTAGTATGAATTTTTTCAATATCGAATTTGTATATGGTGCAAAATATAATTATGTTTTTTAATGATAATTAATCCTGATTTTATTTAAATTATTTACTTCTTAATTTTAAATTTTATTAATATAATTTTTTATATTATTTTAAATAGTTTTAGATGAAAATTAAATATAATAATTTTAACATTTTAATTTTTAACAAAAATAAAAACTAACTTATTTCAAATATAATATTTTAATAATAAATTCAACTTAATATTTTTAAGGATAAGAGATAAATAATTATCGGAAAGAGAGTTCTCCAGATCTAAATATTAGACTTAAGTGACAAATTCTTAAACTATAGGCTTGAAGTCAATGCAATTCTTTACTACTGCACTATAACTTAGTTATAAGTAATTACTATTTACGTACTTATCTTATTTAGTTATTTTTAAATTCTTGTTAAATAAAAATATAATATAGTTATTTTTTATACCATTCTTAGTACTACTTTACTTTTAAACTCATAAATTGAAAAAAATTATGTTTTAATATGTTGGAATCCACATCTTCTAAATTTCCACAACAATAAATCATGCCTACTGACCTAAAACTCTATTAAAAATATAATTACTAATCAAATTTAAAAATAAAATTTTCAGAATTTTTAATACACCTTTAATATCCTTTTCCCTTTGTTTTTTTTTCTCTTCAAAAAGTTAATGAGCGAATTAGAATCAAAATTTTACATCACAATGAGTAAGCAACATATCCACGTGGCAACTTTGCAGAGAATATCCATGTGTCAAATGATTAAAACCAATCTTAAGCAAGCTTCGTGATCTTGAAACGTCAAAGTTAAAAGAACGCTTTTAGGGTCTTATTTGAATGTATGCGATTTGACAAGAATCTTAGGTCTGCTTTAAAATAAACTACACTAGGATGGTGGTGGGGTGGGCGTCGTTATAAATTATATTTTGTTGAGAAAAAGCAGCCAATGCTTTAAGACTTATAGTCACTGAGAATTTCACTCAACCTGGGCAACGCGTGAACCCCAAGTACAAGGACAAAGTGATTGAGAAAATATAAACGTAATAACATTAAAACATATTGTTTTATAATATGATTACATTAATATAAATATTTATATGAGTTTATTCATTCATTAGGCTTAACGTAAGGAGATACTACAACAGTATGGTGGTAGCATGGTTAAATAGATTAGACGTTTATTCAACAAGAAAGCACATAAATTTGCTAGGTTGTCATTTTCTTTTTATTGTTGGATGTTGTTCCGAATGTTTTAGTTTCGTGATAGTAGTAAAATTTTGCTGTGTTTCTATAAAAATATATATAATAAGTTATTAATATTTATATCAATATCTAATATTTAAAACATAAATTATAATACAATACAAATACATATATATTATGATATCTAGGGAAAAAAGCCTTGGAATCTATAATGAGCGGTTCATTGGCTGGGTATAGCGTATGAAATAACAATAGCTACTGCTGAGAAAAGCACCCGGTGCTTAAAAGGCCTTATTAATCAATAAGAATTTGACATGCATTAAGAAGATAACATGATTAAATTATGCAAGTATTAATAAATTTGAGTAAGTATTTTTTATTTAATTTTCATATTCTTAAATTGCTACTTTAAGTTAAAATAAATAAAGAAGCACAAAGCCGTAGGTGACGCGTGAAGGGCAAGATGTGTGGAGAAAGTGACGAGCAAAAGCCATGGAATCTATCATGAGCCGACTCATTGGCTGGTTAGGGACTTGCGTTGCACTTAGCACATGAAATGACGAAAGCTGTTTCTCAAATTCCCCCCATTTAAGTACAACTCATATAACACACTATTAAACTATCGCACAAATTATGTTGTAAATCGATCTTACATCTTGGGAATGGGGTAAACGTACTTAACCAATGAATCCGATGTTGAGGTTCAAACATTACTAATTCTTTTGATAAGGGTAATTGTTGATGGATTAAATTTTATGTTACTTGAAAACTCAATATCAGTTTTTTTTTTATCACTATTAAAATGGTAGAAGAAAAAAACACTACTAATATTTGGGATAATTAAAGTTTAGGATTTAAAAAATTACTAAATTCTAACTTCAATAAAACAAATAAAATTTCACAAGTAACAAGGTGACGGAAGCAAAGAGATTAAATGTTGGAGAGCATCAACAACTTAGGACACTCCAAAAAAAATAAGTATCAAATGAAACCAAAACTCCCTTAATAACAAAATTTGGACACATCCCAAATTAAAATTCCTTATACCACAAACTTAGGGCGTATAAATGTTTTAAACGCCACTAATATGGTCACGTTCAAAGACAGGACACCTAAACTTGTAACAGTCTAACCATATTATAAAGATGAAAGTGATTGATGTTACAACCATGTGATAAAAATGTATAAAGGCTTGTTTGAATCTTGGCTGCGTAAACTTGAAATGTCCAGTTGTTGTTGCAACATTCCACAAGTCCGTTATTAATATTTTTGGATTCTTAATCAAAATAATAAATTGGAACTCCTTTAAAAAATTATAAAAAAAATTATAAATAATATAATAAAATAAAAACATATACTAGTAATAACAAAAAATAATTGGACCCCTTTTATTTTATTTTTTTTCCTACTTGAAGCGTTGATTAAAAAACTTAAAAGGCTAAATATTTTTTTTCCACGATAAAAGCTAAAGAAAAAAAATTTTTGAGCCCCTTCCAACCCTGAGCCTTGGACAGCAGCACTCCCAAATTACCCCCAGGGCCGGGCCTGACATTTCATATGATTAGGATATTGGTAGTTTTGACTTGTAATCTTTTATTATTTTTTATTTATTTCGACATTTGGTAACAAATATAGTATGTATTTTAGAAATAAATTAGATATTTTATAGAGTCCTTGTTTTGTGGGATTATCACTTTTCTTACTAAGGGATAATAAGTTTTGGTATTTAGGAGATAAGGAGGTGATTAAGGAATTTGATTTCATAAAATATGGTATTTATCTTGAAGATAATTACAAAGATATTTTGGAGGTGATGCAACTGGTTGTACATGCCTATTAAAGGTTATGAGGTCTTCCATGTTTTGTAAATGAGTGAATAGCACGCCTATAAAAGGTTAGAAGGTCCTCAATTTTATATTATTGATCCTTAGCCTTTTGTCCAAAGGGTTGAATGGAGAGTGAGGGCATATAAATTGTATTCAACTTAAGGCCACAACTATCTTTAAGTGAGTAAGGTTAACTGTAATAGTTTGACTTTCAGAGGTATCACAAAATGTGGTTTCGAAATCTTATTTTCGTTAACTGAGTCCATAAATATTAAATATGAGTATTTACGGGGATAATATAAAGATATATTAAAGATTGGTTCAATAATGTTTTCAAATTAATAGTTAATTAAAGCCAAATGACTAAATCATAAAGTCCAATTGCTATAGATTTTTAATTGACAAAAGGCTTGGGATTAAAATAGAAATTAGTCAAAGGTCTAAAATGGTAAATAAATCATTTTTCAGAATTACTGGGTGATAATAACATTTTCCACTAGATAAGTTTAATGATTAACTTAAGTTAATTAAGTTATGTTTAAGTTAATTAAACCAAATTAATTAAATATTAATCCTACTATATAAGTTAAATTGGTGGGTGACAAATCCTACCATTGTCTTCCAAACAGTGAGAAGAAGACCTAAGAAATTTCTAAAACATTCGACCATTATTTGGTAAGCAAATTCAAGTCATTTTCTTGTAATTTTTATGAGTTTGAGGTCATGGAAGTTTGATTTAGCTATCCCATGTATCAATTTGCAAAACTGTTAGAGTTTTAGAAAGTTGACATTGTTAATTTCTTGAATAATTAGGCTTGAAATTGATTGAATTTAAGCTTAAATTATGAAAATGACTAGATAGTATAGTTAATTTAGCTTGTTTGTCAAATTTGTTACATTAGGGACCAAATTGAATAAATATAAAACTTAAAGTGAAATTATGTTAGAATTGGAAAGTATACGGTTCTTAATGAGAATATATGAAATCATATTTTAATTTGAAGCTAGGAATCAAAAGTTATGCTTATTACGAATTCAGGGACTAAATTGCATAAAATAGAAAATATGAGGGAAACCGAAAAATAGAATTATATGAAATCATACATATCATGGTATAGTATGAAAATGTTTGGTATCGATTGGTGATATAAAATAATTTTATAGATCAAGAATTGAATCGAAGTGAAGTTAATCAAGGAAAAATTAAAATTTCATATTAGCGCCTAAAGTATCCTCTCTTTTCATATTTTGAACAGGTAAGTTCATGTGGAACTTACTATCTTATTTTATATTATGTGTGAATTGCATTTGATTTCATCTATATGTTTAGATATAACTAGAAATTTAGTGAATTTGACATGTGAGGCTTATAATGGATTGAATTGAAAAGTCATGTGAATATTGGCTATTATGAAATAGTACAGGGTGCAAATGTGAAAATTGATTGATTACAATACAAGTAAATGAAATATGTAATCATGTACAAGGTTTGGTAATGACATGTATACGGAACTTGTGCCCATGTGAACTTAGTAAAAGGTTATGATATGTTTGACATGTCATTAGGGTTATACACCCAATTAATTAGGGATTTTACAGGTTATAATGAGATCTAGCATTTGTTGCAGATCCTCGAGTTATAAGTATCATAGGTTCCCAAATGGGTAACCTTGATATAATACCAACTTGTGTGAGCAACTGTGATATAATATCAGCTTGTGTGAGGAACTTATTCCCGCGTATCCGAGCCCGTTTTACTATAGTTCCATCAAGCGATATTCAATGTAATTAAAATGGAGAACTTGAAAGTAAATTGAAAATGGACTGGTATATGCATCTAACTTAATATGTGTTATATGATGTTCCTAATGTTCATGATATTACTCTTAATATGTAAGTATGACTAACCTATTTGGTTGTTAATGTTTAACTGTATCCAGTTGTGCGAATAAGTGTAAAGGACAACCACTTTGAATACCAAAATGATTGGTAGTTTCGTTTGCTTAAAATGATTAAGGTAAGCATAGTAATTTCATTTAAACTTTCTAAGAATTCTTAACGCTTACTCTAGTTGATTCCTTTCCTTATAGATTGTCACCTTGCAGAACTTGTCGAGCCAGATTAGTGGTAAAAAGCACACAATCAATAAGATGGTAGAAATATGTTTATTTTGAGTCTAAATGTTACGGCATGTATATTAGGGTACCTTGTTATGCATAAGGTCATTTGGAGTTGATAGTTTAATACTAATGTTCAAATTTGAATGTTTGGCATGGCTTGTAAAGTAATTGGTACATGAATTGGCATGTTAAAGCTATCAATTGGACTAATTCAAATAATAGATTGATTAGTGATTTAGGAATGGTAAGTTATATGTTAAGCATGTTATATAGCATAGTACATGCTTTGATTGATTCATGTCAAACTCTTTGAAGTGTTTAGTTACTAATTGGTATAATAAAACTTGTTTAAGTTGGTAATAGAATTACTTTGATATGGATAGGTAAAATGGATTTGAATATGTCTAAATATTGAATGATTGGATTGTATGATAAATATTTGTTGGTTTAAATGGTTATATACTTGAATTCATTATTATTAGCATGGTTTAATGGCTTATTATTTGTAGAAGTTTGAATGCAAACATTTAGGTGAAGGTTTAAAATCAATTTATTAGGTATCAAATGTGCATTTTTACCAAAATAAGGGCAACATTGTGACCATGAACCCCTGATGTCGCAACGTTGTCCAACAATAAGTGGCGTGGCGATGTGGATATACATGTGTTCTGGGAATTTAAGGTGCCAAATCTATTCTTTTAGGAATGGAATACCAAGCTGCCAACATTAAGTGATAGTTTATTATAAGCAGAGGGAATAGAGATCCACCTTATGCTTTTCAGCCCCTATACATAATGATTAGGTAATATCGAACAGTCCCCCATAAAAAGTGATATTGTTGCTATGGTAAGGGCGACTGACTATGGTAAAACTATACCAATACGGTACAAATCCCAACTCCCATCTGACTGAAAAATGTCCTCTACCTATCCTTTTCGAAAGAGAACAAGATTGTCTTCGATTTGCTTGTGCATTAGAGACTTTCCTAAGCACAAACCAAACCAAAATTTCACAAGAGTACCAACACTAGTACACCATTTGCAACCACACTCAATAACCATTCATGACTTTAATAGTCCCCTTCAAGTTCAAAAAATAGTACCCTTCCCTCAACTTGTAAAAATTGCAATAAGCAAGATATATAGACTGAAACACACAACACCTAAGCAAGTTATGTTAACTGAAAATTCTCTAAGTAGATTTAGTGAGCATGGTCATATTATTTAAGCAAGCTTTCCGCAACTCGAGACCCTCATTAGATTTCACTTGAAAAACCAAGTCCCAATTCACTAAATAATTATAAGAGTAATCCATAAAACCACCCCAAAGGAAGTTAAGATTAAGCTAATCTAGTTTATCACAATTTGAGGTTGGAAGCAACGCAGTTTGCATACAATAAAAAGGAATAGCACATGTTGTCAAATGAATAAGAACCTTACGACCAACTAAAAATAAGGCCTTCTTTCCAATCATTGAGTTATTTCATAACCTTATCAATTAACGGGGTATATAAGTGTTTGTGTGCCCGTCTATGTATGATTGGGACCCCTAAATAAGTACCTAAGTCATCAGTACAGGGAAAACCACACCAGGCACTCAAAGTAACCTCAACCTCATTAGAAATGTTTGGTGACACAAACAACTTCCACTTATCCAAATTAGCAACCAATTTAAAAGTATCCTCAAATTCCTTTAGACAAACTTCAATCAAATTAACTTGATAAATAGATGCTTATGCAAATAACATGAGATCATTTGCAAAAATAAATGAGTCAAAGTTGGACAAGACACTTTGAAAGGTTTCCATAATCCCCTATATTGATTATCAAGTATCATATTAGAATGCCTTTCCATGATAAAGAGATAAGATGAAAGTGGATCTCTCTGTTGTAATCCTTCTTGAGGTGTTAATTTCGTTAGGACTTGTCTATTCCATAAAGGAAAATTCTTGCTTACCAAAACATAGAACATGATAAGTTCCACCATGGTACAAAGAAAACCAAAATCCAAAAGAATTAAACGTAAGAATCACCAATTAACACTATCGTAGGCTTTGTGTAAGTCAACATTTAATAACATAGCCCCTTTTTCGCCCTACATCTTCATCGTGGAATGTATCGCTTCTTCCATAATAAAGATATTATCCGAGATACTACACTTAGCCAGAAAGGTACTTTGGAAGGGACCAATAATTCTTTGAAGAATAGGATGTAACCTGTAGACTAACACCTCAGACAAAACCTTGTAGAAAGTGTTAAACAGGCTTACAAGCCTAACCAAACTAATACATGAGAATTTTTCAAAATAAGAACAAATAAAACCTTTGAAATTGACTCATTGAAAAAACCTGAAGTCAAAGAATCATGAACAAATCAAAAGAGAGTACCTTTAATCGTCTCTCAGTGTTTTTGAAGAAATATCAGTTGGATTCCATTAGATCTCGATACCTTTCAAGATTTCATAGATAATAAAGCTTTTAAAACTTCTTCTATATTCACCAAGCCAAGCAATGATTCCCACTCTTCCATATTTAAGAAAGGATGAAATTTATCATAACCATCTCTCATGCTCAAAACATTCCTTTCACTGAAAAAATTAGCACAGAAATCAGTAACATGTCTGTAACAGCCATCCCAACGAAGTCCTTATATCTGGTTACTATTTGACGTGTTTTGGTGAAATAAGGATATATGTTAGTAATTAAAGTGTTTTTTTTTTTACTAAGTATAAGATTTTGTGTGTTTGTGTCATTTGGCGAACTCTTTGTTTTAGCATGTTTTGCAATTTGGCGGACTCTTCCATTTAGTATCTGCCCAACTTAGATGTTTTGGCGAACCCAATAAGTAAGAAGTTGTTAGATTTTTTTTATTACTTAAGTTTGGTAATTTGGCTAGTTAAGTTGAGACTTGGTTAGAATGGAACTAGACTACTGTAGATGATAAGACTTAAATTAATTTAAGAGTACTTAATCATGGGAATCAAGAGAGTTAGTGGAATTATTTGATTTTTCCAGTAATCCTTGTCTCGAAGCTTAAATATTTAAGGTCAAGTAGTGGTCTTTCTAAGTACTTTTACGATTTCATTTTCTTCCCAAAATTTCTTTGAAAAACTCTTTGAAAACCTATGTTTAGAAAAACCTTATTAGATTAATAATTACTGATGAACCCTAGATTATTCTTTAAGTCATTTACGTGTTCTCTGTTATGCATGTATAAGTGCTAAAATGGTGTGTAAGGAAGGAAACTACCTGTTTCTTTGTAAGTGTTGTTGATTCTTGCATGCATGATCGAATTTGATGGAATGATGATCTAATATGTTAAATTATATTTATTTTAGCTCAAGAAGATAACGAAGGTCCAAATGATAAGGGCAACAGACCTGCTTTATAGATTTGTATTAGGATTTCTGGTGAGTTCCTTTTTACTTCCATGTGTTGTAGCTTCACTATTTTATATTTTGTGTAGGGTAAGTGTTCTTCCTTTGTAAAGGATGAAAAGTGTGAGTGTGTAACGAAAGGAAGTTGTTGTGTCGGTAATGGTTATCTAAAGTCATCAATCTAAGTGTAGTCTGTCTATGATATGAAGTAAACATCACTCTTCATGTTCAAGCCACTACCATTTCGTACTGATATGTATGAAAAGATATTATTTGATATGTCAAAAAGGAGATATTGAGATGTGTTTGTATAGCCTCCAATAGAGCAGATACATTCTAAACCGAATTGGCAAATCACGATAAAACATACTATTCAGAATAAAAATAATATGAGGAACTAAGGGGGAGAATGAATATGAATAAATATAAAAGATATGCTTTTGATTTTGAATTACAGATATGTGGCTGACATGAAGATGGATTTTTCTGAATTATGTTAAGTTGATGTTCAGTATACGCCCAAGTTATGAGTTGGTGTATTGAGTCTGTTTGTTTTTTGTATACGTCAGTGGGCGTACTCTGTGTGATATGTATATGATCTCTAAAAGAGTCTAAGTAATGTATTAAATGATTTTTCTTTGGAACTAACTAAGTTCGTGTGAACTTACTTTGTTATTCTTTTTCCTACGCTAGAGAGTTGTATAGATTGTGAGATGTTTGTTTTGAGTCCGTATTATGCATTCTTTAAGAGGGTGGGGCCTAGATGTATTTTGAAAATGATGTGTATATAAAACTTCTATTTATTAAGACCTTGTTTTGATGAAACTTATATAAAGTATTAATATTTGAGTTTAAGCCAATGTATTTAATTACTAAATTTGTCGTATTTAAGTTTATATGCCATATGCCTTGGATATTATTGCAAACCGATAATGTTTATTTTACTTTAATAGAATAAAAATTAAAATATGTATATAACTATAACCTTGTAATGATTATTCGAAGCTTCTGCTGAAGAGATTTTAAGTCTAAATGTTTTAAAGTAGTGACGCACATTTCTCGGATCTTATTGTCAGGTTAGGTTTGGCGTATTACAATGTCGGTGTACTATGGATTGATTCGAAACCCATTGATCATTAATGAACAAACTCATCACTCAATTCATATTTCTTTCGATGATGGTTGGCAAATGGAATAATTTAGTATTACACTCTCCCTTAACGATCCAATCCACTTATTATTTTTCAAAACTAAGTAATTCCTCATAGGCAAGTACTCGTTGATAATCCTTAGATAAATTCACCTCTAACTGTTCTAAAAAATGAAGAGAATTGATAGTTTGGGGAAGTTTGGATACCATTCAGTCTACGACAGAGGGTATGCTTCTTTCTAAAGTTGTTATTTTTTAGTATGCCACGTATTCAGTCAAATTTGAAAGATAATCTCCCAATTAAGTTCTGTTTATTTGTTTTAGTTGAACTCTGATTAGTCTAGATTATTTTATTATTATTTGACCTATGAATTTAGCCTATAAATAGGCTATTTTACAATCGTGAAAAAACACCCATTAAATACTATGACTCATAACACTTTTGGAGAATTTTGTGTTTACGTTTTAATGGTTCTTTGTTTTTGGGTTTTAGGATTTAATTTTTATCTCCATCTTTTGTACTCTTCGTTATTTTGTCATTATAGTAAAAATATATTTGCCCATGGTTTTTTATCCTTTTTAAAGGGGTTTTTCTATGTTAAATTTGTGTGTTCAAATTCTCAATTTCTTCTACTATTTTTACTTGTTTGTTGCTTAATAGGGTCCATCCCCACCAAGTGGTATCAGAACTAGTTCAATTATTTTAGATTAGCCCATTCAGATATGGCAGCAACAAGGTTTAACATTGGAAAGTTCGATGGTGTCCCAAATTTCAATCTGTGGCAAGTTCGGACGATGGCAATTGTTACCAGGAAAAAACCTGAGAATCTAGATCAAACAAAATATGAAGAGCTTGATGAAAATGCCCTATTTGCAATCTAGTTGTGCCTCGTGATTAGGGTATTACAAGAGGTATTGATGGAGAAAATCTCATCCACCTTGTGGAAAAGGTTAGAAACTCTTTATGCGACTAAGTCTCTAGCTAACCAATTAGTGTTGAAACAACGTCTATTTACGTTTCGTAAGAACAAATGTGAGCTTCTTAGAAATCACATTAGTCAATTTATTACTCTTTTGATAGATTTAAAGAATGTTAATGTTAAGATTGACTATGAAGATCAGACTATGTTATTATTGTGCTCTTTACCCTTTTCATACAAGTCTTTCAGGGAGACCCTGATTAATGGCAGAGACAAACTCTCGTTCAAAAATGTGAAAGGTCATTTGTTGAGTAAAGGCAAAATCAATAATAAATTTGGTTCGGATAGCAAGGCAAATAGGCAAGCTTTCATTTCAGTAGCATCAAAGAAGCAAGATAAAAGGTGTCGCTATTGTAATAAGTTAGGTTACGTCAAAGTAGATTGTTATAAACTACGAAATAAAAGGGCTGCTGAGAGTAAAGAGGAAGATGTAACTACTTCTAATTTGGCAGAAAAAAGTGATGATGATTTCTTGTTAGTGTCAATGAGTGATAACTTCGAGCTTACATCCGAGTGGATCCTAGATTCAGGATGTTCTTTCCACATGTGTCCCAACATAGGGTTGTTCTCTACATACAATTCGGTTGAAGGTGAAGTTCTACGCATGAGAAATGATTCATATAGTAAGGTAATCGATATTGGTAATGTTAAAATTAGGATGCAAGATGGGACAATTAGGACACTCTCAGATCTCAGGTATGTACCTTATTTACAAAAGAATCTCCTCTCCTTGAGTATTTTAAACTCGAAAAGTTGCATAATCAACATTGAGTCAAGCGACATTAAGGTGTCCCGTAGTGCTCTCATTTTGTTAGAAGGGAAAAAGACTACCAGTCTTTATATTCTGGAAGGTTCTACCGTAACCAGTGAAACCGAACGTCCCTCGTCCGTTAAAGAGTCGAAGTCAACTTTTTTGGAGCGAAGGCAACTTGGTCATAGGAGGGAAAAAGGAATGACCGTTTCCTTGCAGGTTTTGAAAAGTTATGGCACTATTTTGTGAAAATAAGACCTGAGTTAGTTTTTGTTTGGAAATGCATAAGTCAAAGGCTAGAAGTATTTCATCTTCTAAGCACAGATCTGACTTAGTTAATTCCCTGCACAGTTCAAGATAGGCCCGTGGCGGGCTTTGACAAAGATGGTGTTATGGAAATACGAGTCAAGGTGGAGATTTGTTGAGTATGCTATGTATTTCAGTCAAATTTGAAAGATAATCTTCCAGTTAAACTCTATTTATTTGTTTCAATCGAACTTTGATTAGTCTAGATTATTTTATTATTATTTGACCTACGAATTTAGCTTATAAATAGGCTCTTTTACAACCTTGGAAAAAATACCCATTACACATTAGAACTCATAACACTTTTGGAGAATTTTGTATTTATGGATTGAAGGTTCTTTGTTTTAGAGTTTTGTTTTTATCTCCATCTTTTGTTCTCTTCGTTTTTTTCCATTATAGTAAAATAATCTTTGCCCATGGTTTTTATCCTCTTTGTAGGAGTTTTTCCATGTTAAATTTGTGTTCAAATTCACAATTTCTTCTACTATTTTTACTTGTTCGTTCTTAATCGGGTCAATCCCCGATAGTTATCGAAGTGTATTTCCTTCCATTCCTTGACTAACTTAGTAACCTCGTCAATGGCTAACACTAAGGAACCAATATGAATATTGATTTATTTAATGCCTAGGATTTAAACATTGCTATGTTAGTATGGTTTTTTTTGTCGAGATCAGGGTGTCCACCGTTGGTAGTAGTGACTAATCCTCTCGTCTCGGGTGCTCTCCAAAAAAAGTAAACAACTAGTCATGAAATGTGCTTAATTCCCATGGGCGGAGATTGAATCCCCAACTTCATGATTAAGGGATGAGGTGAGCTATTAGAGTATGCCCAAAGACCAATCATGAGATGATTGTAATCACATACTCGTTTTACCTTGTCTAATAATATAATTCATTACCATTATTATTTTAGTTTCTTTTTCTGTGTATATAAATAAACTAAATTGTAATAAATTCCTAAGAAAATATGATTATTTTGAAAAGGTCCTTAGTCAAGTATTATTATGGGTTTGGACAACAATAATACATTGAGACTAATGTGTAGTTTATAGATGATAGAGTTGTCATTGACATAGGGATGTCAAAATCAATACATGAGTATGTGTTAGAGGGCAACATATTAGATTGACCCGCTATGAGTATGTTTCTTGGATTATTATGTAATAGTCATAATATTACTCATAGCAATAACTATGTAATGATCCTCAAACTTGAGATTATCATTGTCCCAACATCATGAGCCGTATATTTTGATACAATTAAAATATCTACCATAACAGGTACTATAAAGACTAATGTTGGATATACCACAATCCATGTAGTGGGATATGATTGATTAAGATAGGATTTATCCCTCCTACATAATAGGAGCAATATCTTAGGCCTCTTGATGGAGTGAGACTAGAAATGCATAGCCATGCTCGAATAAGTTAATATGTGATATCACACTTATTTGTTTTTTGTAGTCTGCTCAGAAAATCAAGAAATATGATATTGGATTATACAAGTGTTACTATTCCATGACTTGTGTCTAATCTAGATATTAAGGATAACAGGATATAATACATGAAAAGATTATTGTAGAAAGATTATGTTGAATCATGACTTCCTCTAACTTGGGTGGCAATGATGCATTGCTAGATGCCACTCATTGCTTGTAATGTTACAAATGTTCTAGTATTACTACCAGCGTTACAAGAGGCAACAGAGTCACACCCTACAGTTGAAATGAACAGAATCTAAATACATTTGGTATTGTATTTAGTTGTCACATAAATTAAATTAATTGTTGAATTAATTTAATTTGATAGTTAAATATTAAACACATTATATGTACAAACTTGTTATACACAAATAAAGAACATAGATAAAGCTAATAAATGAATTTAATTTATACAAAATATTAATTGTACATATTTTATCGAAATTATTAATAGAAAAAAATTATATTAATTAATTTCGGTCAAAATATAAAAGACATGGAAATTAATATTCTGTTGGAAAGAATATAATTAATATATGAATTTGATTCATACAAAATATTAATTGTATATATTATTCCAAATTTATTAATATAAATAGTTATATTAATTCATTTCGGTCAAAATATAAAAGACATGTAAATTAATATTCTTTTAGAAAGAATATAATTAATATATGAATTTGATTCATACAAAATATTAATTGTATATATTTTATCGAATTTATTAATATAAACATTTCTATTAATTAATTTCGATCAAAATATAAAGGACATGAAAATTAATATTCTTTTGGAAAGAATATAATTAATATATGAATTTGATTCATATAAAATATTAATTGTATATATTTTACCGAATTTATGAATATAAACAGTTATATTAATTAATTGCGGTCAAAATATTAAATACATGGAAATTAATATTCTTTTGGAAAGAATATAATTAATATATAAATTTTATTCATACAAAATATTAATTGTATTTATATAGAGAGTTGTATTAATTAATTTCGGTCAAATATAAAAGATATGGAAATTAATATTCTGTTGGAAAGAATATAATTCATTTTTCTAACTTTCCATTTGCCTTCTCTATTAATAAGGGAATAATTTTGATTTTCCTTTTTAATATTGTTAAGATTACCAACTTAATAATTTAAAAAGTCTAGCAACCATTTTTAATTCTCTCTGAAAAGTTCAAGAGAAAGTAGTTGTTCGTTTTTTACGGGATAGACTACGTAGAGGCCAGGACGTTTTCATTGTGGCTTGGAATCGGCATCGAATCAGTAGCATCCTTTCAACGTTTTCACTAAAAAAAGTATACTTTCAACCTTATTTTATCTCAATTCATTCCTCGTACATAAATCTATGATTGATGATCGCTGGAATAATTTTTCCATAAGGCGTACTGGTGATCCAACATAAACAATCACCAGAACACTACTTATGGTTTATATTATCATATTGAATTACAAGCTATATTACCCACTACCAAGAAAAATGAAAGAGGGGAAATGTGAATAAAATAAATAAAATTGATTATGCAAGCAAAATACAATGTCCCATGTTTTGAATTGATATATAAAGATAACTTATAGTAGATATTACATCCATTAAAATATTGAATAAAATTTAAAATGTTTGCCATGAAAAATCACTGTGACTATTTTTGTCACCATGCATGCAGCAGAGGCCAGAATTATAGTAATAGTTGCACTATTTATGCAGTTTTGATTCTTTTGATTATTAATGTTTACCGTAATTGATTGCCATAGTATTTTTCATGTTTATGATAACACGGTAATAGAAAATATATTCGATTTAAATGTATAGTGTAAGAAAAGCTTAGCAGGAATTTAAGTGGTATAGGAAATAAAAGAGAGATTAGTGAAGAGTGAAAAGGAAGGGTGTCGACTAAAATTTATATTTGAAAGTGGTAAAGTGAGCGAGGAGAATCTAAGGGGACAATATAAAGGTTGAAGTTGTAAAACCAAAGAGAAGCAACTGTTAGAGAGTTCTTGGGGCAGAGGGCTAAGTCCAAAGTAGTATTGCAACAACCTCGAAGCTAGTTCAAACTAGTGGGAGGTTGTCTGCATATAGGAGATCAGATCAGATTAGAAGAACATCAAAACATCAAAGGTTGAAGGTAGTTGAGATATTGTGATCGTTTTCGTCCGATGGGTCGTGGAAGAGTTCAGATGAAGCGCATTGAGAATCCGGTGCACAGGCAGGTTACCTTCTGCAAGCGCCGAGCTGGCCTCCTTAAGAAGGCTAAGGAGCTCTCTGTTCTGTGCGATGCTGAAATTGGAGTCGTCATTTTCTCCGCTCATGGAAAGCTCTATGAACTAGCCACCAAAGGGTCTCTTCTCGCTGCATCATCTTCATTTCTTGCTCTAATATACACACATAAAGTAGATGGACAAACATAATCTTTTTTGTCAGATTAACATAATAATTACACAAATTTTATTTAATATTCTACTTGGAGTTTGAATTAATCTTTTCTTTTCTTTTGGAATTAAGGACCATGCAAGAGCTTATTGAGAGGTATGGCAAGTACACTGGAGGACCTCCGGCTGATGAACCCATGGTGGAACCTATGGTAAGTCATACATTTACGATCATATATGTAGAATATTTCTTTACGAAGTTGCGTACAACTACAATCAAATAGCATATCAGTAACTGAAAACATCAAGCTTCACCATCTAATTGGTAAAAGTAGCATGTCAGTATTTATACTAAAATTTAAATTACATTTTACTTGTTCTACTTAAAAAGTATACAAATTAGTTCTTATACATTAGATCAGAGAGCAAATCAATCTTTTTTATTAAAATTTTATCTATTTTTATTGTTAAAAACTTGCGTGTCAGGAGGAATAACTAGACAGTGCCATGTGGCTGCCACATGTACCTCATGGTGATGTATATAGACCAGTTTTTAATAGTAGAAATAGATAAATTTTTTAATAGAATGATCAGTTTACTTTTTTTATCTAACTAATAGAGACTAATTTAATCATTTTTTTAGTAGAAGAGACAAAATGCAATTTGATCTTTTAATATATGGGTCTCTATAATATTTTTTTCCGCATGTAATTTAAATGGTTTCAACACCACTTGTTATTTGTCCATTGAGATACTTCTTTTTATTCAAGTTTGAATTATGATTCTACATTTTAAGCTGATTCATTCTCGACTTAAATGACTATTTATTAGTTAAAAATATTTTATTTAAAATTAAGTATAAAACTATTAATATAAAAATAAACTTTAATATCTTTTAAAGAATAATAAAAGGTTTTCGAACCAAGGAATGTAAAAAACTTCAAAAAACTGAATAATATATATTCGATATCATCGTGTTGAAATTTGCTGATCTCTGGCACAAATTATGTTATATATTAAAAAAAAACTATATTATCACCATAATTATCAGCAAAGTGGGTGTTGAATCAGATTCTTCTTATTCAACGTACCAATAGGATATATTGTTAGAATTGTGGGTTAATTAGCATGACCAAAAAGTTCACATTTCTTAACCACTAAGAAATTCTTTAAATAATTGCTTTCTCGTGATCTGGATGACCGGATAATATTAATTAATATTGACAACTTTTAAGGATGGGTGGAGATTAGGAATAGTGGTGGTCATTAGTCCAATTGATTGTATGCAATTTTTCGCAAAAATAATAATCTAGTACCATTGTGAATGTTAAAAGTCTTAGGAGTTGTGAAGTTTATTTTATTCTCTATTAAAATTTATACATTAATTCGTGGCAAGTATTTAGTTTTTAATGGACTTATAGAATGTGAAGAATTAATTATTGAGTTAATTTCAGTAGATATATTGAGAAATCAAAAAGAAAATTATACATTAAAAATTTATTCAAATCATGATAGCAATAAAATTTATATTTAGATAAAATATATCATATCTAACTAATTTATTCATGATCCGACTCATAAAAAACCCTTACCATCTTCAAAAAATTTATATAATTTTTTAACTATCATCTAGTTAGAAAAATATAAACTAAAAATAGATTTTTAGAAATGATTAGATTTTTTTTATAGATCAAGTCGAGTCATGAATAAATCAATTAAATATAATATATTTTATCTAAATTATTAGTAATTTAATGACAAATTATAATAATATCATACTCTGAATAATTTTTAACATACAAATATTAATCTTGAAAAAATTAGTAAAAAATTAAATTAACTGATGGTAATAATTTTCTTGCATTGGAATTTTATAATTGAAAACGAGTGCGATACGTTAAGTGGATAATTAAATTCTAGTACTAACATTGAAAAATTGTTTGAATAGACCGCTATCAATTTGCTAGCCTTGCGGAGTTGAGTTCTTCGACTTAACTTTCAATATCGTAATATTTTATTTTATTTTAATATATCATAGATTTACATCGCATAATAAAATTTATACTTAAATAATATATAATATTATAATATAAACATTTAAAAATTAATAAAATATATGTAAATTTTAATAAAATATATAAATTATTCAATTATTAAATTAAAAATAGCATAATGTTTTAAAAGTTTTAAAAAATAATCCATGCCTAAAACATATTTGAGTTTATCATTTATAAATATAAATGGAATTAAAAAATTTCAAAACTCATATTTCAAGCCACATGAATCAGACAAACATGAATTATGTTAATACCATACATAGATTCGATCCAACTATCTAACCCAATCCATTAAAACTTGTAGTCTTTACTGTACTTGTGCATAGACATTTTAATTTTACATTAATTAAAAAATATTTTTATTTAATTTTAACCAAAATATTATATAAATATTTATATTTAATATTAGAGAAGAATCTAGTTACACTAATATTTTTTTTAAAAGTAGTTAGAGTAATGTAAAATTGATTTTCATAACTTTAGGTAAGATTAATAAATTGATAATTTAATAGTCATACTTCATATATTATTAATGTAGACCATGTAAATAAAGTTTAAAGTAAATTAAAATTATCGAATTACTTATTTCACGTAAAATAGCTTTCAATCTTTATATATTTATAGACAATATTTTTAGATCGAAATAATAAAGATAACGAATTGATTAAAAAATTTACATGTATAACAAGCAATTATATTAAAAAATTTTACGAACAGAGTGTTATATAAAACTAGTTTAATTGTATACTAGAATCACTTGCCTTTTAAATTTTTTTATGGAAAAAGTGTTATGCACACCTAAAAAGGTTTTCCTTTATTTTAATTTTATGAAACATAAGCAGGATGCAAAAAAGGAGATTGAGATGCTGAAGCAGGAGATAGAAATACTTCAGAAAGGGCCGAGGTAAATTTTCAATTATTTTTTAGCAGGCAGGACAAATTGTTATTTTGTTTTTTGGTCTCTCTATCTATTTATGTTTTTTGAGAATCAAACTTTTATTAATAAACACAATAAAGAAGAGGAATAACTAAATTTTCCCGTTACACCTGTACTTAAATTCCACTTCATCATAACTAAAATTTTTAATGTTAATAAATCACAAATAATACAATAATATTTTTATAATAAAAATATTTAATAATTCTAAATATTTATATATTTAAAAATAATTTACAATTTTTCAGTAATGTAAAAATATTTAATAATATTTTTAATTTTAAATAAATTCAAAAAATACTATATTATTTTCACAATAAAAAATAGTAATTATAAAAGTATATAAGTTTTTTGTTTTAAATTGTTAACCGAATTTTATTCTTTTACAATTTTATTCAAAATATGAAATTCGTATGAGTCTATTAACTGTAATAAAAAATATGAAAGTATTCAATATAATTTAATATTAATACAATTAATTCGTGCATTACCAACATTTAAATAAATTTTTTTATCTGCCATAAATTTGTTTTTGTCTAATGAATAGTCATATTATTTGACACACTGCCATCTTTTATATAAATTAATATGAACTCTATTGTTGAAAAAATAATGGATAAATTATTTAAATAAAAGAATTTTAAGTAATTAATTACAAATTAAATATTTTATATTTTAATATTATGATATGAATTCATATTAAATATATAATATAAGAAAAAAATTGCACAATTAATTACACAGAGCTATTAAAAAATATTCTATTTATTTCTAAGCTATTTCATTCGAGAAATAATATGTATAAATTTCTTTACCATATTTTATAAAAAGGTTATACAAAAATTATAAAATAATTTAATATAGTGTAATTAATACATATAATTAACATGTGTATGGGACATAAAAAAAAACTTGTTTCCTAAATATATTTCTTGATAAGCCAACAAATTCAATTATACATGGTTTAATTTAAAGGAAAAATCTGAGAAAAATAATTAAGAATTTATGATTTATTAGTTATTACTTTATACCAACCCGATTAACATTTACATAAAATTTAAGTTGAAATTGTATAAATTAAATTAAAATTAGTTATTTATATATTTTAAATTTTAAAAAATATTTCAATGCTAAAAATGTACTCATTTCTTTAAGACTTTTTTCCCATTTTTCTAAGTATTTCTTTTCATGTCACTTTTTAAACAAAATTGATCTTGTCTAATTTTTTAACTTGTTTATTCTTTTAAAAATACAATTTTTAAGTTTTTCTACAACCTATTGAGCTAAGTCCTTGAACAAACAATCTCTTTAATAACTTTGAAACCGCAATGTATGCTTTGTTTAGCATTGCCTCTTAAAAGTACTTTTAACCCTAAAAGTACTTTTAAAGTCAGAAGCAATGCTAAACAGACAATTTTTGGAGTCAGAAATGCTTTTGAAAAGTGTTTTTCAACCCAAAAGTAAAAATAGTTTTTTTAGCTTTTGCTTTTGACAAAAGTATTTTTAGAAATAAATGACAATTTTAACCCTTATAATGTTTTTATATAATATTTATATGGTGTATGTAATTATTTTCTTTTTAAATATATAATATTTTATTATTTAAAATATAGTTTAAATATTCAAATTAAATATTATGAATAATTAATATTAATTGCTTTAAAATATTTAAAATTTATATTTCATTTATTAAAATATTAAAAATAAATTATAATAAATTATTTTTTTTATATTCTTACTAAGATATCATAATATTAACTAATTTGAACATTATTTAAATGCATATTTATTACTTTATAACACAATGTCTAAAATGAACATTTTATTTATCAGAAACACTTTTTGATAACAATACTAAACACTTAAATTTTAAACCAAAATTTTCAAAAGTACTTCTCAAAATCACTTTTCCACAGCATTTTTTAAAAGCACTTCTCAAAAGCAATGCTAAACTAACCTGTAGTCTGCCTCTATAGTTAATAAAGCTATTATAAATTATAAGATCGATTTTCAACTTGCTGGAGCATTAACAAGCCAAATCACCAGTATAACTGGAATCAACATATCTAACTAAACATTAACCAAACATATCTTTCTCAAAGATTAAACCGACATCTATGGTTTTAGAAGATACCATAAAATCCATTTCACAGCTTGTCAATGTCCTTTGCTAGGATTATACATATACTTACTCACAACTCCAATTACATGTGAAATGTTTGGCTAAGTACACACCATCACATACATCAGGCTTCCAATTGCATTAGCATATGGAACATTTGTCATATATTTTGTTCTTCATCACTCTTAGGAGATAATTGAGCACAAACCCTATGTTTGGATAAATAATTATAAAGGAAAAGAAAAGAAAGGAAGGTTAAAGAAAGGATATTATGTATGTTTATTTTGTTTGGATAGATAAAATTAATAAAGTAAAGTAAACGAACATTTACAATTTTTGTTTGGTTAAACTGTGGAAAGATAAGGAAATGATTGATTATAATGATTTTTCCAATTATATCCTTTTTGTAAAATAAATCATATAAAATCTAATAGGATAAAAAAATGTAATTTTGCATTTTACAAATAACCTTACTTTCCTTTCCTTAGCTTTTCCCTCAAATTGGGCTAATTAAAAACTAAGAACTAAGGAAAGCATGGGAAATTCAACTCTCTTTACTTTCCTTACTCAAATAAAAGGAACTATCTAAACAAAGGCAATTATATTATTTTCCTTTACTTTCGTTACCTTTCCCTAGTTTTAATACAATCCAAACATACTGTAAGTTTCAACCAAGAAACAAGTAGAGTACTTACATGTTTTGTATTTTCATTCAAAATAAAACATTGTAGTGCCTTCTTCAGATATGGTTTCCAAGTCAAACAAAGCTTGCCCTTCTTTTTATTTCTACGTTTCTCCATACCGAAAATTTTCCTAGCTTTACTTAGATCATTCATCTCAAACTCTTGCTTCAATCGAGCCTTCAATTCATCTATTTCTCTTTGACTTTTTGAATCAATCAACATATCATCAACATACAATAGGAGATAAATGAAAGATCAATCTTGTAGCTTCTGCAAATACACACAATGGTAATATTTTCTTTTATTTTACTTTTGTCTTCTCATAAAGCTATCAAATCATTTGTATCACGACCTAAAGGAGTGTTTCAACCCATACAATGATTTGTTTAACATATAAAAACCCAATTTTCTCCACCAGCAATCTTATATCCTTTTGATTGAGTCATAAATTTCTTTCTCTAAATCACAATGCAAGAAAGTTGTCTTTACAACAAGTTGAGCTAGCTCCAAATTCAATTGTGCTACCAAAGCCAGCAAAATTTTAATGGAGGAATGTTTTACAATAAGGGGAAATACTTTATTGTAGGCAATTCCTTCCTTCTAAGCATATGCTTTAGCTACTAATCTTCTTTTGTAGCGAACATTTTCTTGATAGGAAATCCCTCTTTCTTTGCATATATCCACTTGCACCCAATTGCTTTCCTACCCTTTGGCAATTGCGCCAGCTCTCAAGTATTGTTCTTCTGCAGAGATTGTATTTCTTCATACATGACTCTTTTCCACTTGTCACTTTCAAAGCTTTGTAGTGCTTCATAATAAGTGATAAGAGTATCATTATCTACAACTAGAGTGCAAAGGCCATAATATAAGCAAAACAAGAAATTATACAAATTTCTCTCCTTGGCCTTGTAGCTACAGGTGGTTCTAGTGTATTTAGCGGTTCTTAGGTTAGAACCTCTTAATTTTTTGATTCCTCCATTATGGTTGGAGAATCACGCTTATAAATTAAGCTAACCATCATTTCTTGAAACTCCACTTGTTGCGGAGTATCACTTATCTAAACATATTTATTTTTGGCATAATGACTTATTTTGCCTCCAACTTTACAAAAAAAAAAATCATTTTATCCCCCATTTAATTTTTCACCTCTTTTAGCCATTGAACTTGTATTTTTTGTCCAATCACCCTAAAATGGATGAATAAGTTAACATTAGTTAACTTTACTGCATGGATTGCCACGCGGATGAAATGTCAGCATTTAATTATTTATTAAAATATTAAAAATATTAAAAAATATTTTTAAAATTTTTATACTTTTTTAATAATTTTTAATTATTAAAAATATTTTTAAAATTTTTTTGAAAAATTAAATGTTGACATGTCATCCACGTGTGTGTCACATTAGTAGAGTTAAAAAAGTTAACTTTTCCACTCATTTTTGGGTGATTTGACAAAAAAACAAGTTTAAGTGCTAAAAAAGGTGAAAGTTTAAATAGAGGGCTAAAATGATATTTTTCGTAAAGTGAGAGGGCTAAAAATGTCATTAGGCCTCCATATTTTACCTTTTTCAACATGGCAAACTCATTAAAAGTAACAACTTTTCTATAATTTATTTTCTTCTTATCTACACACCAAAGTTAGAATCTCTTTACTTCAAAGGTGATTTCAGAAAGAGAATTTTATTTTCTCTTGGATCTAATTTTGGCTCATTGACATGGTAACACATAGTAGATCCAAACACATGTAAGGAATCATAACTAGTAACAAGTTTTCCAGACCATACCTACATAGGTGTTTTGCCTTCTATAATAGATTATGGAAAATGATTAATAAGATGGCCAACATATGTCACATCTTTAGCCCAAAATTACTCGCCCAACCAAGTATTGAACAACATACGTCGAACTTTCTCCAACAATGTTTGATTCATACACTTTTCCACAACATTCTATTGTAGTGTATCTTTAACTGTGAAGTGTTAAACAATACCATACTTTTAGAAAATGTCAAAGAATGTATCACTTTTATATTACCCTTCATTGTCCATCCTAAGTTGCCTTATTTTCCTTCCAGTTTGGTTTTCAATCATATTTTTCCATTTAAGGAAAATTTCGAGCACTTCATCATTAGTTTTCATTGTATACACCTAATCTCTTCTAGAAAAGTCATCCACAAAATTTACAAAGTAGTATTTCCCTCCCAATGAAGTTATCTTGGAAGGCCCTCACACATATGAATGGATATAATTCAAAATACCTTTTGTATCAAGGACAGCGGTGCCAAACTTCATTCTTTTTTGCTTCCCCAAAACACAATGCTCACAAAGTTCTAACTTGCAAGCCTTTGCACCTTTCAACAATCTTCATTGTACTAGAATTTGCAAGGATTTCTCACTAGCATGTCCCAACCACATATGCTACAACTTGGTTGAATCAAAATTGTCATCAATAGAGGCTACAACTGCTTCCCCCAATAATTGTACTACCTTGGAAGTAATACAAGTTATTTTTCCTAATACCTTTCATTTCCACAAGTTCTCTAGATATAACTTTTGAAATTCCATCTCTCATAGTAATAATAGAGCCTTTGTATTCCAAAGCTTCTAAAGAGATGAGATTTTTCTTCAAGCTAAGTACATATCGAGCATTCCTTAAAACCTTGGTTAATTCGACCTGATTCTATAGTCGTATTAAAGCTATCCTAATTGTTTTGCAGATGTTGTTATTGCCAATATAAAAAAACTCCTCCATTTACTTCCAGTAAATTGAAAAATGATTCTTGATTAGGGGACATATGATAGGTGCATTATGAGTCCAATATCCACTCGTCTGAATAGAATAATGATGGTGAAACAACCAATGATAGTTTAAATTCATTAGTATCTCGCTCTACAATACATGAATCTAGTGCACTTTTATCCTTCTTTTTTAGCTTCAGACAGTCTTTCTCTCAATGATCTTTATCATGACAAAAGACACATTCATATTTCCAAGTCTGACTTTTGACTTTGATCACCCTTTCCTTTTTGGCTTTTCAAATGATCGTGTGCTACTAATGCCTCTACTACATTATTCTTACTTTCTTTCTAGTTTTCTTCCTAAGCTCATAATTATACAAATCACTAGTTGCTTCTTTAAATGTTACTTTATTCTTTACATGAAGTAAGGTTGCTTCAAGATATTCAAATTCATCAGGAACTGATGGTGGCAACATTAAATCCAAATATTCATCTTTGAAGGTTTTATCTAAACACAGTAAGGCTTTCATTAGTTGATTAAAAGTCGTGATGTGTACATTCATAGTGGTGCCTAGTTGATAATCAAATCTAAACAATCTTTCTTCATGTGGAGATGATTCTGGCTATTTTTCTTTAGGAATTTCTCCTCCAATGCTTTCCTCAATGTATATAGAGAAGTTTCATTCTTGAACTTATACTTCTGCTCCCTAGAAAAACAAGATCAAATTAATACCACATGCCAATTGAATGATAGTATTCCATTGTTTCTCCTTCGTTTCTTCAGGTTTTTCTTCTTTGATATCGATTTCTAGGCCTTACTAAAACAATACATCTAGTATGTCACCTTGCCACATGTCAATATGACTAGTTCCATTAAACAACTCCACCGAAAACTTTGCATTTGACACTATTGTCCTCATTGGTACAGGTGACAAGCTTGATGACGACCTCAATGCCATTTCAACACCAATTAACAATATTCAATAGTAGGCTGTTGATACTAGAATAATGAGTGTAGTTTAAGAATAGTGCACCAGGTAAATTCCCAAGAAAGTGATGTGGGTCATAAAGACATTCTTAAATAACAAGTCTTTCCTAGACAAAACTTTCCTTAACATGCACTTTCACACAATCACACTTCTACCTAATAACCAATGAATCATGAATAATCTCTAATAGTGAAAATTTCTTTTCTAACGTGGATGACCAGACAACGCTACAATCACAACATGCTAAGAAAATTAGCATTTCTTCACCAAGGCTCTGATACTAATTATTGGGGACATCAGGTAATATTCTACATAGCTATAATTTAATATTGAACACCAAAACCGAATTAGGAACACTAATACTAAATTGAAACTATACAAGTGCAACGAATTAACCCAATAATATCTATTGAATATTAAATACAATAAAAAGACCAACTGATGCAAGTAAAATAAATAAATGAGAGAACACATCAACTTTATGAAGTTTAGCAAATTACTTACATTTTTGGACACCAATATCAAATGATAACTTCACTATAAAAAATAATTACAAACTAAACCTTAATTAAAAGATTTTCTTAAATATACTAAAAACAGATTATTAAGTGAGAGAAAAACTAATGTTGGGATGAAATCAAATGAAGGCATAATGCCCTCTTACATAATATATGCGAGGTGATGCGGGATTATAACTAGCCAATACCAACATAACAAATGGCCCAACTTGAGAAAATAAATTTTGATTAAAGAAGCCGAAATTTTTATCTTAAACCTAGGACACATAAATTTAAGAATTGGGAACACAAGATTCATGTAAACTCATGTGTCTTCATGTGGTAGAAATAGTTTAAATAGTAATTAAAAAGAAAAATTATTAAGAGTGGTAACAAAAATATCAGTGATGTTACTAAATTAGTTGATCTTTTACAGGTACATGTTTGGAGGGGGATGTGAATATATGTCCTTAAATGAATTGCTTGTACTTGAAAAGCATTTAGAAATTTGGATCAATCATATTCGATCTACCATAGTTGATTTTAATTATAATTTAATTCAATTTTTCCATACCATATATTCATTTTTAATATATATTTATATTAGTTTGTTGCATGAAATGCAGATGGACATTATGTTTCAAGAAATCCAAATGTTAAGGAACAAGGTTAGTATGACTGTTCGCATTAATCCATTTTGGTTTTATAAGTGTTTACATACAAACAAAACTTAAAACTCTAGCTGATTTTTGTGTAAAATACGAAGTACAACGAACTAATTTTTTTTTTTTTTACAAATACTTAAAGCATGTCCATTATGGGATAAAAAAAATACATTTTATAATACTAGCAAGTGGCTTTATAGATAAAATATGTTATCTTTAATATCTATACGTACTGACTAAACTTGGTGTCACTAATACCAATTCCATAGTAAAATTATTAAAAAGTTACAATTTAACTCTAATATAGCAATTTAAAATAGATATTTTTTTTTTGTAATTTACTCTTAAAAGATTAACCATTAAGATATGTTTTCAATTTAGCTCTTACCAGAAAAACTATCTGCTGATATTTTTTTCCATAATAATAATTATTAAAAATAATCATTCACTTAAATACAATTATGTGATATAACGCTTAATTATATTATTAATTCCGTAAAATAATTTAATTAATTGGATTGATGTTTACTTATTTTAATATAGTCACAATCTGTAGATGGTGAAACTTTTTTTCCATTATATGTTCTTGAAGAAATATTGCATTTAAAAATGTTGGTGTTTTTCAAGTAAAAGAAGTAGATATAATTTCCTTTTAAATAATTACAAAAACTTTTAATTTTATCCTAAATAAATGGTACATTGAACATGTGAGTGAAAAAAAATTATGGAATAAATTTATAAAATAATTTATATAAAAATTAAACATAATTTCAATTGAAATGATAAAACTAGGACAATATAAATAATAATATCTTAAGTTCAAATATTACTATGTGAGGTTTTTCTTTCTAAATTCTATATATAAATATAAAAAACTAAAAATATTTTTATAATAATATTTGTAAAATAAATGAATTTTTTTGTTCTTTTACAATTGAATTGTGATCTGATTGATGGGTGACATTAACTCACTCAAATTCTTAAATAATAGTATAGATTGTTTTTTTTTTTTGGAATAGTTTAGATTTATTAAAATAACTAAAATTTTGATAATTATTCGTGACAACGACTCATTATATATTGACCAGAATACATTCAACATAATTTATTCACCAGTGCTTGTAAATTTATGTCAAATTAAAATATCACAGATTATTGAAAGTGTATTAAATTGATGTAAATTAGAACGTTGAAGTTAATAAAAATAAATGTAAGATTTAACTATATTTATATGTATCAAGCAAATCCAATCCATAGGTGCGTCTATATATCTTTTTATATTAAAATTATTTAATTGAATGTTATATTTGTGTAATAACTGTGTTTCTTTTCTTGGTTAAAGGAAGGGATCATGACAGCTGCAAATAAATGTCTTCATGAAACGGTAAATAAGAACAAAAATAGCAATGATAAAATGCTAAGAGCATTTTTAGGATTATAATAACTTTTCTGTTGTTAGTTAAATGATATTATATCATTAAAATTGAAATAATTTATATTTTAATGAAATGATATCATTAATCGTATTGATTGATCTAAATTTATTATATTAATTTATGTACTATTAATACATTAAATATAAACAAAAATCATGCAAACAATAGCTGACTTTGTTTTTTTACCTTACTTTTACAGATAGAGGAGAACATCAGCTACACTGACTTTACTACAATGACCACTAATATTATGCATCCACTAACCATAGCAAATAATATATTTTGAGTTTAGAAATTTATGTATCATCATATATATATAAATAATAAGAGTTATTTGTGTTGTATAATAGTGAATAATCAAGTGTACTTGTTCAGGTGTTCCTGTTTTTGTTCATGTTGTTGTGATGAAATAGTGTGTAAGGGAGTTAATATGTAATGTATTTCTAATATTATTATGTTACTTTTCGTTTTGAGTTACATTATAAATTAGTTTGTATATTTGTGTAATGCATGAATTAATTTTACGTATTCTGACTAAAGTTTTAGTAATTTGATAATAAATTTGATATGTATTAGAAATTAGTATAATTATAAGATTTATCGGATTAGTCTTTGATAAAGTTCGATCCATTCGTTGCTATATTGAGATGGCAATGTGAAAACACCTCTTGAAGGTGAGTGGTGTTTCAATATGCATTTGGTGACAGATGCACTGAAAGATATGTTTTGAGTTAAGAAACTTATGACTGTATTGTGTAGAGCTTTGAAAAGACCTATGTGATTTGACATATATAATAAGTTGGATGTGTATAAGAATTGTAGTATGATAAGACCTTGGTTCATGGAGTAAACGTTGGAAAGCTTCGAGTATGTGTAGAGTTTGTCATATATGAATTAGGTGAACTTCGAAGTTTTTGAGACTTATGAAAAGATGGGGTATTGATGTTTTCTTGTTGGACATATGTAGCTAACTCTTGAGATTTTATGTACCATGCATAAAAAGATTTTTGTAACACCATAAATTTGGCTTGGGAGAAAGATCGAATCTGGAGTATCACAATAGTCGTCGGAGTAACCCATTCAATTAATTATTCAGTTACACACATTAAAATATAAAAATTTAAAATACAAATAAATAATCATTTAACAAAATTCATGCTTAATTAAAAAAATTAAAATAATTTATCACAACTCAATCAATTAATTGGTATAAAAGCAACCCACTAATCAGACCATCCTGAACACATTCCAAGGCTAGAACTAAGTGGAAACATCTTTATGAAAAATAGATTGCGGAGACTCTTTGGCAATGTTGTTAGATTATAAACTCACGAACAATCTTTTACATGCACAGGAAATTTAAAACACTCGAATATTGAGTTTTTTATAACTCAGTGGTGATCCAATACATTTTAAACTACAAATGCATGTAATTAAAATAAAAGCATTCTAATCAGAGACACACACACATATATATGCAATAATTCGAGTAGTGAAAGTCATGTTGAATAGAAATTTTTAAAGACACAATATAATTAATAATCAATCATAAATAACATTTAAAATAATAATGAAACATTATCAAAGCATTTAGTAAATAGCGATAGCGTTTATTTTGCCCATGTCACACAAGGAGGAAAGACGCTTATATACATGAGTGTCCAACCGAACACCAAACGGACGATGAAAATGGCACAAGAATCAACAATGACAAAACTCTATTGTGCGATGAACACAACTTAATCAATAACCAACCATCACACCAAATGCACAAAACGCAACAATGACAATACTATCAGATGTTTAATGCAGTCTGCCCAATGAACAATAACCAATGATAGGGACTCTTGCACTCTATGGCATGTTAACTATATCTAAAAAATTTCTAACTAATTTTATCAAGCATCTGATCTATTATTAAAATAGTAATTTTAGCAATGATTTTTAAAAAATAATCAATTAACAAAAATAGCAATTTAACGATAGTAACCATCATTAAAAACAATTTAATAAACTACTACACAAGTAACATTTCGAATACAAGGAATCGCAATCACTAAATTAATAATTTAACTATAACATTTAAAATAATTTAAAACGTAAGTATCACAAAATTATAATTCTAAATGTCGGTTGCTTAGAAACGTTCTATTCCCGACGTCATTCGCTATAAAAAATGTACCAACTCATATTAAAAATAAACCAATAGCTCTTGGCTCCCTTACAAACCAGTTTCTAAGTTAAACTAGTTTCTAATTCAATCTCATAAAAACTTCTAATCAAACAAATATTAATCATGAACTGTGCTAAGTTAATCCAACAAAATTTATTATTTAAACTCAAATTAATAGAAGTTCAATCAAAATTACCCTTATTTAGTTCACGTCCATAATTAATGGGATCTAAATCAATCTAACTGAATTTTAATCTTACTTATTTTCAATCAGACCAACCAAATAACATAAATGCGTGATGAATGGACTCCATGAGATTCTTAATCATTGATTCGTTGTCTAAACATATATAATATAATTCAACTCATACTCCTAACACTAATTGGAAACAACAATTAAACATCGATAATAGCAAATCAACAAAACAAATTAACATGACAATATACCTTAGAAAATTGCAACAAATGATAATAGCAAAAATGAATCAAATAGCAATGGCCTTCAGAAGCGAATTGGTGCGACAAAACATCAATAATTATTCAACCAAATATCTCTAGTAATGGCGGTTTACAACAACAATAAAATTGAAGCTGGTTCTCGATAAGCAACAGGCAGCTAGTATTTTGGGACAAATCAACACACGGTGTTGCATAATTTTACGAGTAAATTCCTTGGAAGTCACCGTAAAATACTGCCAATCCTATTTTAGTCACTCTAAAATTTTTATTCTCAATGTAGTCACTACCATTAGAAAAATTAACCATAATGGTCATTCAGTCGTTAAACCCTTAACAAATTCTTGATTGGACCTGCAAAAAAAGAAAAATTGTTCTTTTGGTCCCTTAAAAAATACAAAATTTTTAAGTTAATCCCTTAAATTCCTATCAAAAACCCATATTAAAACCTAATATTTACTTCCAAGTCTCTTCATCTTATTTGTGCTATTTATCCTCCTTCAAGTCCAGAAAACAACCTCCTTGATCCCTTTTGAAATCCCATTAGAGTACACCAAACATTGCAACATCGTCGTTCCGATATCTCCAATGGGGCCTACTACTTTTTTTTTAGCCACACCACCGTTTCTAACAACCTTGACTTTAAAATTGAGTATTTTAGTTGGGAAGAGTCCATTTTCCAATCAAATACCATTGCTGATGTGCCTAAAGTAGATACATTTAATGCTTATTTTTGTCATGATACCTTCGGTAGTAATAAAACCTGAATCTATAAAATTCAAGGAAAGCTCATTTTAAAAATTCCCAAATTATTCTCCTTCCTTCTTCTTCTTCCTATTCAAATGGTGGTATCTTAAATCCCCGTCATGGCTTATGGTAGCAGGTCCGAGTAAGCTTAATTACTCGAATAATTTCAATGTTCCTGGTACTTTAATCTCTAGGGTTCTTCCATTGAAAGGCTAGCTAATAGTTAATTGTTAATAGGTTAGTTGGTTAGGCAGTAAACTATTGATGTATAAATATATTGTGGCTATAACTTAAAATATACCTTTTTACCATTTTAATGAAAAGTTACCTCCAATTATTTTTCTGTTCTCTTTTTCGTGTCCTAGTTGCCGCCTTTGCTTCTCTACCTTACTTCTCTTGTGCTTATCACCAATGTACCACGAGTTGACTACGACCACCGACATTTCTCAACATGGTATCAAAGCCATTGCTGGTTGTCTTTCTCTAGTTTTTGTGATTCTCTCCTCAGCCCGTCATTCTCTTTTACAGATGTAGATCTCCTCTTTTGTAGATCTACTATGACTGATAGTTTGGTTTTGTCAATTAGCGTCCTTCATCTTATTTCGCAGATCTTTTCTGCTTGATTGTTTGCTAATGGGTAACTTTCTTGAACCAACAGTGTTGGTTGTTGGTTGCTAATTGTTGGCTGGTGAGAATGGGTGACTCCACCGGATTATACTATAAATTTCAACCATCCATTGTACTTACATCCCTCTAAAACTTTAGGTGCACAACTAGTTTCTCATTAACTTCTTAGGCCTGAGAATTATATTGTTTGGAGCCGAGCTATGTAAATAACATTGTGGGCAAATAATAAATTGGGTTTTGTGGATGGTACTGTTCTAAAGACTTGGTGATAGCCGATTTGTATCTACAATGCTATATTGTTGTCATGGATTTTAAACAATTTCAACAAGGAACTTTCAGTAGGAATTGTCTTTGCTTATAATGCAGCAATGGTTTAGACTGATCTTATTGAACGTTTCAACAAGCTTGATGGTTCTCGAGTTTTTTCTTGCATCGTGAGATTGCTTCTCATTGTCAAAGGTCTCCTCTAGTGCCTGTATACTTCACTAAATTGCGTCTATTGTGGGATGAATATGATGCACTCGTTCCATTTTCCTTTTGTAGCTGTTTTGGACACTCAAAGAAAAATGTTAAACATGTTGTTCAACAACGTTCATTCTAGTTTCTAATGGGACTAAATGATATTTATGCTGTCATTCGTAGTTAGATTCTGTTAATGACTCTGTTGCCTACATTCAATCAAACATATTCCATATTGGTGCAAGAAGAATCTCAAAGGCTTCATTCTTCATGGTCGATTGCTTTTGATCCAACAATGGTGTATTCAACTAAAGTGACTCAAAAGAAGCGATTCAATGGTGTTGGTAACCATTGCAAGATCAAGAGACACAAAAAGAAAAGTTGTTACAGGTTAATCGGATATCCTTCCGATTTTAAGTTCACCAAAAAGAAGACTTCGAATTCGACTAGATCTATGATGATAGCTGATGTTGGCCCATCCAATTTTCCTCAAGCACCTGTATTCACACAAGCTCAATGTAGCAGCTATTGCAAGTTTAGCAGAGACTAGTTTGGCATGTATGGTCTCGCCTTGTGAATGGATTTTGGACACTAGTGCCACTAACCATATGCTATCTAACTTTCAATGTTTGGAATCTGCTATTTCAAGTGCATCATCTTTTTCTTGTGTCTGATTACCTATTGGCTCCTCCTTGCCAATCACACACATTGGTTCTTGCACTATTTCTCCTGATGTTAAATTAGCCAATGTGTTGTGTATACCGGATTTTCATTATAATTTGCTTTTAATTTCTAAACTCGCTAAAGACTTGCATTGTTTTGCTTTATTTTATCCCTATTTTTCTATATTTCAAGATCTCTTAAGTGGAAAAATGAAGGGGATTGGTAAATAACAAGGTGGTTTGTATATCCTTCAATCTTTTCAAACTATTTCTTCACCAACGTTTGAATCAATTATGGGTAACATCTCATTTCATATAACTACCACTGTCGATTCATTCTTACTCTAACATTCCCTGTCACACCCCAACTCTAGCAGATTCAATTGGAAGGTATATAGTTGTGAAATTATCTATTTGGTGCATTATAATAGTGTAGTCAACCAATGAATAGATATTTTGGTGAACTAATGTTTGGCGCATAGAGTATCCTCCTATAGAAGTATTTAAGAATTTTCTTCTCGTCGCATCTCTCAATAGAAGAAAAAGTACGACAAGCTAAGAGTACATCTCAAAAGTTCTGGTTGAGTATAACATGCCATATATGAGTTATCGCCATGGTTATGGTACGCCGACTTTGTTCGAACGATATGTATGTGGGGTTATGTAACATAATTGGTTGAGGGTCAGATGAATGGTTTCACTACTCAAATAACATCGACATTGAATTTTTTTATATTTTCTTTGATTTTTGTAGGACATTAAAGGGACCACTTTAGTATACATTTGAAACTTGTTAAAATCCTTTAAGAGGTATTGGGTGTATATATATGGTAAAAAGGATTGTCTGGGTAATTTTTCCCCTTTAACCTTACTCTCTAGTTATTCTTCTTAAACTTAAATGTTCTCTTCTCTTTATTAATTTGGAATCTAAGGTTCTGAGTTAATCAGTGGATATTTCACCTTTTGGTAAGTCTGACAGTTCTGCATGTTAAGTGTTTGAAAGAGTAAGGATGTTAAGAAGCATAACAATAGCAAGTTATGAATAAGAGGCCCTTCATGGGGCTCGTCTATAGTTGAGATAGTAAATTATCTGTAAATGGTGTTTAATGGTGAATCCCTGTTCTTAAAGAATTTGTTGCTGCTAGTTCGTGAAGGGTGCTCGAGTTGGAACTTTAAGCTACAATATAGGTGAGTATCAGGTGAGTCCCTAGCCTCAAATCCTACAAGTCATTCTAGAAAGTCCTTTTTATGGTTGATGTACCAGTAATGATGCATGATTCATTGAGTGGTTACTAAATGTATATGTGTGAGTTTAAGTGTGAGAAGTGTTGTATGTATTTGTCCAAGTGATCCTATGAAAGAACAGTATGTGTGTACATGGAATATATTTTGTGATGCATGATCATGATAATGTGTGTTAAGCATTTAAAGATGTAAGATTCTGCTATGAATATGAGTATAGCCTACATGAATGTGTACTTATGTTAGATGTATGATGCATGATTGAAAATGTTGGAGAAATGAGGGTTTAACAGAGTGTCAGAAAATTACGTTATATGAGTTTTGAATTCGTGGTGGTATTCGACGTAGTCTGTCAGAACAGTAAACATAAATTTTAGTACAACAATCTTGAGAAAATAGCATGGCCATGGCACGTTCGAGAAAGGGAGGTTGAGTCACATTTATCTATTGGGGTTTTTGCATGTCTTAAGGCGATAGTGGGCAAATCTCACGTGATAATGAGTTTAGGCAAATCCATATCGCAAACACGACAGTTTTTGTGGGGCTTTGGTGGCAACCAAACAGGGCCTATTTAGGCAGGGTATCTATAACACCTTTGTGGCATAATCTATGAAGCCTTTGTGGTGTATTCTAAAATGCACTTGTGGCATATTCTGCAATGGCTTTGTGATACATGATATATGAATCCGCTATGGTTCCGCCAAAATAGAGAATTCTATGGGCTCGAAGTTATGGTTTGTCTTATGGAAGAGTTTGAATATGATTTAAGTAAAACTTCTGAAAGAGTCTTCAGAGGTATTATTTGAAGGGTGTATTCACCATAGTAATCCGCCAGTACAGTAAATTGGTGTATTCATATTTATGAAAGGTCTAAGTGTTCGCTGGACTGAGTTGTCTATGCTAGGTGGGAATGAAATCTGAGTTATTTGGTACCTGCCATATCGGAATGGTTTTCATGTCTCGTTTAGAGGCCAGAATCTAAGCCATTTGCCAAGTTGGGCGTTCTCATGTTATGTATCGTAGTCATTTGGGATTCTTCTAGATGATTTATAATGTTTCATTATCAATAAAAGTTATGATTTTGGGTTGATTCAAGATATGATCTAATTTGTAATTTGATAACTACCAGAATCAATATGAGAATCTACTAGAATTAAGATCAGTATAAAGTTCAACTTAAGAGCTCCACTAGTTTTCCTATTTCCCAATAGAAGTGTTTGTAAGGACCCATCCTGAGAAAAAGTATTCTATGTTTATTTGGAAGAGATTTCGACAAATGTATATTTAATATAGATATTTTTTTTAAAAAGTACCTTTATTATTTTAAGAAGGAATAAGATATGTATCGTTTGGTAAAATCTGAAGTTAGCCAAGAAGTGAAGTTAGAGTCGATACATTAAGTATGGTAGTTGGCTTTTAGGTATATATCAGATATTATGAAAGTGCCTACCAAAGATAGAGATGTAGTCTGAAATTTTCAAGATGAGGAGTTCAATTGAAAAGGCTCCAAGGTATTCTGTATTAAAACTCAGTAAGTTCGCGTGAGCTTACAAAGCATCTGTTTACGTTTCAAGTGCTAATGTGAGAGTATGTTCTTCAAGAGGGACAAAGTCATGAATACGCCAAGGAAAATGACAAGTTGGGATATTATGCATACAAAAGAATATATTAGGAGTATGGCATATAGTTCTCTACGCCAAGAAGAGTCTGTCTTTAATTAACTTTTGTGATGTTGTAATGTATTATATTATTTTAACAACCTATTGTATTCTTGAATGTTTTCTTTATCTATTTTGTTTAGAAACTTTTATTAAAATAATATGAAGTATGTTGAAAAGGGATTATATGCAGATGGTTTAGAAATTATTCTAAGTGTTTGTATGTTGTAACATTCGATATCCGGACTCAGTGATTCGGGTTGAGTAGCGGGTGTTACATTCTCGCATTGGTCATGCTTCTATTTCAAGGTTTAATAGGATGTCTTTGAAATCATGAATTTTTTCCAATAGTACTTCTATACTACAATGTTATGTATGTCCATTAGCGAAACAAACTAGATTTCCATTTCCATTAAGTAAAACTTGGGTTGAAGTAGTGTTTTCTCTTAATCATTTAGACTTGCGGGGTTCGTATAGGGTTTCATCCCATAGTGGGCATAGATATTTCTTGACTATTTTAGATGATTTTACTCTTATGAATTGGGTGTATCTTTTACGTTTAAAAAGTGATATTCTTTTACAACTCAAGCAATTCTTTGTCATGATCAAAAATTTGTTTTAGCCACTATTAAAATTATACAAAGTGATAATAGATGTGAATTTTTTAAGACTGAGTGTAATTAATATTTTAGTACCATGAGAATTATACACCAAATTTCTAGTACTTACACTCCACAGCAAAATGGGGTGGTCAAGCGTAAACATTGACATTTACTTGAAGTAGCTCAATCTTTAAAATTTTGAATCTAATATGCCTACTAAATTTTAGGGTGAGTGTGTCTTAGCAGCCTATTTTATTATTAATCATCTACCAACTCCTATTTTAGGTTGGAAAAGTCATTTTGAGGTTTTCTATAAGAAATTACATCATCTTTCTTGTTAAAGGGTTTTCGGTTGTCTTTGCTATGTCATCACACCTTATTATAGTGACAAATTTTCACCCAAAGCGATTTCGTCTATATTCATGCAATATTCCACTGTCCAAAAAGGCTATATTTTATTCAACCTCAACACAAAAACTTGTTTTGTTAATCGGGATGTCAGTTTTGATAAAACCATTTTCCTTTTAAATGTCCTGTTAAATCTCCTTTTTCTTTCCTACATTCAGTGGTACCAATTTTCTTAACATTGATAATTCACTCTCTCCTCTACCTAATATCATTGCTTCACCACCCTACTCACCATCTGTCATTCTCGTTCCTATGCTTGATGACGTCGTACTTTGCGTCTCTCTAAACAACAACAATGGATGAAAGGTTATGTTTATTCTAACCAATCCTCTACTTCACTTGAATCAGGTCAATATGTAATTTCTCATTTTTATTCTTCTTCCCATTTACCATATCATAATTGTTCTTTTGCTGCTAACATATTTGCTATCACTAAACCACAAAGTTATCAAGAACCCATTTTGGATTTGAGATGGATTGATGCGATGAGACATGAAATTCAGGCTTTGGAAGAAAATAGCGCCTGGAAGGTGGTGCCTTTGCCTCCTGATAAGGTTTTCATTAGCTGAAAATGGGTTTATAAGGTGAAATATAAATCTAATGGCTCTATTGAGCGGTTCAAGGCACTAGTTGTAGGTAAAAGTTATCGGTAGCAAGCTGAGTGCATTTTCAAGAGACTATTTCACTAGTGGTGAAACAAGTTACTATTCTCACTGTCATTAGTTTTTTTGCTATACATGATGGGTCGCTCTCTCAAATGGATGTTATAATGCATTCCTTCAAGGATATTTGTGTGAAGAGGTTTACATGGACCTTTTAGAGGTTTTTCGTAAACAGGGGGAGCATAAGGTCTATTGTTTACTCAAGTCCCTTTTATGGTCTGAAACAGGCTTCTTGATAGTGGAACATGAAACTAACAGAAGCCTCCTTACATGGTGGATATGTTCAGAGCAAGCATGATTATTATTTGTTCACAAAAAATAATGTGATAATATTATTGTGTTACTTATTTATGTCGATGACTTGTTGATTACAGGAAATGATATTGGGTTGATTGATAAGTTAAAAAAAGGTTCTCCATCAAAGTTTTAGGATCGATGAATTTTTTATCACAGGGAATGACATTGGGCTTATTGATGAGTTAAAAAAGGTTCTCCATCAGAGTTTTAAAATGAAAGGTTTAGGAGAACTAAAATATTTTCTTACCATTGAGGTAGCACAATCGAGCAAGGGCATTATTGTAAATCAAAGGAAGTATGCCTTGGATTTGATATCAAATGTTGGGTTAGGAGAAGCAAAATTGGCCAGCACACCGCTTGAGCAAAATAAGAAGTTTACCACAACTGAATATGATGATTTTGTGCATTTGGGGTGTTGTAATGATGAGTTTCTATTAGAGGTGTCAGAATATCAAAGGCTTATAGGTATATTATTGTACTTAACAAATACAGAACCATATATATCATATGTGGTTCAACACTTGAGTCAATTTATGCAAAAACCCAAGAAATCCCTTTTTAAAGCAGTACTTCAGATCGTTCGATATATAAAGAAGAATCTGAGGTAAGGGATTTTGTTGGCTATGATAAACAAAGAGTAGCTTGTTGCCTAATGTGATTTTGATTGTTCTGTGTGTCCTATTTCTAGAAGATCAATCACCAGGTTTTGTATTATGCTTGGGGATTCACTTGTTTGCTAGAAGTCAAAGAAGTAAAGCACAGTTTCATGTTCTTCAGTTGAAATGAATATGGGAGTATGGAATTGACAGTTGTGAAAATAGTATGGTTGAATGACCTATTAAAAGAAATATGTTTTAATAAGTTTGATTCAGCCTTGTTATTTTTTACAGCCAAGCAACAATTTGGAATACATCCATTCCTATGTTCCATGAGCAGACTAAACACATTGAAATCAATTGCCATTTTGTAATAGAAAAATACAAGATTGGTTGATTCAGACGCAGCATGTGCATACTAATGAGAAACTTACAGATGTGATGACAAAGGCACTTAGAGTCTAGCAACATGATTATTTGATATCCAGGTTGAGGGTTAAGGATCTTTATCACCCTCTAACTTAAGGGGGAGTGTTGAAAGGCTAGCTGGTAGTTACTAGGTTAGCTAATGTTTTAGTTTGTAATCTAACTAGGAATTTTTAATTGGTTAGTTGGTTAGGGACTAAACTGTTGATGTATAAATTTATTGTCACTGTAGTTTAAAAGATACCTTTTTAACTTTTTAATGAAAAGTTACTTCTAGTGATTTTCTTTTCTCTTTTTCGTGCCCTAGCTACAACCTTTAATCATCTTTTTTACTTTTCTTGTGTTTATCACTGGCGCATCACAAGTTGGTTACAGTTACCGGTGTTTCTCAACATCTTCAAAGTGTGGATTTTGAACATAGTTCGAGTTCTTTTAGCGTTTCATATTGGGTGTTAGAAACCTTTAGAATTGTGAGTTTAGTTTGGTTGATACTGGAAAGGCTAGTGAAGGAGAGAATTTGGACGTTAGTAAAGCAGATGTGGGATTTTGTTCAGTGATTGTTCAACGTAATATTAGGTTTGAATTGGATTATGGAAAGGATTGTGATCCAATTAATTGTAGTTTTATTACTAAAGATGTTAAATTTGATCCTAGTTTCATGTTTTTTAAGTAGACTAAGTGTGCGGATTAATGGGAAATATAAGTTTTTTTGGAAAATGTAGATGGAGTCTCCATCGCTAAAATACCATATTTTAAAGTTGAGGTTGTTAGAAATGGTGGTGGGACTGGGAAAAAGATTGGCATGCTCCACCGGATATATTGGAACAACACTGTTGTAGTGTTTGGTGTACTCTAGTGGGATTTTAGAAAGGATTTTTAGGAGGTTTTTGGAGCTTGTAGTAGGATAAAGAACACAAAGAAGAAGGGAATTCGATGTAAATATTGGGTTTTAGTATGTATTTTTTACAGGGATTTAAGGGATTAACTTAAAATTTTTTTAAATTTTTAAAGGGACTAAAATAATAATTTTTCCCTTTTTGTAGGTCCAGTTAACAATCCATTAAGGGTTTAATGGTTGAGTGACCATTTAGGTCAAATTTTATAATGGTAGTGACTAAATTGACAAAAAAAATTAGGGTGACCAATAAGAAAAATGCTATTTTAGAGTGGTCTCTAATGTAATTTACCCTAATTTTATTTTAAGCACTTACAAAAAATTTTGAGGCAAACAGTGAGAAGAGAGGAACAAGATGTCACGTTTCAAAATTGGGCCTAAAAGTTTCGAGGGTAATTGAGGGATTTTAGCTCAAAATGTGCTTGGAAACTTTGAAATATTGTAAACAGAATATATATTTTATTATGGCTTTTTGAAAATTAAATTAATATTTTAAAAAGATGTAGAAAAGACTTCCAATTTTAAAAAGAGGACTATTTAGCAAAAGGGTTAATTTAAGAGTAGTTTTAAAGAAAATATACCAAATTTTAAAATCAACCCAATTTATCCCCCATTCACCTTAATATTGACATGAAAAAAAATGAGAGAATAGAAACATTCCCTTCCACTTCTTCCCGTCAATTGAATCCCCAAAACCCCATTCACCGATTTTGATTCTCAAAACTCTAATATCTTGTTTTCTATCATCTTCCAAACATTAAACCTCCCTAGAATTACAAAAAAAAAAGAGCATCAAGAACACCACTGATTTTTCTATCGATTAACTTGTGGGTTTTCTTGGGTTTACACCAAACATTCATTTTTCTCCCAATGAAGGTAATGTTTCGTTTTCCTATAAGTTTTTTTATGATATCTAGCATTTTAAATTGATTTTTTATCTATTGAATCAAAGGTTTTGAATAAATGTCAAAATTTGGATCGTTAATGGTGAAATTCAAGATTTTGAATGAAATCAATGTTTCAAAGTATTTTTCAATTCGTTTTGATGTGATTAGAAGGTTTCTAAACTCTCTGTAAAGTTTCACTAAAAGATTCTAAGATTTTATTCAGTTTTCGTGAAAGTGGTCATTGTACATTGAAATTTTAGAACCACGAATCCATGTCATTTTGTGTAGTTTGAAGGTTGATAATTATTCATAGATATATAATTAGATGATTGAAATTGATTTTAGGAAAGGGGAATGTGTAGAGATTAAGATATTTGAGTTTCGAATTTACAAGTCTAAAATTTCAATTCCAAGAGGAAGGAACCTTAGACCTATGCTTTTTATTGTTTGGGTGTGTCTATAGTTGTAAATTAATTATGTTTGTTGTCTGGTTAATTTTGGTGAAGATTCGAAACCATTGGAGCCTTCAATGAGTAACGGAAAAGGAAAGGAAAAGCTAGTTTAGACTTTCGACGACAAGGCGAAAGTGCATACGGTGAGTGTTTGGAATCGTTGGTTGTAGACATGATTCATAGTGTTAATTTGGAATTTAAGAGTAGCCTAAACCCATACTCTAAGTTCTGAGTGTAAGCTTTCTCATACCCTTATTTAATTTCTATAATATGTGATTGTGGATTGTGGAACTATGAATTAAGATGTGATACTGTGACATGTGAAATATGCTTGTGATGGCTATTGTGAAAGTGTTAATTGTAGGCATGTTGTACATGCCAATTGACTGTTATAATGTGGTGCTTATAAAGTGAATGTGCAGTGAAAAAGTGCAGAAAACAATAAGTAAAATATGTGTTTAATTGCAAATATTTTGGCTTTGTGATGTTTGAGACCGTTGGATATAGTTGGCATGCCATAGGATTTGTGACTACTCACCCTTGTGTTGTGTTTTGGGGCATTAAGGCCCAGCTAAATGCTACACTTTGGGGATATGTTCGATTCAATAGGATATGTTGGTGTCTTGGAGAGTGTTAGCTAAATGCTACACTTTTGGGATATGTTCGATTCATTGAGTCATTGGTGTGTTGGCGATCCGTGTATCTGATGTGTAGTGATTAGAGCCCACTTTTTTGTTTCATAGCCTCAAGTGTCAAATTATTGTTTAAATGTGATTTTATAAAGTGTGATATTACAATATGTGATGTATGCGTATGAAAAATAAGCTAAATGAGTTTATTAATATTAGCTGAATATGTCAGTATGTTCTCATAATAAATTGCGTATGTAATTGAGCTTTAATCATTTTCGTTTAACATGTGAATGAATGTCTATTTGGTGGTTACTCTGATAATTCATTGAGCTTGTTTAAGCTCTCCCACTCTTTCTAACCATTGTAGATATTTAGCGTTTGTGGTGTGAGCGGTGCGAAAATACCAATGAAGTGATCCAAGTTAGACTTAGTAATTGAGAAGGTGATTTTATAGCTATTATTTTGAACTCTGAGAATAAGGCAATGTGGTAGATTTGTTGGTTGATTATTGCCATGAAGTTTAGACGATTGCTTGATTTTACTATTCATAGAACTTATGTACATTTGATATTAGTTCATTGGTTTGTTTAGCTTAAATTATTGATGACACATTGAACTGCAAATATGGACAATTTGTTGATGAATATTTTGAGGTTTTATAAATTGTTGAAGTAATATGTGTCTGATTGTGTTTAATGCCTTGTTTTCGTGTTATTTATGCTGTTTTATGCAGGGGTATTGATAATTAGGTATTTTTTATCGATACATTCATATTAATTCATTTATGTAGGGAGTCAGTAGCTTAATTTGGTATCAATACCAATACTCGAGTATCGATACTCGTGATAATAAACCGATACTTTTCGATTGGTATCGACAGTTTACTGGTTTTTAATTTTTGTAGGAAAACAAAACGCTAAAATTTTACCGATTTTCTAAACGGTATTAATACCATCTATGAGAAATATCAATACCATCGAATGAGTATCGATACCTACGTGACCTTTTAGAAATTTATGACAAATGGACTTTAAGCATGCTTCTAACTCATGATATGATTGTTTAATGCATGTTTAGTAATTTTAGCATTGCTTAGGGTATTCTAGACTTAAAACTCCAATAATTGTTTAATTATAATGATGTCCGCGTGCTAATGAAACTTGGTGTAAGGTGTGATGATGTGACGTTGGTGTAATGTCCTATTACTCAGGCTCAGCGACTGGGCCGGGTATAAGTTGTTACACAACAACATTAATAAAATATAATACGATGGTGGAGACTTGATTTTTATGAAAAAAAAGGCTTAGGGGTTATTTTGGGCCCTTGGGCCAATCCCATCATAAAACCTTCCTAATTCCTGCTTTGTTCAAATTAGTCCCTAAGCTATTAAAACTTAGAGTTCACCTACAATTTTGAATTCATCTTTAGCCAAAATTAATACCCAATAGTTTCTAAAGAAAATATTTTAAAAAGAATTCTAATAAAATACAAATAAAAACTCTAATAAAATTTCTATTTAATGTAAACTATAATTATCCTAATCTAATTCTAATAATAATAGATTATTCTAATAGAAAATCCAAATTAGCTAAGCTCATATTCTAATTTAATTAATGGCTAAAATAAATAATAACCATAAGACACAAGACATACGACACTAATATACCAAATGAAAAAAAAATACAATTTAATTAATAACAAAATATTTTAAAATTTAATTTAATCTTGAACTTAAAATTTTCAAATAAATTTTTGACGCATAAAAATAAAATAAAAATAGAAACTAAATTAATCCTTTCAATCAAAATTTTCAAAAATAATTTATTCAAAACTTTTAACCAAATTTATATCGGTTCAGCTCAAAATTCGAAACCAAAATTTCTGGGGCATTACAATTTTGATAACTCGATATGTAGATATGAATTTGAGAATGTATTTTTAATTCGAAATGTGTTGAAATGTATCATATATATATATGTAAGATATTTGTGAGATTTTGTGAGCTATGACTGGTAAGAACTCAAATTCGTAGTATATGTGTGACAATGCTCGAAATATTGGGGATATGTGAAATGAACCACTTATCATTTTGCTATATGTTTGAATGTTTAAAGGAGGATAAACTCTCACTGCAAATAGTTGCCTCAAGGCTCTATTGACATTATAGAGTCAGTAGGATTGGAAAGATTCATTCCAGTCTAAATCTAAATAAGGGTTGAAGAACTCTTCTAAAATGTTCACCGAGCTTGACACTTCGAGCGGTCAACCTTGTCTCCAAGAAAGATCTCAAAGATAGTTTGAGAATTTTAGCAACTTTTAAATGCTCCTTTGTTGATTACGAATATGATGAGTATGAAACCAAGCATGATTAATGTGGATACCTAAAATAGAATATAAATTAGTGTAGTTATGGGATAAGTGAATTGGTATGAACTTTGATCCCAAATTTTCTCCAAAGAAGGAATCAACGCATGTGTATAAAAGTAAATAAGTGTATGTGATTAGGTTTATGCTTTGATAATCGAAAAATGAATTATAAGGAGAAAGTATGAGAATGTAAGTCTAGATATGGTGAGAAGAGGATAATTTGATTTAAGCACTAGTTGAGGATTTAAAGAAACGTTTGATGTGACTGCGATGGACAAGAATTTGGTCTAGTAAGAAATTGTGTAACCTATCAATGAAAGAAAAGCATGACCAAAATTGGGTTTGAGGCTTGGAATTTGGCAACAAAAAGTGATTGATTCAGTGTCGTAATAAATGTAATGGCCCAATTTTCATCGATGCTGGAAAAGTCTTTTCGATAATAAATTTGTTAAGTCAAGCCATCCAAAAAGTTTAACTGGGAAGTTCACAATATGGGATTAAGAAATGGAATTATCTAGTAATTAAATCAATTAAGTTATTATATATATGGTATAAGAACTAAGTTACAAGGGGAGTAAAATGAAGAGATTTGATTGAAGCTTTCAACAAGTCCTTGTTAAGAAATTTATCATACCCTTAAAAATAATTATTCCATAATCAATATAGGATTAGTGGCTTGTAATGATCCAAACTATTTCTTTCAACTAATGATATCATGAAAGCTTGGTGAACATTGATTATATTATTTATATTATTTAATTAAGATTAATTGGATTCATAAAAGATAGTGGGAGAGAGAAAGCCTTAAACCATGTGATTTTGATTTTGATTTTAATTCTCATTCCCATCTTTTTCAACCGTCTAAACTATGAATGTTTCTTCTTTCATTGTTGCAAGCTTCAATCACCATTTGGTGAGTTTTTCTTTTAATTTTTAGTTGGATTATTAATTAATGGTATTAGATATTAAAAGCCGAAGTGTTGGATGTTTTAATTGATGAAGTTGCTATGATAGCTAGAGAGCATCGTATCACCTGGTGATTTTATAAAGTTGTTTTCTAAATATTAAAGTGTATTTTTGTATTATATTAGTGCCATGTATACTAAGTTTCGTGATGAATATAAATGTTGTAATGTGAATGGCATGTACTTAGGGCATCAACATGTATAAATATGCTTATTTCATATGTTAAATAGTAATTGAGACATGGGTTATGGCGTAGTGATTGAAGGCTTAAGAAATTAGCTGAAATTAAAAAATGTGAAACAAATTATAAATAGATGTAGTATTGCCTGAATGGAAGCTTCTGTCGCCTAGGTAGCAACTTAATGCAATTAATATTAACTACATTACTGCTTGAACGGCTCCTTAGCAAAAAAAAAAAAAACTCCAGTATCACCTAGGTGGGAGTTTTGAATACCTGGGCGGCAACTTAATGTACTGTTACTCTTTTGGGTTTTAATTGATTTCTTATAAATTCCTTAAGAATTCAAGTAACCTTTAACAAATTAAGTAACATTTTCATGTTTTACAGATTACCTAGTTCTTTTGTTTTAGTTAAAACTATAAGATTTTTGAACTTTGTTTTGAAAGCATAAAATACATTTTGAATAGAATTTAAATATTTTTCTATAATTTTATAAAAAATGTTTTATCACTTTATTTTCCTAATTAAAGTATTGGTTTTGCACCGAAAATGTCCCATTAGCGTCTCACATTCGTACCGGCCATCCAAGATCGGAAAAGAGCGATACATGTATTTTCTATTATTAAATTATTATTTAGTTAAATCTTTTTTTGAACAAAACTCTTGTACTAATTCTCTATAAATAGGAACCATGTCTTGAACTATTAACATATTATTTACTTAATTTTTTGCTAGAAAATAAAGAAATTTTATTTTCCAGAAGAAATTATATTCTTTGAGAAAAACACATAGTTTGTTGTTAATGAAAGAATTAACTTTTCTAAAAGTTAATAAGGGTTTTTCTATTGAAAGTTAATAAAGTTTTCGTTCTATACAATTGGTTTGTTATTCTTTGACCGCCACTCAAAGCAATTTATGGTTCAAGAATAGTGGAGATGGTCGTTCAAAAGAAAATCAGGATCAACTTAGCTGCCTCGTACAAAGAACATGTATAATTTTGGTTCATATTTATTGTTATAAACATCACAATTGTTCAATTTTAAAGAAAAGTTTTAAACTTCCATTTTGCCTAAAAAGATTGTTTTCTAAACTAATTTTTCTAACAAAGCCATGATTATTATAGTAATGATACCATGAAAATATAAAATCACCCTACTAAATGATGCTAAACATAGTTAGGTATAGTTGGCATGTCATAAGATTCGTATATGTTGTTGATGATATATAACATTATGGCACTTTGGTGTGTGATATTCTGTGCAGTGTTACTGAGATCAATGCATTTATGTCTGATCAACACTTCGACACTTATTATGGAGCGTTAGGGGATTTATATGCATACCCTTGTCTATTAAGGGTGTTGAAATGATTGGTTTGGTTAATACCCAGATCAAACTACCATTAACCGAATTAACCGAAATTTTGAAACACGAACCAAACAATTTTTTTTGAAACCTATTAACTAACTGATTTAATTTTAGTTAAACTAAGTGGTTAATCGAATTAACTAAAATTTGTACATATTTTTTGTTCAAACAAGTTTAAAACATAAAAATATCCATGAAATTTTTTTCTTTATTTTTAATTCAAATAAGTTTAAAAGAAATAAAACAATAAAACAATAACAACAGTATATTAAAAATATAATAAAAAACATTACATTATTATTATTTTTTACTTTTCTTTGTTTAAATTTTTTACTTCTTCTTGTTTATTTAAGTTTAGTTGTAGTTTTTTTTTCAAATATTTTTAGTTTTCATAAAATTTTTAAACTATTATGAAAATATTTATAAATACATTAATTTTTATATATTGGGCTCATATAATGTATTGGACCTATCTTAATGTATTGGGCCAATAATATATTATTATTAATAATTTTAACTAATTAATTAATTATCCTGTTTCTAACCAAATTAACCAATAAAACAAAATTTCAAAAACCTTGAACCAACCCTGACCAAAATGAATTTGGTGACCGACCGATTAATGCAACTATCAATTAATTCTGTTAAAATCGAAAAAAGCACACATCTAGTGTCTACATCCAGTTAATAAAGGCTAAAAGTAAATAATGGTATGTGATATTAATCATGTTAATAATGAATGCTTAATGATTTAGAACATGATATGTGACAATGATCATATTGATAATGAATTGAAATGTTTATGATAATGAGGTCCACAAAACGAAATGAGATAATGAATTTCTTTCATAATGGTGTGAAAGAGGATATCATGTTGTTGATGAAATATTAGACGGTAGAATGGATTTAATGATTTGTTGTAATGAATTAGTAGTATGCTTATTAGCTTAATGTTTCATGTTTTGATTTCAAATTATGCTAGTATCACTGAGTATGCAATAGTCATCATGCGAGCATATTTGTTTCTCTGTACAAGCTTTATTTAGGCACTTGAAGTGATTGTGAGTCTGATAACATATAAGACATCAACTCTCAGCTTATCTAACCTTTATAATTTTCTTATAATGATAAGTTATATATATCATGTACCTAGTTCATCTTGTTGTATTTTAGAGTCTTTATGATGTATTAAATTGTAAATATTGCAATGTTGCATGTGTTAAATGTTTTGGGTGATTTGGTATCACTTATCTTATGGTGAAATGGCTAGTTTTGCATGAGTTGATAATTTGTTCAAATAGGCTACATTATAATCCATTGAATTCCTTGATTTAAGATGTTTCAATGTGTTTTATATACCAAATGGGTGAGCATTGGTTTGGTACAACTTTGGTGTGAATTAGGTGGTATTTAACATCACTTACGTGCTTAAAATATTGCACTTTGGAAATTTCGGTATGATGGTCTTGAGACACAATGATCTTGCCTCAAGACACAATGAATAAAAATGATCATTTCATGTATTTGTAGGTAATAGTCCTGAGACTAAGAATGCAATTAAATAATATTGAGATGATGAGAATGAATTTTACACTACACCAAAACAGGCTTTTAGCGGCATCTATAGCGGCGTTTTAACACAAAACGCCGTAAAAAATCGAGCAATAGCGGCGAGTGTTAAAAAACGCCACAAATTATAACCAATAGCGGTGATTTCCTAAAAGCGCCGCAAAAGAGTTAGGTAAACAGTACCGTTTTCTTGGTCAGCTTCAAAGACATTAGTGGTGCTTTAAACAAAACACCGTAAAAGTCAAGCATTAGCGGCGCCTTTACAAAAGCGCCGCAAAACTGATTAACAAACGACACCGTTTTGATTTAGGTTTGGAGACATTAGTGGCATTTATAAGGAAACGCCGCAAAAGGTCATGTATTAGTGGCGCTTCCACGAAGCGCCATAAAAGTTTTTACAGAACTACGTCTTTTTCTTGTTGAGTTTTAGACACAATAGTGGCGCTACAAAGAAATCGCCGCTGAAGTTAATCATTAGCGGCGCTTTAGAGGAAGCGCCGCAAAAAGTTTTAAGCATACGCTGTCGTTTTCTGTTGTGCTTAGGGACATTAGTGGCGCTTCGCGAAAAACGCCGCTAAAGTCAAGCATTTTCGGTAATAGTTTTAGGCAAACTACAACGTTTTCTTGTTGACTTTTAGACACAATAGTGGCGCTTCGAAGAAATCCCTGCTGAAGTCAATCTCTAAAGCGTCGCAAAATTTTTTAAGCATACGCCGTCGTTTTCTATTGTGCTTAGGGACATTAGTGGCGCTTCGCGAAAAACGCCGCAAAATGCAAGCATTATCGATAATAGTTTTAGGCAAACGACAACGTTTTCTTTTTCAGATTTAGAGACATTAGTGACAATTTGCCAAAAACGTCGCAAAATTCAATATTTATCGGAGCTTTTATAGTAGCGCCTTAAAAATTTTTAAGCAAACGACAACGTTTTATTGTTAAGGTTTAGGTACATTAGCGGCGCAACTGTAAAAACGCCGCAGAAATCAAGCATTAGCGGCGCTTTCTGTGAAGCGCTGCAAAAAGATTTAAGCAAACAACGTCGTTTATTTCTGGAGGTGTATAGACATTAGTGGCGCTTTGTAGAAATGCCGCAAATTCAAGCATTAGCGGTGCTTTTTTGAAAATGCCGCAAAAAGTTAAGCAAAACAATTTTTTTTTGTTGAGCTTTAAACGTATTAGTGGTTTAGGGATTATGGATTTAGGCCTTACGGTTTATTGTTTATTGTTTAAGGGTTGAGGTTTAAGGTTTATATTTTATATACGTTTTATGATTTAGGGTTTAGGATTTAGGGTTTATATATGTTCTATGATTTAGGGTTTAAGGAATATGGTCGGGTTAAGGGTTTAGGGATTATGGTGCAATAGTTGGGATTTAAGGTTTTAGTGTTTGGTTAAGGGCTAGGGGTTTAGGGGTTTACAGTTAATGTTTTATGATTCAAGGTTTAGGGGATATGGGTTAAGGGTTTATGTATTATGGTTTGTGGTTTATCATTTGAGGTTGGGGCTTAGGGTGTAGGTGTTAGGGGTTAAGGGTCATGGTTTATGATTTACAGGTTTAAGATTTAGGGTTGAAGGGATAAGAGGGCCCAGGTTAATTTAGGGTTTTGGGTTTATACATTATTATTTGGGGTTCGTGGGTTTACAGTTTAGGGTTTAAGGAATAGAGTTTACGATTGATGGTTTTCAGGGTAGCGGTTATGGTTTAGGGTTTAGGTTATTTAGTATTTTTGAAAAATACAACCTGACTTCTCCGAATTAAATTTTTAAATTGAAGTTTTAGAAAAATACAAACATTATATACGGATTAAGTTCTTACCTTAAATTTTAAGAAAAATACCATCACTAAAAATCAAATTTCCCCTTTAATAGAATGAAAAATATATTGGCATATTGTTGTATGATATTTTAATTTTTTAAAATTATTAAATATTTGGAAATTTTTTACAGTAGTGGCGTTTGGGCCAGAAACGCCGCAAAAATGTGTTTAAAATTATGTAAAACGGCGCCGTTTGGCTACAGGAATTTGATTTTAAAAACGCCACAGAAGGTATGCAATAGTGGCATTTTTTATAGAAACACCACAAATCCATAAGTTATTGTGTGTATGAAAACGGCGTCGTTTTCTTAAATGATTTTAACTCTTTAGTGGCGTTTTTATTTAAAACGTCACAAATTGTAAGCTTTAGCGGTGTTTGCTCTGAAAACGCCACAACTATGTATTAAAAAATGTTCAGAACGTCAGCGTTTCTTTTGAGGAACAATTCACTTATTCAGAACGTCGTCGTTCTGCTTGGCGTCACATATTTTCCCCCTTTCCCGCACCCAGCCCCTAAACTCAGCTTTCTTCCCCTTCCAAATCCCTAATTCCCTTTCGAAATCTCTTCCACTTCCCTAATTCCAGACATTCACTGAGTCTTTTAGTTTATTCGATTCTTCATTTCATCGGTTTAGTTATTCAGTTCTTCACAGCATTTAGAGGAAGACAAACAGTGGGGATTATGTTTTTTGGGTAAGCATGAATCGGTTTCATTTCCCCCTTTTTTTCGTGTTTAGGGTTTGGGTTATTCATGTTTGAGTGAGCTTTTTCGTGGAATTTGCTAGTTTATATTGTTAACATTGATGTTCGTCCATGGTTTTAAGGTTTCCGAACACATAAAACAATCTCATTTTTGAGTATCGTGGAATCTAATCCGACCCGATTTACTTTCTCTCCGTCTTCGTAAAGGTATGAAATTCTTTTCTCTTAATTCTAGCTTTACCAATTTAGTTTGTTTAGGGTTTTAAGCAATTACCGTCTTACATTTTGACCATAAATTGTATGCTTTCGAGTGCCTAAGTAATTTTTGTATTGATATATATTTTTAATTTGTTTTTGGTTAAAGTTATTTTCGAAATTAAAAATGATTTTAAAGCATATTCTAAACCTTGTTTTGTATTTCTAATTGTTTTTGTTTAATGGATTCAGGACGTTTGTTTTGTCTTTCTATTTAGGGTTTAATCAGTATAATATAGTATACAGTTAGTACTCATATAATTTAAGAAAATTATATATATAAAATACACTATTATAATATTTTGATTTAGATAATTTGACAGTTGATTATTCACTTAAGTTCATGTAAATTTGTTTTAGTGATGAAGTTGAACAAGTTTAGTTTTTTCTTAGTTATTTTTTTCTTTCCTTTGGTTGCAGCAATTTAGTTTTAGCAATCTAGTTTGGAAATTTGGTACCTTTCACTGGTTTGAAGCAATACATAGAAAGGGTAGATAACCAGAAGGTTAGTTTATCCTTTATTTTATTTGTTTTTTCGTTTTATAAATTTACATTTGATTTTGGACTATTTTTATATTTGGTATATTTGTAATTAGGATTGTTTTAATTTGGTATTTGGTTAATGCTGCTGCAAGTTCTTTTTTGCTGGAAGTTCTGCTTAATGTTGCTGGTTAATGTTAGGGGTTAATGTTGTTGCAAGTTATTTTTTTGTTGCACGTTGTGGTTAATATTGCTGCTTAATGTATTTATTTCTGGTTATTGTTCTGGTCTTCAAGATGTTTTTTGCTCCATCTTTCTACTATGTGTTTGAATTAATTTTGGTTATGGAATATAATTGCAAATATTATACAGTATTTTTGGTTTGTAATTTTGGTTATGAATTGATTTTTTTGTTGGTTTTCCTTTCAAATATTGGATCATTTTACTTACTTAAAATTGCCATCTAGTTTTCTGCCTTATATTTTCTGCTATAACCTGGCATCCAGTTTGCCATGTTTTGGTATTAAATTATTTTGGTCCTTCACAAATCAAAGACAGTATATTAATGTATAGGCACTAATTGATGATACTTTTACTAAAGGAATCTAAATATAATGTTTTCATATGTCCTACCATCACCATTGCCGTTAATTATAGCATAAGTTACTGCATAGGATTCTAAGGACCCAAATATAATAAATAATTAAATTACATAATTTTATAAAATTGAAAGTATCCTTTTCCAATCTACTTTCTTCTCACACTTAACTTTCATTAATATCAATTATGATACCCTCTTTAAATCTTCTTCCATTTCTCAAGTAATTCATTTCCAAAATCTCATTTTAAATGTGTAAATAATATTAACATGGATAAATAAATTGGTCCAAACTATACAAATATTTATATGTTTTCCTTTTTCATTATATTTTTTATGCTATTTTAATCACGAAAAATATATTTTATTTTATTCTCTTTTATTTTTAATTTACCTAATTAAATAAATTGTATTTAAAGTTATATTTTAAATATTTTATTTTATTTTAATCACGAATTTTTTTAAATATTTATTTTTTTTAAAAGTTCAAATTTCATAACTTACGTAATTTACATAACTTACATAATTCATAACTTACATAATTTAAATTTATAATACATAACTTACATAAATTATTAATATTTATATATAGTTTTAATATATATATATTTAAAATTTATATATATTTTTAAAAATTGATACATTGCATAACTTACATAACCTACATACATAAACTTACACATAATACATAACTTATATAACTTAAATTTGTAATACATAATAATACATAACCTACATAAATTAAATAAGTTACATAATACACAAAAAAACAAAAACTTACATAACTTACATAATATCCTACATAATAACTTACATAATAATACATAACCTACATAAATTAAATAAGTTACATAATACACAAAAACAAAAACTTACATAACTTACATAATACATAACTTACATAACCTACTTAATACATAACTTACATAACACACACAACTTACATAACTTACATAACTTATATAAGACAACTTACATAATGTACTTAATACATAACTTACATAACCTACATAAGACATAACTTACATAAGTTTCATAATACACAACTTACATAACTTACATAATACATAACTTACATAATTTACTTAATACATAACTTACACAAATATATGATGTGGATAACTCACATAACTTAAATACACTTATAAGTTACCCTGATATACACTTCAGAAGGTACAGGATCGAGCTGCTTTGACTTTATGCAACTTGGAGAAAATCTTCCCACCTTCCTTCTTCACTATTATGGTTCACTTGATAATCCATCTCCCGCATGAAGCAATTCTTGGCGAACCCGTTTTCTATCGATGGATGTTCCCATAAAAAGGTGTTAATTTATTTTTAAAATTTTTCTTCATTCACCTATAGTTGTTTTAGTTACAACTTTTGATAATTTGTATATCGTGTTTAGGTTCCTATCCAAATTAAAGTCTTATTGCTGCAACAAGCGTTATCCAGAAGGATCGATTGCTGAAGGCTACTTGGCAGAGGAATGTATGACCTTCTGTTCAAGATATTTAGAAGATGTTGAAACAAGGTTGAACAGACCAAGTAGAAATGCTGGACTCACGGATCATAACTTTGCCGATACTTATCTGTTCCAAAGTTTTGGAGAACCAATCAGCAAAGTTGATATTGCAGAATTAGATGATTTATCGTGGGTACAAGCACATCGATATGTTCTGTTTCACCACGAATCAATGGAACCATTACGGAAGTAAGTTGTAGAAATTTGATAATTATTCATCAATCCAAAATTGTTTATCTTCTAACAAAGTGAACATTTTTTAACATAGTGAGTACAAAAAATATTGAGATCTCGTTCGCGCTCCCGAAGAACACAACATCGAGATATCAATAAGTTGTTCACATAAACTTTTCATGAATGGTTAAGCCAAACGGTATGCAATTGGAGCTTCATTGACAAATACTAATGTTTTCTCATAACATTTTTAATTACTCAGTTTACTTTCCATTCAATAGGTTTGGAGTGGGAAGAACGTCAATGACGAAGTTAAATGGCTTTCCCAAGGTCCAAATCGAGTGGTTAAAAGATATAGTACGATCCTCATCAACGGATTCAGATTTCATACAAAATATCGCGAGAGATTGAAGAGAACACAAAATTGTGGAATAGTTGTTAATTCCTCAATTACAAGTTATGCTAGTGCTAGGGACAATAATCCTGTCGAGGGAAATGTGGAATATTTCAGACTTCTTACTGACATAATTGAGTTAGATTACTACGGCAAATGGAAAGTTGTCTTATTTCAAGGTGATTGGGCTGATGTTAATACTGCTCATAGAATTAAGCATGATCAATTTGGTTTTACAATGTTGAACTTCGCTCGATTGATTCACACAGGACAACAACTGATAGATAAGCCGTATGTATTCTCATCTCAAGTCAAACAAGTTTTTTACTCAAAAGATCCAACCGATGAGGGTTGGTACGATGTACTCCGTAACATCCCTAGAGACTTGTTTGACATGGGCAGTGGAAGTAGAGATAACATCGATGACAGATCAGAAACTTTGTCCTTTCCGGAACAAAACTTAAACGAAAATATCCCTAGTACTAGTTCGCAATTTCAATGGGTTCGCGAGGATACGGATGAAGATATTTATGAATAATGATGTAGTTAGAATATACGATTGTTTAATTATATGTAATATCATAATTTAAATCTTGGTCTTATTATATATTTCAACTATTTTATATGTGCTGTTATTGTTGTAATTAGTTACTAAGTTTTCAATTATTTTATATGTATTGCAGAAAAAATGCCTAGAAGAAAAATGCAAAATGTAAGCATTGTTCAAAATGCTCTAAACTCGACAGAAACAAATAGTGAACAACAGACAGCTATTGGATCTTCGAATGTTTCGATTGCATCTGAGGATCCTACAGAAGTTCAAAGTAATTTTATATTTAATTTACATACGTGTTGACTTCTAATTGATTTATTTTTCAAATCCTTATATTATAATATACCATTTTTCAGCTGAAAATGGTGGAACGCGCAGAGGTCGATGACGTATGCTACTTAGAGATTTGTATGAGTTAGATCCAGTCGAGCATGTAAAAGTATGCAGAAACAGTTTTGGTCAGCCTGTTGGAACAGAAGCTCGACTTTTAGCAGGATACTTGGGCATTTTAGCACGAAATACGAATATGTTGCCTATCAACTACGAGTCATGACATCAAATGCCCGATAGTAACAAAAACCAAGCCCTCAATAATATTAAGGTAACAAAACGTTAATGTCATCTGTAATACATGAGAATTAGTTTCATTTATATTTACTTTCTTAACTTGTGTTTTTTGTAGGCGAGGTTTGCTTTAGAGGTCTCGGATACTTATGTAAAGAAGGCATTGGGAAAAAGATGGAGAGACCATAAAAGTACTTTAAAGAGAGATTATTATAAGACAAAAACAACCCTCGATGAGAAATTGCAAAATGTCCAGCCGGGTATGCTGAGGTACTAATGGGAAGATATGGTTAGATTTTGGCATTCGAAGAAAGGCGAGGTATGACGTACTTATAAACTCATGTAATTATTTTTGTTTATTTTATTTAATATTGACATACTAATAATTTCATAATGTAGGATCGTGAACGAGTTGGAAAAAACAGTAGGCAGAAACAGAAATTCACTCACACAGCCGGGTTGAAAAGTTTTGCTTGTGTAGCTGAGGCGGAGGTATTTTTAATTTTTTAATACTGTCAAATATGTATTACTTTCCATTAAATAATGCCGTAACATCCCTATACTGTAGGAACTGTTGTCCGGTCAAAAAGTTGGACGCCTTCAACTTTTTGAAATTACACATAGGAAGAAAGATGGATCTCTTATGACTCCTGAAGCTGTAGAAATTATGGTATGTTTACTTAATACGATTTTTTAATAGTTTAATTCATTTCCTATAATGCAACTATTGTTATGTTGCATTTGTTTTTTTAATATATATTGCGTTTCTAACTATGTGATTTATTTATTAGGAAAAACTAAAGGATAAAAAGGCGGAGTACGAAGCGATTGCTTCTAGTGATAGTTCTGTTCAACTTGAAGACATTGATAATCGGATTATTATTGAAGTTTTGGGTCCTGAAAGGTATGGTCGGGTTCGATTTCAAGGATATTTTATTAGCCCAACCCAATATTTTGGATCCAACTCACAGCAATACATGGCTTTGGGGAGTCAGACTCAAGCTGAAGTTTAGAGGTTAAAAGACCAGATGGCTCAAATGCAAGCGAACACATTTGAGGTTCAAAGGAAATATGAAGAACTTCAGCTACAACTTAAAGTAAAGGTGGCAGCGAGGGAAGCAAAGGCTGCAGCGAGAAAAGCAGAGGTTCAAAAGAAATATGAAGAACTCCAGCTACAACTTAAAGCAGATGCGGCATCGAGAGAAGCAGACGCTGCAGCGAGGGAAGCAGAGCAGAGCAGAAAGTACGACAAACTCCAACAGCAGCTTCAGAATATGATAAAAATGTTTCAGCAGTCCCAACCTCCGCCGTCATAGTGTATTGTATAAATATTTTTATCATTTTAACTTTTAACATTTTTGTGAAAATAATATGAATTATATTTCATTTATTGATATTAATATTACATTATTCGTTTAATTTAAAATATTATATAAATTTATTGCTTTTGGCTGGTTTAGATTTGGTTGCTTTTGATTTGTTTCTATAGGAGGGCAGAAAAAATTTAAAATTTTATTTTACAAAATTCCCAAAATTAGTGGCGTTTTTAAAAAAAACGCCGCTAAAAGCAACTAAACAAATAGCGGCGTTTGTGGAAAAAGCGCTGCTAAAAGAACATGACCTTTAGCAGCGTTTGTGGAAGAAGCGCCGCTAAAGAACATGATCTTTAGCGGCATTTGTGGAAAAATCACCACTAAGGAGCATGATCTTTAGCGGCGTTTGTGGAACAAGCGCCGCTAAAGAACATGATCTTCAACGGCGTTTGTTGAAAAAGCGGCTCTAAAGAACATGACCTTTAACGGCGTTTGTAGGAAAAGCGCTGCTAAAGACCCTGACTTTTAGCGGTGTTTTTTCTGTAGCGTCGCTAAAGAACATGACCTTTAGCGGCGTTTATAAAAATAAACGCCGCAAATGTTACCGGCATTGTCAATAGCGACATTTTTTGCGGCGCTTGTGAAAGCACCGCAAATACTTTTAGTGGCGCTAAAAAGCGCCGCTAAAGGCCTGAAAAAACGCCGCTAAAAACCTGTTTTGGTGTAGTGTTATTATTATCATTACTTCACTTTTTTATTTTAGCTTCAAATTCTTACTCTACTCATGTGAAAACCCCAATGCTTAGAGATGAAAAAATGATAATAAAAAAAAAGAATATTGGAAGTAAGTTATTGATTCCACAAGAATCGTTAGTAGTTTGCAATGTTATTGATTTATTTAAATATTACATTTCTTACAAAAGTTCAAAATAAATAATATAAAATAAGGTAAACTGCAAAAATAGTCACTTTGTTTGCCTCAGATTACATTTTAGCCACTTATGTTTGAAATGTTACACTTAAGTCATTTATGTTATTGTTTTGTTACGAAGTGGTCACTTTGTCGTTAAACTTTGTTACCTACCTAATGGCAATGCTACATGGCAGTTCAAATGGGTTTCAAATGACACCTTGGATGTCCAGCTTGGATGAGAATAAATTTTTAATTAAATAAATTTAATTAAATCAAAAATTTTAAATTTATTTTACTTTTTGAATTGGAAAAGAAAAACCCTTCATCACCTTTTTCTTTTAATTTTCTTTACCATTTGATTGAAAAAAACTATTGTCACCTTTGTTAAATCAAAATAGGAGAAATCCAATTGAGTGTTTCATTAATTGATTTGATTTTTTATTCAACATGGAAAAACAAATGATGGATTCAATGACCATGTATATCTTCTTTGCACCCTTCTGTCTCTTTTACTAAATAAGTAATTTGACTTTTAAACAACATATTGTTTAATGACAACCCTAAATTAAAAACCTTCATATTTTCTTCCTTTGCATCCATATGTCCTTTCTTTTTGATATTTTCTAAACAAAAGAAGAAACCCTTAAAAAGAACCCTAAAAGATCCATTCTTTAGTAAGTATCCATGTGATCTGAATACTGCAAAGTTTAGAAGGATGTGTAGTCATGTCTTAATTGACTTTGTTTCATATCAAACTGATTCCAAAAGGAAAGAAAAAGCTTTTTTATATTTATTTTTTATTTTTGAGTTTTTCAACTTTTCAGCTTTTTAACTTTTTATACAATCTCATCATTTGAGTTCCCTTTTCCTTCTCATTTGTTTTCAACTTTGTAGGTTCTTTTGTTGGAAAATATGTGATGATTAGAGTGTGATTTTAAAAATATTTCTTTCCCTTTAATGGTGTAAATAAGATTAAAAAACACAGGATTCTTCAAACGCGTAGAGGTCAAAGTTGGACAAGATCAAAGGATCATATAGTTTGGTCTAGTCATTGACGTGGGAAGCAGATTTATGTGGGTTAGTTTGGTCTTTAAAATTGGTAGGTTTTATCTAGCTTTGACAAAGACCAATTCACCATTTTTTTGGGGTTAAATTTTCCTTATTTGGCTCAAAGCTGATGGTTTGATTTGTTTAAAAATGTGATAAATTTATTCTTTTATGGATTTAATTTAGGTGATATCAAACTTACACTACACCAAAACAGGCTTTTAGCGGCGTTTGGATAAAAAACATCGCTAGAGATGAGCATTAGCGCCGCTTTTTGGAAAACGCCGCTAAAGGTCAAGCATTAGCGGCGCTTTCCAGAAAGCGCCGCAAAAAACTTAAGCCCAACGACGCCGTTTTCTGAGTTTTCGGGGGCTTTACCGGTGTTTTTGAGGAAGCCCAGCTAATGCTCAGGCTTTTAGCGGCATTTTTGAAAAAGCGCCGCTAATGCTCAGGCCTTTAGCGGTGTTTTTGACAAAGCGCCGCTAATGCTCAGGGCTTTAGCGGCGTTTTTGAGGAAGTGCCACTAATGGTCAGAGCTTTAGCAGCATTTTTGAGGAAGCGCCGCTAATGCTCAGGGCTTTAGCGGTATTTTTGATAAAGTGCCGCTAATGCTCAGGGCTTTAGCGGCGTTTTTGATAAAGCGCCGCTGATGCTCAGGGCTTTAGCAGCGTTTTTGGGAAAGTGCCGCTAATGCTTAGGGTTTTAGCGGTGTTTTTAAGAAAGCGCCGCTAATGCTCAGAAGCGCCGCTAATGCTCAGGGCTTTAACGGCGTTTTTGATTAAGCGCCGCTAATTCTCTATTTTTAGAGGCGTTTTCTGAAAAGCGCCGCTAATGCTCAGGGATTTAAAATAAATTAATATATTTGTGAAAAATAGAAAAATTAAAATACTATTATTTAAAATAATTTTAAAGTTTTTTGGATACATTACTGATTTTTTTAATTTATATATTAAATAATTTCTTATATAATCGTAAAAGAGATTGTATTAATTTTAAAATATTGAATTAATTATCACTATAGTTTAAGGTTTTTGGTTTAGAGTATATGGTTTAGAGTTTAAGACTTAATTGTTACCATTTTAAGGTTTATGAATTATGGGTTTAGGGGTTATGGTTACAGTTTAAAGGCTTGGGTTTAAGGTTTAGAGGTTATGTGTTAAGGGTTTATGGTTTAGGGTTTAGATTAACTAGTATTTTCTAATTTATATATTAATTATTTTCTTATATAATTGTAAAAGAGATAATATTAATTTGGTTCTTCAAAATTGTGTGAAGATTTGGTTCTTCAAAATCGATATAAGCTATATCCAAGGATATCCCCGTCTTATCCCATCTCGATTTAGTATTTTTAGTGCTCGGTTCAGTTTTTTTTATCTAGTTCAGTTTTTTGCGTGTTTTGCCTTGCCCCCGCCGTGATCAAATAATTACATATGGATTTAGGGATTATGATTTAAGGGTTGGGATTTAAGGTTTAGGGGTTAGGAGTTAGGGGTTAATAGTTAGGGATTTAGGGTTTAGGATTTAAGGATTCAAGGGTCGAGTTAGGGTTTAGATTAATTAGTTTTTTTAATTTATATATATTAAATATGTTCGTATATAATTGTAAAAGAGATAATAATAAATTTAATATATTAAAATTTTGAGTATAGTTTATATTATTTAATAGATATATAATAGATACACTTTATGTATATTGAATGGCTAATTTAGGGTTTAAGGTTTATTTGAGATTTGTTAAATGATACAATTTTATACAATTAATTAATGCTTTTATATTTAAAAATATTTAATCTAAACCATTTGATATATTTGATATGGATATTTAGGTAATTATTTTTTAAAAGATTTATATAATTGATATGGATATATTTTGATATGGATATTTGATATATTATATCATTGTAAAAGATTTATAAAAGTTATAAAATTTAAAAAATTAAAAGTAATGTCTTAAATCTTATCAAAATTTTAAATAATATTATTTAAATAATATTAATAATGATATATCAATTAAAAATAATGTCTACAAGAATGTATGAAATTCATAAATCTATTAAAAAATTGAAAATTTATAAATATATAATATTATTTCAGAGACATATATATTTAAAAGTGAAATCATTAGCGGCGTTTGGTCAAAAATGCCGCAAAAAATATATTTAAAATTTAACCAAACGGCGCCGTTTCATTGACGAATTAAATATTAATGGTGTTTTGTATACAAACGCCACAAAAAATATATTAAGAATTTAACAAAACAGCACCGTTTTATTGATGAATTATATATTAGTGGCGTTTTTTATAAAAATGCCGAAAAAATACATTAAAAATTTAAAAAAATGGCGCTGTTGCATTGACTGTTTAAAGGAAAAGTTGTAAAATTAGTGGTGTTTTTCTATAAACGCCGCAAATGTTGAAATAGAAACTGGCCTCGTTTTAAACATAAATTGGTTTTTTTCTCCTGATTCCCGCTCCCAGCCCCAAATGCCCTATCTATCGAAATCCCTAATTATCAGTCAAAGCCAGAGAGATCACTGCTTTGTCGATTTCTTACCCCCGATTCCTTGGTTGCTTTTTTTACTTACAAGGAAAAGGTTCAGTGTTTGGGTTTCTTGCAAACTTACGTAACCCATATAGAGAAGACGAAGAAGGTGGCATTCGATTCTTGTTTTTGGTGAATTCGACTTTTAAGGTTCGATTTCTTTATTTTTCGTATAAAAAGTTTGGGTTTCACATAACCCACACAGAGAAGACGAAGAAGGTGGCATTTGGTTTCTGTTTTTATTACAATCGATATTCAAGGTTTGATTTCTTTATTTTGTGTATTTAATCTTTGGGTTTTCTTGTTCTTGGTCTTGGTCTTGCACCAAATGCACTTTCCTCAACTCTCCATCCCAAACCGCCGCTTGCAAAGTCTGTCTCTCACCTCCGTCACCGTCACCGTCTTCGCCATCTAAATAGGCTTGTAAAGCTTGCACTTTTTTGAACCTTTACAACAAATCCAACTGTGAAATATGTATTCAACTTCATTCCCCTTCATTCCCCTGATATCATTTGTTTTCAAGAGGTTACTCTGATGCTTTATGACCTTTTTCGTGGGTCTAACTGGTGGAAAGGGTACCGGTGCTCTATCTCGGACAACACGGTGAGTTTGAGAGCTTACTTTTGTATGCAGGTATGTTTTGATTGCCATAATTTTATGAAGCTTTTTATGCAAATGTGTATACTTACTATATTGTTTTGCAGTTAAGCAAATTGCCTGTGAAATCCTTAACAGTCTGAAACATATTGTATTGATGGAGGCCAAGATGAAAGAACTCTCTGATTTACTGAGTAAGGTTAGTTGGTTGCTTATATTGTGATGGTATGATTATAGTTCACTAACCCTGGTCCTAAGCACCTTGTATGGATGGCTATAGGTATCATTAGCTTCTCTATTGACGGGTCCTTCTCATTTCTATCTTCTTTCAATTATTTCTTTAAAAACAATATTTCTAAACTTTTTTTTGTCTACAATTCATTTATTGTTCAAAATTTTGAAGGGTTTGAGGAAGCAGCAAGCAATGGCCCCAAAAGGTATTTGGATTTGGATTTTAGCTTTTACTGATTTTGAATCACTTTCGCTCTCACTAAATATGAGTTAAGTTAACTTTAGTTTCATGGACGCAATTATGAACTTGATGATGTTTCTCATTTCCAATTCTTAATTTATAATTAATCATTTTCGAAGATTTCATTTGACATACTTTCTATATATAATTAACTGCAGTGACATAAGAAACTTTGAATAGCATATTTGATGTCTGGGGGTAGGATTAGGTGGTGATAATATTTTGCTCTCTTTTAAATATGGACAATATATGAAGGATGAGAAGAAAAGAAACCTAACCCAGATTGTGATTTTATCCTCCTCCTTTATCTGTATTGACTTTCACAAGTAGTAAACCTAGATTGTGTTTTTCTTTTCCGATGAAGATAAATATTCTGAGAATTTTCCTATTTGTTTCCGACGAGGAGGGCTTTAAATTTTTTTTTTTCAATATTGTAGAAGAGAGAAAAATTGAAAATATAGTGATAAAATAGTAGTAAAGGAAATGGGAAAAGGGAAAGGGGGAAGTAGTAATAATACTCTGTTACTTGTTTACTTCTCTTTCAATATATTCCTTATCTTTGCCTTTACTTTTTGCACTGTCTGCTTTTCTATTCGGTCATCGGCTTTTCTTCTTGTTGTGCATGCTAGCCTTTGTTTTCTTTTAGTTTTGGCTTGGTAGGGTTTCTTTTACTCTGACTTCATTCTAGTTCAACAGTGTTGTTTGTCTTTGGATATTTTTTTTCTTCGCAGGCATTTAAGTCTATAAAGCAGTAATAAAATGACGGCTAATGGTTGATATTGTTGGTGGTTTGAACAGTGAAGGGTTTGTCAAGGGTGGAATACTGAAAAACAAAAGGAATATAGTCAATGGCGTCAACTTCATTCGCCAAGCAGACTTTTGTGCCTATGAAGGAAGCAGTGTCTAGCTATACTCCATATCCACCTCCTCTTGCAAGATATGAAGATGTTGTAGCTAGTCCAAAGCTTTTAATAAGCTTAGACTAAAACCATATAGCGAGTGTCTAGCTATATCTAACTTAATGTGTTATCGAATTTGCATAAGTTTTAGTCTAAGGCTTTTACCATAAGTTTAGAGCCAGTGTCTAGCTAATTTTATCTAATTAACAGCCATATAGCGAGTAGTTGGAGTTTCTAGTTTTATAGTTTCTAATTCTAGTTTTATAGTTTCTAATTTTACCCGTCCCTTTAGCTCTGTCCCTGGTTGATTCCTATATTTTTGTCATCCAAATTATATTTTAAAGTATGGATCAGGATAAAAAAATTAACAATTAAAAGTGGAAAACAGTAGAAACTAAAATAATACATTAGAAATTATTAAATTATATTTGTTTACCCATTTTTGAAATTCTAATTTTTTTTTCAAATATTGAAAATTTTAATTTCAAAACATCAAAATCAATTAAATAGATTATTATTAATGATTTGCTTTCTTTGATCTCAGTTGGCACATGATAGAATCAGTTTGATTTTATGAATAAATAGGTAGCATATCTAATCTTATAGCATAAATTAATTTATTTATGTTCATCATAGTCCAAACAGAAATCAGCTTCACTTTCCGATTTTGATATAATCAGCTTTCACTTTCCGATGAAGATTATATTTTGATGATTAAAGAAATTGCTTGAGTTGTGCTGCTGCCCTTACTGGTAGTGATTTATTTTGCAGGTAATTTAGGGTGGCAGTACATGGTCAGTACAGTTTGACTGATATATATATATAAGAAAATTGTAGACATATATGGCGTTTTAGAACAGTAGAGATTTGCATTTTGTTTGAGTTTGGATTGTGAAGTAGAGATGATTGAGTGAGCTCATAATAATCCAAATTCCACATGCTCTTCGCTTTGCTTTGTTCGGCCTTTTATTATTTGATCCCTTATGAGGCCACTTTTTCGTATCCATGAAAGCTAAGTTCTCTCTTTCAATGTAACTAAAGTCTTCTTTGCTTTTTCTTATTTGTTCTTTTTTAATTTTATTTTTTTCACAGTTTTTTTTCTTGCTCTGCCTGTATTTATTTGCAACAAGAAAAGAGCGAAGAGGAAAAAAGAAATATTGGAAAAAAAAGTTGACAATCAAAGTTCAAAGATTTATAACAATAAAAATCCATTTTTCCAAGTTGGTTTTGGCACGTGGGTTTTAACGTTCGAGTTCTTCTATGAAGGTTAGACATGTGTTTTTCTTTTTCTTTTTTAAAATCTATTCTTTTGCATGTTTATATACGTTTCTTATCAACAGTTTATTAGTTAATGTAGTTTTTTCTCACTATTTTCTAGCTAATTTTTTTTTATTTGTAATAACTTTAATGAAATGGAGTGACATGTTTTCTTGATTGATTTCATTCAAATGTTGGCATCCACATGATTACTAGAAAATATAAATGTCAGTATTGACTTGAGCTTCATACTTAAGGGCTCTCGTTTCTTTTTTCTACTTGGAGATGTTAGTAAATCCTTTTGTTTTCACATGTTGGCATGCTAAACTAGTAGCACTATTATCTTAATTTTGCAGTCACTACTCAGAGGTAGGTTCTTGCATGAAAGACCTGTTGAAGAGGAGAGACCACCTTCAATGGCACTGAGTGAATTAAATCAATTAAGTCACTACTCAGAAGTAAAATATCCATTAGCCTGTTACTTTATCAGAATGTGTTATATTTCCTCAACAATGTCTAATTTGAGTTTATAGAAGCAGTAAACTCATGTAGTAAACAGTGGATGTAGTAAACCCATTTCAGTCTAATTGCAAAGGGTTTTTGAATTTACATTTTAGTCTATAAATTTTCAAGTTTATTACTATACATTTTGAACTTGTGCAATTTTTTTTTGCAATCAATTAGATGCACTATTTGAACTTGTAATTTTGCTATTCAAATATTAATATGATTTTTCAATATTTTGACAAAAAATTTAATTTATTATATGATTAAATACTATCTTTTTGACTAAAAGTATATATTTAATACTAATTAATTTTTGATATTAATAAGGTTTGATTTTAATATTTAATATTTTTAAATGGTTTTTAAAAGTTAGTGGCGTTTTTCTATAAAGACCGCCAAAGAACGGTATTTTTAGCGGCATTTGTAACCAAAGTGTCGCTAAAGGTCTTGAGCTATAGCGGTGTTTGTAGGAAAACTGCCGCTAAAGGTCTTGATCTATCGCGGCGTTTGTGGTAAAAGCGCCGCTAAAGGTCTTGAGCTATAGCAGCGTTTGTGTAAAAGCGCCCCTAAAGGTCCTGATCTATAGCGGCGTTTGTGGGAAAAGCGCCGCTAAAGATCATATCTATAGCGGCGTTGACAACAGCGGCGTTTTTTGTAGCGCTTTCAAAAACGCCGCAAACACTTTTAGCGATGTTAAAAAGCACCGCTAAAGGCATAAAAAAACGCCGCTAAAAACTTGTTTTGGTGTAGTGTTAGGACCTTTAATTGTTTAATTATTTACGAATGATTTTAAAAAGTTGTCTTCTAATATTATTCGATCAAATTTGGGTGTGCACAGAAAGTAAATTTCACCTTCTTTTTGTTGATCACTATGACAAAATTTTGTGTTCATAACTTTTATATTGAAGTAATCCATGTGTTTTTCCTACTGCATAAGTTATGTTTAATTATAGATAACTTGAAGAACATCGCATAAGACTTTTCCTTACTAATGTGCTATCCCTATTATTGTAAGGCAAGGTTCAAATAAACCTGGTAAGCATCGGTTGTTCTTGGAGGAAATAAATAGTGAAAATTTTGGTTAAATGTCTTAAGTTGTATCATTTTATATGTTGCTCGTATATCCCTTATACTTGAAATTTTCCAGCTTGATTGTATGTAATTGTGTTAACATTACTGACCATGGAGCTACTACCAATGTTGTTTGCTGCATTATTTCTACATTTATGTTGTCTTAATGTAATTTATAGATGTTGTCAAAATGTCTCTTAATGTGCATATTTATGTAGTCCAAATGGAATTTATAGATGTTGCCATAATGTCTCTTAATGCACATATTTTTGTTGTCAAAATGTGAATAATAGTTGTTGTTTCGATGTCCTAGATTGTGTATTTTAATGTTATCCAAACGTGAATACCAATTGTTGCCCTAGTGTATTAAAATGTTAATGAATTTGCCAGTGGTGTTGTTTAAATTTGAATTGGAGTTGATATAATGTTGCTTTTAGGTTTGAATTGTTGTGGAACCTTTTGGTACTAATATATTGTTTTATTCTCTTTTTCTGGTTTAGGGTTTGATGTTGAACAAAATACTTTAGGGGGAGATTTTGAAGGGGAAGCATCTAACTTAGATGATAGTTCATATAAAGCATATGAGTCATATGTTTCTTATTTTGATTCTTTTGAGTCTGATGGTGATAGGGTAGATGAACCAGAGGTTGAACTAGTAGGTGAAATGATACAGAAAGAGTTAGGCCACTTACTTGCTCAGATTTTTGGGGTTTAGGAGATGATTTTGATAGTAATAGTGATGAGGATTTGAATAATGACTAGAATTTTGATGAAGATGGGAATGAAAAGTACCCTCTATTAAATCCTCAAATTGATATGAGGAACCCTATATAGATAAAGGGTTTGGTTTTCCCTAGTAGAGACATTTGAAAAGATGCAATCAAATACTATAAGAGGATAAATAGCGTGGTAACCAAACTAACTAGGAATAACAAGCTGAGGGTGAAAGTAGTTTGTGTATCTGGTTGTCTATGGACATTGTGGGCATCCAAATTAAGTCCCAAGGATCCAATGGATGGCAGCTGGTAGATTAAGACCTTAGTCAACCACCATAATTGTGGCAAGGTAATGAAAGATAGGAATATTACTTCAAAGTTGATGGCTACACACTATTTACACAAATTTCAATTTGATCTCAATTATTCCTTAACATCTTTACAGAATGATATTAGGGTGGATTTTGGAACAATAGTGTCTTGGACTAAATGTATGAATGCTAATATTAGGGCCTTAGAACTAGTTCAAGGGAATCACAAATCCCAATATGCTAATATATATGATTTTTTACCTAAGTTAAGGGGAAGCAACCTTGGTACAACCATTTGTAAATTAGAATACAGGCTATTTCAGAGGCTTTATATATGCCTTGAAGCATGAAAATTAAGTTGCTTAATTGGTTGTAGGAGAATTATAGGGTTATATGGGTTTTAGCTAAAGGGATATTATGGTGGAGATTTTCTTTCTGCTGTTAGGGTTGATGTCAATGATTGTGTATATCCAGTGGCCTTTGCTGCTGTTAAGAGTGAAAACAAACAATTACGGTTTTGGTTCCTTGAGCTATTATAGATGGACTTGGAGATCAACAACTCCTACAATATATGCTTCATGTTCGACAAAAAAAAGGTACCTCAATCTATACCGTTCCTTGAACTGTTTATATAAAAATTGTTGTTTATCGTTTTTAACTGTTTTACAGGGTCTAATAGAAGCGATTTATGTGTTTTCCCTAATGCTAAAGTAAGAAATTGTGTCAAACATCTTTACAACAATTTCAAGAACATGGAAGGATTTAGAAACCAAGTTATGCGTCTTATTTACAAGAAAGTTGCTAAAGCATCTTTTCCAAGAGATTTTGAAGAAGCAATGTATGAAATGAGCTCACCATCAGAATCTGATGAGGCTTGGTTGCGTAATAAGGATCCAAGGTCTTGGTGTAATATCTCGATTTCGAGCCTAGTTAGAACAGTGGTTTCGGGACCACAAATTCGATGAGGAAAAAAATTGTAAAAAATTTATTTTATTATATTTTTATGGTCTAGAATTTCACAGAATGAATTTTTGAAAATTTCGTTCAAAAATTTTGACGTTTGGGCACTAAATTTAGTCAAAAGGACTAAATAGTAAAAAGTGAAAAAGTTTAGTTTTACATGTTAGATGTGTCCAATTGTTATGAAGTTTTAAATTGAAGGTCCTTAAATGGAAATTAGACCATTGGTTAAATTGTGGACAAAAATGTGTATGAGATAAGTGAAATAGGATATTTTTAAGTGAAGGGTATTTTAGTCATTTAGTAATAAAAAGAATTAAAAAGGGGAAAAGATGGAAAAATATGCTCATCTTCTTCATTTGGCCGAATTTAGCAAGGGGAAAGCTATAGTTAGGGTTTTCAAGCTTCCTAACTCCATAATAAAGAAGAATGAAATTCAGAGTTTAGACAAGGGAAAGAAAAAGGTTGAGGACTAAAGTGATAGATTTGATCATATTTTGTACTGAGGTAAGTTTATGGTAAATAAATGTGATATTTTGATATTTATTATTAATGCTGTTATTTTTCAGCAATTATGTATTTATTTCATGAAAATATTTAATGTTGACTCAAGTATGAGATGATAGAGAATCAGTGATAAAAGCCCCGTTGAAACATTGGGAATGTAATGGATACAAATGTCATGACATTAAGGGAATGAGGTCCCATGTAAGACCATGTCTGGGACATGGTGTTGGCACCGAGATAAGAGTTCCCATGGAAGACCATGTCTAGGACATGGCATTGGCACCGAGATGAGAGGTCCCCCATAAGACCATGTCTGGGACATGGCATGGGCACTGATATAAGAAACATCCCATGTAAGACCATATCTAGGATATGGCATTGGCAGTACAAGAAACATCTCATGTAAGACTATGTCTGGGACATAGCTTTGGCATCTTATATTCAGACAAGAGACCCAAGTATCCTTAGTATTCCAAGTGGTTTAATGGGCTAGTAAAGAGACGATGTTACATGAAAGTTTAGGTAAAAGCCTAATAGACAAGTTCAGGTGAGTTAATAAGATTAAGAGTATCTCAGTTATCAATTGAGAAAAGAAATTTCAGAAAGGAAGGAGTAAGTTATAATTATGAGTTGTTTAAGCAAGCAAGTAAGTAAGCATGTAAGAGAGTAAGTAAATATCTTAATGCTTAATGAAAATTTATGAATATAATTGTTTATGATAAATGTTGTTATTTATTTATTTGTAAACTTACTAAGCTTTATGCTCACTTTCTTTAATTTACTTCTTTCTTTTATAGTATCGCTAAGTGAGTTAAGGGATCATAAGAAAGTCGGAGTTCGTCTCACACTATCCACGGACATATCAGTATTATGTAATTTCGAAACGTATAAAGTTATGGCATGTATAGGGACTTAGTCATTTTGAGTGTGTTCATATTATATGGCTAATGATTTGCTATTAAAATGGCTAATTAAGAACATGTTTGGTATTATGGATGTTTAAATGTGGGTTAATACAAAGAAATTATAAAAGAGTAAAAATTTGCAATGGTTTAGTTTTCGGACAGCAACAGTGATGTGAATTTGAAAAATCATCAAAATTAGTAGAAATGTAATTAGAGAATGAATAAGATATATAATTAAATCTTATTGAGTCTATTTTCAAATGAAAGAAACAGTGCAGATAAAGGAATTTTATATTATGAGATATTAGAATTTTAGTGAGTCAGGGTTAGAATGGTTTCTGAAGTCCCCTATTTTGACTTTAGAAAATAATTAAAAATTGTATAGAAATAATTAGGAGTTATAATTTATATTTATTAATTCCTTAGTGAGTCTATTTTCAGTAGAAACAAGTGGAAGCACCATATGAAGTCTGTATAATGAGATATTTAATTTTTAGTGATGGGAGGTTAGGACTGTCAAACAGTGAAACAGGTGAGACTTTAACTAATAAACTGTACTAATTGACCAACCCAAAAATTCTGAAAATTTTATGATTAGAAGGTATATGAGTCTATTTTTAGGAAAAATTTACGGATCTAAATTTCAAGTTTTGTAACTTGATTTATAATTAATTTAGTGATTGTTGAACAGGTGGACAGTTTTATTGTGAATAAAGAAATAAATTATTTTGATTTGTTTAAGTAATCGAAAAATTTTTAATATTCCCGGTTTGGACCTGAATCATTTTCATTGCATGTTTTAGGGTCTTGAGCATCCTTTTTAGGGACATATTGAATGAACATGAGAGAATTAATTTTAAAAGCAAATTTTTATGCTCCAAATTAGTAAGTTATGTCAGATAACGCTTCTTACTCGATTCCGGCAACGGTCTCCGGTAAGAGGTGTTAGACTTGGTCAAGAGCCCACTTCTCAACCAGATGCAAGTTTGATTTGCTACTAAAAAACAACAGTGAATGTTTCAACAAGGTTAACATTTGTTTTTTAATCTATCTGTTTATCACTTCATGTTGTGTAACTGTTGGTGGAGCTATTTAAGGAATTTTTCTCCTTGCAGATCATTTTAGAAACCAGAGATAAATTTATCCTAACGATGTTGAAAATAATTAGAAGGAAAATCATGACTAGGTTGGTTTCCATGAGGGAGGTTTTTGAGAAGTATCCTTGACTTTTATGTCCAAGGATACAAAAGAAGTTGTCTGAAATTGTTATTCAATCCAATAAGTAAGTTTAGCTGACTCTTTTTTACTTAGCTTGAATTATGTTACTTGGATGCAAAAGTTTTAACTTTAAAATGTTACTTTGTTTATAGTGTGTAGCCAGTATATGCTGGAAATGAGAAGTATGAGGTAGACTATGAATTAGGCAACAAGTATGTTGTTGACCTCCCCAACTCCTCCTATTCATGCAGAAAATGGGACTTACCAAGAATCCCATGTAAGCATGTTATTTCTTGTATGCAACTACTTGTTCTGAACCCTAAAACTTATGTCAATATATGCTATACTGTCACCACCTAGTTGAATGTTTACAGTCACTTGATTAACCTTATTAAAGGTAATAGCCCTAAGACCTTAAACCTTTATGACATATTATTTCTATCTACAATGTGTTTGACATCTTTAATTTTTTTTTTGTATAGGTCTTATGTGATGGGAACAAGTGAGGGACATGGAACCCATTCTTCCTCCCATGATAGAAAGGCCCTCAAGAAGACCCAAAAACAAAGGAGAAAGGAAGTTGATGAAGCAAGAAATAGTTGACCAAAACTAAGCAAGACAAGACAACAAGCTAACTGTACCACATGTGGCAAACCAGGCCATAATGCAAGGACTTGCAAAGGGATTGTTACGGGAAACCAAATGGCAAATCAATTGATAACACTTCAATTGATAATACTTCAAGCCAACCACCCTTAACCCAAAAAAGCTCAAATCGTATAGCAAATTTTATGGCCAAATTACCTTTCAAAAGGAAGGATCCACTTGGTCAACGAATAATAGGCAGATGGATGCTAACTCAACAGATCAATGACTCCACTCCGACACAACTATCACAATCTGAAAAATGTCCAAGGATGGATCAAATGGTTTGAATGAATTGGATTTAATTTTGTTGCATAGTTAGGAATATATTTTGTTTGGGGAAATCTGTTTTTTTGAAAAAGACTATATCCTTTTGGAAAGGTTGTTGAACCATCTTAACAATAGTCAAGATGATACATTTTGTCTTAGTTTAGGGTCTACAAGCAATATGTTTTCTTGAAATGTTAAACTATTTAAATGATTATCTAAAATAAACTTCTATAGTCCTAGCTACTTGAGAAATGATTAAAAAATTCTCCATTTAGAGATAAAAACATCTAAAATAAATTGTTGTTTCCAATTCTCTTCACTCCATTTCTCATTTAGAGATAAAAACACTTTCAAGGACTATCAAAGGGCTACTTCATCAAATGGTGATGCTATCAAATGATTGCAGCAAAGGAATCAAATAGTTAAAAAACCAAATAAGCTGGTTTCACTTGGTTACAGGTACAAATTACACAAAACTGCTATAAATGCTATCTAATCAATGCTTTCCAACTTTTAGGGGTATAAAAGTTACAATATCCGACCAATCAATGTAGCTTCAAACATTGTTTTCAGTTCTCAATTCACATAAATTTTAAACGGGGAGTAAAATAGTAAATAGTATAGATAAAAAAATCAACACCCGATGAGATGACAGATACAATTATCAAGCAAAACAAGTTTAACTTAATTTTTTTTTCTTTTTCATCCAAAAGAAATACCAAAGCATAGAAATTTATCCCAATAAAATAACCATCCAAGCATGGAAGCATGGATCATCGTCGAATAGCCTTTCAGCTGCCAAACAATAGTATTTTCTTTGTTCTTTTGCAATAATCATTTTCTGCTCCAAAAATTCTATTCCAGTAAACCTGACAAAATAATAACATGAATTCATAGAAAAATATATAACATGGAAATGAAAAGGAAGCAATCGAACTTACCTGTCTTATCATCAGTTCCATTACTAGAAAGAATAGGTGGCGAAAAAGTTGGAACAAAAATTACATTCTTTTTTTCCAAATGTGAACTTAGATTCTATAATAAAGTAAATCAAAGGTTATTGTTTTTTCTAATTTTACAACCAAAAAGCAAAACAAAACAAAAGTGCAACTTTTAATTAATCAGTAATTAAGACTTGGAATGAGAAAAAGGAGCACCTGACTTGCCGAATGAGTGATGAAATCGATGTTGTAACCATTCTGGTTCAGAAAAAAAGCTACAACAAAGGCCTGGAATCACCAATAAAAAAAGTGAAACATAAAATTGTTTGCTTTACCATGGAAAATGAAACAATTATGAGCGAAAAAAAAATCAAACGAGCTCGAAAAAGTTGCATTTTTCTATTAAATTACAACAGTAAGGTAGACGTCTCCTTCGGTGCCGAAAGCCATGAAAACAATGATTCCTATGATGTATGGACAACAGCAAGAGGCAAGAATTGCCACATAGAAACTCCGGGATAACTGTAACACCCCAGAATTTGGGGTTAGAAGTTTTGTGATTTGTAAATAGGGTCAGTGGTTAGTTTGGGTATTTGAAGTCGTGTCTGTGTTTTAATGGCAGAATGGGTTTTCTAGTTTAGTGTCTTGTTGTGTGTTAGTGTACCTCTGGGTTCTGATTTCGAACTGTCATATGTGTGGTTTGGGGAAATAATTTTAATTTAGTTTTGTTTTAAAGTCCAAAATAACTATTTTAATTTTAATTATTTTTTTGGATAAAGCTTCCCAAAATCACTTTCACATTCCCTTGTTTCTCTCCCCACTCTCTCTTGTCAGTTTTTATTTTTCTTCTCTTCTTTTTATTTTTCTTCGGGTTTTAAAAATTATACATTTCTCTGCCATTAAGTTCTCCTATTTAATTTTCGTTGATGGTTTTTGGGTAGTTCAAGGTTTTGAGTAGAGGTAAGTGTTGTTCTTGGTTTTTGGTTGAGCAATTTTAGGTTTTTTATGTGTTACATTGGTATGGTGATGATATTGGTTTTTGTTTGTGTAATTGAGATTTCAGAATTGTGTTGAGGAGACGTTCCGATCTTCTTTCGTGTTTGGAATCGAGAATTTATGTGTGGGTTCGGTAACTCTTTCTTTTTGTTGTCGAAATTTTGATTTAGTTCAATAAAATTTGATATATTTGGTGTATCACTGAAAAATTACCATTCGAAGTGTCAATTGTAGTGATTTAGCTTGAAATATTATGGGTTTTTGGTGTGTTATTGGATTAACAGTGGTTGGGTAGCGTCTCGAGAGCAAAGTCACGTTCTACAGCTAGTTTTGGTGTGGTTTCTTGACCACATGGGTGGCCACACGGGCATGTGCACCAACATGGATGGTTCATACGGTCGTGTAGATTTGGGAATTAGGGTTTCTGGGCAGGATTAGGTGCCACACGGCCGTGTGGCTAATTTGAGAAAATTAGTCGATTTTCACACGGCCATCTCCCTTGGGTACAAGGGCGTGTGTGTTTGGGAATTTAGGGTTTTTGATGAATTTTGGTGCCACACGGCCTGGCCACACAGGCGTGTGAGATCTCCACACGGTCATGTCTCCTTTGCTCTTAATTTTTAGCACTTTTGGACAGTAAGTTACACGGGCTGCTCACACGGACGTGTTCCCCCTTCATACGGGCGTGTGTGGCCTTCACACGGGCGTGTGTGGCCTTCACACGGGCGTGTGTGGCCTTCACATAGGCGTGTAGACCCTCACACGGCCTGGGCACTTCCACACGGCCGTGTGGCCTTATGTCGCAAATTTGTGTACTGTGTCTATTTTTGACTTATTTGTGATCTTGTGTGTTCTGGCCCTCGGTTAGGTCTTAATAAGGGTTGTTGGGACTCTGTTTGGCTAGGACTTATGAGTTATTTATAATCGTTATATGAGTTATTTATAATCGTTACACTAGGATAATGATTTGTCATTGCGATGTTGCCTAATAATTCTGTATTGTGATACTTGATTTTGAATTTAGAGTGATTTGAATGTGTGCATTTCTGATTCTGTACTCTGTTTCTGTAAGTCTTTCTTCAAAAGGTGTTCATTTTTCCTTTGTATTAATCTTTTTGGGTTGAGTTGCGAAGAGAAGGGAGTCTGATCTGTTTTGGCAGTTTCAACTGTAATACATCTGTATAGCGGTTTACCGCATAGTACGACATATATGTCAGCTCTGCTACATATTAATATTTGAGTGGCTTAGTCCACATACTTGGTGTGTAGGGTTGGATGGGCCTTTCGAGGTCCTATGTGGTGTGCATGGTTGGATGAGCTTAATTAGCTCTTTTTGGGGTGTGATCGGGGGATGGAGAGGTGTTTGGCTAGATGGGTGGGATTACTTTCTGACTTGTTACATACCAATTGAATTTGTTTACATGTTGTTTGTCTGAACGTTGGGGTGCATGTACTATTTGGTATCAACTAAAGTACTTAGGGCCAGTTCTTCATTGCTTAAAAAAAGTACTTCTGACTCCAAAAGCACTTTTGAAAGAAAAGCTTTGAAGAACAAGCTGCTTTTGGCTGAAATTTTTAACCTTTCAGAAGTGCTTTTCAAAAGCACTTCTGAAAAGGAGTTGAAAAGGAAAAGTTAAAAATTTTAGCTTTTTCTCTCCCAAAAGCACTTTTGGTGCTTAATTACTTTTTCACCCCTCCAATAACATGGTATTTTTATTTTTTTTCTTGGTGCTTAATTACAATTGTGTTAAAATCATTAATGAAAAATAAAAAATATTTTTAAAATACTAATTACAAATATTTAATGGTTATATTTAAATGTTGAAATATTAACAACAAGTTATAATAATTTTTTTATATTCTTACTAAAATATAATAATATTAACTAACTTAAATATTATTTAAATGCACATTTGTTACTTGATAATAACATGTCTAAAACGGACATTTTATTTCTCAAAAGCACTTTTTGACAGCAATGCTAAATACTCAAATTTTAAACCAAACTTTTCAAAAGCATTTCTTAAAAGCAGTTTTCAAAATTAATGAAGAACTGGCCCTTAGTCTTGTGTGGGTAAGTACTGTGTGTGATTGGAACTTTGTAAATGCTGCTTGTGAATTTTGTATCCATATTTTGTATTTCTGATCGGTTGTTCGGGTAATGTTTTGAGAGCATTCTAGTTTGTTTCTTCGTCCTTTTGCTTCTTATGTTTAGATTCAAACTCACACTAAGCTCGTGTAGCTCACCCCCTCAGTTTCCCTTGCAGGTACATTTCTAAATTCTGACGTTGGACTTGATATGCGAAGGTCTCAAATAGTCTCGGTTAAAAATAAATTAACGGTTCTTTTTTTCAATTTCCATTTTGTTATACGGTCTTGAACAGTAAGGTTTTATAAAATCTGTGGTACAAGTTCAATTTTTTATTTTTCTCGTAAATCTTACTTTGTTCATAACTTAAACTTATCTATTTTATTTTCTGATTGAGATCCAAAAAATTAAATGTTCTTGGTTCGTAAAGGGATAAATATGTATGTAATTGAATTTGAGATAATTTGTTTGTAAAACTTTCCTACGATCACTTCGGTGATCAATGTAACCTCCAGAATTTGGTTTAACTTCTAGACTGGGTTTTGGGGCGTTACAATAACCAACAAAAGGCACAATTTCCCGGCAACAACTTAGTTTGGGGTAAAAAATGGAGTAAGAATAGCAATAGCTTGATGTATGAATCCTGGATGAAAACCTAATGACTTGCTGCTCAAGATTATCTTTCTCCGTCTTTAGCCTTTGCTTCTCATCACGAAGTTCATTCTTTTCAGCCTACAAATAGAACTTAGCTCATTATATACAAGAAGAAATGGATACTCAAGCCTGATACATGAGAGAGGCAAAGTAAGTGAAAGAAGGATTGAATTCAAGTTGCTCGACTCGAAAAAGAAAGATTTGGATGTGACCTGAAAAGAAAAAACCAAATAAATTTAGAAAATAAAAAAGGAAATAAAAAATAAGAAAAATTCAAAAAAGCAATAAAGGATAAATATTCAAAATAATAACTAAATAGAGAAAAGATATATTAAAGTAAAGTGAAAGATGGTACGATAAACCGATGGATATTATGGATAGAAGGATAAATGTCTAATTAAATCCCAACAAACTCAATTAATGACTCTAATCAACCCTCTAAGAAATAATCCTTGGCAATTGAAGGGTGAAGAATGAATTCTCGCGACTCCTTGAAGACAATCGAGAAGAAAACTACTTCTAAAACACAAGAAATCTTGCATAAAGAAACAAACTCCCAGAGTTGAAACTTTATTAATGAAAACCAAATTTTGTCCACTTAATAAATAATGAAGAGGCCTTTATATAGGCTAGCTAAATAAATCTAAATAAAATCTTAAGTATACTAGAACTCTAATTAACCTAAACAAGAAGTAGTTTTAAACTAAAATTTCATGTTGACATAAAACTCTTAAATAACTTAAAATAATTAATAAAAAAATTAAAATAATAAAATAATAAGAACTGATAAATGAAATATTTGGATAATATATAATAAAAATTAAGCCTAAAAATCGAACTCAATATGATTTAAACTCGAATTAAAAGTCTGAAACTTGTAATTCTCATCATAATCCCGTCTAAAAATTCTATCTGCGCAGTCTTCACTGAAATGGTCATAACTTGAGCTCTTGAACTTAAAATTGAGGGATTCAAAGTACGTTTCAAAGCTAAAAGATAGATCTTCGAATGCCATGAAGACATCTTAACCAAGAAATGCTTGGGTCCCATCCAAAAAGTCGTCTCAAGTTTGAGAATTTCCCAAACTTGAAAATTGGCAGCTTCAATGAATGAAATTTAATAAATTTCATCTCATCCGTCCATATGTCAAAACCAGTTGGAAATTTTAAGCAATATTGATGCATCTAAGAAATAAAACTCAGCTTATTGTATACAAGAAGAAATGGATTACTAAGCAAACCAAGTACGAAACCAAGCAAATTTCAAAAATTGTAAAATATAAAAACTAAAAATAAGCATATTAAACTACATGAACTAAATTCATAGGAACTAACAGTAAAAAAACCCCACATATTTCAACTATCTGATTTTTTTTTAAAATAACACATTTAATATGGGTATACTAAGGTAATCCTCTAAAATATACTGAAATATTTCAAAAATTGAATATGCTCATGTTCCACATGGCTACATCCAACACTTCTCAAATTTGGGTAACATAAATGACTACTATCTGATAGGAAACTAGTAGAAAGTATATCATGATAATGAAATTTATATAAACATAAATGAATCTCAAGCCTTACCATGAAAAAAATATGAATAGAAAAAGAAAGTTCTTTAACTATATTCTTGTCCAGTATAGGTAGGCATCTATCAGAGGTATGTTCAAGCTTTTTCAATCTTTTCCATGGATTTGAAGGACGGGTATGTTAGATATGGATGTCGAAAATATGTACTTTGACAATAACAAAAAATTAGAGCAATCAATAGTCATTGACCAAAAGTAATGGACTTGAAAATTTAGGGTGTTCATCCATAAGAAAATATATAAGACACAAAGAATCCTTTAGAACACAACAAAGGGGATAATTAAACCCAGAAACTGCACAACATTGGAAGATCTTTTGATTAGGCAAAGTCATAACAGAAAAAAACTATTTGTTTAGTTGAACATCAAATGAGTTAAGCGTCTTTGAGATGTTTCTAAATAAATTACATTTAAAAGGTAGTTTTCCACAAACAATGGCAGACAGGTCCATATTCATCATAAGCAACCAAAATTCCTAGTGAATTACCCCAGAGCATCATGCCCTTTTCCATCCATCGAACACCCATATCAGACCAATGAATTGCTTAGCTGTAGAAAACAACAAAATTACATCAGAGTTAGATGACGGTCGATATGTGACAATAGTAAATGAACGGCTTGGAAAGGAAAAGAGATCGTATAATTTGATAAACCAATCCTCTTTGAATTTCCAAACGATTCAGTGAATTCAACACTGCAGAAGCATGAAGAAAGGTTAATGAGCAGGTTTCAAGAACAGTGAGAAATATAACGTAGCCTAACTTGAAGGAGAAACTGGGGGCCTTGGTAGCTTGTCAACCACTTAGGGCATGTTTAGTTTGCTGTAATGGAATAGAGCTGTAATTGAATAGAGTTGTAATGGAATAGAGCTATAATAGAATAGAGCTGTAATAGGTATTCTTGTGTTTGGTTGAATGAAATGATGTTGTAATAGCATAAGGGAAAAAACTAAAATGACTAGAATACCCTTAGCAGAATTTTTTTAGGTAGATAATTATTGTAATTGTTATTAAATTTTAATAAGATTATTAATATAAATAATAAATAATTTAATCATATTTTAACATAATTATTATTAAATATAATTTAATAAAAAATATATAATTTAATAAAATTCTTAATTTAATTATTCTTATATGAATTTACTAAAATCATAATATATAATAATATAAAAATAATATATAATCTACTTTATTATTTTTAAACCGCAATACATATTTAATGTGCTAAAATATCATTAGTGAAATAAATAATTTAATTATTCTACAATAAAAAAATATTAGAAATAAATAACTTGAGAATTATATTTTGCATAAACATAACATTCATATATTAACAAAATGTTACATGATTTCATTAGTTTATAGATAAAATTACAGAATGTATACAAGGTTGCTCTTTCCATGTCATTCTTTTTTCTTAAAACTATAAAGATGTCAATAAAATAGTAACGTTACATTTTAACTCTCATAAAAATATATAATTTATCTTAGTCCCTGAAAAAGTTTCCAGCTTTGCCCTTGAATTGGACCTAAAATTTGAAATCTGATAAGTAGTTGAACTAGTTTCCTCAAAATAAAAATGCAAGGACTGAATTTTAAATTTGTGAATAATGCAGGGACATATGGCATATTTTAACCCGAAGAACAATGGGGGAAAAGGGGAAACAATGAGAACCCATTTTGTAAGTTAACATTAAGGTAACTTTACAGTATACAATGCTGAAATATCACTGTAACTATGGATCAATTATCTCAAAGAGTTGCAACGAGTTCAGCCATAGTTAAACCAGAAAGTCAAAGTGGTTTAGTCTATGCTATTTCACTTTTAACCTAAATATGGTACTAGTGATCCGAGTCTGGAATCAAACGCCCCCGGAAGTGACTTCTTCAGACAAGACCAGCCAGAAACACGAAGTTAGAAGTCCAGAAAAGAACAAAAGATTTATTGCTGGGATTTTAATTTACAACAGAGTTCCACAAGTAGTGGTTTGATCAGTTAATATAATAGACAAAATGCACTAGAGCCTGCAAATAGTAAATCAACAGACAAAAATGTTAAGTTTATTCAAATAATAATAATAGAGCGAGTACTTAAATAATAATAATGAGTTATCTTTAAAATTACATTGTATAAAAAGATTTTGAAATAATTTTAAAAAGATTTCATGGTCTCCAAATGAAAACTAGATAAAATAGCTTAACTTTGAAAGTCCGTTATGTAGAGGAAAGCTGTGCATCAATTACGACATCACAAGCTAATTTTTGTCTTAAATCTTTGTAATAGGCCTAATTTGCCCGGGCCCGATACAGATATTAAAAACCAATATAAAAGCAAAAATGTCCAAAATTCCAATTACAAAAAAACAAGCCCAAATTCCACTACCCTAATTACAAACCAGCTAACCCTAAACCCAAACCAAATCGGCCCAAATGGCCCAACATAGGCCCAAATCAGAAATTACAAGCCCAAAGCTAAGAAAACAAAAACCCTAGGGCATCTGCAAACCCCAGCCGCCGCACGTGGAAACCAGTTTCGTCTGCGTGCGCGTGCTAGCAGTCACGGTCCCTCCGCACGCACCAGGTGCGTCCTCCCTCCAGGCTAGCTGAGCACCATACACCTGCAACACACATACGAAAACGCAGCAAAGAGGTAGAAAATAGGGCAGAAATCGAGAGAAAATCAAAGAAAAATAGAGAAAATAAGAGGAAAAAAGAGGGATTCGACGAGAGATTTTTCTTTTTGTTTTCTGTAAAATCCGGCTATATAAAAAGCCATTCATTTTGTATTCGAGAGGGGAGAGGCATATTGTATCACAAACTCAATACACAGAAAAAAAGTTTTTGAGTTTCAAAAAGGTGATTTTTTGATTTGGTCTGATATTTGATTTTTATTTTTTCTATTTCGGTTTCCTTCGATTGGTTCTTACTTTAGAAACGAAAAATAAAAGAATGGAGCAAGAGAAACGAACCTGTTAGCCGGACCTGGCCTTCTCCGTCGTCATCGGAGCATAGGCTAGGTTGAGGAACCGTTCGTATGCCTTCGGTGGAATGGCGCAACCTTCACCTGATTCGCTTTAGGTTTTCAGAAAATGAAAGTATTTAGGGTTTGGCTTCTTAACGTGGACTCACACGACGACGTTTGGAGTCAGTGCAATGACTTCGATATGACACCGTTTAAAGGTCCAGACCCGCGTGTGTGACCCAACTCGGGGAGATTCCGCGCATTCTGACTTATGGGTTTATTTGCGCTAGGGGTCCCTTTATGTTTTGTTTAATTTCGATCTGATTTCCTTGTTTCTTTCTTAATCTGCACCACATATTTGTTTTTGTTTATACTTGGATCCCATTTTAAAACTACGTCGTTTTTATGTGTTAGGTTCTGCCTATTTATTTTTGCGTTTAATTGCTAATTTAGTCCCCGCAATATTAGGTCAGATTTCAATTTGGTGTATGTTGGTTTTATTTTTATTTTTATTTTATTTATTTTTAATATTAGATTTTAAATATATTAAATCCTATTTTGACATATATATCAAAAATTTTAGTATTATTTTAACATTTAGCTTTTGATGTTTTTTAAATTTTACTACTATTATTGTTTAAAATAACAAGTTATTATTTTATATTATTGGTTATACTATTTTAATTCGTCATGCAATAGCATTTTTTTTATATATACGTTTTTAGGAAAATGTTAATATATTATTATTTAATTTATTATTCATTAATATACATTTTTCATAATTTGATATAATTTACATGTATATTTTGATGTTTTATCTTTGTTTTTTTAATTTTATCCTTTTCATATATTATATATCAAATATTTACATAATAATATTTTTTTATATACCATTCTTCATATACGCATAAATTATTAATCATTTTAAAAATATGTGTTAGTACTAAGATATTAGATATTATTAAGATTATGGATTTCAAGAGTTTTAATATGTTTATGTACGTATTTTAATTCGATTTTACTTATATGTAATTCATTTTTTCTTTAAAAAGAAAAAAATTTACTTATTTATGAAATTTATATATTTATGTGTATGGTATATTTATATGGTTATGTTGTATACTATTTTTGTGAAATTAATAAATGTATATGAGTTGTTACGAATTCGTTTTAAAATATTGTTCTATAATGCTCTTATCATTTTTATGTCAAGTTTATTTTAAGTTCATGTATAATATAGGTTTGTTGCCCTTATGTATGTTGCATTGTTTATTTGTATTTTATTGATTCTTTGTAACTCATTAGTATTGATTTTAGTTTGTAAATTAGCTTTTCCTGATGTACAATATTATTTCGTTATCCATTCAAAAGACTACAAGTGTCAAAGTTATTTCATTCAAAAACTTTCAAAAACGTATTGAGTTCCAATTTTCCTCGTCGAATCTAAATAATCTAAATTTTCCAAACATACAAATTTCCAATAAAAACCCATTCTCGAGAATTCGACACATTGTATCCTAACGCATTGGATATGACATGTTATTTTCTCAAGACGAGGATTTTAAAAATAAAGGCAATGTTCGATTTTAGGAATTTTGTGAAAACGAACTCTAACTTAGTGGGTTTTGATTTTTTCATTTGACCCAGATAATCGGATATACTTCTCAAAATGCATAGATTTTAAAAGACGAGAGATGAATTTAATTTTGAGGATTTAAAATGTCGCACTCTAACTTACTGAATGTGACAATTTATTTTTTCGAAATAAGTGACCCTTACCATCCAATTCATTTTACTTAAATTTTCTTTTCAAAGGATTGAATTTAAAAATCTTTTCAAAATTTCGACATTAAGACATTAAAACAATCAATTCAGTACCAATTTTGGGCGTCACGGGAGTGCTAATCCTTCCTCGTGCATAACCGACTCCCGAACCTATTTTCTCAGATTTCGCAGACCAAAATTATTTTCAAGGTGAGCCGATCACACCTCAATAAAGGATCGGTGGCGACTCCCGTTTTCATTTTAAAAGTCGATCACCGTTTTTTTTAAATTTAAAAATGGTTTCGACAATCTTCATATATTTCCCCAAAGCAGTCTTCCATATCATTTGAAGAATCCCATTCAAGATATTGAATATGGCATGTGAAAAAACCAACTTATTTAATTAAAAGCACCAACATATACACTTCACATAGTACTTTTCACAAACACGAGTAAAACCAACTTGTCTCTTGTCACTGCAAACTTAGTAAAACCACAAAATAGAAGAAAAAGAAAAGTAGCTCAAAATCCAAATACGATCACAAAGAAACATTTCAATAATCTCTTGCCGAAACAGTTGCCGAATATACAAAACCAACATTGTTAGCAAGTCAAAATCTATGACCGAAATATATACAAGACGCCAACAAGACACATAAAGAACAGAGGGAATCGATTTAATAGATAACTATGGATTAGATATGAAATCATTAATAGTACTTGTCGTTTCTTAGAGCAACCAAACTTGCAACAACATCAGCTGAAAGAGCATATATTGGACCGTAGCTGTGAAGAAAGTACTCCTTGCCTAGGAGAAAGGATAATGGCTCATACCTGCATGTATTTAGTCAAATAATGCAATAAGATAAATCTTGTACAACATAGTTCACAAAAGAAAACTATGATGAACATTTCAAAACCTTAAAATTATATCCTCGTCACCCTTTATGTGCGCATACAAGAGACAAAACATAAATGTAAAATCCTACAGATGAATTAGAACATTCTACGCAACACATTTGCTCGCCAACAAAAGAAAACTATGGTTTTGTATGATCCTTACAAATGATCATGCAATTATAGCCAATAGACGTTAATAATTTCCTGAGTTTTTCTTAAAATTTGGTGATGTCAGTAGATGTCATTAAACTCTTTCCATTCACCTCCTAAATCAAATTGCCAATATAAAAAAAAGACCAAAAAAAGAGAAAAAGAACACTATATTTCTTCCATCAATTTACAGCAGAAGCACTCCTATCAACAAACCAAAAATGCTCACCAAAAATATGAACAGAAAAGGCAGTTAAAACAAATTTCGAAACCATAGATTAATATAGTAAATACTACAACAATACTAACCATGCTTGCCTGCCTTACATCAACTACAGCTTAGCTGACATCAAATGACTCGACCAATCTCACAACCCATGCTTGCCTGCCTGCCTGCCTCTTCAAAACATATGGATTTTTTTTCCTTTTTCCCTTTTCCAATTTAGCTTCTTTACTAGTGGCTTGTATTTAAAGCCTATATACTTACAGGTAAGAAGGTTTTTAGATGTTACTCACCCTCAAAATTCTACTTTTGTTTGGTCCAAAATTGCTGAGCTGATGTATGGTTCATGTTACAAAGATGCAAACAAACCATCAACAAAAAAGAAGACCATTTTTTTATCATCCGTCTTTATGAAATGAAAACATTCTTGTCTTATATAACCATAACTGTAACCATACTTTGTGCTTAAGTTTTGATTTCTTTACAATAATTAAACATAAAAGAAAAAGAAGCAGTAATTTAATAGTATTACCTTAAAGTCTTGGGCAATTTCACGAACGAGCGTTTAGAAAGGCAATTTCCTGATAAGGAGTTCTCAGTACTTTGCTGGTACTTCTGGATTTCACTGCATCAATTTGTGTAAACAAGAATAAGAAAACGTGACAGAAAGGGGAAAAGAAAAGTTGAGCAGAAAACATTTCAACCGAACTTACAATATTTGGGGAGATGAAGATGAAAAAACTTTAACTAAAATGAATAGGAAAAAAAGAGAAAAAGAAAATGTAGGAGATGAAGATGAAGGGCGAATGGATGCTTGATTTGGGGAGGAAGAGAAATCTGGAGTGAATTTTGGGAAGAAGAGAGGCAGGCTATTTTGGTCTAAAAACCTAAACGGTAGGGTGGTGAATAGGTATTCAGACCCCAACCCCTGTAGCAATTCCATGAGCTGAGGGAATGCCCCTGTAATAGCAATTCCGTGGAATCACCTAAACGGTGAACCAAATGGCTGCTTTACTGTAGCGCGCAGAATTAGGGTGGAATGTAATAGCAATTCCATCCAACCAAACGTGGTGTTTGTCCATTGTTAAACATAATGATAAAATATAAGGCTAAACAGATAACAAACTGGAAGCAAAACTACAAAAGTTCTAAAAAGATCATTACTTTTGAGTACTATAATGTTAGAAAAATCCTTCCTTAGAATTTTTGCCCACTTGAATGCTGAGCTAATCTAACATGATGTTTACAACTAGTAATGAATTCCATGCCACTTTAAAGTTCATAAGCAATGAAGAAAAAGGGAGAAAAGAGGAACCTAAGAGGAGTAGAACAAGTAAGGGAGGGAGATGACCAGATTAGGGTAGAAGGGTTAAGTGAGGGAATATGAATGTCATCTAACAAACCATAATCATAAAAAATCCAAGCATTGGTATTGTCAGAGGAGACTAGGGCTTAGTTTGGATGGGCGGTGTGTTTAGCTCCGGTGAGGTTAAAAACAGCGGTGGTAGTGAGATTAGTTACTGTAGCGGTGAGATTGGATACTGTAGCGGTGAGATTAGAAACAATGGTGGAGTGTGTGTTTGGATTCAAACGCAGCTGTAGCGGTGAGGTGAAAATAGAAAATGACTTTTAAGGACATTAGATTAAAAATGATATATAGTAGAAGTTTTTTAAATTATTTAACAATTACAAAATTAATAAATGATTAAAAATTATTACAATTATATTTATTTTTAATAATAAATAACTAAAAATGAATTAAAACTAGAGACAAATTCAAAAATTTATTTTATTTAATATTTCAAAATTAATCATATATTTAATTATAAGGGCTCAATTCATTATTGAAAGATTATTGAAATTATTGAGCCTTTAGAAAAATAAAACATTATTGAAAGATAAAATAATAAAGCAAATTTAGAATAAGGGTCTTAATGCATGCTATTTCAAATGTTTGTCATCAGTAACTCAATACAAGACATTGCTAGCACCAAATAACTTTAAAACTAAAACCAATTGTTGGCTAGTAACTGAAATAGCCTATGGCCACCATGTAGAACGTGCAATGTTGAGCCTTGAGCTGGTCATCAATGCTAAAGGGAAGAGTTAAGAATCACATCTGTTGGGGTTTTGACAGCAGAGGAAGAAAACAGAAGCAAGTAACCCGGATGATGTAAAGATTAACTTCATTACTTGAATAAGCAATATGCAAGAAAACAGAAGCATTTATGTTACAATGAAATATGGCGGTTAACTAATGTATAACTGCTCCCACTAATACATGACTAAAGCCTAGATAAAATTACAAACAAAATGTAGCTGACATACTGGCTATAACATCAAACATAAATCAACAACTACTCCTACTAACTTTAAGTATAAATTACATTGCAATTAAATCAAGTTACAAATGAACAAAATAAACAAAATGCTGCTGCTTATCTGGTTCAGCTTGGATGATGGTCTGCATGCTGGTTTGCTGCTGGTTTCTTGTTGCATTGCAGGCCAAAGTTCAACAACGTCCTGTACTTTGCTTACTAACAAAGTAGTGCATATTGCAGGCCAAAGTCAATACAACTATGAACTTACAATGAAAAATATAACACCATTTTTCAGAGTAAATTTATGCCAAATGCTAATTGTTTATTGAAAATATTGAACCCTGATGAACACAAAACAGATGGCATTAGCATCAGAAATTAATGCACCAATGGTTCTAGCAAAGCAACAAAAAGAAAGCAATGGATATTTTATAAACTTAAAAGTGATAGAAAGACCATCCACCTGTAAACTAACAAATTAATGAACGTGAAACCAAAAGTGTCCATAGGATACAACACAACGCATTCTGCTCATATCAGACAATGTCTACATGCAAACTGACTACATAAAGCTTGAGGATAAAAATATTGAGATGGATTGGAAATATAACAACCAACAAAGCAGGGTAGCTGGATTAAAATTGCAGAAAGTTGACAACCTCTGCAGTGAGAGAAACAGGAGCAAATCGACGAAGTTGCTTTTGTAGTATTAGACTGCGTGCTTCATTGTTCTCTTTGTACCTTTAAGCAAGTATTTGAACCGTTAACCACAACATGAAATGTCAACATGAATATAACATCTAGATTAATTTGACAATTATTTTGTTCAACAACATGGTCGTAGTTACTCAGCTTAACTTTTTGTAATTATATCAAAGAGAAGACCATATTGTTTATTTACATCATAAGGAACATATTTAGGATCTGCTTCAGCTAGGTGACTTCTATATTCCCCAAAAGAAATGTATTTTACATCAGAGACTTCGGTATCCTATCATAAAAAAACCTAATAAAAAACATTCACATTTTCAGGTAGTTTTGTAGCGGGACAAATCACTTATCAGTATTCCCTGTTTACCATTCACCATTCACATTTTCAAAGCATGACTTTCATATATAATTGTAAAGAAAATGTATAATGAACCATTCACTAAGCACCAGGCACAATCAATAGCCTTAAATTCTGAGACTAAAACCAACTTAAAAGGAGGACAATCATGGTAAAGATGAAAGTTTAGAAGGATGAATCTCATCCATAGAATGAATACCAGAGAGCTATATTGATATACTTCAGATTCAGGATTCTGCAGCAAATCCATGCAAGCCTATTAGGTTCAAAAACAAACCATAAAAAATGGATTTTCTAAACAAATAAATGTGATCAAACATTATAGACTTTTAGCCTTCTCATTTGTCTTTGTGCAAGATGTTTCTCTTTCAAAAAAAAAACCCTTAAAAGAGGCACCAAAAGTTGAATTGCACTTATGCTTTGGCAGTCCAATATTTTTTGGAAAATTTTAGAGAGAGAAAGAGACAGAGTTGTTCAACTTGTTTCCATAAATTCGTCACCGACAATGGCATTTTTCTTTCAGTGCTCGCTTTAGATCAGAAAGGGAACTTCCAATCAAATAAGAGTAAAAAGTTTACAACATGAAAACAGACTGAAATACAACCAAGAGTGGAAGGGCTTAAGATCTAGAGTTGAATTCCACTTGTTCATTCAGTACAAGCAATGTTTAAACTTAAGATGATAAACCATACCCACACCAGATGTTTCATTGTAGTCAACTTTGTCACTACTGTAGACAGGTTTGGAATATCAAGAAAATTAATCCATACTCCACCAGAAAACCAGTAGAAAACAAAATCCATGAAATTTTGAATGATAATTCCGACTGTTATTGACTATTGTTCATCTCAACAATTTTTGGACAAAGAAAGTACTTTGATATGGAAAACAAATACAGAATTTTGCATATTATATATAATCAAATAACATTGAATGGGTTGAAATTTTCAACTCAGAATATCTGTTAGGAAACTATCAATTAGATATTTAAAAGAAATGTATTAACCAAATCTAGCAAGTATATAAAACAACAGAAAGTAGCAATGATAAACAAGAACATGGGGAGAATATCTGTGCATGGCACACATGGAAAGATTAAAGACCAAACAATTTTTTCAAATGCCCTATGAAAGAAGCAGCACTGAAGACTTGTGAAATTGGATTCACTTACTGTGCTGTTATTAGCGATGAGTCACCAGCAGATATATGGCCAGCACTGGAGATATCCCACAACCCTGGCCACGAGTCCTTGCAGTCTGCACGTTTTTGGAGAAGTAATTCTTGTGTCCTTTCGGCAAAATTCCAGACATGGACTGCTTTATGGTAATCCCCATCTCGATGGACATCTCCCCTGCAAAGAGATCACAATGAGTTACATATCAAGAAACTACCATTATAGAGAAATGCTAGTACAGAAATCATAAGCAACCTCTAACACACAATAATACTCCAAATGAAATATTTTATATCAAATGTATGCCTCCCTAGCTCTAGCTTGCAAGTTTTCCATTCCCAGTTCCAATTTCAAGGACCATAAGCAGCCTCCCCCCCAACTCATACACACACTTGAAAACTTTTAGTTCTATAATCCAGATTTGAGTACCAAAAAAATTAAGGGTTCATTGAAAGAAATTACAAACCAAATCAACAAATGAAGCTATTACTACCATTTTCAAGGAACTAGCTTAACTAATCTCAAAGGTTCTATCAAACCCAATTTACAGAAGCTGCAAATAACAAGTATAGCTTAAATGAAATTGTCCTATAATTTTCCAATTTGATAACTGCAAAAACATGTTTTCTGCTAAGAGTGAGCAACAGGCAGTATAGAAAATAAATAAAAGAACCTGTTGTAAAGTAATCCTTTATGTTGAAAGATCAAAAACAGATAATCCAGAAATGGACAAGAATGAAGGGACGTGCCTGGGCTTGGAAACGTCGATTTTTTACCGATTTTAGTGAGAATGTCGAGATACTCTACTTGTTCAACGTAAGGCTCTGCCATTGTTTCTTTCGGTGAATCGGACTTTGTCTTCGTTGACGAATTTGGTAAATTGCGTGCTTCTTTATTTATAGCTGAAGACAGATTATGCTGAGAAGAGAAGATGAAGAACGGAAGAAGAAAAAGGAATGAAGAATGAAAGAGAAGAAGCCTTACCTGGATGAAAGAGGAACCGGAAGAGGTCATTGACCAAACTGATTTGCAACCCAAAGGGAAGGGGAAAGGGGAGAAGAAGGGTAACCAAACATCAGAAAAGCTTGAAGAATGCATCTGAAGAATATATGGGTAAAAGAGGAAAAGAAAAAGCAATTGAAGTTGAGAAATTTTTACTGGAACAAAAGGCTCCAGTCTGAAATTAAGGCTCCGGTGAGGTGAAATGCATTTTCAACGCATTGAAAAATGCTTTCCAAACAGCCTGGCGTTTGCTAACGTTTCAGTTGTAATTTTTTAGCCTAAAAAAGAAAACGTACTGAGATCCAGTTGCATCCAAAGGGGCCCTAGGTCCTTCGTACTCGGTTGCCGTCAGGATATCTTTTTTCCCGGCAAGGATTTAGTTATGCCAGACACAGGAAGATGTTTGATGCAAAAAGTGAAGAAAACAAAACAAAAGAGGAGAGAGAGAGAGAGAGAGAGAGATTGGAGATATGGAACGAGTGATTTTCGTTTATTTAGGGGAATTTGTGTGGGAAGAATGTCATGGTGAGGAAAGGTGGGGAATACTAATTTGTGAGAAAGTCGCTCCTTATTTTTTTCCAAATTTATTTAATTAAAAATTTATTCTCATCTCAGTTTGAATATTTAAGGTGTTATTTAAAACTCATTTGATCTATTATGTAGGATTATCGTTAGGGAAGTAACATAGTTCAAGGCAGAGTGGCACTTTGTAAGAAAATAAAAAAATAAGTAACTAAAACATAATATTTCAAACATAAATAACTAAAATTTAATATGAAGCAAACAAAAATAACTATTTTTATAATTTATTTTATAAAATAAGTTATTATTTATGAATAAATAAATAAGTTAAGTGATAAGCCCATTGGATTAAGCTTAGTTAACGGGCTTTTATATATTAGATGTCAAACGATGGACACTAAGGTTTGATATTTTTAGTGCGACTATTTTATTTAGATTAATATTTTATTTATATTTTTCAGAATATATATTTTTATATTAAAAAATTATGTTGAAATGACGCATCTTAAATAGTAGTGTCATGTAAAGACTTAACAGGTATTATAATTCCAACACAACCTTTGAAAATACCGCCTTGTTTGGTTAAAAGATAAAAGAATTAGCACAACACCTGATATTTTATCTATCATGTGATTGATTTGTAAAAACACGAGTATTAAAAGTTAAGCTCAGTCGAAGTCAGCTAACCTAGATGTTTTACTTTTGATTTTTTTCCCAAGATATTGACTCATTGAGTCCTATCGAAAAGAAATTAGAGAAGTGGATTCCATCCATACTAATACCAAGTTTGTTTTGAATTGCTTTGTAGATGGACTTCGTTAAAATGGGGCTTTCTCATGATCTTGCTTGGCTCTTTAATGTTCATTTTTTTTGCTCCTTTCATGGATGTGTGATGTATTTTTTTGGCTCACTGATCTTTCTAGCTCACTGCCTTCGTGTATTCTTTTCTTGAGCATGTGTGGTATTGTGACTCATCTACGGTGTTCACATTTCTTGCTCGTTGGTTTGTGTTTTTATTTGAACTTTTGTTTTTAATTTATAATAAAATCATTTGATTGAGCTAGAGGTGATCATGGACCAGGTTGGGCCGGTTTCGGGCCGGACATAGACATTTTCTAGGCCCGGACCGGCCCGAAATATGGGCCTAAAATTTTATCCAAGCCTGATCCGAAAGAAAATTGCTAAGCTTGAGCCCGATCCGGCCTGGCCCGGCCCATATTAAATTTTACAACACCAAAATAGCATATTTTAAAAAGAAAATAGCATATTAAAATTTAAAAAATATATATTTATTTAATAAATAATTCAGGTCGGGCCTGGCCGGGCAGGGCAAAAAAGATTTACTTGAGGCCCGACCCGTTTTTTAAATGGGCCTCATTTTTTTGCCTAAACCCATATTTCGAGACTATATTTTTACCCGAATCCTCCTATTTTTCGGGCAGGTCGTCGGGCCGGGCCGGGTAGCCCAACCCATGATCACCTCTAGATTAAGCAAAAATGAGACTTTTTTTTTCAGAATTTACTTTTATTACGGGTAAAATAGATATTTAATAAAATAATACTTACGTTTTATTTGTCTAATACTATAACAAACAGAGTAAAATATTTAATTACATGCCTTTTAATTTATCTACCAAACATTAGACTATTTATTAGTTGTGTTAGTACATTAATAAATATATATTAAAAAAAGTTTTTTCTCGTGTTATTATACCATTAATTAAATGCGAATAATGTTATTTAATACAATTTATGTCAATAGTTATGCTGTAAAAAGACATGATATTTAATGAAAAATATCATGTAATGACGCAATTTGGGGCGATAGTTAACTATTTAAGAAACTTATCATTATAAATAAATTTACTACTTTGAGTGGATATTTTAAAACTTTATTATACCCTAAAAGCATAAAAAACTTTAAAATACATGTGTCACACCTCAAAAATTTATTATGATTATTTATCGTAGGTATATGTAATTTTATAACAAGAATCTCACCTAGTGTTCAAATGGGATGAACGGAGATGACAAGGATGAAAGAAACCGGAGAAAGGGGGAGTTTTTCTCTTCCAAATTGTTGCTTCTGATTTTTACAAGGGAAATGGGGAAACTTCTCCTATTTGCATCTCATAATATGATATATAAGCTCCCATTAAAGCCTCCACATCCAATAGCTCATATTTAGTCAATAGTCAAATTATTTAAGGCTATAAATAATTCTTCAAAATTGCAAGACTTCACCTAATTAAGGGTTAAGATTACAAATGAAATTTTAAATCCAATAATCTAGATTAGCTTTTACACCCACTTTCTTGTGAAATTACCACTTCGCCATTAATGAATTTCAAGGGTCGATATTAGAGGTGTTCATTGGCCGGGCAACCCGACCCGGCCCGATGCCCGCCCGAAATATGGGAGGGTTCAGGTAAAAATATAGGCCTGAAATATGGGTTTGGGCAAAAAACGAGGCCCATTTTCGAGCCTCGAGCACCATTTTTTTGGCCCGAGCCTGGCCCGAATATAATAAATATATTTTTTTTATTTTTTTTTATTTTAAAATATTTTTAAAATACTTTTTTTTGTTTTTAAAATAAATTTTTGGTGTTTATTAAAAAATGGGCCGGGCTCGGGCTTAGGAATTTCCCCCGGGCCGGGCTTGAACAAAATTTCAGGCCCATATTTCGGGCCAGGCCGGGCCCGGGACTAGGACGCGGGCCGAAACTTTTTTTACGCCAGGCCCGGCCCGACCCATGAACACCTCTAGTCGATATTAAATCACAAGATTTAATCCAAAAACTCTTATCAATTATTATTATCACTTCATAAATCCTTCTACCATCCTTTTCATGGCATAATTACACTTTTAATCCCTATAGTTTTCACTTTTATTCATCTTAACTCATTCCTTAATTTTGAAATTTCAAATGCTAATATATCTACTCTATGTCTCGTTTATACAAAACAATAATTATTAAACCAAAATTTTCTTCTTATAGTAATTTTGCATTATGAACCTCGTGTTTTCTCTAAATCTTAATTTATTTTTTTTCGAAATTTTAAATTCATTTATCTTTACGAACTTTCTTTCCCAAATATCTTATTAATTCCTTAAGAAAAATTCATTTAACAAACTTGTTTTGTATTTTCTCAAAAACTCCTCTATATACACTCTTAGAAAAAATGTATTGTACTAAAATTTTAGGGTGTTACAAGTATCGTGAATTCTTTTTATCGTACAAATATTTGCACAAGCATAGATTGAGTCTATTCATGTTATTTTTTTCCCATATCCTCACTAATATTTGGGATATTATGTAACACCCTAAACCCGGCCTAGACATTATAACCAGATCTGGAGACGCTATCATGATTCTCTTTGAAAACCTAGAAATTATTTAGGCTTGTAGAAATAACGCCAGATTTTAACGAAAACTATTTCAGATTATTTTAAGTGAAAATATCCTTCTTATTTAATTTGTTAATTTTGTTGACTAAATTTATATTTACAAAATGCTCTTGTTTGCTGCGGAAGTCTTAGTTAAAATCAGTTTGAAAAACACGAGTCATATTTTGAAAATCCAATGTTTTGTTGATTGTGAAATTTTGATTTAAGAACGATAAATGGTTTAAAACATCAAATGAAAGTCCAAAACCAAATAGTCCCAAAATGTTCAAAACAGTCCAACAAAAGAAAAACAAAGTAAACCAGATTTTAAAATAGCATAGTTAACAAAAGAAAATGTTTAACTGAGCTCTCATTGCACCGATCTATCCTAAGTTTGGAGGTTACCTGAAAGTAAACAAACAGAGGTGAGCTTTTGAGCTCAGTGTGTAACTTATATAAACAAAAAAAACATAACCACATATTTTAATTTCGGACATGCTTTCAAATATCATTCTGACATACTTTATAATAAAGCAAAAATAGAACATATCATATGCAGAATCACAATCTTTCCCCCATTTGCTACACACCATCTCTGTCCATCCCTACACACCATATAGGGTATTAATTACCCATCCAGCCCTACACACCACTTAGTGATTGTATGTCACTTTTCAGAATATTTGCAGTCTAGCTGCCAGATCATTAGGTGTTAATCCACCAGAAATAGATATATGTGTGGTTGAGCCACCAGATATGGCAGATAGATTAAACTGCCCACACTTCCTCCATAACCATATTTCCCATCCCAATGCACATGCATAACTAACATATGTTAGAAATGTATATGACATACATGCATTTATAAAAGATGTAGATCAAACTTATCATAATACATGTCATACTTATCATAACACAGTTCATACTTATCATAATACAGATCATATTGAGCATATCAAATATTAGTCATGCATAAATAAATCGAATTTAATACAAACAGAACATCAGAAATCATGCATTATCACCTAGTTTGTATCATATGGACACTGCAGGAGGCCCACATTCAATTCATACAACGAATGCAGCTCTAGGGAAAAATTTTAGAATTTGGGACTACACGGCCAAATTGACCCAGACCGTGTGGCATACTGTCACACAATTGTGTGTCACATACGGCCTGGCACATAGTCGTTTGGTATCAACAATTCCAAAATTCAGCTTTCATCGTTTTCTTGGGTTTTCATTACACACCTGATCTGATTTTGATGTAAATGCAACCATGAGACTTCCAAAACCTAAAAATGTCATTCAATCGATCAATTTAGCAATGTAAAACTAATTCTCAAGAACTTATTTGGTCATAGATGCTAAAATACACATGACTAAACCGAAAATTAACCTTTCGAGTGTTCAATCACTTACCCAAGCGATCTCAACAGTTCTCCAAAACACCCAAATCATTTGTAACACGTCGTTCACCTCAGCAACTTCTCCTACTAGAACACAAAACGATTAACCCAAAGACTCTACTTCGAAATAACCACAATAAGATTCACAAATAACACAAAATCTTACTGAACCACTATGCATATTGAGAATGGTACCCAACACAGGAGTAACCACGAAGAAACCAAAAGAAAGATTGAAGAAAAAACTTGAAAAAGAAAGAACAAAGAAGAAAAAGAACAAAACCTCCTGATTGAAAAAAAACGTGAAAAAGCAAAAAGAAAATTTTTGGGGAAAATGAGATAATGGACGATTGAGTGGGTGAGTAATTTGGAGAGGGATTTTCTCAAAAAAATAAAATAAAATAAAATAGATTTAAAATAAATAATCCTAACTTAATAGATTTCCTATTACTTATCGACTAACCAAAGTTTGACTTTAATCCAAACAGCAACCACATGGGCGACACACTAAGGAACTAGCAAAAATAATTCTATTTTGCTCCTATAAAGGTTTGAACACAAAGCCATAGGGTAAGCTAACACCTTACCACTAAACCAGCAAGCTCATTTTGTCACAAGTTTAATGAAATTAATATTTAAGCCAAATAAATAGATATATGGCTAGGAGCAAAAATAACAAAATTTTCCAAGAGTGAGATTTGAATCCATGACCTCAAACACCCAATCAAAACATTTAACCACTAATGTAGATATTTAGTTATGGTAAAATTTTGCAAATTTAAAATTTAAAATTTTGAGGCATTACAACTCTCCACCTAAATGAAATTTCAGCCTCGAAATTTTACCTGATTTAAACAGATGCGAGTATTGTTGTCGAATTGACTCGAATCTCAGTGCCATGATTCTTCTACAGAACCTTAACCGAAGGAATGGTATTCCTCCTTAAGACCTTAACGTCTCAATCCAGAATCTAAATCAGTTCTTCCTCGAAGGTAAAATCTGGTATTACCTCAATCTCCTCAACCGATACAATATGAGATAGGTTAGACTGATACCACATCAACATAAAGACATATAACACATCATGAATATAATTTAACACTGAAGGTAGCTCTAACTGATAAGCGATCGATCCAACACATTTCAAAATCTGATATGGCCCAATGAACCTAGGGTTCAACTTGCCTTTATGTCTGAACCGAAGAACTTTCTTCAATGGAGATATCTTAAGAAAGACTTGGTCACCTACAGAAAAAACTCGATATCTTTCATCTTCATATCCGAATATGACTTATGTCTATCACAAACTACCTTAAGACGATCCCGAATCAGTCTAAAATTGTCCTCAGTCTTATAACCCAACGCAGGACCCAAAATTTGCCTCCTACCCAACTCAGCCCAACTGAAAAGTGCACGACACTTACAACCATACAAAGCTTCATAAGGTGCCATCTGAAAATTGGGCTGAAAGTTGTTATTATAAGCGAACCTAGCCAGTGGCAAAAACTCATCCCAGCTACCTCAGAAGTCGATTACACAACTCCGTAACATATCCTCTAGAATCTGAATCTCTCTCAGATTTCCCATCAGTTTGAGGATGGAACTAAGTACTAAAGTCCAACCGAGTACCTAGAGCCTCATGAAGTTTCTTCCAAAACCGAGAAGTGAAACAAGGGTCCCTATTAGAGTAGTCGAGACTGGAACCCCATGTAGTCAAACGATATCGAAAATGTATAGCTTAGCCAGTTTTTGCAGAGAATAGTCAGTCCAAACCCAAAGGAAGTGAGCAGACTTGGTCAAACGATCCACGATGACCCAAACAGAATCCTTTGTAGTGGGTGTTAAGGGCAACCCACTAACGAAGTTCATAGTCACGTTTCTATTTCTAAATGGTAATCTTAACAGATTGAAGCAAACCCAAAGGCAGTTGGTGCTTAGCCTTAACTTGTTGGCACGTCAAACAATGAGAGACGAAGTCAGTTATCTCACGTTTCAAATTGGGCCACTAGTATAACTCCTGAAGATCCCGATACATCTTATTTTCGTCGGTGTGCATAACATAGGGGCTACTATACGCTTTCTGCGGAATAGATTACCTCAACTTAGAATCGTTAGGCACACAAACCTGTCATTGGAAACATAGAACCCCATCATTATTCAGCCCAAAATCAGAAGTACTACCTTCCTCAACTTGATAAAACTACAGAATAAGAGAACCATCTACTAACTGTTTAACCTAAATCTGATCAATCTAAGCCAGTTTAGCTTACAACTCGGCTAATAAGCTTCCATCGTCAAACAGACTTAAGCGAGAAAACATCGCCCTCAAATCAAACATTGACCTATGACTAAGAGCATTGGCCACAACATTGGCCTTACTAGGATGATACTCAATAATGCAGGCATAGTCCTCAAACAACTCAACCCATCTACATTGCCTAAGATTCAAATCCTTTTGAGTAAGGGGTACTTGAGGTTATTGTGATTAGTGTAAGTGATACACCTCTCACCACATAGATAGTACCTTCAGATTTTTAAAGTGAAGATAACTGCAACCAATTCAAAATCGTAACACAACCCAACCCGACGTGAGAATCATCACTATAAACCATAAATTCTTTACCAGATTCAGGCTATATCAGAACAACTACCTGATTCAAAATAGACTTGTGCTTCTCAAAGTATGATTTCTGCTCATTGGTCCACACAAACGGTGTATTTTTATGCAACTTAGTTAGAGGAGTGTAGTAAATGAGAATGCCTCAAAGAATCTCTGATAATATACTGCTAAACAGAGGAAGCTGCAGATCTTAACACATTCCTAGGTTGTTTTCACTCAAGCACAGCCTTAATCTTTTTAAGGTCGACTCAAATTCCCTTGGTAGAAACCACATGTCTTAGAAAAGTTACCTCCTTTAACCAGAACTCAAATTTGCTCAACTTAACATAGAGCTTTCTCTCACGGAGTATATGCAGAACTACTCTAAGATGTTCATCATGACCATTCTTTATCTTAGAGTATACCTGAATATCATCGGTGAAAACCACGACAAACTGAGCTAAATACAGTTGGAAAACCTGATTCATAAGGTTAATGAATACAACCAGAGCATTCATCAAACTGAATGGCATGATTAGGAACTTGTAGTGACCATAATGAGTCCTAAAGGTAGTCTTATGTACATCAGCCTCTTTAACCTATAGTTGATGGTACCAAGAACGAAGATCAATTTTTGAGAATACAGAATCCCCATAAAATTGATCGAACATGTCGTTAGCCCTCGAAAGTGGGTACTTATTCTTTTCCGTCAATTTATTCAGTTGATGGTAATCTACACACATCCTTATAGTACCATCTTTCTTTTTCATGAACAAAACTGGTGCTCCTCACATAGACACACTAAGTCTAATGAACCCTTGATCGAGAACTTCCTGAAGTTGTGCTTTCAATTTCATAAGCTCCTTCGGTGCAATGCGGTAGGGAGCAATGGGCATTGGAGATTTACTCGGTAAAATCTCAATACTGAACTTAACCTCCCTATCCGGATGCAAACCTAACAATTCCTTAGGAAAGACATTCAAGAATTCTCTAACTGTTCGAATATCCCTAACAAGTGATTCAATGGAACTCAAATTATGCACAAAAGCTAGAAATGCCTCACACCCTTTTCGAACTAACTTTTCAGCTATAAAAGCGGAGATCACAGTAGAGCCATATCATTCTCAGATCTTAGAGTTACCCTTTTAGTAGCACAGCCTAAGCTGACTCGATGCTCTACGAGCTAGTCAATTTCCAGTATCAAATCAAACTCTCCGAACGGTAACTCCATCAGATTAGCCAGATACACAACACCTTTTATCTCTAGCAGACACCTATAAATCTTATTAACTCGTATCGACTAACCCAATGGACTAATTACAAAAACCTTACTAGAAGTAGTCTCAACAAGAATTCCAGGTTTTTAGAAATAAAACTAGCTATATATGAGTGTGTTGAGCAAATATTTATCAATGCAATTTATGCAACATGATTAATAAATAACATACTGGCTATCATATTAGAAGTGTCTTTATCCTTATAGTGCCTTACTGCATAGACTAAACCAAGCTGCCTAGCCTCAATCTAATTTGCACCTTTACTCAGTGCTTTCTAACCCTTACCAAAACCATTACCACCTCTGGCCTACCCACGACCTTCAGGTGGCTGTTGAACTCCCATCTAAGGCTAAACCAAACTCAAACCGAACAATCCTTAACGCGGTGCTCCATAGACTCATATTGTAAACAAGCTCTCAACCTCCTCCAGCACTCGCTCGGATGGGACCTACCACAATCCTTAACCCGTAGAGGCTCATCAAAGTTGGCATATTTCTTAGCCCGTTGAACAGAGCTAGAAGGACCCGAATCACTCTTTTTCATACTCTGAACCCTCTCTTTCTCTCTCTTTTCACGCTTCATATGCTTTATATCGTTAGTGATGTTAGCATTTTCCACCAGAGTTTCGAAGACTCGCTCCCTCTTAGGAGCCACCAATACCTTAATGTAATAACGTAAGCCCTCCTGAAACCAAATACTCTTATTGTAGTTAGTCACCATCAACCCATGAGCATATCTTTCCAACCTAAAAAATTTTCCCTCATATTCGGCCACAGTCCTATCTCCCTAGGTTAGCCCTATAAACTCGCGTCTACTGACCTCAACATAACTCATCCCCACGTACTTGTTCTATAAGGCATTCCAAAAGTAATCTCAAGTAATCCGCTCAGGCTGAATACCCTCCTCAATGGTCAACCACGGAATGATGGAATTGTGCAAGTGTACACAATTGCAATAAGTAATAAAGTGACAAGTAAATGTCGAGTTATCGTACCCACAGGGACTGTGAAAAGAATTATTTATGAATGCTATTTAAAACACTTTGGTGAAGAAATATTTTGTTTGAAGAGGGTGATTAAAAATTAAGATTTTAAACTAAGTAAACTAAATAAATAAATCTCAAATGCATGATTTCAAAATACGATTTTAATCAAGATGACATAATTGTGCTAGATTAATTACATTTCTTAACTTAGAATTATTAAACTCATGTTTATATTGTTGCAAATAAGTTCACAGCAACTCGGTAATTTGCTAACTTATGAACATACTTACCTACCAAAATCTATTTATCTCTTGGCTATATCCTTATTTCAATTCAACGGATTAAACAAATCTTAATAGGCAAATATGTTATTGCACATACATACTTATTAAATCTAAATAATCTCTTGTACATATCCCTATGTCAATTCAAACAATTAACTTGATTTAATAAGCACATAAAAGACTATGTGAGGTAACAAAGTATTCTTACCTTGAAACATTTTAATCACAATAATCTTACAAGTTATGCAAGGCAAATGTATCCTCAGATACGTTGCTAATCTAACCCTCAGCTACCTTAGATGATTAAACATGCACTGATTAAGTACTGTGTCCATTAATTACAATTTCAATCCATTTAAATAATTAATTCATTAGTTACCTAACAATTGTAATGCAAGAATAACTTAGTCATGATTTTACTTAATCAAGCATCTTACCGAGGCCTATAACAACATAAACACAATTTTAATAATTTTAACAAACAAAATGCAATCAACCTAACACAAATTAAATTCAAGCTAAATTGATTAAATTAACCATTCCAACAACATAAATATTCATAGATATGTTCAACATAGCAACAACAAAAATAAAAAAAAAATAGGGAACAAGAATCAAATCCGGTATTTTTTCGTGGCTTGACTAGTTGTTCCGTTTTTCCTTCTCCGTTGTCCTCGTCGACCAAGGCTGCTATGAAAACTCAATTGCTGCACCAAATAGCTTATTAATGCCCCTTTCCTAAGAGGAGAAATTAGCAAGAGAGCAAGGGAATTTTGGAATGGAAAAGAAGAGAGAAAGTGGAGAGAAGAGAGGAAAGATGTGAATGCTTAAGGTTTGTTTTTAAAATGACCAGCCTAAGGGGGTTTTTATAGTTGAGGAGGGCTGCTAAAAATAGCTAAAATTATCAGCCAAAGAGCCCTCCCTTGGCCGGCCACACATGTGGCAAGGTCGATAGTTTCAAATTTGCTAATTTAGGCTTGGGGCAAATCTATAAAGCCACCAACTGTGGAGGGGTTTGAATGCAAGTTGAACAAGCCTTCAAGGACCTCTTTGCAAGCTTAAATAATCAGCTAATAAGCTGATTTGGGTAGGCTCTTGGGACTGTTTTTGGGCTTTCCATTTCTTGGTTGGTTCGGTTCACTCGGTTCAGTTCAAGTGGACCACATTTTCATAATTAATTAATAATAATTTATTAACGCAAATTAAATTTCATATAAATTAAAATTAATTATATGATGAATTAATACATATAATTTTGGACCGTCTTAGGCTAAAATTTAGTTTCCCTTGATACTTCAAATTGCTTCTCGGTTTTGTGCTTCTTGCAGTGTCTGTCGAGCTATTTTTCGCCTTTTGTGCAAATGTGTCGGAAATAACCAAAATTCATCAAAATTAATTATAAAATTAACTAAAATTCAACATGTTCATATTTTAAGTGTACTTTAATTATTTTGTAAAAATTAATTATTTTGTATGATTTTAAGTTAAAAAAAGGTATGTAAAAATGTGTAAATTTTCGTGCTTCCAAACCACCATTGGTAAACTTTATCGAGAAGTAAGGACAATACATCCTTTAATTTATACTAAAGAGTGCAGTTTATACCATTCATAATCCTTACTGTGGCCACCAACCAATACTCAGCCATGGTCAGGACGACCCCAATGATGCCCCTAAATATCTCTGCTTCATTGGATAATATTCGTTCAATTACCGACCTTCTGCTACCTGATCCAGAATGGGTCCTAGCCACCCTCTCAAGCACTCTCAACATTGCTTGGATAATGTGTCATCCCTAGCTGTCTAAGTCTGAGCCATTATCTCAGTAGTAGGCATACCCTAAGTCTCGCTCGTATCCAGATTGGGCATATTGCCCACCGAGGATGAGTTAGTTGGAGCCTCTCTTCGGCACCCGCTGCACCCTCGAGTACCTCTTCCATATGTTCCACGTGTACTTATTGTATATTATCTACATTACCAGAATATTATATATCAGTTTTAAAGTTTTGTTACTAGATATTTTATGTCTAAAATTTTATTAGAAAATTTCACAGAGTTATAATCTTTAACTATAGTAAAGTACTTCTAATATCATAGTGTTTTTCTAAACTAAAAGTTTAGCTAAGGTAAAAGTACTTATAAGATCAGCGCCGAAGACTCGACATTCTATAAACTTCTTTTTAGATTTTAAACAGAAATTAATTTTTGTTCGAAAAACACCTTCCATGTAACATCCCAGAATCTAAGGTTAGAAGTTTTGAGGTTTGTGGTTAGGGTCAGTGAGTGGGTTGAACGTTTTGGTTCAGTTTCGCATTTTAATGTCAGAATGGGCTTACTGGTCTGGTGGTTAGTTGTGTGTTAGTGTATCTCTGGGTCTCGTATTCGAATCCCTACTAGTGTTTTTGATATTTATGTTTTTATGTTATTTCATTTTATTTTAAAAGGAGAAGTTATTTTTTTAAAATTGAAAAATAAAGCTCACGTTCTTCTTCACTTTTTCTTTTTCTTCCCCATCATTCCTTTTTTTCTGTTCTTTCCAATTTTAATTTCATTTGTTCTTGCTTCTTCTGTTTTACGTAATTTTTTTTATCGTTTCGCCTAAGGAGATTGCCATTCGTGTTTCGTGTAATCAAATGTGAGTCAGAATAGTTTTGTGGAGGTGAAGCGGTTAATCCTTATTGTTTGCAATTTTGATTTAAGCTATGTTTCCAAAACTGTTGATTTTAAGTGTTAAGTTATTGATGGATTTCATGATATTCTGCATATTTCAGTATATTTCTGGATTTCCAAGGTATGGGATCATTTTGGTGTCAAAAACACGAATTTTAGGTTGTTTCGGTATAGTTTTGTGGCCACACGGGTGGGGACACGAGCTTGTGCCGCACACAGGTGGTCCACATGGCTGTGTGCAATTGGGAATTTAGTGTTTTCGATGGCTTTCTGTTCCACACGGGCATGTGTACCTACACGGGCGTGTGAGATCTCCATACGGCTGTGTCTCATCTACTCTTTATTTTTTGCATTTTTGGACAATGAGTTACGCATGCTAGTCACACGATCATGTAACTTGGTCACACGGGCGTGTGTCTCCTCCACATGGGTGTGTAGGCCTCCACACGGCCTAGACACTTCCACATGGTCGGGGCACACGGCCATGTGGCTCTATTTTGTAGAATTTATGTTTTGAGTCATAAACTGTTTGTTTTATGTTTCTGTGTAATTTGACCCTCTAGCAGGCCTCGGTAAGTGTGTTTGGGACTCAATTTAGTTTGGTTCGTGTATATATATGTGTTTATGGACTTTAATTTATTTACTCGTTTATGTGATGAATAAGTATGAGTTTGTTATTGTTGTCGTAACTGAATATTAGAATACAAGAGTAATCAAATTTGAATCTATTCAACTGGAAATGTTAGTCCATTTCTGAATGTTGTCTATATAATGTATGCATTGTTGCATAGCATAAAAATTTTGGGATCTGGCTATGAAGAGAAGGAAGACAAACTTAGCAGTTTTAACTACGATACTTTTGTATAGCGGTTTACCGCACTATCCTATAAGTATACTAGCTCAGCTGTATACACTTACTCAAATGGCAAAGTTGCACGTTGTGGTGTGTAGGGTGGATGAACCTATTATTGTTCAATGTGGTGTGCATGGTGGACGGGCCTACCATATCCCTTATGTGGTGTGCTGGATGGACAAAGTGATGTTTGGTTGGCGGGATGGGACTTTGACTTGTGCATTTGTTCGCATATGAATATACGTCTGTTTGTCAGAACATTCTGTCTGTTTGTGTGAACTTTTGGTTATTGACAATATAGTTAATGTCATGTAAAATGTTCTAATTATTGCATATGGTTGGATCATCATTTCTGTGGTTCGATATTGTATTTGACATACCAATTGAGACATTCGTAAGTGATATTTCTATACATATGCTTGTCTAAAGTATTTATGGTGTCAATCCACCTTTTACGATCTATTCCTGTTTTGGATTCACACTGAACTCGTGTAGCTCATCTCTATAGCGTCTTTCCTTTCAGGTACTTTTCATGTTTTGGAGTTGGACTCGGCATACCAGAGGTTTCAGAAAGATATGGTTTGCTTCGATTTAAGTAAAATCTCATAAGTTTTATACAGTTAATTTTAAGTGGGTTTGTAAAACGATTATATAAACTGTGGTAAAAGTTTTTATGCTGGACTTTTGTAAGGTGTTATTTGGACTGAACTTTAAAAATTGTAGATTTTATTTCCGAATGTTCGACGATGGTTTAATATTGTTTCAAACATAATAAACAAAAAGGTTTTCTTGGTTTGAATTAAAGTTTTTGTCTCTGCCACTTTTGGTGGCCAATGTAACCTCTAGGATTTTGTCTAAACTTCTAGGCCGAGTTTTAGGGTGTTACATTTCACAAAAATCTGAACAAAAAATCACAGTCTGAGTTTTGAACTTAGGCTCTGATAACACCAAATGTAACACCCCAAGCCCGGCCTATACGTTATGGCCAGATCTAGAGAAGTTATCATGATTCTCTTTGAAAATCCATAAATTATTTAGGCTTGTAGAAGTAATGTTATATTTTATCGAAAACTATTCCAGTTTTATTTTAAGTGAAAATATCCTTCTTATTTAATTTGTTAATTCTATCGACTAAATTAATATTTACAAAATGTTGTTGTTTGCAGTGGAACCCTTAGTTAAAATTAGTTTGAAAAACACGATTCATATTTTGAAAATCTAATGTTTTGCTGATAGTGAAATTTTGATTTAAGAATGATAAATGGTTTAAAATAGCAAATAAAAGTCCAAAACGAAACAATCCCATTTTCAAAAAAGTCAAACAAAATCAAAATAGAGTAAACTATATTTTAAAATAGCATAATTAACACAAAGAAAAGTTTAACCGAGCTCCTGTCACATCGACCCATCCTAAGTTTGGGAGTTACCTGAAAGTAAACAGACAGAGGTGAGCTTTCGAGTTCAGTATGTAACTTATATAAACAAAAAATAGAACCACATATTTAATTTCAAACATGCTTTCAAATATCATTTAGACACATTTAATAATAGAGCAAAAAAGAATATTTGGATGCAGATTTACAATCTTACCTCAATACACTACACACTATCTCCAACTACCCCTACACACCATATAGGGTATTAAATACCCATCCAACCATACATACCACTTAGAGGCTGTATGCCACTTTTCAGAATATTTTTAGTTTAGCTGCCAGATCATTAGGCGTTAATCCGCTATAAACGGATAAACGTGTGGCTGAGCCACTAGATACAACAGATAGATTAAACTACCCACACTTCCTACATAACCATATTTCTCATCCCAATGCACATGCAGAACTAACATGCATATTGAGAATAGTACCCAACAGAGTAGTAACCAAGAAGAAACCAAAAGAAAGATTGAAGAAAGAACAAAGAAAAAACCTTTGAATTGAAATAAAACATGAAAAAGTAAAAAAAGAATTTTGGGGAAAATGGGATAATGGACGGTTGAGTGAGTGAGTAATTTGGGAAGGGAATTTCTCAAAAAAAAGAAAATAAAAATAAAACTAATTTCAAATAATCCTAACTTAACAGATTTCCTATTACTTATCAACTAACCAAAGTTTGACTTTAATCCAAACACCAACCACATGGGTGGCACACTAAGGAACTAGCAAAAATAATTCTATTTTGCTCACGCAAGGGTTCAAACAAAGAACGATAGGGTAAACTAACAGTTTACCACTGAACCAGCAGAATCATTCTGTTATAAGTTCAACGAAATTAATATTTAAGCCAAATAAAAAGAGATAGGGCTAGGGGAAAAATAACAAAATTTTCCAAGAGTTAGATTTGAACCCATAACCTAAAACACCCAATCAAAGCCCTTAATTGGTGAAGAAGATACTTAGTTATGGAAAAATTTAACAAATCAAAATTTTAAAATTTTAGGGTGTTACGTATTGATATAACAAAAAAAATATCAAGAACGGTTCAATTTTCATTGAAATTCTTTGTTGGTGTTTGAACTTGAAAAAAAGTCATAAATTGTAGTTGTTTCATATATATACATTGTTATTAGAAACTGTTAGAGTGGTGTGACCCAAATCCTTTTTTAATAATAACAAAATACAGTGGCAAAATAAGGAAATATGTAGGGGCGAATACATATAGAAGTACACTTCTTCTATTTGATATTGATTGTACAAGTAGAATACATATAGAACTTCTCTCCTTCAGTTCAACATTGATTAGAATAAGGTTTTTCAACCTATAAATAGAAGTATTCGAAACTCCTCTTGTATCATTCGAATTCGACATTAGTGAATTTTCTTCTCTTTTGCTTATGGTTTTTTTTCGAAAAGGTTTCCACGTAAAAATTTATGTGTTTTGTTTTGTTTTCTTATTCTTTTGCTATCGTTCTATTGCCATTATCAATGTTTAGTTTTTACAAACTAGTATAAAAGCTTTTCAGGTTTCTTACTTCGATCATGGTAATGGCAACACTGAAGGATGATATTTTGCTATTGGATGGTAATACCATATTTGGAGGATGCATATTAGGGATAGATAAGATGCCTTCGACATTGAAGAAGGAAGAGAAGAAGTATAAAGATCGAAATGCTTTAACGCGATTACATCTGCATCTATCGAATGAAATTCTACAGGATGTGATGAAGGAGAAGACCGTTATTACATTATGGAAAAAGTTGGAGCAGTTATGCATGTTGGAAACCCTAACTAGCAAGCTCTATATGAAGCAGTGTCTTTATGCTTATCATTTGGAAGAAGGTGTGTCTGTGCACGAACACTTAATTGCATTTAAAGAAATTCTATTAAACCTAAAGGCCATGAAGTTTCAATATGATAAAGAAGATTTAGGGTTAATTCTACTTTATTCATTGCCCCCGTCTTATTCAACCTTTAGAGATACAACTTTGTATAGCCACGAATGTCTCACAGTTAATGAAGTCTATGCTTCCACTACCTCGTATAACAAGATGAAACATCTTGTGGTTGGATCCGACACTTAGGGTGGGTCTCATGGTTCGTAGGAGACAAGAACAAAATACTGATGATAATCATGAGAGGACACATGGACGAAATCCTCGCAATAAATCTAAAGGTAGATCGAGATCTTCAAATAGAGGTAAAACCTGTAAATTGTACAAGAAGAAAGTGCAAATTAAGTTTGAGAGCTATAAGTTGTAGAACAAGATCAAAAGGGAGGTTGCAAGTCAAAAGGGAAAACAACCAAAACAAATCCATGAAGCTGATGTTGTAAAAGACAATAGTTATGGTCAAGTCCTAGTTGCTTCTATCTATAACTCTAAAATGAGTGAAGAGTGGATCCTCGATTCTGGTTGAACCTTCCATATGAGTCTCAATTGGGATTGGTTTAAAACATATAAAATAGTGTCTGAAGGTTTTTTTTATGGGAAATAATGCTTCATGTAAAATCACAGGTATTGGCACAATTAAAATTAAGATGTTCGATGGAGCCGTTAGAGCACTTAGTGGCGAACGACATGTACCAGAATTGAAGAGGAATTTTATTTTCTTATGTACCCTTGATTCAAAAGGACACAAGTATGGGCACAAGTACATAGCTAAAAGTGGGGTTCTAAATATTAGTAAGGGTTCCCTCGTTGTGATGAAAGGGTAGAGAAAGACTGCCAAGTTATATGTTTTGCAAGGTTCTACTTTTACTGGTGATGCAGACATCATTTTCCCTTCCTTATCAGATAATGATGTTACTAGAATTTTTTATATGAATCTAGAGCATATCAGCGAGAACGACATGGCAAAATTGAGCTAAAGAGGACTTCTTGATGGACAAGGTATTAGTAAACTAAAGTTTTGTAAGCATTGCGTTTTTGGGAAGCAAAAGAGCATTCATTTCACCAAAGGAATCCATAACATGAAGGGAATGCTGGATTATATTCTTTCTAATCTTTGGGGACCATCCAAATTGCCTTCGAGGATGGCGCTAATTATATGTTGACGATCATTGATGATTTTTCCTAAAAAGTTTTGGCATTCTTCCTGAACCAGAAAAGTGATGTGTTTCCCGCATTTAAGGCTTGGAAAACTATGATCGAAAAATAGACAGGAAAATAGGTAAAACACCTCTGCAAAGATAATGGCTTGAAATTTTGTTCTGATAAGTTTAATAAATTGTGCAAATCAAAAGGGATTATGAGACACTTGATAGTTTGCCATAGTACAAAGTAAAACGACATTGTAGAATGGATGAATAGAACAATCATAGAAAGGGTTCAACGTATATTGTCAAATGCTTGTTTATCGAATTTTGTTTACGCTGAAGTAGTCTCTACTGAATATTTTTCTATTAACCTGTCTCCGTCCACTACCATTGAAAAAAAGACTCCATAAGTGGTATGGTATGGTAATCTTGCTGATTATTCTTATTTGAAGATTTTTTGATGTCTTGTGTATGCTCATGTTGATAATGCGAAATTAGAACCTAGATCCATTAAATGTGTTTTTCTTGGTTATAAGGCTGGTGTTAAAGGGTATACATTACGGTGTCCTAAAAACTAAAGAAGTTGTGATTAGTAGAAATGTTATTTTTTATGAAACTAATATGCTACCTAACTTATCTCTTAAAGACTCTTCCAATAAAAACCAATAAAAGTAGGTGGTGCTTCAGATTAATCTAGGATCTACAACAGAGTCTACTTCTCAAGTTAGTACAAAAACTCAGAGTAGAGTTGCTTCTTCATCATAATATTCTATTGCCAATAATAGACCTAAAAGAGAAATTAAACCTCCAAAGAGGTATCCGAGGCTGATCTAGTTGCTTATGCTTTAAATGTGGCTAAATTTATAAATGCAAATCAAGAACCATTTACTTATTTCGAGGTAGTTAGCTGTGAAGATTCAAGAAACTGGATAATTACCATACAAGAAGAGATGAAATCGTTCCATAAGAACAAAACATGGGATCTAATGAACCTTTCTAAAGGTAGAAAGGTTGTTCATTGTAAATAGGTGTGCAAAAAGAAAAAATAGGACTCCAAGAGTTGAAGAACCCAAATATAAAGTAAGGCTGGCTGTAAAAGGTTATAGTTAGGTTCCAAGTGTAGACTTCATAAATGTGTTTTCTCTAGTCGTGAAGCATAGTTGTATTTGAGTCTTGCTTGGTATTGTTTCCAAGTATGATTTGGAGCTTGAGTAGTTAGATGCAAAAATAGTGTTCTTACATGGAGAACTTGAGGAAGATATTTGCATGCAACAACTAGAGGGTTTTATAGTCTCAGAAAAGGAGGACTATGTTTACTTGCTGAAAAAGTCCCTTTATGGCTTGAAACAGTCATCAAGGTGGAGGTACAAGATGTTTGATTCTTTTATGACTACTCATGATTTCCAAAGAAGCAATTTTAACAGTTGTGTTTATTTCAAGAAAAACAGTGATGGTTCTTTTGTGTATCTACTCCTCTATGTTGATGACATCTTGATAGCAGCCAAAGATAAAGGAGAGATAAGAAAGGTCAAAGCCTAGCTTAGTAAAGAATTTGAGATGCAAGATTTGGGAGCAACAAAGAAGATAATTGGGATGGAGATTCTTAGAGATAGAAAAACGTGTAAATTGTACCTAAGTTAGAAAAGGTACATTGAGAAAGTTCTTTGCACGTTCAATATGCAGAATGCCAAGTCTGTTAGTTCTCCATTAGCAGCTCATTTCAGGCTTTCATAAACTTTGTCTTCCCAATCAGATGATGAGATTAACTACATGTCACGTATTCCATATTCTACTGCAGTGGGATATCTCATGTATGGTATGGTTTGCTTACGTCTAGATTTATCATACGTAATTACTACAGTTAGTAGATACAAGTCAAATCCTAGTAAAGAACACCGGAAAGCAATTCAATGGATTTTCAGATGTTTACGAGGTACTATTAATGTTTGCTTACAGTTAGGAAGAACTAGAGATAGAGTCATTGGGTATGTTGATTCTGATTTTGCTGGAGACCTTAATAAAACAATATCTCTTATAGGGTATGTTTTTCATATTGGGGGTTGTGCAATTAGTTTGAATGTCATTCTGTAAACTACAGTTGCTTTGTCTACTACTAAAGCTAAGTACATGGCGATTACTGAGGCTTGTAAAGAGCAATTTGGTTAATGGGACTCTTTGGTGAACCATGTAAAGACCTCCAGTTCAATACAGTGTTTTGTGACAGTCAAAGTGTCATCTTTCTTACAAAGGATTAAATGTTTCATGAGAGAATAAAGCACATTGATGTTCGATATCAGTTTGTGTGTGATATTATAGCTCGTGGTGATATTGTTGTGAGAAAAGTTAGTACTCATGATAATCCTCCAGATATGATGACTAAGTCACTTCTTATAACTAAGTTTGATCACTGCTTGGACTTGGTTGGTGTTTACTATTAAAGAATACCTCTTAAGGGGTTTCGTGGAAGAGGTGGAGAACTTGTTCGTTTAGAGTTCATAGTGAAGAACCTGCTTGTTGAGAATTTGTGTCAATGTGGAGATTTTTAGAGTGGTGTGACCCAAATTATTGTTTAATAAAGAAAATAAAATAAAATACAGTGGCAAAATAGGGGGATCTATGGGGGCGACGGTTGCACAAGTGGAATCCGAATAGAAGTACACTTCTTCTAATTGATATTGATTGTATAAGTAGAATCCATATAGAACTTCTCTCTTTCTATTTGACATTGATTAGAATAAGGTTTTTCAACCTATAAATAAAAGTAATCAAAACTCCTCTTATATCATTCGAATTCTACATTAGTGAATTTTCTTCTCCACTTCCCATGGTGTTTTTTCCTGAAACGGTTTCCATGTAAAAATATGTGTGTTTTGTTTTGTAATCCTTTTATTACCATTATCAACGTTCATTTTTTACAGAAACTATATTATAAAGTGCCATAAATTTATCCGTTTAGTTTTGTGCACATTTAGTAATAAAGCTTGAGATGATATCTGAAAGATTGGTTGATAATTTGGGCTTGTTCAATACTTCTTGTACGCTTGGACGGTAAATTTTTTTCATCATCCCGCCTTTTGAAAAAAAATAAGAAATATTGAGTTTTTCCATGTATAAATGAAAAAAATAATATTTATGGTAAACTATATTATTTATCATTTAATTATAAAAATTTTTATTTTAGACACTTAAAATAAAAAAAACTTGCAATTTAAGTACCCATGTTACATAGTTCGGTCATTTTGGTCACTCTTGTTAAAACAAAAAATTGCAAGTTAATTTGATAGTTAAAATATTGTATAACAACAAATTTAGCCCTCAATATTTACATACAATATCGATTTAGTCATAAATTTAAAAAAATTAACACTCAAAATTTACAAATATTCTCAATTTGATCCCAATTCTAAAAAAATCAAAGAAATATATAAAAACACATAAATATTTCCAAAAAATATATTAACTAAATATAATTTTATAAATAATAAATAAAATAAAAATTCCCCACTAGAAAATACGCTTTTTGTTTCTACATTCCTCCTCTTTTGCCACAAAAAGAAAAAAAAATCGTCCACATACAGAAAATAGATATTGTCGGACCACGACCACAAGCCTTACCTCTAGAAATAATACATTGATGCTCTACATCATTAATTAAAAAAAGTCCTTTAACACATAAAATAAACAAATACGATGATAGTGTATTTCCTTGTCGAAGACCGCATTGAGGTTCAGTCAGTCCCATTTCATCACCACTAACCAAAACTAAGTAGGTAACATCTGTAATGCAAAGTATAATCAAATTTGCCCAAGTAGGATTAAAACACAAAGCAAGCATGATTTCCTTTAAAAAGCACCAATTAATCCTATCATAAGCTTTGTTAATATCAATTTTCATAGCAATTTCACCCGAAGATCTACCCCTCTATCCTTTCATATTAGAATTAATTCAAAATCCACTACCACATTTTTTGTAATAAGCCTACCTCATCCAAATTCAAATTGATTCTCAGAAATAACATGCAATAAAACTTTCTTCAATTTATTCACCGGGACTTTTGACATTACCTTATAAAGAACATTGCATAAAGAAATAGGTCACAAATTTTTAAGAAGCGTAAGCTTACTTACTTTTGGAATGTGTATTATAAGAGTATATATGAGAGTATTTGGGAAAGAACCTCTAGTCAAACAACTTTGACAAGTCGGTATCACATCATCTCCAATAATATTCCAAAAATTTTAAAAGAAAGTTAAATTGAGCCCATCCAGACTTGGTGACTTGTATGAATTCGTCGAAAAAATTGTCACCTTGAACTCATCAAAATTTAATGGTTCCATCAATATAACATTGTCCTCATCTAAAAATTTTATCCTACCTGTAACACCCTACACCTGCCCTAGTCAACAAATCCAAATGCAAGACAACACATTCATTGTTGATGCAACTTAGACAATAGTTAAGCATTACATCGAAGCTAAAATCAAGTAAGCATGACATATAGTTAATGAGAAATAAAATTGTTAAAAAAACAAGCAAGAGATGTTAATATGGCCGACATACAAAATTTGGGGTTAAGGTTGATGGAAAATGGGCTCAAGATATGAATCCTTGGTCAAATCATCTATATGTAGGAAAATGACTCAAGCAAGGGTATCATGTCTTGAGACATAACCTTATGTCTCGATACACTAGACTAAATATAATTACACAAGTAAATTATAACATAAAACTATGCATATACTGTAACGCCCCACACCCGACCTGACCATCGGATCTGAATGTGTGATGTCACATTACGTTGCCTAAACAACTCAGGCTATCTTATTATATAACTACAAAATCTAGTTCATAATTATCAATCAAGTCAATTTAAACATCAATCATGCTCACGCATAATATTATGGGGTTATGCAAGGTAAAATTTAGAGCTTGGAATCGAATCCAACAAAATTGTCAAATTTCAACATAGTCTCTCGAGACAGAAACTTTATGGTTCAAGATTGGTCTTATTTTATTTTTGAAAATTTTAAATTTGATGTTAATATGTATCGAGACACTAGTTTCTCAAGATAAGGTCCCTTATATGGGTCTCTAATCTATTGTAATTTGATATGTAAAATTAGGCTTCTATAACATCTCGCTCGGTGAAGTCCTGATTATTTAAGTGTCATTTATAAAAGTTAGGCTTAAGGGTAAGTTTCAAGTTCTTAATGTTAGGACTCAATTAAGTGTAAGGGCTTTTTGAATGCACTAGCGATGCCCTAGTCTGGCGGATTCTGAACGAAAGGAAAGGAACCATGGTGAACTCTGGTATGTATAGTGTATAAGATATTCTGAAAGAACAAAGCTTATGACTAACTATGAAGAAAGGTAAGTATGATGAACCAAAGAGTTCTGGTAAGAATACATATAGATGAATATGGCGCATAGTATAAAAAAGTACTATTGTTGAAGTAGTGTTCACCCAAAAGCCCTTTTCAGCTTATAGAATGGGTGGACTCTGACATGAAAATAAATAGACAATGACTCCTTATTAGGTTACGATGATAAGTGAAATAGAAGTGGTAATTACGAAAGGAATGGTTATAAGGTACGAGTCCAAGCCAGTGATATAGTACATCTAGTGACCAATGTGGTCCCATGCTAGCTAAATTGTGAGAAAAGCTGGTTAGGGATTAACCGAATGTGAACTAGAAGGGTTAAAGGCTAAAGGAGTAATTGAATAAGTTCCTAGAGGTGGCAGATTGTGATAAGGCCACTCAGTCTTGATATGACATTTACCAAGTTCCCATAAAGACTTGAGTTAAGTTAAAAAGACTCTTGAGTTAAGTTAAGCGAGAGTTATCTTCCTTCTTGAGAACTAGAGCTAAAAGCTAGTGGAAACAACTCTCTAAGATAAGTCTGAAACCGTAATTTTTGTTAGTTATTTTCCCTCCCAACAAGGTAAGTTTCATGAATCTGCTAGTCAAGGGAACATATATTTCTAAGTATGTTTTAAGAAATAAGGCTTAGTGATACGCCTGGATTTTAGAGTGATGGTAAAGGTTATCCGAATATATTCTAACAAAGTGTCTCTGTTTATCAAGGTAGAAGAGGTTGTAACATCTCGCTAAATGATGGGTCTTGAGCGTAAACTATTGATTTCACAATGAAAGGCTAGATTTAAAGTTTAAATTGCCTTTGAGATTATCAGTTGAGTCCCTAAATTAACTCTTGCATTTGTGTTATGCTTATCTAGAAACTTCTATGATAAGTGGCCAAAGCATGAGATTGAAACTAGTAAATTATAATGTGACCAATCTGATAAGAAATGTAAGACCTATGATTTTGAATGACTATGGTATGGTTATGTCTGAAAGTAAGAATGAGTCTGATAAGAAGTGAATGTGTGTTTGATAAGCATAAGAATGTTTATCATGAGTGAGTCGATGCATGATGAGTTTCTATTTATTTCCGGAGTTGTCAAAGGGGTCCGTCGGGACTAAAAACACGAATCTTTGAAAGGACAAGTCCATGAACATTAAACTGAAGACCATATCGTGTAAGACCATAACTGGTGGGTTATGACATCATATGGAAAGAATACCAGACTGTGTAAGATCGTAACTGGTGAATTATGGCATCATATGGGAAATTTAATGAAGGTTATTACCTAATGTGGTTCTCTATGTATCCTAGGATGCTGAGGGAAAAACTCACTAAATGTGAGTCTAGGCAAATCTTTATCACCTAAATCACCAGGAGAAGAAAAACTTTTGTGGCAAAAATCTGGAAAGGTAAGCCTATGTGGCGAACCGGTTAAAGGACAACCTTTGTGGCAAAACTCTAAAAGGGTAAGCGTATGTGGCGAACCTATTAAAAGACAGGCTTTGTGGCAAAAATCTAGAAGGGTAAGCCTTTGTGGCAAACCTCTTAAAGAATGACTTTATGGCAAATCTATGAAAGGACGTCCTTTATGGTGAACTCTGTCAAAGGAAAGCCTCTGTGGTAAACTATGGGCAGGAAAGCATTTGTGGCAATCTCCATAAAGAAAGCCTTCGTGGCTATATCTGAAAAAGAATGCCTTCGTGGTGCAACTTAATGACAAGATGCCTTGGTGGCAATTCTATAAAGGAAAGCCCGTATTGCAAATACGAAGGAAGCCTTTGCGGCTATTTAAATGAAGGAATCCTTCATGGAAATTTTTGAATGAATAGCGTGTAAGGAATTAGGAAAGAATGGCATGAATGGTTCTTTGAAGGCAAAGTAAAGATAGGAATCTAAAGGTATGGTAATTGTAATAGATGGTATTTAAGGATTATCTCACTAAGTTTTTATGAACTTACTAAAGTTATTTCCTGATTCAAGTTGTAAAGGAGTATGCATCGAGGGACGACGCCAAGTCTACGTCAAGGAGTTGCAAACTGGGCTATTATGCATATAGAGGAAGTTAAATGGTGTGCTTAAGTCTGGGCATAAGTTTATTAAGTAGGATTCCAATATGTATACAGTAGGTTGAGAGATAAAATAGAAATCGATGAAATTTTATTATCACAAATTGTATATATAATCCATACAATGTACACTCACATAGATAGAACTTATACATAGGAAAAACGTTTAAGTTTCATTTGTTATAGGACGTGACACCCAATACTTGTATTTAGTTCATCGGGTCGGGTGGAGGATGTTATAGCTTCCTCGTTATACTTAAGGAGCTTATTTTCGAGCAAATTATTGTTTTTTTCTATAGTTTAATGTAGTTTGTAAATTTTCTCTTTAATAATTGTTTAATGTATTTTTGTGCTCATTTTGAGACACAAATTGGCGAAATGCACCATTTGGACCCTAATGATCAATTGAGTGATTTTATACTTGGTAAAATTTTGATGATTTTATACTTGGTAAAATTTTAACGATTTTGCCCCCTGGCAAAATTTCGAAAAAATATGTTCAATATTTCACAACTCAACATTTTCATTATGACCAAATGATTTATTTCATTTCCAAGCTTCAAAATAGTCCAATAACATAAACTTATTCTTCTGATCATTTTTTAAGTAATCCATATAGGATTGCAAATTTCCATTTCCATTTCAATTTTTGGAAACCTACATTCATTTCAAAATTATTTTATTTCTTCATTTCAGAGAAAACCATAATCATTAATGAATGTTTCCCATTTCTCTTTCTCTATTCATTCCTATTCAAAACACGCAATTCATTTTTGGTTTCAAAAAGTTAGCAGAGGGACTGATTGGATATATGTAGTTGAGGATCAAATAATTATAATTTAGCTATGACTTTTCACCTATTAATGATAAAATCATTTACTCACAAATTCATTCCACTTTAGCATCGTGACTGAGCTCTTCGTAGTGACATACAATTTCGAAAGTAACTACTCAGTGCTCATCTAATGACCTTTTCATTAGTGTGTTACCCTCATAGGATATCCTTGATCTCTTTGGGATAATATCCGCTCTCCCAATATGATTGATAGCACTAGAAAGAGCATAGGTTTTCCTCCTTACTTATTGGTTAAATTGTTCCTATTTAGTTATCCATAGCATATATTTTAGCAATTTCTGTTTAGTAAATTGCATTTTATAACTCAATAAATCCTAGCCTATTTTCTCCTTAATTTTTCTATCTTTTTGCATTAATGTCGCTGCATGAATTAATTCAAGATTGCATCTAGAATTGTTGCTGCACCTAATAGTTATCCGAATAAGAACTAAAAATGCCTGAGTTGTCCAGCTAGTATAACCAACCTGTACGTCCAAGGATAAAATAATTCTGAGGAAAGAACACCTGTATTGTTGGAGGAGCACATAAAAGGTTGACGTGCGATCAAAAAGGAGAGCTTTTTCTTGACCATCATCATATTCATCCTACCTAAAAGCTTGCGGCTATGGCAGCTTAAGCCTCTCTCGGGTGAACCAACGTGAAAATTGATGCAAAGTAGCTTCTGACGAGGAGACGTAAGTGCAGGACAAGAGGGAATAGAGAGATTTAGTTGAGTTGTTTAGGAATAGTATTCTCCAGTCAATTTTTTCTTATTTCTTTCTAAATGCTGGTGATTACTCTCTATTTCATTTTGTATGGAAGTACACATGAATTCTTGGTTAAATGTTATCTTATTCAATCTTGTTTTTATTGTTTAATCTTGGGGTTTGAATGTGTCTAGATACAAAAGTGTTATTGTTGTCACTGACACTAGAAAGTGCAGTGATAGTTTGTGCCAACAAGTATTACAGTGGAAGTTGAGTGAAGATTAGATGAATTTTTTCCACTTGTTTTTAATAGTGCCATATTGCCATCATCAAAAGGTGGAGTTAATGTGCATGTTTAAGTATCAGATTAAATAGAGGAGTGGTGCTTGGCAACATATACATTGAAATTTATTGCCTCGACAATCACCTATTCTTTTATACCTTGTGAGCATTTTGTATTCTGCTGAAGATTCATGTTGGGGATCCCAATTTATCATTTTCATATTTTATTTTATGTTTTCAAATTGTTGCTCCGAAAACTATCCTCAGAATTTATCTCGCTTCTATCTAGTTATTGCAATGACATTAATAGACAAAAGACAAGCATCCCTATGGGATCGATATCCGACAGACTCACATCTTTCTACTACTTGCATCGACAGTGTACACTTGAACATCATTGCTGTGACGATAAATAGTCGATCAAGTTTTTCCGCCGTTGTAGGGGATGTAATTTTTTTATGTTTATTTTTGTTTTTGTGTGTTTTTGCACTGTATTTTCCTTATATAATATTTAGTATTCACTAACTGATTTTTTCTTTGTTGCTATTTCTTAAACTTCGTTTTAGGTGTTTTATGACCCGAAGCAAGTCAAATTTTCTTCCTGATTTTGATCTAGAAATTGTAAGGACTGTTCAAAGTAGACTTTGCGAACAAAGAAATATGGCTCTAATAGGGAACAATGCAACCATACCCCAGATGCAACAGCAAAATGTTAATAACTCATTGTTGCCACAAGATGCTCACATACAAAATAGAACTATATGAGATTTTGTAGTACCTGTCTTGGACGATTTACAACCGGGAGTTGTTAGACTAGCAATCCAAGTTGGGAATTTTGAACTCAAGCCAGTAATGTTTCAAATGCTCAATTCTAATGGAAAATATGTTGGACTACCACATGAAGATGCGAGAGAAAATTTTAAATCTTTTTTATTCATCTGTGCTTCCTTTAGTCAACATGGCATTCTTGATGATGCCTTGAAGATGCAATTATTTCCGTATTCCTTACAGGGAAGAGCCCGTACTTGGTTTTTTGGGCTACCTGCCGAATCACTTACTTCTTGGGATGCACTAGCAGCACAGTTTGTTTTGCGTTTAACCCACCAATATTACTGGTTATCATCAACTAGATGATGAAAATCTTCACACCACATGGGAATGTTATAAATCCTTACTTTGACATTGTCCCATGCACGACCTTCAACCAGAAACACAAATTAAGATATTGTATAATGGTTAAATTCAATACAAGGAATCTTGTCGACACATCAGCTAATGGACCTCTGTTAGGTTGTAGTTATAATGATGTTGTGAGAATTCTTGAGAGAATTGCTTAGAATGATTATCAATGCCTTATCTCCAGAGCTGCACAAGCAAAAAATACTCCAGGAGTTATTGAGTTCTATGCAATAACCGCACTAAGTGCTCAAGTGTCTTCTCTCACAAACATGATTAAAAATATGCAAGGGGCTAGTGGCATTGCATCTATACAAGTCGCTCAGCAAATTGATGTTCCTATTTTTTGTTGTGAGATTTGTAATGACAACCATAGCTATGAAGATTGTCCACAACATGCAGAGAATGATTGTTTTATTGTTAACATCCGCAACAATTCTTATGGTAACTCTAACAAAAACTCTACACGCAACCAACCGCTTTAGGGAACTCAGAATGCTGGACAAAATGCTGCAACATTCAGATATGAGAATACATCTATTCAGGGTAATTATAATTCAAGATAAGGGAATTATAATCAACAACAGAAAAACTAAAATTAGCACATTCAGATGCATCCACAACAAGGCCAGACACATCCACACCAAAATTCGATGCAGCCACAACACTTTTCAATACCGAATTAGCATGTTCAATGACATCGATAGCAATCGTACACTCAAGCTTCTACTTTTGACCCATTAGCAACTCTTGAGGTGTTAACGCGGGAGCATATTACTCGCACGGAAGCTATCATACAAGGGAATTCATCTTCTATTCGAGCACTAGATATACAATTAGAACAATTTGCTTCAAATATGAATACTCGACCACCAGGCTTATTACCCAGTGACACGGAAAATCCCAATGTGAGGGGGAAAAAACATTGGAAGGCTATCACTCTCAGGAGTGGTAAACAAACTGGTGAACCATTTATAGACTCTACTGTAGCACCTCAAGATACGAATGGAGTGATCACTGGTGAAAAGGTTGAATCTGAAAAGGTTGCTGCTGCATCAGAAAAAGAAGTTCCACAATTTGTCACTCCTATGCCTAATGTTTGACCTTCATAACTTTAAACGCAATCAAAGGTGTCGGTGCAAGCAGATGTACCTTTACCTTTACCTTTCCCACAAAGATTCTATAAGAATGAGCATGACAAGCAGTATCAGCAGTTCCTAGGTACACTAAGCAACTGCAGATCAATATTCCTTTAGTTGACGCTCTGGTACAAATTTTGAGTTATTGAAAATTTTATGAAATGCCTTTTCTCCAAGAAGAAGAAACTCACTGATATTGAAATTATTGCCCTCACAAAAGGCTTTAGTGTTGTGTTGACAAATAAGTTGCCCCCTAAATTGAAAGATCCTGGGAGCTTTACCATTGAAAGATCCTGGGAGCTTTACCATCCCATGATCGGTTGGCAATCATTATTTGGGCACGACTTTATGCGACTTGAGAGCTAGCATTAACACCGGCAACTAGTGCCTGAAACACACTACTGACATGACATTTGTATCCTAGCTATTCACTAAGTTTACACGGGCTTTAACTTGTATACTTTAATCTTTTCATGACATTAACCATATAAGAAGGTTAATTTGGTACCAACTCTTCATAGCATAAATTGTTTCAATTCAAACAAATACAAAAGCCATATTTTGTCAAACAAGTCTTTGATCACATTTACAACTACCTTGAACAACCATGTTTATTATACACATACACATATACAAATATATATATACAACAATGATTTCAACAATAATAAGCATAATAACATCTAATACGAACTTACCAAAACACTATAGTTACCGACACATCGACAACTACTACTCAATGACTTTTCCTTTCCCGCGTTATCAACTGACTGATCTGTTTTTTCTTATGCAAAACAACAAGCTTGGCCAAACCATTTAAACTTCAATAATGGTGTTTTCATGTTTTTATTTCGGTAAGAAGACCAAATGAAAATTATAGCCTTTTTGTTTTGTTATTTTAACATATTTTATTATTAATTTACTTATATTATAAATTTGTTCTTCACCTAAAATATACATACAACCGTCCACTATAAGTCATAATGGCGTAATTTCCATTCCAAGACTTGCGAAAACACTTTTTAGCTCAATTAACCAATATTAATCAATAGCGATTAAGTTTTATGACTTTTACAATTTAGTCCTTTTTCTTTAATTAACTAAAAAATCACTAAAATTTCTAGACCAAACCTCAATACATGTATATAATAACTCCATAAATATTTAATAAAAATATTTACAGACTCGGTTTACTGAAACAAGGTCCTGATCCTCATTTTCCAAAACCACTTGACTTTAGGGACAAACCACTTGTACTTAACTATTTGTTCAAATAACAAAAATTATCACATCAAAATTCAATATAATACTATATTTGACTCGTAAATATTAAAAAATAAAATTTATGGTTTCACTCGTCGAATTTGAAACCCTAAAACCATTATTTTTGACATCACTAAAAACGGGCTGTTACATCTTATCTCTAGACAAGCCTCATTTGTTGTTAGGTATTTTTTTGTTTCGATGTCAACATGTCTCGAGGCAAGGTCCTTTATGTCTCAAGACCGGGTCTCAAAACCAACCTCCCTATTTTCTTATTTTAACTTTGATGTTTGGTTATGTCAAGATAAGGGGTTCTTGTCTCAATACCTGGAGCAAGGCAAGATTAATTTAGCTTCAAAGTTTATTTTTGTCAAGACAAAGGTCGTTTGTCTCGAGATTTTAATAGGATTGTCTCTAGATAAACATCCAAAGTCTCGAGACACTAAGCATGTAGGTCTATATACAAGGCAAAATTTGTTCTTATGGTATCAAAACATGATCATATTATCTCAAGACACAATGGTAAAATTAACCTAAATGCACATTTTCAACAGTCCAAACTAAAGCATATGGCACCTTAAATGTACCTAAACTTTACATTAAAGTGACACCATCAACGTAACACATCTAAACACAATCAAACATCATAAAATCATAACCACCAATGCATCAACATTTAAGTATCTATTTCTCATAATCAAACTTATATAAATTAACATTGTTATCAACTATTTAAAATTCAACGTATAAAACTTCATAGGCCAAATATCAATATACCAAATTGACCTTTTAAACAACATGACCAATGTAATAACCTATTTTCCCAGCCCATAACCAAATTAATAAAAACCAAAATAATAAATTAAATGTCTAGTCCAGATACAATTTACACTGGCCCAAATTCTGATTGAAGCCTATATGTAAGAAAAAATATACAGTAGCCTAATTTTTGACCCTTATGGCCTAATACCCAATTACATACTCAAACCCAAATACATCAAGCCCAAACAGCCCAGGTTTTTTTTACATTTTCAAAAACCCTAAGGGTTTCCAACCTCAACCGCCGCATGAAGAAACCTGACCGTTCCGCGCGTGTGTGCCAGCATTCACCGAGCTTCCGCGCAAGTCGTACCTCCACGTATACCTCCACGCCAGCTGTACCTGCAACAAACACAAGAGGCAAGCAGCACACAACTAGGATAGCAGAAAAATGGGATAACAGACGAGATTTTTGGGGGATTCATTTTCTTTTATTTTGTATTTTCGACTAGAAAAAGAGCCGACTGATTCATTGTAAAGGAGAGGACGAATCAAATAAAAAAAATAGAGAAGAAATTGAGATCAAGAAGAGATTTTAGATTTAAGGCAAACATTTGCTTCTTCTTTTTTTTCCTTTTTTTGTTTCAATTTATTTTTTTTTACATAAAACAGTAGATAATAAGCGAAAGAAAAGGAGGGCCTACCTGTTTGCTTTGCAATGCCTAACCTTTAGATCTGCTCGAAAAAGGGCTAAAATTGCAACTTCGATCGCCGTTCACGGTGGAACCACTGCGGAGGCGCGATGGATTGCTGGCGGCTAAAGCAAGGTATGAAACCCTAGCAGAGGAAAAGGGGCAGTAACCTTTTTTTTAAAAACTATAAGATGCAAATGTTTTTTTTTAAATGAATTTTTGTTTAAATAATGATACAATACGGCGCCGTTTTGAGCTGAGGCCCTTAATGCCAAAATGATGCCGTTTGGAAGCCATACCCGATGACCCGACCCAGAGGCGGCCAGATCCGCATGTTTTGGTCATGGTAGGGATATTTGCGCCACTGGTCCCTCTGTTTTAGTTCATATTTCTAATTCTATTTTTTTTAAATTTACCCATTTTGTTTCGGATTCTTTCGTTTTGGTCCATTTTGCAACGCAGCGTTTAGGCGGGCAGGGAATATTTCCCTTTTGGTCCCGTTGTTATTCTCACATTTTGCTTCGGCCCTTTTTTTATTTTATTTTTGTTTTTTTCTTTTAATTCCGTTTTGAGTTCAATTTAATCCCTACTAATTTAATGTGCTTGATTTTCTTTAAATTTTATAATTCTGTTTTGATTTTCTTTAATGCTTAAGCGTAATATTTTTCATCTTATATTATTATTTTACGTTTTATATGTATTATGGTTTTAAGTATTTCTTTTCGCAATTTTTTTGTATTATTATTACTTAAATTTATCATATTTTCTATTTTTTTAATGTAAATTTGATATGATTTTGTATATATTCTTTGATGTTTTTATTTTGTAATAATTTTTAAAATTCACTTTATATATTTCTATATTTTAAAGATTTATGTGAAAATGTTTTTATATAATAATTTTTTATATATACATATATGATTTATATTAAATTATTTTACTCTCTATATATTATTGATCTCATATTATCATAATAATTAATTTTAAGTTTTCTTTTAGATGTGTTTATATATGTTTTTATTATATACTTTGTTTACCTCAACTTTTTTATATATATTGTTATATGCATACATTATTATTTATATTACGTTTTCATGAATTATTTATTTAGGTTGATATATGTATATTATTTTAAGTATTCTGATTTTTCTTCTTGTATAATATTTACTTTAAAATTTATTTAGATGCTATTATTTTATGAAGTATTTATTTTTAACGCTATTTTTTATTTATTTCAAACTTTCATATATGTATTTTAAATTTATTTTAATGTATAATTTATCAATTATAATTTACTTTCTTTCATGCTATTCATTTTTTATTTATGTTATTGTGCTTGGTATTTCTTTTAAAATCGACTATTAATTCATTTAGCTTTCAAATGTTGATGTTGATATTTGCATAATGTGTGATATGAGATTATGGCTCTCATGTGTATTGTATTGCTTACTCGTTTATTGTTTTTTTGTCATTCATTAGGGTGCATTTTAGTTTACGAATCATCATTTCGGGTTGTACATTATTATTCCATCGTTTTTTATTCATTCAAAAGATTACATTTAATATAAGGATCAAAATTATTTTACGCAAAAGTTTTCAAAAATAATGCAATACTAGAAATTTGGGGTCCTCAAGAAGATTGTACCCTAACTCACTGGGTTTCAATTTTTCTTGTTGGATTTAAGAAACCGAGTATCCCTTTTTAAATCAGAACGTAAAATTTCAAATAAAAGCCTATTCTTAGGGATTCAATTTGTTGTTTCCTAACTCATTGGATATGATATTTTGTTATCTCGAGACAAGGATCCTTTCTTTTTTAAATAAAAGCAAACTCATGTGTCGTCTTTGGAACTTTGAAGAATCGTGCTCTAACTTATGGGGCTTCAATTTCCTCATTGAACCAAGATGGCCAAACATTTTTTGTTTTTAGATACACAAAGTTTCAATAAAGGGTTTTAAAGGTTAGCTTATGCTCGAAAATTCAAATGTTGCATCCTAACTTACGGGATACGACATTTCGTTGCCTCGGGATGAGAAGGTCTATCTACATATGTTCAAATTTATACAAATATTTAAAAATATATCATTAATAAAAGGGGGATCGTTTTTAATAATTTTGAATTTTCGACATTTGACTTTAAGACATTAAATAACCAATTCGTTACCAATTTTGGGCGTTACGAGGGTGCTAATCCTTCCTCGTATGTAACTGACTCCCAAAATTAGTTTAGGATTTAGGGTTTAAGGTTTAGGACCAAAATCATTTTTAAGGTGATTCGATCACACCTCAATAAAAGATCGATTGCGACTCAAATTTTCATTTTTTAAGTCGACATTATTTTTGTCTTGTAAAAAAGTGGTTTCGACAGCTTGGCGACTCCGCTGGGGACTAGTTAGAGAGTCGAGCCGTAAATTGATTAAGTTTTGTCTTTTGGTCGAGAAATCAAAATATTTTTTAAAATCACGACTCCCCCTTATGTATTATTTTCATGATTTTGATTATAATATCTTTGTTTGGTTGTTCCAAATATGTTAATGTGCATTTGCATTTTGCAATTCATAGGTTGGTCAATTTTACCCCTTTAAGTAAGAGTGAGAAACTAGTCCTTCGTGAGGTTTTCACCTCCGTGCAGGATAGTGTATCGCTTTCGGGATACATTCGTACCTATGTCTTCGTGAGATTTTCATCTCCGTACAGCCATAGGTTAATGTATTCCCCTACATTGAACTCGGTCCATATGAGCCTATAATGGGTGAGGATTGAGGAATTTGCTAGTTCAGGTACCTTTTCCCTAGAAGTCAAACCTCATATATTGAACTTTAGGAACTAGCCCTAGATAGAACTATGCCAAACCCTTAGAGGTTACTCGAGTAGGTACTCTATTTATTCCCTTGTTTGCTTTTACTTTGTACTAACTTGTTTTTGTTTTGTTCTTATTATGATTGCATTACATTGTCATTTGAGAAAAGAGGTGTTGATTCAAGTTTGATTACTGAATTAGAGAGCTTATCATGGAAAGTGAATTTCTCGATAAAGTGGAAGATAATACGGTTTCCTGAATATATTTCGAAAAACACAAGAAGGGTGATAGAGGAATACATGACTTTACTTCGTAGCTCGAGGATTCAAGCTGATTATTCAAGAGTTTTTGATATTCCAATTTCCTTAAAGAAGTTAATGAGCATTACAAGGATAAGTGGACAATGGAACTCAACCAGGATCAAGCAAAAAGAGATAGATGAGTCACCCCTTTTGAAGAATTCGCAAGGTTTATCATAGCATCCGGATGAAGAAAGAGAAGATGTCTTTGCCTGGAGTATGAGGGCAAAACCGTATATATATCCGCTTTATATAAAGAAATTTGTCTTTTAGTAAAGTTCTCTAAATGTAATTGAATCAGGATCAATGTCTCTTTAGGCATTCATTTCATACATTTGCATTACGTAACATCATATGCATTAAAATCCATTGAAAGATTCTAATTAGGTAAAATTATTTCAGTTAATTTGGAAAACCAATACCCTTACGGTATCCAAGAAAAGACTAGAGAAATGGAACAAATGTTGGAAAATTAGAGCGAATGCAAATACGGATGCAGGAGCAACTGACCAAATTTCAACAGGAAATGAGAGGTATGATGATAGAATTACAGAGGACTATGACGAGCCAGTTTCTAGCTGGAGAGTTAGAAAAAGGGAAAGACTTGGTGGTCCACTGTGGGATTGATAATAAGGATCTTGCCTATTCCCTAGGTTGTACTCCGATAAGTGTCTAGGTTTAGCCAGATGCACGTCCACAAGGGGCACTCTTTACTATTAGACCCCAACAAAATCAGACTGGTACATCGACACCGATGAATTACTCGACAGGCTCAGGTTCTAATCTAAAAGGCAATCTAACCAATCTTGTTGCCCTTGATGATCCAACAGAAACAAAACAGGCAAGAATAGAGCACTCATATACTGTAAAAGCCCTAAGGAAGAAGGGGAATAAGGTGGATAATGCAAGTAGGTACAACAAGGGCTACTCAAAACCAATAACTATGGGGCAGCCAAAGACAAAAACCACCAGCCATCAGAGCTCTTTAAAGCGAGAATCTTACATGAAGACAAGTACAAAAAGGCCCTAGTTCACGCCTATACCGATGTCATATAGCGAGCTATATCAAAGCCTATTTAATGCACATGTGGTGTCCCCTTTCTACTTAAAACCCATCTAGCCCCCATTTCCTAAGGGATACGATGCAAACACCCAGTGTGAATACCATGCAGGAATTACGGGGCACTCGATAGAAAATTGCATCGCATTCAAAAAGATACTTGAAAGACTCATCAATATAGGCGTTGTCAAATTTGATGAGGCCACCAGTGCAAAAAAAAAACGGCTACCCAATCACATTGATAATGGGATGAATACGATATATGAAAAAGAGTTGGAAAGCGTTTATATCAATGCCATATATGAAGACACACTTGAAAAGGGACCTTGTTAGATATCCACCCTTATAAAATGGGGAGCGTTTAAATAATCGGATTGTAGAAGAAATCTCTGTAGCATCTAGGGCTTACTTAGAGTAATGTTCAGAACACACTTGTTGCTTTTAGCCTAGAGGCAATAAGAATTCCTTTATGAAACAGGCTCATTTCTGAATGTCATTATTCTAATAAAATACATCTTTGCATTTATTTTTGAGCCAATATTCTTTCATTCTTTTCGAATAATTATTTTGGATTTCCTTCCGCATCATTCTTTTATTCGTTCATAATCATATTGTACAAATAATTATTCATAAATTCATACATTCTTTTGTATATTCTTTGGTACTTACTATAGGTCCCGAAATATCAATTACATGAGTGATGCTGCTACAGACTCAAAATTTCCTTTTGAGCGAGGCATGTGTTTAGAGAGATCTCATGACTTTTAAAATGACATAGATTGTAGCCTATCTCCGGACTTGTTGAGGATGGTAGAGTAGGAAGGAAATTTTACCTCCTAAGTAAACAATGGAGATTGTGACCTTAAGGTAACATGCATAACCAAAGAAGCAAAGCAAGACCTTGTTAAGTTACTTCAAGAGTTCAAGGATGTCTTCGCATGGTCATAATAGGATATGCCCAGGTTAAACACTGATATTGTAATCTGAACAATAGTACGATATCAAAATATGCAGTATGTTCAAGATTAACATCATGAACGATGCAGTGAAAATTCTTTGCCGGGACAACGCCTTTCTCTTTAACTTTCATAGCTTTGCCCATTGAAGTCGAGTTGCCATCTCTCCGTATTCTTTGTTGGATTTTACCCTAATTGAAGAGGAAGATCCAAAGTTTTCCGTCATAGTCAAATGCACCAAAAGTAAATCTCGCCCAGAAAGCTCTATGAAAGAAGCTTGACACCAAATAAGATCATTTGCATACAAAATAGAAGTGGATGTGAATGATCTTGTATGAAAGATTTTATTTGGAAAAGCATTGATTCTGATCGAAAGGGATAGCAAGGACTTGCCTAATCATATGAGTTTTAAAAAAATCAAAAAAATCAAAAAAATGAAAATAATGGAAAAAGAAAAGAAAAAGAAAAGGAAAAAGAAAAGGAAAAGGAGAGGCCAAGGCGAAAACCCGCAAAGGGAACTTTGTGACCAAAGGTGGATTTGAGTTGAAAACCCGAAAAGAGGGACTAAAATTTTGAGCAAAATGGGGCCTAAACGTCATCATCATCGAAGGTTTCTAATGGGCATTCCTTCATTTTTTAGATCATTAATTGCTTCATCAAATGGATAGAGGATGCTTTATACACCAATATCATCATATTCTAGAGAAGATGGTAACGAAAAACGCATTGAACTTGAATGAAAACGCGGTAGTTGAGGTCTGTAATCAATTCAAAACCAGACCCTATGATTCATCACTGTATTGCCTAGAAATGAATATTAAGAAGATTGCAAAAAAATGACTTAGACTTACAATAACTGGCATGAGAAATTACCATTTACCTTTCTTACTTACTGAACATCTATCAAGACTTTCACTGGGGTAACACTTTTCTATCTGGTTTATGGGATGGAGGTAATTTTACCCATTGAAGTTAAAATCCTTTCTCTCCAGGTGTTAGCTGACCTAAGGTTGGATGAAGCAGAACGGATCCAATCACGATGTGACCAATTGAACCTAATTGAAAAAAAAAGGCTAAAAGCTATTCATCACGGTCAGCTGTACCAGAAACGAATGATGCGAGCCTATAACAAGCAGGTTCACCCTCGAGAATTCCACGAGGGAGACCTAATGTTGAAAAAGATTCTTCCTACACAAAAAGATTGTAGAGGAAAATGGATGTCAAATTGGGAAAGCCCTTACGTTGTAAAAAATGCCTTTTTCGGAGGAGCTTTAATCTTGAATAAGATGGATGGCCAGATTCAATCAAGAAGTACTTCACCTGAAGAAGGAGAAGGGACCAGGGTGAAAACCCGCAAAGGGCGCCTTAGGTTCAAAAAAAAGCCAAGGCGAAAACCTGCAAAGAGCTCCTTGAGTCCAAAATATAAAAATAAAAAATAATAAAGAAAAAGAAAAATGGAGAGGCTAAGGTGAAAACCCGCAAAGGGTGCCTTGAAACCAAAGGAGATTTAAGTTGAAAACCCGAAAAGGGTAGCTCAAATATTGATCAGAATAGGGCATGCAGTGGTCTTGCTATACTTGAATCAGTAGGAAAGGGTATGCGACATCTTAAGGCATCGACAGAGTACTATAGATCTTCTAAACACATGTTAAACTCAGAATGATCTTCAGAAAGTTTGTATAGAGAAGTTCAAGCTGCGATATTTGGGGCACCTAGTCTCCATACTATTTATATTGAACTTGTTGTTCTTAGATATGTGTTCCCAACTAATTTCTTTGATAATTTCGGAGCCATGCTCTAAATCAATTCTATTCTTACCCAATGTTACGATCTCTTGCAAGCATGTTGCACTGGAATAATGATTAATGGACTAACAAAACTTTCACAAGGGAAGTTTTGCATATTACTCTAAAAGTTTCTAAATAATACGGGAATCTGAAATGGGACTATTGTTTAGAACGCACCAAGCTTAAAGGTTGGAAATCTAAGAAGGAAGAGTCTAAATTAAGACTTTCTGTTTGGATTTTGTTGTCAAAAATATTGATTGAACAAAATGGAAAGATGTCAGGTTGGTGACAAAGCTTAAATGAACAAGCAAGCAATAATCACCAAGCAATAAGAAGTGGTTTCCTTAGAGAAGAAAATTCATTTGTGCATTAGCATTTGGTATGACACCCTAGAAATGGTGTAAGAGACCAATGAGTTTCACATTCTGTGTCCTTGAATTGTGATAGCAGAGGATTGAGAAAAGACCAAATATTTTTACCCTTGGGTTACAACGGGAGAAAGATGGTACAAATTTTGCATCCCAGCAGATCGAACTTGGAGGTTTACAGTGGGGGCAATATGATTAAGTGTTTCTTTGGCGATGCCAACAGAGCAAGAAGGCATTGTAGCACGACAGTGATAAAGCCTTAATAAACTTTGAGCAACAACAACCTAAGCGATAAAGAAAGATTGTTCTCAAAAAATGACATTCTGTATTCATGCAAACATCATTCGTACGCGTCTAGTTAGGAGCATTTGATTCATTTTGGTCATGACATCCTAATCACTAGGCATAATTAGGTTCATAAAATGAATTATACAAGTCATGTTCCCTAGAGAACAGATCGGTGAAATCACAAAGCCTTGTCTTCCTGAGCAGTAGTGGAGTAGGTTAAAAAAATAGCAGATCTTGTCTTTCTGTATTGGCAGTGAAGTAGATCGAAGATAGCAGATCTTGTCTTCCTGTATTGGCAGTGAAGTAGATCAAAGATAATAGATCTTGTCTTCCTATATTGGCAGCAAAGTAGATCGAAGACAACAAATCTTGTCTTCCTATATTGGTAGCGAAGTACATCAAAGATAGCAGATCTTGTTTTCCTGTACTGCCAGCGAAGTAGATTGAAGATAACAGATCTTGTCTTCCTATATTGGCAGCAAAGTAGATCAAAGATAACAGATCTTGTCTTTCTGTATTGGCAGCGAAGCAGATTGAAGATAATAGATCTTGTCTTCCTGTATTGGCAGCGAAGTAGATCAAAGAGAATAGATCTTGTCTTCCTGCATTTGCAACAAAGTAGATTGAAGATAATAGATCTTGTCTTCCTGTATTGGCAGCGAAGTAGATCGAAGATAATAGATCTTGTCTTCCTGTATTTGCAGTGAAGTAGATCAAAGATAATAGATCTTGTCTTCTTGTATTGGCTGCTAAGTAGATCGAAGATAACAGATCTTGTCTTTCTGTATTGACAGCGAAGTAGATCGAAGATAGTAGATCTTGTCTTCCTGTATTGGCAGCGAAGTAGATCGAAGACCCAAGCCTTATCTCCCTAAGCAGTAGTGGAGCAGATCAAAGACGGCAAATCTTATCTTCCCAAGGTAGTAGGGAAACAGATTTAAGCCACCAGTCCTGTCTCCCTGAGCAGCAGTGGAGTAGGTTGAAGATTATGGATCTTGTCTCCCTAAGCAGTAGTGGAGCAGATCAAAGACGGTGAATTGTATCTTCCCAAGGTAGTAGGAAAGCAGGTTTAAGCCATCAGTCCTGTCTCCCTAAGCAGCTGTGGAGTAGGTTGAGGATTGTACATCCTGTCTCCCTAAGCAGTAGTGGAGCAGATCAAAGACGGTGAATCTTATCTTTCCAAGGTAGTAGAGAAGCAGATTTAAAACACCGGTCCTATATCTTTTGCATTACAGTGGAACAGATTGAAGCTACAATAGCGAATCTTACTTCCCAGGCACTGTAGTGGAACAGATTGAAGCTACAACAATGAATCTCGTTTCCCAGACATTACAGTTAAATAGATTGAAGTTACAACAACGAATCTTACTTTCCTAGCGTTGCAGTGGAACAAGTTGAAGATAAAAGCCTTATCTCCTTGAAGTTACAGTGGAGCAGGCTGAAGATAACGAATCTTTTGTCCTAGAAGTTACGTGGAGCAGAGTGAAGATTGCAAGTCTTATCCCCTTGAAGTTGCAGTGGAGCAGAAAGAAGATGACGAATCCTATCCCCCTGACGTGGCAGTGGAGTGGATCAAAGCACCAATTCCTATACTCCCGAAGATGCAGTAGGATGGAATGAGGCTACTTGAAGAAGAAGAACACAAAGGTCAAGTACGAACGGGCAAGATTGGTTATTTTTAAAGTCTTTGCTTCTTTCCCGTTTCACGACAACGAGCAAAGAGGGGCAGCTGTAATAACCCATTTTTCCCAGCCCATAACCAAATTAATAAAAACCAAAATAATAAATTAAATGTCCAGTCCAGATACAATTTACACTGGCCCAAATTCTGATTGAAGCCCAAATGTAAGAAAAAATCTACAGTAGCCTAATCTTTGACCCGTATGGCCCAATACCCAATTACATACCCAAACCCAAATACATCAAGCCCAAACAGCCCAGGTTTTTTTTACATTTTCAAAAACCCTAAGGGTTTCCAACCTTAGCCGCCGCATGAAGAAACCCGACCCTTCCGCGCGTGTGTGCCAGCAGTCACCGAGCTTCCGCGCAAGTCACACATCCACGTATACCTCCACGCCAGCTGGACCTATAACAAACACAAGTGGCAAGTAGCACGTAACTAGGATAGCAGAAAAAATGGGATAACAGACGAGATTTTTGGGGGATTCATTTTCTTTTATTTTGTATTTTCGGCTATAAAAAGAGCTGACTGATTCATTGTAAAGGAGAGGACGAATCAAATAAAAAAATAGAGAAGAAATTGAGATCAAGCAAAGATTTTAGATTTAAGGTAGATATTTGCTTCTTCTTTTTTTCCTCTTTTTGTTTCAATTTATTTATTTTTACATAAAACAGTAGATAATAAGCGAAAGAAAGGAGGGCCTACCTGTTTGCTTTGCGACTCCTAGCCTTCAGATCTGCTCGAAAAAGGGCTAAAATCGCAACTCCGACTACCATTCACGGTGGAACCACGGCGGAGGCATGGTGGATTGGTGGCGGCTAAAGCAGGGTACGAAACCCTAGTAGAGAAAAAGGGGCAGCAACCTTTTTTTTAAAGTTATAAGCTGCAAATGTTTTGTTTTAAATGAATTTTTGTTTAAATAATGATACAATACGATGCCGTTTTGAGCTGAGGCCTTAATGCGAAAACGACGCCGTTTGGAAGCCATACTCGATGACCTGACCCAGAGGCGGCTAGATCAGCGTGTTTTGGCCATGGTAGGGACATTTGCGCCACTGGTCCCTCTGTTTTAGTTCATATTTCTAATTCTGTTTTGTTTTTTTTTAAATTTACCCATTTTGTTTATGATTCTTTCATTTTGGTCCATTTTGCAACGTAGCTTTAGGTGGGGAGGGAATATTTCCCTTTTGGTCCCCTTGTTATTCGCACATTTTGCTTTGGCTCTTTTTTTATTTTATTTTTGTTTTTTTCTTTTAATTCCGTTTTGAGTTCAATTTAATACCTACTAATTTAATGTGCTTAATATTTTCTTTAATGATTAAGCTTAATCCGTTTTGATTTTCTTTAATGATTAAGCTTAATATTTTTTTATCTTATATTATTATTTTACGTTTTATATGTATTATGGTTTTAAGTATTTCTTTTTCTCAAATTTTGTGTATTATTATTACTTAAATTTATCATATTTTCTATTTTTTATGTAAATTTGATATGATTTCGTATGTACTCTTTGATGTTTTTATTTTGTAATAATTTTTAAAATTCACTTTATATATTTCTATATTTTAAAGATTTATGTGAAAATGTTTTTATATAATACTTTTTTATATATACATATATGATTTATATTAAATTATTTTACTCTCTCTCTCTCTATATATATTATTAATCTCATATTATCATAATCATTAATTTTAAGTTTTCTTTTAGATGTGTTTATATATGTTTTTATTATATACTTTGTTTCCCTCAACTTTTTTATATATATTATTATATGCATACATTATTATTTATATTAGGTTTTCATGAATTATTTATTTAGATTAATATATGTATATTATTTTATGTATTTTGATTTTTCTTCTTGTATAATATTTACTTTAAAATTTATTTAGATGCTATTATTTAATGAAGTATTTATTTTTAATGCTATTTCTTATTTATTTCAAACTTTCATATATGTATTTTAAATTTATTTTAATGTATAATTTATCAATTATAGTTTTCCTTCTTTCATGGTATTCATTTTTTTTATTTATGTTATTGTGCTTGGTATTTCTTTTAAAATCGACTATTAATTCATTTAGCTTTCGAATGTTGATGTTGATATTTGCATAATGTGTGATATGAGATTATGGCTCTCACGTGTATTGTATTGCTTACTCGTTTATTGTTTCTTTGTCGTTCACTAGCGTGCATTTTAGTTTACGAATCATCATTTCGCGTTGTACATTATTATTCCATCGTTTTTTATTCGTTCAAAATATTACGTTTAATATAAGTATCAAAATTGTTTACACAAAAGTTTTCAAAAATAATGCGATACTCGAAATTTGGGGTCCTCAAGAAGATTGTACCCTAAAAGTTTTCAAAAATAATGCGATACTCGAAATTTGGGGTCCTCAAGAAGATTTTACCCTAACTCATTGGGTTTCAATTTTTCTTGTTGGATTGAAGAAATCGAGTATCCCTTTTTAAATCAGAACGTAAAATTTCAAATAAAAGTTTATTCTTAGGGATTCAATTTGTTGTTTCCTAACTCATTGGATATGATATTTTGTTATCTCGAGACAAGGATCTTTTCTTTTTTAAATAAAAGCAAACTTATGTGTCATCTTTGGAACTTCGAAGAATCGTGCTCTAACTTACGGGGTTTCAATTTCCTCATTGAACCAAGATGGCCAAATATTTTTTGTTTTTAGATACACAAAGTTTCAATAAGGGGTTTTAAAGGTTAGCTTATGCTTGAAAATTCAAATGTTGTATCCTAACTTACGGGATACGATATTTCGTTGCCTCGAGATGAGAAGGCCTTTCTACATATGTTCAAATTTATACAAATATTTAAAAATATATCATTAATAAAAGGGGGATTGTTTTTAATATTTTTGAATTTTTGACATTCGACTTTAAGACATTAAATAATCAATTCGGTACCAATTTTGGGCGTTACAAGGGTGCTAATCCTTCCTCGTACGTAACTGACTCCCGAACCGAGTTTTTTTTTCTGAAACTCGTAGACCAAAATCATTTTTAAGGTGATCCGATCACACCTCAATAAAAGATCGGTGGCGACTCCAGTTTTCATTTTTTAAGTCGACACTATTTTCTCTTGTAAAAAAGTGGTTTCGACAACCAAAACAACCTAAGTGTAACATCTAGATACCTAACCCCATAACCGGGTCTGAGCTACAAGGAGCCACATTTGTTGCCGGAGCAGCTACATTCAACAAAATTCAACCTAACATCTTTATACATTTAAATATAAATGATTCGCGGATATGATACAATATGTTATTAGCTTTGATCTTATATGAGTATACGAAAGCTCTTTTTCTTGCTCGAGATAAAAAATGGACCAACTCATAAAGAATGCAAAGTTTTGAGTTGACATCGCAACTTTAGGGTTTTCTCGTCTTGATGTGAATCCATGGCTAGGCTGGTCATGACCTTGAAGTAACGACGTCGCCACAAGAATCTTGCGTTGTTCCTCGTCATGAAGCCAATGTTTGTCATCGCGACGTGACAACCTATTACATCTAAATTCGTCCTGTTGCAAGTTAAAACAACCTAGAAACACTAATAAAATATTTTCATGCTATCCTACCAAGGATGCCAAGTAAAGATGTCCTTAAAAATGATTATCTCCGAAATAAAACTATCAACCCAAATTTCAACCATTGTACTTTCAAAGTAAACCAACCAAAACACATACAAATGCATAATTACTAACTTAAAGACTCCAAATAAAATTTAGAAGCATATTCAAACATGATTTCTAACATTTACATAAGGTCACAACTTAAATAACCTAACTATCTGTTTAGCTCTCATGAGCTTAAGTTCAACCTTCGGGCTTCTGAAAACGATGTACTCATATCTGTAAGTTGTTCTTTGAAAGGTAAAATATCGGGAGTTGTCTTGAATGGTAATATAATTATTTATATGATGCATTGAATTGGTAAGTATTTAAGTAAAAATATGCAACTGCTCATGAAAAAGTATTAAGGTTTAAATTAAGCAATTTTCTTATGAAATGACTTATCATGTGGTCAGTTCGGGAAAGGCTTTGGGTAAATGCACTAGCTTGTGGCCATGGTTGAATGATATGTTTATGACTTGTGTGACATGCATATGGAACAAGCATGGAAAGTAAAGAAATGCAAATGAAAATAAACAAATTATCAAGAGTTAAAGTTATATAAAATCCTACTAAGCTTGGGATAATATGTTTAAGTGATACTGTGGATTTATTCACCTTGTAAGTTTCTGAATATAACTTCATGGGTATTGTGGTATCAATAGTGGGTTATCCTTTATATTTGTAGATTTCATATTTTAAAAAAACTAATATGATTAAATACTACACAAGCTTACTAAGCATTCATTGCTTACGTATTTGTTTTTTTATTTACCCGACAGATTATCTGAAGCTCGATTGGGTTGGAAACTTGTTGGAGATATATCACACTACCATTGATTTTATCAGAAATTTTGGATGATTTGATTCTAGTTATAATAGCATGTATAAGTTAATTTAGCCAACGTTGGCTCATTAATATTTTAATTTTGGTTGGTTTCAAATATGAATGCTAGATAAAATGAAATGTTTGAAAATTAATTTATAAATTTCGGTAATTCTCCATAACCCTATTCCAGCGACGGATTCGGGTTAGGGGTGTAACATTTATTAATTACTTACGAGACTTACACTAGGACGAAAATACGAATTCCTCACTCAAAGGATGACACCACAACAATAATACACTAGGAAAAAATAGTAGAGAAACGAAAAAAAAGGAATAAAGTTTGAAATTGCAATTATGAAAACCAAACAAAAGAGAATGCAAATGAAAAAGGGACAAATGACAGAGGGACTTTACAGAATTTTTAAAGAGAGGAAATGAACAAGTTTACAAATATATAGAGTTTATCAAGAATTGCTAACATAATGAAGACCTATATCAATCCATATTAAAAGTAGCTAAACTAGTTGAATACAATAGAATAATAATAAACAAGGTAAAGGAAGACTATTGGAAGTTAAGTCTTCAACATTCCAATTCAAACCAACTTTCTAAATCTAAGGGATTAGATATGCTCAAATCAATCTTATTTGATTCTCCAAATTTGTTAATTGTGTGCATTTGATTTTGGCTTTTGGATTTGCTGTCCTTCAATTACTATTACAAATAAGTCAACTAATTATTTCCAGTTTATTGTAGGAATCTTATTTCATATTATTAAGAAAAAATTTTATTAATTAATACATTCTAAAAGTTGCATTAAAATGGATAAATTTCCCTTTTAATGGAAAATTCTGTGGTAATTTAAATGAATTTTCTTTGTGAATGCCCTTTGAGATTTGTTAATTGATTGCATTTGATTTTGGCTTTTGGATTTGCTGTCACTATAGAGAGGTAAGTATGTACTGACGAATAACTACTATTACTAAAAGATTATACAGAGATAAACCTATAGCAATGACTTAATTTGAAAGGGTATCCAAATTAATCGTTGGTATAGGTTTTTTTGGCCTATAGAGATTTTTTTATGATTTAAGTGACTATTTTGCATCCGTCAATATATGATTTTCTTAAGGGCTATTTGATTCTACTTTTACGTGTTCTAGAGACTATGTGCTCTCCTATTTTTTTAATTAAACTTATAATATGATTATTCATTGTTTAATGGAATTGTTTTTACTTTTCTTTCTATAAAAATAATCTTTCAAAATTATTAGATCTTAAACGATTAATGTATATATATTCTTTGGACATGTTAAAATTATAAATGCGTTTGCCATGTAGACAAAAAAATAAAAAATAAAAAACCTAGGTAGCATACGGAGGCCTGTTGAACAAATGGTTTTGGTTTCTAAAGTCTTTTGTTTGTATACAGTAATATTACTCTACTGGGAGCTTTAATATTTCAGATTTTTGCAAAGTTTGGAATGCAAGACTTGTAATCATGGTTTGGATTTGTTAGTTGGTTGCATAAATAAGTTATTTCCATGTTTTAGCTATTTAAAAGAATTTCTTCGGGCAAAAGACAGTCATGAGATAAAAGAGATATTGCCATAAATTTTATTTAATTAGTCATGCATTACTTTACTATAAATAATACATGAACTTAGGCTTTTCCAGCAATACCATTCCTTATTTATTTATTGCCCTTTTCACTTGAATGCAGACCAGCAAAGTATCCCTGAGGGTTGCTCTCGAATGCGCCCCTCGATATAATGGCCGCACCTCCACTCCCCGGAGCTACCATCATTCCCGAAGCCCCACCTCCGCCTTTGGATGTGCTTCCTCCTCCAACATTTCCAGAGCCACCACCGCTGCCTCCGCAACCACCTTTGCTGCCACCGCCACTTCCACCTTTGCCACCACCCATTTGAATGCACAAGTTATAACAATGAATGAAATCTCAAAAACTGCGATATGATGAGCCAAGGAAGTGTGAATCGTTTCAATATTTATACCAGTAGTAGTGGAGTAGTCAAACTCCACTTTAATTCACCTTAGTTATTATCTTCTTATATTAATTAAGCATGCTGTTTGCATAGATTAATGTAGCTTCATTTATTGATAATTTGGTGATTTTGACCAACTTTGGAACTACAATTTAATATTATCATCAAAAGTAAATACATTCATCAGCATTGAATTTATTTGATATTTTCCATTCAATTAAATAGGATTTTATCAATTTTAAAATTACACTATTAATCAGTAATTTTTATTTTAAACAATTCAATCCACCAAGTTTTAGCATCACGATTGATGATATTAGTATGTAAGCAGAGCGTTGATCCTCAAGTTCATCTCTTTAGCATTCATTAATTTTATTTTTTTAATTTCTTCAATGGTTTATTGTAAGCATTCATATTCATGCTTTAATGCACACTCTACAAGCTTGACCTTAAAACCGAGGCAGTTAGTTGAAAATTCTGTAAAATTAATGAAATATACATTGAATCTCCAAATTCTTATTATACCCTATGTTTCTTACTTTATTATATTCGGTTCAATCACCTACTTAACATTATAGTAATCATATTTTGTTTGGGTCAATTTTGGATTAATCTCTATTTAAATTTAAATATTATAATTTTTAGTGGAAATTATTCCATAATGTTTGCCAGTCTGATTTATTATTTGTTATGATTATTATTTTAATTATTGTGATATAGTACTAAACAAAAACAAAAAAGAAGGAAAAAGAAAATTCACAAAATGCTATCTATATCTGTGTTTGCAATTATATGTATACAAATATTACATACTGGCCAGGAGCGAGCCGACAGAAACCAAATCACCTTGGGGTGTCGGCGGTAGCGACGGCGGCAATCCGACGACCGAAAAATGAGACTCTATCAGAGAATTTGATTTCAGATTAATTATTCAAAAATATAGACTTAATATTAAAGTGATTATCTTAATGTTTAGTTTAATTTAATGTTTATCTTGTACATAAATATTCTATTAATTTATTAAGATTTAATATTTATCAAGATAAATATTAGATTGAATTTAATATTTAAGTGATTAAGTTTAATCATAGTTGAACTCTCTAAACTCTCCCTATATAAAGAGAGTCTTGGGTCATTATTTTTCACACACTTGAATTCGAGAGGAAGTTGTAGAGACAAAATTCCCTGAAGAAATTATTTTAGAAAATTTCTAGAGATATTTTTCTAATTTACAACTTGGCCCAAAAGTTTAGAGAAATTGTGAAATTACCCCACTGATATTTTTTGTGTGAAATATTCTGATTCGAAGCGAGCCCATACTCGACAAACATGAGCTTGAAGGTAGCGGAGAAGACTATTCGGTCGAAGCGTTCATCCTAGACGAATCGAAAAGGTACAATTTTGATTAAATGTTTATCACTTTAGATTATCATAACCAAGTTCTTATTCTTGAAAAATAATTTAAAACTCTAGTTCTTCCCTAAATTTATTTGATGTTGCGTTTTCCAAACCCGATTGTCCAACAAAGACAACATGTGTAGCGCCCCACACTCGACTCGTTTGTCGAATCCAAATGCATTATATCACATTCATTGCCAAAGCAAATTTAGCTATCCCATTACATAATCATAAAATTTAAATCTTAATTATCATCCAAATCAGTTTAGCCATCAATCATGCTCATACATATGCATTTGAAATGTTTAGATTTCAAATTCTCCATGTCACGGGGTCATGTAAGGTTAAATTTTTTAGTTAGGATTCAAATTCGAACTCAACTATCAAATTTCAATGTTATGTCTCGAGGAAAAAGACTTCCTGTGTAACACCCTATACCTGGTCTAGTTGTCCGACCCGAGCTAGAAGGTATTCCAACTATAAAACTTTAACATCATTCACAAAATTAATTGAAATAACCAAATAATTTATTTTACAATTATTTTCCGTGTTATCCAATAAAAACGAGACTTAAATCGAGCTTAGAGAACATTTAAAATAAACTGGGAACAGTTACGAATTGAAATGAAACTTTTACAAAATTTTGAGTAAAAAGTGAAAACAGGTGTCACACAGCTGTGTAGCTAGGTCGTGTGATAGAGCTCAGCCCTTGTGGCTCAAGAATATGGCCGTGTGTCCAAACTGCGTAACAAATGTGGCGTCGTCTGCCAGTTTCAAATTTTCATAAAATTTCCTTATTTTCGTGACCTTTCTCAGTATCTACGGGTTATAACACACACCTTACCGCCTCTGGGATGTCAGCACTGAAGCAGCAATCCAAGTTGCTGCACACAACATCCACGACCAACCCAATTAGAAACAAATATCGAAAACGAAACTTGAATATGGTATTTACCACTTAATAAAACCAGCCCCTAAACTAGCATTTGGTCATTTACCCAGAAAAGAATTGGTTTCACTAAAATCGACTTCTTGAAGTAAAAACCGTTGCAGGATCCACCGCTGATAGAACAAAAAAAAAGGATCAAAATTGAATATTAAAGAATAACTCAAACCCCCATTCGTCACACAAAAATGAATTAATTAACCTTACCACTAAAGAATGCACTTACGAGACTTACACTAGGACGAAAATACGAATTCCTCGCTCAATAGACGACACCACAACAATAATACGCCAGGAAACAATAGTAGAGAAACGAAAAAAGTGGAATAAAGTTTGAAATTGCAATTATGAAAACCAAACAAAAGAGAAAGGAAATGAACTGGGGAAAAAGGACAGAGGGACTTTACAAAATTTTTAAAGAGAAAGGAAATGAACAAGTTTACAAATATATAGAGTTTTTCAAGACTTGCTAACATAATGAGGATCTATATCAATCCATATTAAAAGCAGCTAAACTAGTTGAATACAATAGAATAGTAATAAACAAGGTAAAGGAAGACTATTGGAAGCTAAGTCTTGAACATTCCAATTCAATCCAACTTTCTAAATCCAAGGGATTAGATATGCTCAAATCAATCTGATTTGATTCTCCAAATATCTTTCCCTAAATGATACAATATTAATTGATGGGCTAGATACAATCCACAATATCAACACAACCCGAAAATTTAATTCGGTAAATTGTCAATCAGCTAAATATGAAAATTGTTCAGTCTGTCAGAGTGCTTCAGGAAGTGGGCACTTCTTTAAGCACATCTCAATCATTCCATATTTTTTAACAACACAACCCTATAAAAGGGTATCTCATAAAGAGATGCATCCTTATGAAAGGGTATCTTATGGAAAGATACATTTATTTAGCATCTATATAAAGAATGATTCTATTAACCATTTTTACTATTGTGATTCGAATGTTATGGATTTTGTTGTACTTTTGAGGCATTTAAGAAAAGTACTCTGCACGACTCAAAGCCATCAATTTTTACGAACCTTATTTTGTTTTTTTTTCTTATTTCAATGTTTTTTATTTATTTTTCTAACAATCTTAAAGCTTTTATATGATTTCATATGAAATTTCAATCTAAGAGTGTAATGATAGACAAGAGAAGAATAATAGGCTGTGTAATGGCCTTCAATTACTATTACAAGTAAGTCAACTAATTATTTTCAGTTTATTGTTGGAATCTTATTTCATATTGTTAAGAACAAAACTTTATTAATTAATACATTCTAAAAGTTGCATTAAAATGGATAAATCTCCTTTTTAATGGAAAATTCTATGGTAATTTAAATGAATTTTCTTTGTGAATGCCCTTTGAGATTTGTTAATTGTGTGCGTTTGATTTTGGCTTTTGGATTTGCTGTCACTATAGAGAGGTAAGTATGTACTGACGAATAACTACTATTACTAAAAGATTATACAGAGATAAACCTATAGCGATGACTTCATTTGTGAGGGTATCCAATTTAATCGTTGGTATAGGTTTTTCTGGCCTATAGAGATTTTTTTTATGATTTTAGTGACTATTTTGCATCCGTCAATATATGATTTTCTTAGGGGCTATTTGATTCTACTTTTACGTGTTCTACAGACTATGTGCTCTCCTATTTTTTTAACTAAACTTATAATATGATTATTCATTGTTTAATGGAATTGTTTTTACTTTTCTTTCTATAAAAATAATCTTTCAAAATTATTAGATCTTAAACGATTAATGTATATATATTCTTTGGACATGTTAAAATTATAAATGCGTTTGCCATGTAGACAAAAAAATAAAAAATAAAAAACCTAGGTAGCATACGGAGGCCTGTTGAACAAATGGTTTTGGTTTCTAAAGTCTTTTGTTTGTATACAGTAATATTACTCTACTGGGAGCTTTAATATTTCAGATTTTTGCAAAGTTTGGAATGCAAGACTTGTAATCATGGTTTGGATTTGTTAGTTGGTTGCATAAATAAGTTATTTCCATGTTTTAGCTATTTAAAAGAATTTCTTCGGGCAAAAGACAGTCATGAGATAAAAGAGATATTGCCATAAATTTTATTTAATTAGTCATGCATTACTTTACTATAAATAATACATGAACTTAGGCTTTTCCAGCAATACCATTCCTTATTTATTTATTGCCCTTTTCACTTGAATGCAGACCAGCAAAGTATCCCTGAGGGTTGCTCTCGAATGCGCCCCTCGATATAATGGCCGCACCTCCACTCCCCGGAGCTACCATCATTCCCGAAGCCCCACCTCCGCCTTTGGATGTGCTTCCTCCTCCAACATTTCCAGAGCCACCACCGCTGCCTCCGCAACCACCTTTGCTGCCACCGCCACTTCCACCTTTGCCACCACCCATTTGAATGCACAAGTTATAACAATGAATGAAATCTCAAAAACTGCGATATGATGAGCCAAGGAAGTGTGAATCGTTTCAATATTTATACCAGTAGTAGTGGAGTAGTCAAACTCCACTTTAATTCACCTTAGTTATTATCTTCTTATATTAATTAAGCATGCTGTTTGCATAGATTAATGTAGCTTCATTTATTGATAATTTGGTGATTTTGACCAACTTTGGAACTACAATTTAATATTATCATCAAAAGTAAATACATTCATCAGCATTGAATTTATTTGATATTTTCCATTCAATTAAATAGGATTTTATCAATTTTAAAATTACACTATTAATCAGTAATTTTTATTTTAAACAATTCAATCCACCAAGTTTTAGCATCACGATTGATGATATTAGTATGTAAGCAGAGCGTTGATCCTCAAGTTCATCTCTTTAGCATTCATTAATTTTATTTTTTTAATTTCTTCAATGGTTTATTGTAAGCATTCATATTCATGCTTTAATGCACACTCTACAAGCTTGACCTTAAAACCGAGGCAGTTAGTTGAAAATTCTGTAAAATTAATGAAATATACATTGAATCTCCAAATTCTTATTATACCCTATGTTTCTTACTTTATTATATTCGGTTCAATCACCTACTTAACATTATAGTAATCATATTTTGTTTGGGTCAATTTTGGATTAATCTCTATTTAAATTTAAATATTATAATTTTTAGTGGAAATTATTCCATAATGTTTGCCAGTCTGATTTATTATTTGTTATGATTATTATTTTAATTATTGTGATATAGTACTAAACAAAAACAAAAAAGAAGGAAAAAGAAAATTCACAAAATGCTATCTATATCTGTGTTTGCAATTATATGTATACAAATATTACATACTGGCCAGGAGCGAGCCGACAGAAACCAAATCACCTTGGGGTGTCGGCGGTAGCGACGGCGGCAATCCGACGACCGAAAAATGAGACTCTATCAGAGAATTTGATTTCAGATTAATTATTCAAAAATATAGACTTAATATTAAAGTGATTATCTTAATGTTTAGTTTAATTTAATGTTTATCTTGTACATAAATATTCTATTAATTTATTAAGATTTAATATTTATCAAGATAAATATTAGATTGAATTTAATATTTAAGTGATTAAGTTTAATCATAGTTGAACTCTCTAAACTCTCCCTATATAAAGAGAGTCTTGGGTCATTATTTTTCACACACTTGAATTCGAGAGGAAGTTGTAGAGACAAAATTCCCTGAAGAAATTATTTTAGAAAATTTCTAGAGATATTTTTCTAATTTACAACTTGGCCCAAAAGTTTAGAGAAATTGTGAAATTACCCCACTGATATTTTTTGTGTGAAATATTCTGATTCGAAGCGAGCCCATACTCGACAAACATGAGCTTGAAGGTAGCGGAGAAGACTATTCGGTCGAAGCGTTCATCCTAGACGAATCGAAAAGGTACAATTTTGATTAAATGTTTATCACTTTAGATTATCATAACCAAGTTCTTATTCTTGAAAAATAATTTAAAACTCTAGTTCTTCCCTAAATTTATTTGATGTTGCGTTTTCCAAACCCGATTGTCCAACAAAGACAACATGTGTAGCGCCCCACACTCGACTCGTTTGTCGAATCCAAATGCATTATATCACATTCATTGCCAAAGCAAATTTAGCTATCCCATTACATAATCATAAAATTTAAATCTTAATTATCATCCAAATCAGTTTAGCCATCAATCATGCTCATACATATGCATTTGAAATGTTTAGATTTCAAATTCTCCATGTCACGGGGTCATGTAAGGTTAAATTTTTTAGTTAGGATTCAAATTCGAACTCAACTATCAAATTTCAATGTTATGTCTCGAGGAAAAAGACTTCCTGTGTAACACCCTATACCTGGTCCAGTTGTCCGACCCGAGCTAGAAGGTATTCCAACTATAAAACTTTAACATCATTCACAAAATTAATTGAAATAACCAAATAATTCATTTTACAATTATTTTCCGTGTTATCCAATAAAAACGAGACTTAAATCGAGCTTAGAGAACATTTAAAATAAACTGGGAACAGTTACGAATTGAAATGAAACTTTTACAAAATTTTGAGTAAAAAGTGAAAACAGGTGTCACACAGCTGTGTAGCTAGGTCGTGTGATAGAGCTCAGCCCTTGTGGCTCAAGAATATGGCCGTGTGTCCAAACTGCGTAACAAATGTGGCGTCGTCTGCCAGTTTCAAATTTTCATAAAATTTCCTTATTTTCGTGACCTTTCTCAGTATCTACGGGTTATAACACACACCTTACCGCCTCTGGGATGTCAGCACTGAAGCAGCAATCCAAGTTGCTGCACACAACATCCACGACCAACCCAATTAGAAACAAATATCGAAAACGAAACTTGAATATGGTATTTACCACTTAATAAAACCAGCCCCTAAACTAGCATTTGGTCATTTACCCAGAAAAGAATTGGTTTCACTAAAATCGACTTCTTGAAGTAAAAACCGTTGCAGGATCCACCGCTGATAGAACAAAAAAAAAGGATCAAAATTGAATATTAAAGAATAACTCAAACCCCCATTCGTCACACAAAAATGAATTAATTAACCTTACCACTAAAGAATGCACTTACGAGACTTACACTAGGACGAAAATACGAATTCCTCGCTCAATAGACGACACCACAACAATAATACGCCAGGAAACAATAGTAGAGAAACGAAAAAAGTGGAATAAAGTTTGAAATTGCAATTATGAAAACCAAACAAAAGAGAAAGGAAATGAACTGGGGAAAAAGGACAGAGGGACTTTACAAAATTTTTAAAGAGAAAGGAAATGAACAAGTTTACAAATATATAGAGTTTTTCAAGACTTGCTAACATAATGAGGATCTATATCAATCCATATTAAAAGCAGCTAAACTAGTTGAATACAATAGAATAGTAATAAACAAGGTAAAGGAAGACTATTGGAAGCTAAGTCTTGAACATTCCAATTCAATCCAACTTTCTAAATCCAAGGGATTAGATATGCTCAAATCAATCTGATTTGATTCTCCAAATATCTTTCCCTAAATGATACAATATTAATTGATGGGCTAGATACAATCCACAATATCAACACAACCCGAAAATTTAATTCGGTAAATTGTCAATCAGCTAAATATGAAAATTGTTCAGTCTGTCAGAGTGCTTCAGGAAGTGGGCACTTCTTTAAGCACATCTCAATCATTCCATATTTTTTAACAACACAACCCTATAAAAGGGTATCTCATAAAGAGATGCATCCTTATGAAAGGGTATCTTATGGAAAGATACATTTATTTAGCATCTATATAAAGAATGATTCTATTAACCATTTTTACTATTGTGATTCGAATGTTATGGATTTTGTTGTACTTTTGAGGCATTTAAGAAAAGTACTCTGCACGACTCAAAGCCATCAATTTTTACGAACCTTATTTTGTTTTTTTTCTTATTTCAATGTTTTTATTTATTTTTCTAACAATCTTAAAGCTTTTATATGATTTCATATGAAATTTCAATCTAAGAGTGTAATGATAGACAAGAGAAGAATAATAGGCTGTGTAATGGCCTTCAATTACTATTACAAGTAAGTCAACTAATTATTTTCAGTTTATTGTTGGAATCTTATTTCATATTGTTAAGAACAAAACTTTATTAATTAATACATTCTAAAAGTTGCATTAAAATGGATAAATCTCCTTTTTAATGGAAAATTCTATGGTAATTTAAATGAATTTTCTTTGTGAATGCCCTTTGAGATTTGTTAATTGTGTGCGTTTGATTTTGGCTTTTGGATTTGCTGTCACTATAGAGAGGTAAGTATGTACTGACGAATAACTACTATTACTAAAAGATTATACAGAGATAAACCTATAGCGATGACTTCATTTGTGAGGGTATCCAATTTAATCGTTGGTATAGGTTTTTCTGGCCTATAGAGATTTTTTTTTATGATTTTAGTGACTATTTTGCATCCGTCAATATATGATTTTCTTAGGGGCTATTTGATTCTACTTTTACGTGTTCTACAGACTATGTGCTCTCCTATTTTTTTAACTAAACTTATAATATGATTATTCATTGTTTAATGGAATTGTTTTTACTTTTCTTTCTATAAAAATAATCTTTCAAATTATTAGATCTTAAACGATTAATGTATATATATTCTTTGGACATGTTAAAATTATAAATGCGTTTGCCATGTAGACAAAAAATAAAAAATAAAAAACCTAGGTAGCATACGGAGGCCTGTTGAACAAATGGTTTTGGTTTCTAAAGTCTTTTGTTTGTATACAGTAATATTACTCTACTGGGAGCTTTAATATTTCAGATTTTTGCAAAGTTTGGAATGCAAGACTTGTAATCATGGTTTGGATTTGTTAGTTGGTTGCATAAATAAGTTATTTCCATGTTTTAGCTATTTAAAAGAATTTCTTCGGGCAAAAGACAGTCATGAGATAAAAGAGATATTGCCATAAATTTTATTTAATTAGTCATGCATTACTTTACTATAAATAATACATGAACTTAGGCTTTTCCAGCAATACCATTCCTTATTTATTTATTGCCCTTTTCACTTGAATGCAGACCAGCAAAGTATCCCTGAGGGTTGCTCTCGAATGCGCCCCTCGATATAATGGCCGCACCTCCACTCCCCGGAGCTACCATCATTCCCGAAGCCCCACCTCCGCCTTTGGATGTGCTTCCTCCTCCAACATTTCCAGAGCCACCACCGCTGCCTCCGCAACCACCTTTGCTGCCACCGCCACTTCCACCTTTGCCACCACCCATTTGAATGCACAAGTTATAACAATGAATGAAATCTCAAAAACTGCGATATGATGAGCCAAGGAAGTGTGAATCGTTTCAATATTTATACCAGTAGTAGTGGAGTAGTCAAACTCCACTTTAATTCACCTTAGTTATTATCTTCTTATATTAATTAAGCATGCTGTTTGCATAGATTAATGTAGCTTCATTTATTGATAATTTGGTGATTTTGACCAACTTTGGAACTACAATTTAATATTATCATCAAAAGTAAATACATTCATCAGCATTGAATTTATTTGATATTTTCCATTCAATTAAATAGGATTTTATCAATTTTAAAATTACACTATTAATCAGTAATTTTTATTTTAAACAATTCAATCCACCAAGTTTTAGCATCACGATTGATGATATTAGTATGTAAGCAGAGCGTTGATCCTCAAGTTCATCTCTTTAGCATTCATTAATTTTATTTTTTTAATTTCTTCAATGGTTTATTGTAAGCATTCATATTCATGCTTTAATGCACACTCTACAAGCTTGACCTTAAAACCGAGGCAGTTAGTTGAAAATTCTGTAAAATTAATGAAATATACATTGAATCTCCAAATTCTTATTATACCCTATGTTTCTTACTTTATTATATTCGGTTCAATCACCTACTTAACATTATAGTAATCATATTTTGTTTGGGTCAATTTTGGATTAATCTCTATTTAAATTTAAATATTATAATTTTTAGTGGAAATTATTCCATAATGTTTGCCAGTCTGATTTATTATTTGTTATGATTATTATTTTAATTATTGTGATATAGTACTAAACAAAAACAAAAAAGAAGGAAAAAGAAAATTCACAAAATGCTATCTATATCTGTGTTTGCAATTATATGTATACAAATATTACATACTGGCCAGGAGCGAGCCGACAGAAACCAAATCACCTTGGGGTGTCGGCGGTAGCGACGGCGGCAATCCGACGACCGAAAAATGAGACTCTATCAGAGAATTTGATTTCAGATTAATTATTCAAAAATATAGACTTAATATTAAAGTGATTATCTTAATGTTTAGTTTAATTTAATGTTTATCTTGTACATAAATATTCTATTAATTTATTAAGATTTAATATTTATCAAGATAAATATTAGATTGAATTTAATATTTAAGTGATTAAGTTTAATCATAGTTGAACTCTCTAAACTCTCCCTATATAAAGAGAGTCTTGGGTCATTATTTTTCACACACTTGAATTCGAGAGGAAGTTGTAGAGACAAAATTCCCTGAAGAAATTATTTTAGAAAATTTCTAGAGATATTTTTCTAATTTACAACTTGGCCCAAAAGTTTAGAGAAATTGTGAAATTACCCCACTGATATTTTTTGTGTGAAATATTCTGATTCGAAGCGAGCCCATACTCGACAAACATGAGCTTGAAGGTAGCGGAGAAGACTATTCGGTCGAAGCGTTCATCCTAGACGAATCGAAAAGGTACAATTTTGATTAAATGTTTATCACTTTAGATTATCATAACCAAGTTCTTATTCTTGAAAAATAATTTAAAACTCTAGTTCTTCCCTAAATTTATTTGATGTTGCGTTTTCCAAACCCGATTGTCCAACAAAGACAACATGTGTAGCGCCCCACACTCGACTCGTTTGTCGAATCCAAATGCATTATATCACATTCATTGCCAAAGCAAATTTAGCTATCCCATTACATAATCATAAAATTTAAATCTTAATTATCATCCAAATCAGTTTAGCCATCAATCATGCTCATACATATGCATTTGAAATGTTTAGATTTCAAATTCTCCATGTCACGGGGTCATGTAAGGTTAAATTTTTTAGTTAGGATTCAAATTCGAACTCAACTATCAAATTTCAATGTTATGTCTCGAGGAAAAAGACTTCCTGTGTAACACCCTATACCTGGTCCAGTTGTCCGACCCGAGCTAGAAGGTATTCCAACTATAAAACTTTAACATCATTCACAAAATTAATTGAAATAACCAAATAATTCATTTTACAATTATTTTCCGTGTTATCCAATAAAAACGAGACTTAAATCGAGCTTAGAGAACATTTAAAATAAACTGGGAACAGTTACGAATTGAAATGAAACTTTTACAAAATTTTGAGTAAAAAGTGAAAACAGGTGTCACACAGCTGTGTAGCTAGGTCGTGTGATAGAGCTCAGCCCTTGTGGCTCAAGAATATGGCCGTGTGTCCAAACTGCGTAACAAATGTGGCGTCGTCTGCCAGTTTCAAATTTTCATAAAATTTCCTTATTTTCGTGACCTTTCTCAGTATCTACGGGTTATAACACACACCTTACCGCCTCTGGGATGTCAGCACTGAAGCAGCAATCCAAGTTGCTGCACACAACATCCACGACCAACCCAATTAGAAACAAATATCGAAAACGAAACTTGAATATGGTATTTACCACTTAATAAAACCAGCCCCTAAACTAGCATTTGGTCATTTACCCAGAAAAGAATTGGTTTCACTAAAATCGACTTCTTGAAGTAAAAACCGTTGCAGGATCCACCGCTGATAGAACAAAAAAAAGGGATCAAAATTGAATATTAAAGAATAACTCAAACCCCATTCGTCACACAAAAATGAATTAATTAACCTTACCACTAAAGAATGCACTTACGAGACTTACACTAGGACGAAAATACGAATTCCTCGCTCAATAGACGACACCACAACAATAATACGCCAGGAAACAATAGTAGAGAAACGAAAAAAGTGGAATAAAGTTTGAAATTGCAATTATGAAAACCAAACAAAAGAGAAAGGAAATGAACTGGGGAAAAAGGACAGAGGGACTTTACAAAATTTTTAAAGAGAAAGGAAATGAACAAGTTTACAAATATATAGAGTTTTTCAAGACTTGCTAACATAATGAGGATCTATATCAATCCATATTAAAAGCAGCTAAACTAGTTGAATACAATAGAATAGTAATAAACAAGGTAAAGGAAGACTATTGGAAGCTAAGTCTTGAACATTCCAATTCAATCCAACTTTCTAAATCCAAGGGATTAGATATGCTCAAATCAATCTGATTTGATTCTCCAAATATCTTTCCCTAAATGATACAATATTAATTGATGGGCTAGATACAATCCACAATATCAACACAACCCGAAAATTTAATTCGGTAAATTGTCAATCAGCTAAATATGAAAATTGTTCAGTCTGTCAGAGTGCTTCAGGAAGTGGGCACTTCTTTAAGCACATCTCAATCATTCCATATTTTTTAACAACACAACCCTATAAAAGGGTATCTCATAAAGAGATGCATCCTTATGAAAGGGTATCTTATGGAAAGATACATTTATTTAGCATCTATATAAAGAATGATTCTATTAACCATTTTTACTATTGTGATTCGAATGTTATGGATTTTGTTGTACTTTTGAGGCATTTAAGAAAAGTACTCTGCACGACTCAAAGCCATCAATTTTTACGAACCTTATTTTGTTTTTTTTCTTATTTCAATGTTTTTTATTTATTTTTCTAACAATCTTAAAGCTTTTATATGATTTCATATGAAATTTCAATCTAAGAGTGTAATGATAGACAAGAGAAGAATAATAGGCTGTGTAATGGCCTTCAATTACTATTACAAGTAAGTCAACTAATTATTTTCAGTTTATTGTTGGAATCTTATTTCATATTGTTAAGAACAAAACTTTATTAATTAATACATTCTAAAAGTTGCATTAAAATGGATAAATCTCCTTTTTAATGGAAAATTCTATGGTAATTTAAATGAATTTTCTTTGTGAATGCCCTTTGAGATTTGTTAATTGTGTGCGTTTGATTTTGGCTTTTGGATTTGCTGTCACTATAGAGAGGTAAGTATGTACTGACGAATAACTACTATTACTAAAAGATTATACAGAGATAAACCTATAGCGATGACTTCATTTGTGAGGGTATCCAATTTAATCGTTGGTATAGGTTTTTCTGGCCTATAGAGATTTTTTTTTATGATTTTAGTGACTATTTTGCATCCGTCAATATATGATTTTCTTAGGGGCTATTTGATTCTACTTTTACGTGTTCTACAGACTATGTGCTCTCCTATTTTTTTAATTAAACTTATAATATGATTATTCATTGTTTAATGGAATTGTTTTTACTTTTCTTTCTATAAAAATAATCTTTCAAAATTATTAGATCTTAAACGATTAATGTATATATATTCTTTGGACATGTTAAAATTATAAATGCGTTTACCATGTAGACAAAAAATAAAAAATAAAAAACCTAGGTAGCATACGGAGGCCTGTTGAACAAATGGTTTTGGTTTCTAAAGTCTTTTGTTTGTATACAGTAATATTACTCTACTGGGAGCTTTAATATTTCAGATTTTTGCAAAGTTTGGAATGCAAGACTTGTAATCATGGTTTGGATTTGTTAGTTGGTTGCATAAATAAGTTATTTCCATGTTTTAGCTATTTAAAAGAATTTCTTCGGGCAAAAGACAGTCATGAGATAAAAGAGATATTGCCATAAATTTTATTTAATTAGTCATGCATTACTTTACTATAAATAATACATGAACTTAGGCTTTTCCAGCAATACCATTCCTTATTTATTTATTGCCCTTTTCACTTGAATGCAGACCAGCAAAGTATCCCTGAGGGTTGCTCTCGAATGCGCCCCTCGATATAATGGCCGCACCTCCACTCCCCGGAGCTACCATCATTCCCGAAGCCCCACCTCCGCCTTTGGATGTGCTTCCTCCTCCAACATTTCCAGAGCCACCACCGCTGCCTCCGCAACCACCTTTGCTGCCACCGCCACTTCCACCTTTGCCACCACCCATTTGAATGCACAAGTTATAACAATGAATGAAATCTCAAAAACTGCGATATGATGAGCCAAGGAAGTGTGAATCGTTTCAATATTTATACCAGTAGTAGTGGAGTAGTCAAACTCCACTTTAATTCACCTTAGTTATTATCTTCTTATATTAATTAAGCATGCTGTTTGCATAGATTAATGTAGCTTCATTTATTGATAATTTGGTGATTTTGACCAACTTTGGAACTACAATTTAATATTATCATCAAAAGTAAATACATTCATCAGCATTGAATTTATTTGATATTTTCCATTCAATTAAATAGGATTTTATCAATTTTAAAATTACACTATTAATCAGTAATTTTTATTTTAAACAATTCAATCCACCAAGTTTTAGCATCACGATTGATGATATTAGTATGTAAGCAGAGCGTTGATCCTCAAGTTCATCTCTTTAGCATTCATTAATTTTATTTTTTTAATTTCTTCAATGGTTTATTGTAAGCATTCATATTCATGCTTTAATGCACACTCTACAAGCTTGACCTTAAAACCGAGGCAGTTAGTTGAAAATTCTGTAAAATTAATGAAATATACATTGAATCTCCAAATTCTTATTATACCCTATGTTTCTTACTTTATTATATTCGGTTCAATCACCTACTTAACATTATAGTAATCATATTTTGTTTGGGTCAATTTTGGATTAATCTCTATTTAAATTTAAATATTATAATTTTTAGTGGAAATTATTCCATAATGTTTGCCAGTCTGATTTATTATTTGTTATGATTATTATTTTAATTATTGTGATATAGTACTAAACAAAAACAAAAAAGAAGGAAAAAGAAAATTCACAAAATGCTATCTATATCTGTGTTTGCAATTATATGTATACAAATATTACATACTGGCCAGGAGCGAGCCGACAGAAACCAAATCACCTTGGGGTGTCGGCGGTAGCGACGGCGGCAATCCGACGACCGAAAAATGAGACTCTATCAGAGAATTTGATTTCAGATTAATTATTCAAAAATATAGACTTAATATTAAAGTGATTATCTTAATGTTTAGTTTAATTTAATGTTTATCTTGTACATAAATATTCTATTAATTTATTAAGATTTAATATTTATCAAGATAAATATTAGATTGAATTTAATATTTAAGTGATTAAGTTTAATCATAGTTGAACTCTCTAAACTCTCCCTATATAAAGAGAGTCTTGGGTCATTATTTTTCACACACTTGAATTCGAGAGGAAGTTGTAGAGACAAAATTCCCTGAAGAAATTATTTTAGAAAATTTCTAGAGATATTTTTCTAATTTACAACTTGGCCCAAAAGTTTAGAGAAATTGTGAAATTACCCCACTGATATTTTTTGTGTGAAATATTCTGATTCGAAGCGAGCCCATACTCGACAAACATGAGCTTGAAGGTAGCGGAGAAGACTATTCGGTCGAAGCGTTCATCCTAGACGAATCGAAAAGGTACAATTTTGATTAAATGTTTATCACTTTAGATTATCATAACCAAGTTCTTATTCTTGAAAAATAATTTAAAACTCTAGTTCTTCCCTAAATTTATTTGATGTTGCGTTTTCCAAACCCGATTGTCCAACAAAGACAACATGTGTAGCGCCCCACACTCGACTCGTTTGTCGAATCCAAATGCATTATATCACATTCATTGCCAAAGCAAATTTAGCTATCCCATTACATAATCATAAAATTTAAATCTTAATTATCATCCAAATCAGTTTAGCCATCAATCATGCTCATACATATGCATTTGAAATGTTTAGATTTCAAATTCTCCATGTCACGGGGTCATGTAAGGTTAAATTTTTTAGTTAGGATTCAAATTCGAACTCAACTATCAAATTTCAATGTTATGTCTCGAGGAAAAAGACTTCCTGTGTAACACCCTATACCTGGTCTAGTTGTCCGACCCGAGCTAGAAGGTATTCCAACTATAAAACTTTAACATCATTCACAAAATTAATTGAAATAACCAAATAATTTATTTTACAATTATTTTCCGTGTTATCCAATAAAAACGAGACTTAAATCGAGCTTAGAGAACATTTAAAATAAACTGGGAACAGTTACGAATTGAAATGAAACTTTTACAAAATTTTGAGTAAAAAGTGAAAACAGGTGTCACACAGCTGTGTAGCTAGGTCGTGTGATAGAGCTCAGCCCTTGTGGCTCAAGAATATGGCCGTGTGTCCAAACTGCGTAACAAATGTGGCGTCGTCTGCCAGTTTCAAATTTTCATAAAATTTCCTTATTTTCGTGACCTTTCTCAGTATCTACGGGTTATAACACACACCTTACCGCCTCTGGGATGTCAGCACTGAAGCAGCAATCCAAGTTGCTGCACACAACATCCACGACCAACCCAATTAGAAACAAATATCGAAAACGAAACTTGAATATGGTATTTACCACTTAATAAAACCAGCCCCTAAACTAGCATTTGGTCATTTACCCAGAAAAGAATTGGTTTCACTAAAATCGACTTCTTGAAGTAAAAACCGTTGCAGGATCCACCGCTGATAGAACAAAAAAAAGGATCAAAATTGAATATTAAAGAATAACTCAAACCCCCATTCGTCACACAAAAATGAATTAATTAACCTTACCACTAAAGAATGCACTTACGAGACTTACACTAGGACGAAAATACGAATTCCTCGCTCAATAGACGACACCACAACAATAATACGCCAGGAAACAATAGTAGAGAAACGAAAAAAGTGGAATAAAGTTTGAAATTGCAATTATGAAAACCAAACAAAGAGAAAGGAAATGAACTGGGGAAAAAGGACAGAGGGACTTTACAAAATTTTTAAAGAGAAAGGAAATGAACAAGTTTACAAATATATAGAGTTTTTCAAGACTTGCTAACATAATGAGGATCTATATCAATCCATATTAAAAGCAGCTAAACTAGTTGAATACAATAGAATAGTAATAAACAAGGTAAAGGAAGACTATTGGAAGCTAAGTCTTGAACATTCCAATTCAATCCAACTTTCTAAATCCAAGGGATTAGATATGCTCAAATCAATCTGATTTGATTCTCCAAATATCTTTCCCTAAATGATACAATATTAATTGATGGGCTAGATACAATCCACAATATCAACACAACCCGAAAATTTAATTCGGTAAATTGTCAATCAGCTAAATATGAAAATTGTTCAGTCTGTCAGAGTGCTTCAGGAAGTGGGCACTTCTTTAAGCACATCTCAATCATTCCATATTTTTTAACAACACAACCCTATAAAAGGGTATCTCATAAAGAGATGCATCCTTATGAAAGGGTATCTTATGGAAAGATACATTTATTTAGCATCTATATAAAGAATGATTCTATTAACCATTTTTACTATTGTGATTCGAATGTTATGGATTTTGTTGTACTTTTGAGGCATTTAAGAAAAGTACTCTGCACGACTCAAAGCCATCAATTTTTACGAACCTTATTTTGTTTTTTTTTCTTATTTCAATGTTTTTTATTTATTTTTCTAACAATCTTAAAGCTTTTATATGATTTCATATGAAATTTCAATCTAAGAGTGTAATGATAGACAAGAGAAGAATAATAGGCTGTGTAATGGCCTTCAATTACTATTACAAGTAAGTCAACTAATTATTTTCAGTTTATTGTTGGAATCTTATTTCATATTGTTAAGAACAAAACTTTATTAATTAATACATTCTAAAAGTTGCATTAAAATGGATAAATCTCCTTTTTAATGGAAAATTCTATGGTAATTTAAATGAATTTTCTTTGTGAATGCCCTTTGAGATTTGTTAATTGTGTGCGTTTGATTTTGGCTTTTGGATTTGCTGTCACTATAGAGAGGTAAGTATGTACTGACGAATAACTACTATTACTAAAAGATTATACAGAGATAAACCTATAGCGATGACTTCATTTGTGAGGGTATCCAATTTAATCGTTGGTATAGGTTTTTCTGGCCTATAGAGATTTTTTTTTATGATTTTAGTGACTATTTTGCATCCGTCAATATATGATTTTCTTAGGGGCTATTTGATTCTACTTTTACGTGTTCTACAGACTATGTGCTCTCCTATTTTTTTAACTAAACTTATAATATGATTATTCATTGTTTAATGGAATTGTTTTTACTTTTCTTTCTATAAAAATAATCTTTCAAAATTATTAGATCTTAAACGATTAATGTATATATATTCTTTGGACATGTTAAAATTATAAATGCGTTTGCCATGTAGACAAAAAAATAAAAAATAAAAAACCTAGGTAGCATACGGAGGCCTGTTGAACAAATGGTTTTGGTTTCTAAAGTCTTTTGTTTGTATACAGTAATATTACTCTACTGGGAGCTTTAATATTTCAGATTTTTGCAAAGTTTGGAATGCAAGACTTGTAATCATGGTTTGGATTTGTTAGTTGGTTGCATAAATAAGTTATTTCCATGTTTTAGCTATTTAAAAGAATTTCTTCGGGCAAAAGACAGTCATGAGATAAAAGAGATATTGCCATAAATTTTATTTAATTAGTCATGCATTACTTTACTATAAATAATACATGAACTTAGGCTTTTCCAGCAATACCATTCCTTATTTATTTATTGCCCTTTTCACTTGAATGCAGACCAGCAAAGTATCCCTGAGGGTTGCTCTCGAATGCGCCCCTCGATATAATGGCCGCACCTCCACTCCCCGGAGCTACCATCATTCCCGAAGCCCCACCTCCGCCTTTGGATGTGCTTCCTCCTCCAACATTTCCAGAGCCACCACCGCTGCCTCCGCAACCACCTTTGCTGCCACCGCCACTTCCACCTTTGCCACCACCCATTTGAATGCACAAGTTATAACAATGAATGAAATCTCAAAAACTGCGATATGATGAGCCAAGGAAGTGTGAATCGTTTCAATATTTATACCAGTAGTAGTGGAGTAGTCAAACTCCACTTTAATTCACCTTAGTTATTATCTTCTTATATTAATTAAGCATGCTGTTTGCATAGATTAATGTAGCTTCATTTATTGATAATTTGGTGATTTTGACCAACTTTGGAACTACAATTTAATATTATCATCAAAAGTAAATACATTCATCAGCATTGAATTTATTTGATATTTTCCATTCAATTAAATAGGATTTTATCAATTTTAAAATTACACTATTAATCAGTAATTTTTATTTTAAACAATTCAATCCACCAAGTTTTAGCATCACGATTGATGATATTAGTATGTAAGCAGAGCGTTGATCCTCAAGTTCATCTCTTTAGCATTCATTAATTTTATTTTTTTAATTTCTTCAATGGTTTATTGTAAGCATTCATATTCATGCTTTAATGCACACTCTACAAGCTTGACCTTAAAACCGAGGCAGTTAGTTGAAAATTCTGTAAAATTAATGAAATATACATTGAATCTCCAAATTCTTATTATACCCTATGTTTCTTACTTTATTATATTCGGTTCAATCACCTACTTAACATTATAGTAATCATATTTTGTTTGGGTCAATTTTGGATTAATCTCTATTTAAATTTAAATATTATAATTTTTAGTGGAAATTATTCCATAATGTTTGCCAGTCTGATTTATTATTTGTTATGATTATTATTTTAATTATTGTGATATAGTACTAAACAAAAACAAAAAAGAAGGAAAAAGAAAATTCACAAAATGCTATCTATATCTGTGTTTGCAATTATATGTATACAAATATTACATACTGGCCAGGAGCGAGCCGACAGAAACCAAATCACCTTGGGGTGTCGGCGGTAGCGACGGCGGCAATCCGACGACCGAAAAATGAGACTCTATCAGAGAATTTGATTTCAGATTAATTATTCAAAAATATAGACTTAATATTAAAGTGATTATCTTAATGTTTAGTTTAATTTAATGTTTATCTTGTACATAAATATTCTATTAATTTATTAAGATTTAATATTTATCAAGATAAATATTAGATTGAATTTAATATTTAAGTGATTAAGTTTAATCATAGTTGAACTCTCTAAACTCTCCCTATATAAAGAGAGTCTTGGGTCATTATTTTTCACACACTTGAATTCGAGAGGAAGTTGTAGAGACAAAATTCCCTGAAGAAATTATTTTAGAAAATTTCTAGAGATATTTTTCTAATTTACAACTTGGCCCAAAAGTTTAGAGAAATTGTGAAATTACCCCACTGATATTTTTTGTGTGAAATATTCTGATTCGAAGCGAGCCCATACTCGACAAACATGAGCTTGAAGGTAGCGGAGAAGACTATTCGGTCGAAGCGTTCATCCTAGACGAATCGAAAAGGTACAATTTTGATTAAATGTTTATCACTTTAGATTATCATAACCAAGTTCTTATTCTTGAAAAATAATTTAAAACTCTAGTTCTTCCCTAAATTTATTTGATGTTGCGTTTTCCAAACCCGATTGTCCAACAAAGACAACATGTGTAGCGCCCCACACTCGACTCGTTTGTCGAATCCAAATGCATTATATCACATTCATTGCCAAAGCAAATTTAGCTATCCCATTACATAATCATAAAATTTAAATCTTAATTATCATCCAAATCAGTTTAGCCATCAATCATGCTCATACATATGCATTTGAAATGTTTAGATTTCAAATTCTCCATGTCACGGGGTCATGTAAGGTTAAATTTTTTAGTTAGGATTCAAATTCGAACTCAACTATCAAATTTCAATGTTATGTCTCGAGGAAAAAGACTTCCTGTGTAACACCCTATACCTGGTCTAGTTGTCCGACCCGAGCTAGAAGGTATTCCAACTATAAAACTTTAACATCATTCACAAAATTAATTGAAATAACCAAATAATTTATTTTACAATTATTTTCCGTGTTATCCAATAAAAACGAGACTTAAATCGAGCTTAGAGAACATTTAAAATAAACTGGGAACAGTTACGAATTGAAATGAAACTTTTACAAAATTTTGAGTAAAAAGTGAAAACAGGTGTCACACAGCTGTGTAGCTAGGTCGTGTGATAGAGCTCAGCCCTTGTGGCTCAAGAATATGGCCGTGTGTCCAAACTGCGTAACAAATGTGGCGTCGTCTGCCAGTTTCAAATTTTCATAAAATTTCCTTATTTTCGTGACCTTTCTCAGTATCTACGGGTTATAACACACACCTTACCGCCTCTGGGATGTCAGCACTGAAGCAGCAATCCAAGTTGCTGCACACAACATCCACGACCAACCCAATTAGAAACAAATATCGAAAACGAAACTTGAATATGGTATTTACCACTTAATAAAACCAGCCCCTAAACTAGCATTTGGTCATTTACCCAGAAAAGAATTGGTTTCACTAAAATCGACTTCTTGAAGTAAAAACCGTTGCAGGATCCACCGCTGATAGAACAAAAAAAAAGGATCAAAATTGAATATTAAAGAATAACTCAAACCCCCATTCGTCACACAAAAATGAATTAATTAACCTTACCACTAAAGAATGCACTTACGAGACTTACACTAGGACGAAAATACGAATTCCTCGCTCAATAGACGACACCACAACAATAATACGCCAGGAAACAATAGTAGAGAAACGAAAAAAGTGGAATAAAGTTTGAAATTGCAATTATGAAAACCAAACAAAAGAGAAAGGAAATGAACTGGGGAAAAAGGACAGAGGGACTTTACAAAATTTTTAAAGAGAAAGGAAATGAACAAGTTTACAAATATATAGAGTTTTTCAAGACTTGCTAACATAATGAGGATCTATATCAATCCATATTAAAAGCAGCTAAACTAGTTGAATACAATAGAATAGTAATAAACAAGGTAAAGGAAGACTATTGGAAGCTAAGTCTTGAACATTCCAATTCAATCCAACTTTCTAAATCCAAGGGATTAGATATGCTCAAATCAATCTGATTTGATTCTCCAAATATCTTTCCCTAAATGATACAATATTAATTGATGGGCTAGATACAATCCACAATATCAACACAACCCGAAAATTTAATTCGGTAAATTGTCAATCAGCTAAATATGAAAATTGTTCAGTCTGTCAGAGTGCTTCAGGAAGTGGGCACTTCTTTAAGCACATCTCAATCATTCCATATTTTTTAACAACACAACCCTATAAAAGGGTATCTCATAAAGAGATGCATCCTTATGAAAGGGTATCTTATGGAAAGATACATTTATTTAGCATCTATATAAAGAATGATTCTATTAACCATTTTTACTATTGTGATTCGAATGTTATGGATTTTGTTGTACTTTTGAGGCATTTAAGAAAAGTACTCTGCACGACTCAAAGCCATCAATTTTTACGAACCTTATTTTGTTTTTTTTTCTTATTTCAATGTTTTTTATTTATTTTTCTAACAATCTTAAAGCTTTTATATGATTTCATATGAAATTTCAATCTAAGAGTGTAATGATAGACAAGAGAAGAATAATAGGCTGTGTAATGGCCTTCAATTACTATTACAAGTAAGTCAACTAATTATTTTCAGTTTATTGTTGGAATCTTATTTCATATTGTTAAGAACAAAACTTTATTAATTAATACATTCTAAAAGTTGCATTAAAATGGATAAATCTCCTTTTTAATGGAAAATTCTATGGTAATTTAAATGAATTTTCTTTGTGAATGCCCTTTGAGATTTGTTAATTGTGTGCGTTTGATTTTGGCTTTTGGATTTGCTGTCACTATAGAGAGGTAAGTATGTACTGACGAATAACTACTATTACTAAAAGATTATACAGAGATAAACCTATAGCGATGACTTCATTTGTGAGGGTATCCAATTTAATCGTTGGTATAGGTTTTTCTGGCCTATAGAGATTTTTTTTTATGATTTTAGTGACTATTTTGCATCCGTCAATATATGATTTTCTTAGGGGCTATTTGATTCTACTTTTACGTGTTCTACAGACTATGTGCTCTCCTATTTTTTAACTAAACTTATAATATGATTATTCATTGTTTAATGGAATTGTTTTTACTTTTCTTTCTATAAAAATAATCTTTCAAAATTATTAGATCTTAAACGATTAATGTATATATATTCTTTGGACATGTTAAAATTATAAATGCGTTTGCCATGTAGACAAAAAAATAAAAAATAAAAAACCTAGGTAGCATACGGAGGCCTGTTGAACAAATGGTTTTGGTTTCTAAAGTCTTTTGTTTGTATACAGTAATATTACTCTACTGGGAGCTTTAATATTTCAGATTTTTGCAAAGTTTGGAATGCAAGACTTGTAATCATGGTTTGGATTTGTTAGTTGGTTGCATAAATAAGTTATTTCCATGTTTTAGCTATTTAAAAGAATTTCTTCGGGCAAAAGACAGTCATGAGATAAAAGAGATATTGCCATAAATTTTATTTAATTAGTCATGCATTACTTTACTATAAATAATACATGAACTTAGGCTTTTCCAGCAATACCATTCCTTATTTATTTATTGCCCTTTTCACTTGAATGCAGACCAGCAAAGTATCCCTGAGGGTTGCTCTCGAATGCGCCCCTCGATATAATGGCCGCACCTCCACTCCCCGGAGCTACCATCATTCCCGAAGCCCCACCTCCGCCTTTGGATGTGCTTCCTCCTCCAACATTTCCAGAGCCACCACCGCTGCCTCCGCAACCACCTTTGCTGCCACCGCCACTTCCACCTTTGCCACCACCCATTTGAATGCACAAGTTATAACAATGAATGAAATCTCAAAAACTGCGATATGATGAGCCAAGGAAGTGTGAATCGTTTCAATATTTATACCAGTAGTAGTGGAGTAGTCAAACTCCACTTTAATTCACCTTAGTTATTATCTTCTTATATTAATTAAGCATGCTGTTTGCATAGATTAATGTAGCTTCATTTATTGATAATTTGGTGATTTTGACCAACTTTGGAACTACAATTTAATATTATCATCAAAAGTAAATACATTCATCAGCATTGAATTTATTTGATATTTTCCATTCAATTAAATAGGATTTTATCAATTTTAAAATTACACTATTAATCAGTAATTTTTATTTTAAACAATTCAATCCACCAAGTTTTAGCATCACGATTGATGATATTAGTATGTAAGCAGAGCGTTGATCCTCAAGTTCATCTCTTTAGCATTCATTAATTTTATTTTTTAATTTCTTCAATGGTTTATTGTAAGCATTCATATTCATGCTTTAATGCACACTCTACAAGCTTGACCTTAAAACCGAGGCAGTTAGTTGAAAATTCTGTAAAATTAATGAAATATACATTGAATCTCCAAATTCTTATTATACCCTATGTTTCTTACTTTATTATATTCGGTTCAATCACCTACTTAACATTATAGTAATCATATTTTGTTTGGGTCAATTTTGGATTAATCTCTATTTAAATTTAAATATTATAATTTTTAGTGGAAATTATTCCATAATGTTTGCCAGTCTGATTTATTATTTGTTATGATTATTATTTTAATTATTGTGATATAGTACTAAACAAAAACAAAAAAGAAGGAAAAAGAAAATTCACAAAATGCTATCTATATCTGTGTTTGCAATTATATGTATACAAATATTACATACTGGCCAGGAGCGAGCCGACAAAAACCAAATCACCTTGGGGTGTCGGCGGTAGCGACGGCGGCAATCCGACGACCGAAAAATGAGATTCTATCAGAGAATTTGATTTCAGATTAATTATTCAAAAATATAGACTTAATATTAAAGTGATTATTTTAATGTTTAGTTTAATTTAATGTTTATCTTGTACATAAATATTCTATTAATTTATTAAGATTTAATATTTATCAAGATAAATATTAGATTGAATTTAATATTTAAGTGATTAAGTTTAATCATAGTTGAACTCTCTAAACTCTCCCTATATAAAGAGAGTCTTGGGTCATTATTTTTCACACACTTGAATTGTAGCAGTTCGATTTTGGGTCTGGTCGGAACAGTGGTTTCGGAACCAATAATCTAACGAGAAAAGTTATTTTAATATTATTTTTGGTATTTATAGCATGTGATTATATATGTGTGAAAGTTACTTAAAGAAATTTATCTGTTTGAAGGTTTAATTCGGTAAACAGGACTAAATCGTATAAAACATAAAAGTTGTGTTCTATAAGCTATAAGTGTCTAATAGCTATACAACATTAAATTTGAATTCCTTATATGGTAATTAGAATATAAATGTTGATAGTGGAATGTGTTGGCATGGTGTTTTTGAAATTCGTAATTAGTATTAAATTTCAAAGTGAGATTAGAATAAGAGACTATTTAAACAAATAGTCCATTAATTTGATGAGTTTTGGTTAGTGGATAGTTACGAGAGAATTATATATTAATATATATGTGTAATATACGTTAAGTTATAATAAAAATGAAAATGATATGAAAATAGGAATAAAATAAAAGAAACAAATAGAGTAGTGGGGTAAAGAAAAAGGAAAGAGAAACAAAAATTAAAGCTTCATCTCTTGCATGTTGATTTGGGGAGAAGGTTAGCACCATTCGGCCTTTAAGTGCCATTTTTTAAGCTTAATTTTGTTGGGATAATTTGATTATTTTCAATTAAAATTTATATTTTTGGAACCTTAAAATTATGTAGTAGATTACCCATTTGAAAATTTAGAGAAATTATGATTTTTGTGGAAGTTTCCATTGTTGAAAAACTTTAATGTTTGAAGTTGTTTTGATAGAATTAGAGGTTAAATTGTTAATTTGTGAAGTCTAGGGACTGTTTTGGTGGATTGTTCTTTGTGTTGGAAATTTGAGTTGAATTCCTAAGTTTAGTGAGTAATTAAAATATTTTGCATCATGAGTTTTGTTAGTATAAGCTTTCAAGGAGTTTAATGCTATAAATTAAATTAGCATGGTGTTAAGTTATAAAATTCAAAAATTTAGGTATTGTTAATAAATTATATGTATATTTGGTTAGTTATGGAAATGGTAAATTCAAGGATTAAATTGTGAATTAATTGAAAATATGAGTTGTTTTGAACCTTGTGAAATAATTGGTTGAACGAGACTTTCTTGATTTTAATTAAATAATATGATTTATAATTGAGGATTTACTTGTATCGAGGGTAAATGTTGAGTGCAAATAAGTAAAAATGTAATTAAATGGTTGAATGATTTGAATTTGAACTTGATATGGTATTTGAATTAGTCAATAAATTGATTTATTATGTTTTGGTCGTGAAACGAGTAGATCGATTGTAAATCGAGGAAAAGAGAAGGTTGCGAAATAATCATCTGCAATTTTAGGTAAGTTCGTAGTCCCCAAACTCAAACTTCATAAATTGTTTTAATTAATCTAGTTACTACTTAATGCCTTAATATATATCCCTACTGTAATTGTTAATTAAATTGAATGGAAGTTTATGGAGGTATAAGTTAACTCAATTGAATTGAGGTTTATGGAATGTGACATTATGAAATAAATTAATGTATGATTAGTAGATAATTGGAGTGGAAGTGTTATTAAATTATGAAATTTGATATTGAGTTGTGAAAGTAAAAATTATGGACTTGCTAATGAATAATTAACATCGTCGATTCGTTCGACTAGCGTTGGGCACAACTTTCATTAAGTTTAATTTTAGTTTATATTTAAGTGAAATATATGAATCTAATGGCATAATATTAGATTATATTGATATGTGTAATTGAAAACGAAAATAAAAATTTGATATTATGTCGATCATTGATTGAGAAACTTAGAGCCATTACTGCAAATTAGCTTTGTAAGTTCATTAATATGAACTCAATTATATTTCTAAGTGTTTATGAATATTAAAGTTTAAATGATGTAGAATTGCTGATATTAAATTGATTTGTTGATAGAAAAGGATTTGTAAAAAGTTACGAAAATGATAATTTCTGATATTAATGGAGACAGGTTCCATTCGCACGTAAGACCAGAGCGAGGCTATGAAAATTATTCAAATGTAAGGCCATGGTTGGACCATGACAGTGTTTATATGTAAGACCATAGTTGGGCTATTGGCATCGATTTGAGATTTCGTGTAAGACCATAGTTGGGCTATTGGCATCGATACGAGATTTCCATGTAAGACCATGTCTCTGACTTGGTATTGGTACAATACAATATGTACGAGTTTTCCCAAGTACCCTTTGTGTTCCAAGTGGTTCAACGAGTAATCCAAAGATTATGTCAAAGAAAAGACAATGTATGATCATGTTGAAAGGATACAAGTATGTACGAAAAATTCATGAGTAATGAACTCGATGTATATTGGACATTTTGGCAAGAATGTAAATGAGTAAGTCATACTGATGAGAATGATCTTGTGATGACCTTGTGATTATAGGTCTATACTTATGAGGTATAAATATGTGATAAATTTGATTGATGAATGTGTGAGGCTTTTTAGGCCAAATTAAATTGAGACATGATATGTTTAAGTCTTTGTTGTTGATGTATAGGTGAACTTGGCCAATGAATGACATGTGAATATATGATAATGATTAGCTATTGGAATGGCTTGTTATGGATATGCTTTGGTGTTATGTGTGTCAAAATAAATGTTAATACAAAGAAATCATAAAATAGTAAAATTTGCAATAAAACAGTTTTGGACAGCAGTAATTGTATAACTTTGAAAAATCACCAAAAATGTGGGAATCACATTAGAGGTTGAATAAGATATGCAATTAAAGCTTATTGGGTCTAGTTTCACATAGAAGAAAAGGTGTAAGTAAAAGAATCTCATATTATGAGATATTTGAATTTTTGTGAGATAAGGTTAGAATAATTTTGGAATCCCCTATTCTGACTTTGGAAAATAATTAAAATTGTATAAAAATAATTATGAGCTGGAATTTATATGATTAAAATTCTTAATGAGTATATTTTCAATAGAAACAAACGGGAACAACATCCAAATTCTGTACTAAGAGATAATTAATTTTTAGAGAAGAAAGGTTGAAACTATCAGACAGCAGAACAGGGACGACTTTGAAGAATTAACTGTACTTATTGGCTAAACCAAAAATTCTAAAAATTTTATGGTAAAAAGATATGTGAGTCTAGTTTTGGTAAAATAAATCAGATCTTAAATTCAAGTTCTGTAGCCCATGATATAAATAATTTAGTGACTATGACTCGAATAGATAGCTTGATGTGAACATGAGTAAATAGTAGAACTATGTGCAATTATGATTGTATTATCTTGAGAACATATTGTGAGGATTGTTAAAATTATGTTAACAGATTGGTTATTATTTACATATCAACTTACTAAGCTATATAACTTACCCCCTTTCTTTCTTTTTTCCTATAGTGTCACAGATACTAGCTCGGGTTGGAGATCGTCGGAGATTCTATCACACTATCAAGCTATTGATCGATACCAACGTATTCAAGCATTTTAAATTTATGGCATGTATAGGGACTCAGTCATTTTCTGTATGAGTTATTATGTTTTGGCCAAATATTTTGTCTTGTAATGGTTAAAGGTTTGATTTATGTGTAGCCATGTAACTTAGCTTATATTGGCTAATAGGTTGTAAGCTTATATATATATTAATTATATCTCAAAGTCTTGTGATGTGAGTTGTGTTTGTCTGATACATAATGAGTTGTGGGACCCTTATTTGTTGATGACATCATAAGCTGAGAGTTACACTAGCTGAGGACACGGGCCTATCCCAAGCCACATGGGTGTGTGACCCTCCAAAACATGAAAATTTTCTTAGTGTACCAATGTTTTCGGTTTAGTTCCGAACCACTTCCAACATATTTTTCGGTCCTCGTAGGCCTTTATAAGGGACGGTATGCATGTGTATAAATAGTTTTAAATTTAATGAAAATTTATGGCCCAATTTTGTATGGTTGCTTGTGTTTCAGACCGGTAATGCCTCGTATCCTGTCCCAGCGTCGGACACGGGTAAGGGGTGTTACATGAATTCAAGAGAAAGTTGTAGAGATAAAATTCTCAGAAGAAATTATTTTAGAAATTTCTAGAGATATTTTTCTAATTTACAACTTGGCCCAAAAATTTAGAGAAATTGTGAAATTACCCCACTGATAATTTTGTGTGAAATTTTATGATTCGAAGCGAGCCCACACTCGACAAACATGAGCTTGAAGATAGCGGAGAAGACTATTCAGTCGAATCGTTCGTCCTAGACGAATCAAAAAGGTACAATTTTGATTCAATGCTTATTACTTTAGATATCATAACCAAGTTCTTATTTTGAAAAAATAATATAAAATAAAAATGGCTGAAGAACATGGCCGTGTGGCCAAATCGTGTAACAAATTGTGACTGTGTGGACAAACCTGTACTAAAGAGCAAAGAGGCCACATAGTCATGTCATGCAACTGTGTGAGGCACATGGCCATGTGGCAAACTATGTCACTGGTCTTGTGTGCCCAAAAACACCTCCAACCACAAGCCAATTCACATACAAATTCTTAGGTTCACAGCCATGCATTAATCAACATTCAAACCTGTTCAAAATATGTCAAAAACATGCCAAAATATATCAACTCACAGTCAACCTATGTGCATAACCAATATGCCTTCAGTGACACCACATTTCAAACATAAACAACAATCAATCCAACAAAACTTAATGAACATGTTAATCCCATTCAACCATCAACTAAGTTCCAAATACCATATGCTAAAATCATCCTTTCATACCACTTTCAAATACAAAACATATTCCATCTTAATTTCATAAGTTACCAAAACCAAAAAGACCATTTCAATGACAACTCATCAACAAAGGCATCAAGTAACAAGTTATCCTTTTAATATACCAAAACACAAATATACAAATTCACAACCCAAATGGCATTAGTCATCACCATGATATCCATTAACAACCCTATTTAAATACCACTTATAACCAGACTAAAATGAATAAATAGCTCCGAAAATAATTTTCGAATAGAGTTATCTCCAACAATGTTCCAATTGACAGCAAAAGTCCGACAATTTGTCAACTTAATTTACAAGTCATACATAACATAGAATTTAGCATTCCTTTGTCTTGTTCCAACATTTCAACTAAACAAAATGATTAAGCCTAAATAGTTCATATCACCAATACATAACATGTTAAGAATCATATACCAAGATATAATCAAACAACTATAATTTATCATACCATTTCATTTCATTTCTATTTCAATAACCGATTATTTTGCCCAGATAACAATAGTAAATTGACTTCGGTTATGCGGGAGGGTAATGCTCACACAAGCTAGCAAAAGGACATTAATAGATACACGATGCTACTCATACAAGCTTTAGAGAATCTGCAACACATGTAGGAGCTCAAGCCATCCGTATGGTATCCATCACCAGTACATAGTACCTGAAAATGTAATCACCGGTACTGAGTGCATGAAACTATAACATTGGTACAAAATACCTAATACTGTAATCACCGGCAAGTAGTGCTTGAAACACACTAATGACATGTCATTTGTATCCTAGCTATTCACTAAGATCACTCGGGCTTTAACTTGTATACTTTAATCTTTTCATGACATTAACCACATAACAAGGTTAATTTGATACCAACTCTGCATAGCATAACATGTTTCAATTTGAACAAATACAAAAGCCATATTTTGTCATACAAGTCTTTGATCACAATTACAACTACCTTGAACAAACATGTTTATTATACACATATACAAATATATATTCAACTACGATTTTGACATTAATATGCATAATAACATCTAATATGAACTTACCAAAATACCATAGTTACCAATATCTCGACAACGTCTACTCGATGACTTTTCCTTTCCCGCGATTATCAACCGACTGATCCGTTTTTTATATGAAAAACAACAAGCTTGGTGGAACCTTTTAAACTACAAAAATGGTGTTTTCATGTTTTTATTTCGGTAAGAAGACAAAATGTAAATGATAGTCCTTTTTCTTTAATTAACTAAAAAATACCTAAAATTTCCAGGCCAAACCTCAATACACCTATATAGTAACTCTGTATATATTTAATAAAAATATTTAAGGACTCAGTTTATAGAAATAAGGTCTTGATACCTCATTTTCCAAAGCCAATTGACTCAAGAGACAAACCACTTGTACTTAACTGTTCGTTTAAATAACAAAAATTATCAAATAAAAATTCAATATAATACTATATTTGACTTGTAAATATTAAATAATAAAATTTACGGACTCACTTATCAAATTTGTGGCCAGAAAACCATTATTTTTTACACCACTAAAAACAAATTGTTACATCTTGTCTCCAGACATGCCTCTTTTGTTGTTAGGTATTTTTTTGTTTCGATGCTAGCATGTCTCGGGGCAAGGTATTTTATGTCTTAAGACTGTGTCTCAAAACCAACCTCCCCTATTTTCTTATTTTAACTTAGATGTTTGGTTGTGTCGAGATAAAAGGTTCTTCTGTCAATACCTGGAGCAAGGCAAGACTAATTGAGCTTCAAATTTTATTTATCTCAAGAAAAAGGTCATATGTCTCGAGATTTTAATAGGATTGTCTCTAGACTAACATCCTAAGTCTCGAGACACTAAGCATGTAGGTCTAAATATAAGGAAAAATTTGTTCTTATGGTATCAAAACATTATCATATTATCTCGAGACACAATGATAAAATTACCCTAAATGCACATTTTCAAAGGTCCAAACTAAACCAAATAGCACCTTAAATGTACCTAAACTTTGCATTAAAGTTACACCATCAATGTAACGCATCCAAACACAATCAAACATCATCAAATCATAACCACCAATGCATTAACATTTAAGTATCTATTTCTCATAATCAAACTTATATAAACTAGCATTCTTATGTACTAATAAAAGATTAAAATTCAACTTATAAAACTTCATTGGCCAAATATCAATATACCAAAATGTCTTGTTAAACAACAAGACCAAAACACCCTAAGTGTAACACACCGGTACCCGGCCCAATCATCGAGTCTGAGCTACAAGGTGCCTTATTCGTTACCGGAGCAACTACATTCAACAAAATTTAACCCAACATCTTTATACATGTAAATATAAATGGTTCACACATATGATACAATATGTTATCAGCTTTGGGCTTATATGAGTTTAGAAAGCTCTTTTTCTAGCCTGAGATTGAAAATGGACCAATTCATAAAGAATGCAAAGTTTTGAGTTGACGTCGTGACTTTGGGGTTTCCACGTTGTGATGTGACTCTCTGGCTAGGCTCGCCGTGACCTCGAAGTAACGATATCCCCACAAGAATCTTGTCATATTCCTTGTAGCAACGCCAATGTTCGTCATTGCGACGTGACAACTTGTTACATCCAAATTCGTTTTGTTGCAAGTTAAAACAGCTTAGAAACACTAATAATACATTGTCATGCTATCAAATTGTCAAACCTACCAAGGATGCCTAGTGAAAATGTCCTTAAAAATAGTGATCTCTGAAATAAAACTATCAAACCTAATTTCAACCATTACACTTTCAAAGTAAACCTAGAAAAACACATACAAATGCATAATTGCTAGAAAAACAACATAACAAATATTCATTGTAACAACCCAATTTTGACCCTAATTGGACATAGTGGTTTCAGGACCAAAAATCTGGGTCAGAAAAATATTTTAAAATTATTTTTAGTATTTGCAGTATGTGAATTACTATGTGTGAAAAAATTTGTATGAAAATTTGATTGTTTGAGTGCTTATTTGATAAAAAGGGCTTAATCGGGTAAAATGAAAAATTTAAGGGTAAAATCTAAAAGCACCTAATTGTTGTTGTCTTTTTAAATGGGAGGTTTAAATATGCAATTAGACCAAAAATCAAGATAGTGGGTGGCTAAGGACTAATATAACCTTAGTATATATATTTTGTTTATTAACTATTAAAGGTTATGTCAGTAAATTAATAAATAAATAATATATTTTAAGTTAATGCATAAATTGTTACGTTAAAAAAAAGGTTAATATTATCTTCCTTCCTTGGTCGAAACTAGCAAAGACGTAAACCATAAAAACATACTTAGGGTTCGGCAATCTCCAAGCTTGGTTTAAGGTTAGTTTTGTTTCGATTTTTGATAATTTTTATGTTTTTGAGATCGTTGCTGTGACACCCCTAACTTGACCCTAGTCGGGAAGTGGTTTCGGGACCACTAAACCGAGTCATAAAAATAATTAACCGTCATAATTGATGCTCATTATATGTACATGTGCATGTGTGAAAATTTCGTGTTTGAATTTTGTTAATTGTAAGTGAATTTTATCAAATAGGACTTATGTGAGAAAATTTTGAAATGTGCTAGGCAAATGCAAAGTGGCCTATTAATGCATATTGTGAAAATGATGGGTTTGCATGTCAATTTACCCAAATTAAGGCATAGTGGCCGGCCATGCTATGAGTGGAAACATGTCACAAACATGTTATGTTAGTGAGGTATGTTAGGAAAAATAAAATAAGGAGTATGGGTAATAAAGAAATGGAAACAAAAAAAAAGTGTGTGGTTGTTCCCCCCCCCCCCCATTGCCGTGAGTTAAAGAAAAGAAAAGAAAAATTTTGTTCATCCTTTTTCATCTTCTTTTGGCCGAAAATTCTAAGGAAGGAGGAAGGAGTTCTTGCTTCATGTTTGGTTTGGAAGAGGATTAGGAGGAGGTTTGGCCATACTTGTATCTAGATCAAGGTATGTTTGAGGTTGTGCCATGAGATTCATGCATGTTTTTAGTTGCTAGCTTGAGTTCTAATTAGCCCATGGTTCAAATCTTTGCTATGTCATGGGGATGATATTCGGCCTAGGTGGATTTTGTGTTAATGCCATTGCATGCTAAATATGAAGCTTGTTAATGATGCATGTGATGGTGGATTGATGATTCTTGAATCTTCTTTTTAGCATTTTTGAGTGAGCACATATGTGCATTGGTTGCTAGATGGAGAAGAATCGGCTAGCAAGTTGTGTGCTAAGGCCGAATATAATTTTTGTATATTAATGAGTAATGCATGTGTTAAATTGATGGAAAGGGAGAGGATGCTTTACTAGTGTATATATGTGTGTATTAGCCAAGTTTTGAACTTGAAACAAAATGGTGTTTAGTCAATACAAGTAACCATACTTGTAGAATGTATTAAGTGTTGCAATCGGCCCTAACATAGACATGTATGTTCGGCCACATGAATAAGTACATAAGCTATGTGTATGTTCGGCCATAGGTAGCCTATTGATGGCTTTAGCTTGACTTAGAAAATTCGGCTAAGGGGAAATATTAGCTAGTATGTTGAATTCGATTCGTGATTTCGTACACATGTGACTCTAATGTCTAATGTATATATGGGCTAAGTACCTTGAGCTTCTCTTTTGATGTTCGAATGAACTGTATTAAATTGCTTGATGTGATTAAAAATGCATATGACCATTGTGTAGTTGAGCTAGAAGGTGGCCATATGACCAATCAAACTCCTTGTCATATTCGGCCATAAGCTAGCATAATGAGACTTTAATAAGTTAAATTTGTTTGAATTAGCTCAAGAGCTTAGAGGACCACAGTTGGATAAGGGAAAGGAAAAAGTGATCGAATAGCCGCCGAAATTGTTCGACCACATCCGAGGTAAGTTTTAAGTGATTAAACGTTGAGTAAATTCAATTATAATAGGACATGATGAGTTGATTTAATAAGATATGATGTGGCCATGATATGTTCTAAGCTCAAATGGTAAGTTCTTAAGTGTTTGAGCTTGGGAATTCAAGGGTAATTTGAAATAGTCTGCTTAGGACAGCAGCAGTAATGTGACTTTAGAAAATCACCATAAATTTATGGAGTTGAATTAGAGGCTGAATGAGACATGAAATTAAAGCTTAATGAGTCTAGTTTCTTATAAAAGAAACCGTGTAAGCAAAGGAATTTCCGATAATGAGATATTTAAAGTTGTGTGAGACGGTATCAGAATGACTCCGAAATCCCCTGTTCTGTTTTTAGAAAATAATTATAAATTGTACAAAATGGTTATAAGATAAAATTTATATGCTTAGACTCCTTAATGAGTCTAGTTTCAAATGAAATCAAATACAACACATTTTGAATTCTGTAAAATGAGAAATTTGATTCATAGTGAAGAGTGGTCAGATTAGTCAAACAGTGAAACAGGGGAAACTTTAAGAAAAATCTGGTATTGATTGGCCAAACCTAAAATTCTGGAAATTTTATGGGTGGAAGATATACGAGTCTATATTCAGGAAAAATTAACGGAAAGTGATTTGGAGTTTTTTAGCTCCAGTTATAAATAATTTAGTGACTATTGCTCAGGAAAAACAGCTTGTGCTAAATTTGAGATTAGGTTGTGAACCTTGATAAACTTGTTTTAGTTGCTCACAAGCTATTGATTAAACCCATACTTGAATTCTAAATCGTGATATTGTAAGTTCTTGAGTAATAGAGCTTAAATTATGATTTGATTAGATCATGTTTTAAGCAAATCAAAATCATGCTCTTTGTGTGTGGCTATTGAGCCGAAATTTCAAGAATGATGAGTGTCTTGTGTTTGAGTTTTGCTAACGAAAATGAAATACGAATGTGCCATGATTTATTGTTAAATGTGCATGGTTATTTGAATGATGTCTGGGCTAAGTCCCGAAGGCTTTGTGCTAAGTGACCATATCCGGACTAAGATCCGAAGGCATTTGTGCAAGATACTAATTCCGGGCTAAGCCCGAAGGCATTTGTGCGAGTTACTATAACCGGGCTATGTCCCGAAGGCATTTGAACGAGTAGCTATATCCGGTTAAATTCCGAAGGTATGTGATTTGGGAATGAATGATCTTGCTGTAAAAATTTCAGTTAATACGCTTGAAACATCCCAACATTGAGGTATGTTTCGTATGTGCTTTGAATTAGTTGAGCCCTTACAAATAAGTATTCGCTCAGTTGATAAATGAGCTACCGGCCTTTGGCTAAGTTGATCTTTGTGTATGAATAAAAGGGTTGGTAATGTGAAAGTGTATATATGTGATAAGGCCTAATGGCCGATGTGATGAATGTGAAAGTGTATATATGTGATAAGGCCTAATGGCCGATGTGATGAATGTGAAAGTGTATATATATGTGATAAGGCCTAATGGCCGATGTGATGAATGTGAAAGTGTATATATGTGATAAGGCCTAATGGCCGATGTGATGAATGTGAAAGTGTATATATGTGATAAGGCCTAATGGCCGATGTGATGAATGTGAAAGTGTATATATGTGATAAGGCCTAATGGCCGATGTGATGAATGTGAAAGTGTATATATGTGACAGGGCCGAGTGGCCAACGTGATGGATGTGAAAGTGTATAAATGTGATAAGTCCCGAAGGGCATTTGTGTCAGCACTATATCCGGGTTAAAACCCCGCAGGCTTTATGCGAGAATATTATCACTGATTAATGTCCGTAAGCTTCGTGCTCGTACTATATCCGAGCTCTAAAGACCCGATGACTACGTGTGGGGATTTTGTCCGGGTAAGACCCGATAACTTCGTGTGGAGATTATGTCCGGGTAAGACTTCGTAATAAGAATTGCTTATATATATATTCAATGCGAAAGGTTAAACAGGTATGTACTCCAAGTTTATATGTGAGCTTGATTTGCACTAAATCATAAGGTAGTTATGTGATGCATACGAGAGCAATCTATGAGACTATTCCTATGATTATGTGACATCGGATCAGTGTAAGAGGTGATGTGAAATCATACGATATATCTATGTCACATGAGCTCACTTTTATGTGAAAGTTTATCTGCCTATTGTATATGATGAGATGTGCATATTCGGTAAAGGGATGGTATGCCCGAAGGAAGAGTGAAATAAAAATACGAACAACTATGTTATAATTTGATTGTTACCTGTTGACACTGCTTAAAACTTACTAAGCATTGTAATGCTTACTCTGTTTACTCTGTTTCCTCTGTTTTATAGATCTCATTGCGAAGCTACAGGCTCGGGGATCGTCAGCAACTAGTCACACTATCACTATCCACTGTTTGGTACTGCTATGTTTTGGATTATCTTATGGCATGTATAAAATAGACTAGTGGCGGAAGAATATTTTGGTTAACGTATATAGCCATGCGAAAATGGCTTATATATGTTTGAGCATAATGTTATAATCATTTGGTATGGAATGGTTAATCACTATCACAATTTGTGCTATTTATGCTAAAAGGGCTAGTTGAATCATGGAAACTATGAAATAGGTAAAGTCTACCTTAAAGGCAGATGCTGGCAGCAGCAGTGATGTAGATTTGGAAAATCACTAAAAATAGTAGGATCGGAATTAAATAATGAATAAATTATGTAAACGAACCTTGATGAATCTATTTTCATAGGAAAGTAACTAAACGATCATATGGACAGTATGTTAAGAGATATTCAGGTTCTCGTGAGACAGGGCCAGAACGGTTTCTGGATTCCCTGTTCCGACTTTGGAAATTCATTATAAATTAACCAGAGATAATTAGGAGTCATGCCATATATGTATAGATTCCTCTCTGAGTCTAGTTTCTATAGAAACAAATGGCATCAGTATTGAAGCTCTGTGCAGGGAGATATCCAAGTCGTAATGCGCAAAGGTCAGTGTAGTCGATCCCTGTAACATGGGAGACTTTGACTAATAAACTGTACTAATTGGCCCAACCAAAAATTCTAAAAAAAAATATGTAGATGGGAATATGAGTCTAATTTCAGGGAAAAATTACGAAACTGATTTTCGAGTTGTGAAACTCAAGATATGATTTTTAAGGTGACAGTGTCGCAGTTAGCCAACTGCCTGGAAAATTTTAAAATGGACTGCGATAGTAAGCGAATTTAGTCTGTGAACCCCTCGTGTCCGACTCCGGCAACGGTCTCGGGTACGGGGTGTTACAGTTGCTTCGAATACTTCAAAACCCATGTCTTAATTTTGTGAATTGTTGATGATTTTCAAATGTGCCATTGAGGAATGTTTGAGCTTTGTGATGTTATTTGATAAAATATGAAACATAAGTGTTAGATTAACATGTTTTATCTTTGAATTTTTGGTGAAATTGAGTAAATAGGACTAAATTGTGAAAATAAATTTTTGAGGGACTAAAATGTGAAATAAATGAAATGAGTGGACTTGTATGAAGTCTATGAACATTCGACCCTAGCATAGTGTGGGCAAATTTTGTATATTTTGTGTTTTATGCAATAGGGACTAAATTGAAAAAAAATGTAAATGTTAGGGGCAAAATGGTAATTTTCCCATTTATGTGTTTTTGGACTAAGTTGAATGTGATAATATTTAAATTAGCTCATTTTGAATATATTTAGATCAAGAACCAAAGAAATTGGAGTTAGATAAGTGAAAAGCTAAAGTCGTCGAATAATCATCCGATTTCAATATTTCATCGTCCTAGGTAAGTCTATTAGCAATCTAATGTTATTAAAACAAGATATTTACATGTATATTTATTGTATTCTTAATGTGCTGTGATAAAAAGTATATAGATAGAACTTGATTAAAGTGTGAATGTTATACTTATATCTATACATAATGTTCGAACACATATAAAGGTTATTGAATTTGGTTGAGTATAGAAGTTTATAAATATATATAAAGGTCCGAATATGTATATGTATATATTTGTACAAATTCTTGGAATTGATTTAAAGGTAATTATGTTATAATGTACACGTGAATTTTAAATATATATATATATATGGATATACATATATAGGTTATTGAATTTGGTTAAGGTATGGAAGTTTATATATATATAAATGTGAGTGGTTCGAATGGATCTGAATATATATGCAATTACTTGAAAAAAAATTAAAAGTATAATTAATTTTAAATACCTATATAGTTTGAATATGATTTGCATATTCCTTGAAGTCAGGTTGATGTTATATGAATTATTCATAAATGTTTCGAACATGTGTATTGTTAGTAAGAATTACATGAGGAATTATATTCGTATTTGTGATATTCAGGTTCTGTTTTTAGCAGGCTTATTGTCAGTGAATTTTTTAGACTTAATGTCTAGCAGGCTTATTGCTAGTGAAATTTTCAGACTTAATGTGTAGCAGGCTTAATGCCGGTGTCCTAATTCAGGCTTCAAGCCTAGCAAGCTATATGTTGGTGATTCAGTTAAAAGATGTGTTTAGTGTAACTTGTTTTATTCATATATATGTAATTGGTCTCAATTGATATATCGATGTTTTTGAGAAATGTTTAAGATTTGCTATGATAGGTAATGCCTCGTAGTCCCTAATTCGGCAACGAAGCCAGACTAGTTGCTCCTCTCCTCCTCCGCTCGTTCTTGTTGTTCCAAGGTTTCTATAAGCACTTGAATGTTACTACCCAAGGTTATTGAACGGCTCTTTTCAAAGACAGAAATCGGTAAAGGAAAGTATAATGGAAGAATGAGAAACAAAGAGAAAGTGAGTGAAAGAGGGAGAGATGTATGGGATGAGAGGTGTGTTGAATGAATAGGTGAAGGGGGTATTTATAGATGGGAATGTCTATTAAAAATAGCAAATAATTAGCAGCCAAACACTCCCCTTGGCCGGCCACACATGTAGCAATGTTTGAATGTTTTAAACATTGCTAAATATAGCTTGGGGCAAATCTTTAAAGGCACAGAAACTAGAGGGGTTTGAATAAGATTTTAAGGAAACTTGAGGGTTGTTTTGCAATTAATTTAATCAGATAAATAAGCTGATCGGGTCAGCTTATTGGGTCAAATTCAGGCTGTACATTTTTTTATTGGAACAGTCTTCAATGCTTTGCACACTGGGCCACTTTATTATATATATCGTTCAAATTAATCTCAATTATTATTATGATAGCAAAAATAGACTAAATGCTTTCCCAATAAAGACATGTTAAATCCCTACCACTTTGATTTTATTCTCTTATTTAGGATTAAGCTGCAATCATTAAATGTAATTTATGCCTTCATATGTTGAACATAGAAATCAAGCTTAATTTATACCACCAATCTTCCCCTCCCAAGTTAGGCCACCAAAAAAATTCAAATTTTAGTTTGATATGAACATTTTTCATCCTGTCCCTCTAAACTAATGTTTCAATAACAAAGAAAGTCTAAACTTAGCTTGAATTAAAGGACAATGTCTTGTTGTGCAAGAACTTCCTAGTGGTTGTCGAAACCTCCACAATTCCAATTTAAAATTTTCATTACGGATGATCGACCCCATCAACAAGACCTGTTGATATAGATTTGTGATAAGCCTTAGAGTGCTCATATTTTAGCTTTACTGAATCCATGGCAGAAACATTAGAAGCAAAATTTGGCTCAATCTGAGCTCTATTCTTCCTATCCACCAGGCACATTGGGTTAGACTCTTTATCAAGGTACAATTTTATCTTGAAATGGTCTCAAGATTTCTCCAATTTACTGATCCCAACCAACTCCCTATTAATCCCTATTACAATCCTTAAATTACTATAAGCTTGTTACGCAAAATTTGAATTATTTTCCAATTCCATAAACACTTGTAAGAATTTATAATATTCAGATTTCAGAATACCCAAACTCGGCTGTCACAAGGCCTAACAAATTGCATGAAAGGGCCTAGACGACCTAGCACATGGACAACCACACGCCCGTGTGGCTCACACAGCCCAACACACGGCCAGTCACATGACCATGTGACCCAAACGGCCGTGTCGTGTCGTCTGTGAATATCAAATTTTCACAAAATTTCAAGATTTTCGTGACCTTCTCAATATCTATGGGTTATAACACACACCTTACTGCCTCTAGGATGTCAGCACTGAGGCAACAATCCAAAGTCCTGCACACGACATCCACGACCAACCCAATTAGCAAAAAATGTCAAAATCAAAACTTGAATTTGGTATTTACCACTTAATAATTCCAACCCCTAAGCTAGCATTTGGACACTTACCCAGAAAAGAATTGGTTTCACTAAAACCGAGTTGTCAAAGGAGTAATCATTGTAGGATCCACAGCTGAAAAACCAAAAAAAAAAGATCAAAATTGAATTTTAAAGAATAACTAAAACCCCTATTCATCACACAGAAATGAATTAATTAAACTTACCAACAAAGAATACACTTACGAGACTTACACTAGGACGTAAATACGAATTCCTCACTTAAAAGACGACACCACATCAATAATACACTAGAAAACAATAGTAGAGAAACGGAAAAAGAGGAATAAAGTTTGAAATTGAAATTATGACAACCAAACAAAAGAGAAAGGAAATGAACAGGGGAAAAACGATAGAGGGAGTTTATAGAATTTTTAAAGAGAAAGGAAATGAACATGGGAAATGAACAAAATTACAAATACATAGAGTTTTTCAAGACTTGCTAACATAATAAAAATCTATATCAATCCATATTAAAAAGCAACTAAACTAGTTGTATACAATAGAATAATAATAAACAAGGTAAACAAAGACTGTTGGAAGCTAAGTCTTCAACATTCCAATTCAATCCAACTTTCTAAATCTAAGGGATTAGATATGCTCAACTAAATCTGATCTGATTCTCCAAATATATTTCCCTAAATGATACGATTTGAATTGTTGGGCATGTTGAATCTGAAGACGAAACAGAAAAGAGAAAGCATCATCAAACTTCTAGTCTTAAAAGAGTACGCTCTTAAACTTAGGGGCATGTATTCATCAACACCTTACTATGACTTGCCAGCTAGTCTTCAAACCGACTAAACCTTGCTTTGGTACCACTAAATGCTACATCAGTTTAACCGGAGTAACCTAACAAAATTTTCAAATACTTTTAAAACATTGAAATACATTTTATATAAGAGAAAATACCATACATAGTTATACTGAAAATAGTAATAAAAGTACTTATACAAAATATGTGGAGCTCCAATATCATTGTCTATGAAATAGTCAAAATAAAAAAAAATGATAAATGAGTTACAGACCTACAAAAAAAATACAAGAAATGCCTTAGAAATACAATGCCCACTAATAGATAAGGTACTATACTCTTAATACGTGATGCTAAGAGTCTCTCGTCGATGATGTTCCTCAGACATGAACAAAAGTCTACAAATCTGAACATTAAGACAATTTGAAGGCTGAGCTTTACAAGCACAATGGTATACAACAACTGTACCTTTCGAAGCGCCACTCATGGCCGCTAGTTAGGTTAGAGCCTGAAGGCTGAGCCCAGACAAAACATCAAACATATAATCACAAAAATACAACCATGACATTCGAGTTTCATACTCGTTTCAACTTGCTTATTATTCAAGCTAAAATATTAACTAATGAGATGTGACAATCTGCTACCTTGACATTCTGACCTTTTCTCATTCAAAAATTAATAACTCTTAATATATAACTCTAAATCGAGCACCGTTTGTTTTAAACAAAACTAGACTTCTGTACGATTGTAGAGGTATACGGATAACTTCCTATTTTATCTTGTGAAATATTTGGTGATTTTCCAAATTCACTACTAAATCTATTTTACAAGAATTTTACTGCCAGATTTTTATGACATTTCAACACTAAAAAATTCATATATTTTAAAATACAAATTAAAATTGATCTCCGTTTGTTCTAAATGAAACTAGACCGGCTCAAGGTTACAACGATGTATAGATCACTTCTTAATTATTTTTGCAAATTTATGGTGAATTTTCAAACTTACTGTTCATTAATAATTTGTTTCTAGCAGATTTCACAACTAAGTTTTTAGCTTCATTTTAAATCATCCAAACAAGATTTCCACCCAAAGACATATAACATGCTTGCATCACATAGGCATCATATTTATGAAATATCAAGAAGTATAGGAGAGTTAGAGGGTACCACCTTGATGGAAGAACACCAACAAATTTTCTTGCCTAGCTCTCCACCACTTTGCCATTACCATTAGCTTTAGAAGATTCACCACCTCTTTTACTAATAACCATGTAACACATAATATTTCCCACAAATATAAGAGTTGATAGGATGTAAAAATACATACTTTAAATAAATAAATAAATAAAATATGAGAAGATGGGTAGATACTTCCGTAAACTCAAAACCTTCCAAACACCCAAAAACCTCCACCTTCATCCTTGAAGAACATAGATATTTTTTTCTTCCATGGAACTTTTTAAAAGAAAAAAAAAATCGATCAAGACCCTTACTTTCTTTGAGATTTGGAGGATGAAAAAAATGGGTGAGAACTCTCTCAAATCTCTCTCCCTCTACATGACTTGCTAAGGAAAAATAGATGGAGAAAAAAAGAAAAAAATGTAGAAATTTAAAAAGAAAAAAAATAATAGGGTGATTATAATATAGGGAAAAATAGGGACAAATCTATTTTATCCCATACCTCAGTCTACCAAACCATCTTTTCCCATTAAATGGGAGGAGATTTTTATTCAAAAATGGTAAAATCACCATATTGGCCATCCATCTTCCCCCTACTTCACACAAGCTTTCCAACATCCTTAATTTATTATAAAAAGGTCCAAAATGCACCCAAATTAATTCCAACAAAAATCAAATACCAAAATAAATTTATCCATCCCAACCCAGGTCAACACTCGAACGTTGACTCGAGAATTTGGGGTCATTACATAAAATGCCTCCAATTAGATGCATTGAGGGATTTTAGGATGAGGGCATCTTCGTAATAGTTCTTTAAACCTTTCCCATGCCTCATACAAGGACTCGTCATCCATCTGTTGGAAGGCAGTAATCTTGTTCCTCAACTTAGCATTCTTGTTAGGTGGGAAGTACTTCATAAGAAATTTTCTACTAACTATTGCCATGTGGTAATGAAATTTGGTGGCAATGAGTTCAACCAGGCTCGAGCTTTGTCCCTTAGTGATTATGGGAAAAACATTAATTGTAATACATCTTTAGGTACTCTGGCTAATTTGATGGAATCGCTCACCTCCATACACAGTCTTAAATGAAGGTAAGGATCTTTGGTAGGCATTCCATTGAATTGACCCACTGTCTGAAGATTCTAAAACATGACTGGCTTCAGCTCGAATTGTTGTGCCTCGATTTTTGGTCTCTTAAAATCCAGATTAAGCTTATGAAACACTAGCATGACATACTGTCTTAGAGCTCTATCCCTATCATCAGTAATAAGGATAGGACTTTGAGCAGGGTTTACTCCGTTTCCTTGATTCGAATTTTGAAAGTTCATCTCTTTGGTCATTCTTTGAACTTCTTGTCTTCTTCTTCGTCGAAAAGTTCTTTCAATTTCAGGATTTATGGGGAGTAAATTGATAATTTGATCAATACTCATAAACACTTGAAACAGTCATAGAAAAAATTAACTAAGTTAAAATTGACAGAAAAAATAAACCAATATGTAAAATTAAAAAATTAAAAAATAATGACTTTTAAAACAGTCCCCGGCAACGTTGCCAAAAAACATGGAACGATGGAAATGTGCAAGTGTACACAATTGCAACAAGTAATAAAGTGACAAGTCAATGTCGAGTGATCATACCCATAGGGACTGTGTAAGAAAATATTTATGAAATGCAATTAAAAACACTTTGGTAAAGGAAAATATTTTGTTTTGAAAGAAAAGGGTTTAATAAAACTAGATTTTAACTAAGAAAATTAAAAGGTAAAAATTCCAAAGCATGATTTCAAAAGATGGTTTTAATTAATATGACATAATTGTGTTAGATCAATTACATTTCATAACTTAATATTACCAAAAAAATGTTCATGTTGTTACAAATAAATTCACAGCAACTTGGTAATTTGTTAACTATAGCACATATAGACTTACTAAATTAACTAATCTCTCGATATGCCAATTCAAACAATTAGTCAATTCAAATAAGCAAGTAAATGATTAAATGAAGTAACAATAACTCCTACATTGAAACAATTTAATCACAATAATCTTAAAAGTTATGCAAGACAAATGTACCATTTAATACCGTCGCTAATTTAAGCCTACCTTAGAAGATTAAACATGCACTGATTAAGTATTGTATCAAGTAATTACAATTTCAATATGATGAATAATTAATTCATTAGTTACCTTACAATTATAATGCAGGTATAACATAATCATGGTTTTAATTAATCAAACAATTTACCAAGACCTCTAACAACACAAACATAATTTTAATAACTTAAACAACGAAATGAAATCAATCTAACACAAATTAAATTTAAGCCGTGTTAACTAAATTAAGAATAAAAACATATCAAATATTCATAGACATGTTTATAACAACAACAAGGAAAGTTAAAGGATAGGAAACTAGAATTAAATCAACTGTTTCTCCGAAGCCAAACTAGTTGCTCCTCTCCTCCTCCACTCATTCTTGTTATTCCAAGGCTTCTATAAGCATTTTAATGCTGCTACCCAAGATGGTTGAAAGGCTCTTTTCCAAGACAGAAATCGGTAAAGGAAAGTAGAAGGAAAAATGGGAAACAAAGAGAAAGTGAGTGAAAGAGAGAGATGTGTGGGATGAGAGGTGTGTTGAATTAATAGGTGAAAGGGGTATTTATAGGTGGGAATGGATGCTAAAAATAGCAAATAATTAGCAGCCACACACTCCCTTTGGCCGACCACACATGTAGCAAAGTTTGAATGTTTCAAACTTTTCTAAATTTAGGTTGGGGCAAATCTTTAAAGGCACAGAAAGTAGAGGAGTTTGAATAAGATTTTAAGTAAACTCGAGGGTTGTTTTGAAATTAATTTAATCAGCTAAATAAGCAGATTAGGTTAGCTTATTTGGTCGATTTCAGGCTGTACATTTTATTATTTGATCAGTTTTTAATGGTTAACACACTAGGGCACTTAAGTATATATATCGTTCAAATTAATCTGAATTATTATTATGATAGCAAAAATAGACTAAATTCTTTCTCACTAAAGACATGTTAAATCCCTACCAATTTGATTTTCTTCCCTTATTTAAGATTAAGCTGAAATTATTAAATGTAATTTATGCCTTCATATGTTGAACATAGAAATTAAGTTTAATTTATACCACTAATCCTCCCCTTCCAATTCAGTCCACAAAAAAAATTCACATTTTAGTTTGATATGAACATTTTTCATCCTGTCTCTCTAAACTAGTGTTTCAATAACAAAAAAGGTCTAAACTTAGCTTGAATTAAAGTACAATGTCTTGTTGTGCAAGAACTTCCTAGTGGTTGTCAAGCCCTCCACAGTTCCAACTTAAAATTTTCATTACAGATGATCGACCCCATCAATTAGACCCGTCGATATAGATTTGTGATAAGCTCTAGAGTGCTCATCTTTTACCTCTATTGAACCTATGGTAGAAACATTAGAAGCAAAATTTGGCTCAATTTAAGCTCTATTCTTCCTATCCACCAAGCCCATTATGTTATACTATTTATCAAGGTACAATTCTATCCTAAAATGGTCACAGGATTTCTCCAATTTACCGATCCCAACCAGCTCCGATTAACCCCTATTACAATCCTTAAATTACTATAAACTTGTTGCACAAAATTTGAACTATTTTCCAATTCCATAAAAACTTATATGAATTTATAATATTCAGATTTCAGAATACCCACACTCGACCGGCACAAGGCATAAAAAAATTTACAAAATGGGTCCACACACCTGTGTGGCCCAGACAACCTAGCACATGGCCAACCAAATGCCAGCTTGGCTCACACAGCCCATACCACAACCAGTCACATGACCGTATGGGCCACACGGCCGTGTGGCATCGTCTGCCAGTTTCAAGATTTCACAAAATTTCTAGATTTTCGTGACCTTTCTTAGTATCTACGGGTTATAACACACACATTACTGCCTCTAGGATGTCAGCACTGAAGCAGCAATCCAAGTTTCTGCACATGACACCCACGGCCAACCCAGTTAGCAACAAATATCAAAACCAAAACTTGAATTTGGTATTTACTACTTAATAAAACCAGCCCTTAAACTAGCATTTGGTCACTTACCCAGAAAAGAATTGGTTTCACTAAAATTGACTTGTCAAAGGAGTAATTATTGCAGGATCCACCGTTGAAAGAAAAAAAAAGATCAAAATTGAATATTAAAGAATAACTAAAACCCCTATTTGTCACCCAGAAATGAAGTAATTAACCTTGCCACCAAAGAATGCACTTACGAGACTTACACTAGGACAAAAATACGAATTCCTCGTTCAAAAGATGACACCACAACGATAATATGCCAGAAAACAATAGTAGAGAAATGAAAAAAGAGGAATAAAGTTGGAAATTGCAATTATGAAAATGAAACAATAGAGAAAGGAATTGAATAGGGGAAAAACGAAAGAGGGAGTTTACAGAATTTTTAAAGAGAAAGGAAATGAGCATGGGAAATGAACAAGTTTACAAATATATAGAGTTTTTCAAGACTTGCGAACATAATGAACATCTATATCAATCCATATTAAAAAACAGCTAAACTGGTTGAATACAATAGAATAATAATAATCAAGGTAAATGAAGACGGTTGGAAGCTAAGTCTTCAACATTCCAATTCAGTCCAACTTTCTAAATCCAAGGGATTAGATATGCTCAAATCAATCTAATTTGATTCTCCAAATATGTTTCCCTAAATGATACAATATTAATTGATGGGCTAGATACAATCCACAATATCAACACAACCCAAAAATTTAATTCGGTAAATTGTCAATCACCTAAACATGAAAATTGTTCAGTCTGTCAGAGTGCTTCAAGAACTGGGCACTTCTTTAAGCACATCTCAGTCATCCCATATTTTTTAACAACACAACCCTATAAAAGGGTATCTCAAAAAGAGATGCATCCTTATGAAAGGGTATCTTATGTAAAGATACATTTATTTAGTATCTATATAAAGAATTCTTCTATTAACCATTTTTATTATTGTGATTGGAATGTTACGGATTTTGTTGTACTTTGAAGGCATTTAAGAAAAGTACTCTGCACGACTCAAAGCCATCAAATTTTACTAACCTTATCTTTTTTTCTTATTTCAATGTTTTTTATTTATTTTTCTAACAATCTTAAAGGTTTTATATGATTTCATATGAAATTTCAATCTAATATTGTAATGACGGACAAGAGAAGAATAATAGGCTGTAATGGCCTTCAATTACTATTACAAGTAAGTCAACTAATTATTTTCAGTTTATTGTTGGAATCTTATTTCATATTGTTAAGAACAAAACTTTATTAATTAATACATTCTAAAAGTTGCATTAAAATGGATAAATTTCCTTTTTAATGGAAAATTCTATGGTAATTTAAATGAATTTTCTTTGTGAATGCCCTTTGAGATTTGTTAATTGTGTGCGTTTGATTTTGGCTTTTGGATTTGCTGTCACTATAGAGAGGTAAGTATGTACTGACGAATAACTACTATTACTAAAAGATTATACAGAGATAAACCTATAGCGATGACTTCATTTGTGAGGGTATCCAATTTAATCGTTGGTATAGGTTTTTCTGGCCTATAGAGATTTTTTTTATGATTTTAATGACTATTTTGCATCCGTCAATATATGATTTTCTTAGGGGCTATTTGATTCTACTTTTACGTGTTCTAGAGACTATGTGCTCTCCTATTTTTTTAATTAAACTTAAAATATGATTATTCATTGTTTAATGGAATTGTTTTTACTTTTTTTTCTATAAAAATAATCTTTCAAAATTATTAGATCTTAAACGATTAATGTATATATATATTCTTTGGACATGTTAAAATTATAAATGTGTTTGCCATGTAGACAAAAAAATAAAAAATAAAAAACCTAGGTAGCATACGGAGGCCTCTTGAACAAATGGTTTTGGTTTCTAAAGTCTTTTGTTTGTATACAGTAATATTACTCTATTGGGAGCTTTAATATTTCAGATTTTTGCAAAGTTTGGAATGCAAGACTTGTAATCATGGTTTGGATTTGTTAGTTGGTTGCATAAATAAGTTATTTCCATGTTTTAGCTATTTAAAAGAATTTCTTCGGGCAAAAGACAGTCACTACACCAAAATAGGGATATAGCGGCACTTTTAGCGGCGTTTGGACAAAAAACGCCACTAACAATCGAGCATTAGCGGCATTTTACAAAAAACACCGTAAAATATTGAGCATTAGCGGCGCTACATAAAAAACACCGCTAAAACCAAGCATTAGCAGCGTTTTACAAAAAGCGCCGCAATAGAGTAACACAGAACGACGCCGTTTTCATATATTTGGGAACATTAGTGGCGGTTTTTCCCAAGCACCGCTAATACTCCCTTCTTCAGCGGCGCTTTATGGAGTAACACAGAACGACACCGTTTTCATATATTTGGGAACATTAGTGGCGGTTTTGCCCAAGCGCCGCTAATACTTCGTTCTTCAACAATAGAGTAACACAGAACGACGCCGTTTTCATATATTTGGGAACACTAGTGATGGTTTTGCCCAAACGCCGCTAATACTCCGTTCTTCAGCGGTGTTTGGCGTTAAGCGTCAGTAAAGTACCGGTATTTTAGTCGCGTTTTTGCGTCTGCGCCGCTAATGGTCTTATCTTTAGCGGTGTTTTTTATAAACCACCGCTGATGCTCCGCTCTAAAGTGGCGTTGATGGAGAATCGCCACTAATGTTCCGGTCTATAGCGGCGTTCTTGTAACAGCGCCGGTAATTCTTGGGTCTATAGCGGCGTTTGTGTAAAAACGCCGCTAATTAGAAAATCTAAAATATTATTTCATTCTTTTATATTATTATATTATTATAATAAGTTATATTATTATGTTTGAATTATATTATTATATTATAAGTTATATATTATGAAGCATATATATATTAATATTGTGTTAGTTACGTACGTACATTTGTTTGTTAGCTTAAAAATAGAGCATATATTGGGATCTAAATTAAAGTTGCTATACATTATATTAATTTGAATAATTTCAGTAAGTTATAAATTATAATGTTGGTTATATTTAAATTATACATATTGCATAAAATTGAAATAATTTTATAAATTCATATTAATGTATCAATTTAAAATAATGTCATAACAATTATGAAAATAAAAAATCTCCTAAAAATCATTAAACTTATAAATAAAGACAAATAAAATAAATTAAAAAATTAGCGACGCTTATACAGAAAACGCCGCTGTAGAACAAGATTTGTGGCGTTTATTGCAAAAACGCCGTAAAATGTGTAACTGAAACGACTTCATTTTTATACTCTTTATTGGTATTAGCGGCGTTTTTTTGTAAAAACACCGCAAATGAAAGTTATGTATTTTAGGATTTTGGGATTAATATTTAAGTTTTGTTGTATACGGTTTGGGGTTTTAGGGTTCGATACATAATGTTTATTAATTTAGGATTAGAATTTTATGTTTAGGGTTTTGGGTTTAGGTTTACGGCTTGAGGAATAGGGTTTAGGGTTTGAGTTTACATGTTAGTTTTAATGCGAGGTTTACGGCTTATAAGATATATTAATGATCAAATTTATTGTTTTACGGCTTGATGTTTATGGTTTATGGTTTACCCTTATTGATTTGAATGTTACAATGCTTGGTTTTTGTGTTTGGATTTGCATGAAGAATATGAGGTAGCTTGTGTTTAGCCTTTAATTTTAATGTTTACGGGTTATAGGGATTAATAGCTTCGGGTTTTAGGGTACAAAAGCAAAAAAAAAATTAAAATTCTTTGTGCTTTTTACTTCTTATTATGTCACTAGTATATAGGATTATAAGAGACAGGGTTATATATATAATATGCCACGATATATATCTATGCATATATGTTATATATTATACATATTGCATAAAATTGAAATAATTTTATAAATTCATATTGATGTATCAATTTAAAATAATGTCATAACAATTATCAAAATAAAAAATCTACTAAAAATCATTAGACTTATAAATAAAGACAAATAAAATCAATTGAAAAATTAGCGGCATTTATATAGAAAACGCTGCTATAGAACAAGATTTGTAACCGAAACGACTTCGCTTTTATACAGTTTATTGGTATTAGCGGCGTTTTTTGTAAAAACGCCGCAAATGAAAGTTATGTATTTTAGGGTATTGGAATTAATATTTAAGTTTTGTTGCATACGGTTTGGGGCTTTAGGGTTCGATACATAATGTTTATTAATTTAGGATTATAATTTTATGTTTAGGGTTTTAGGTTTAGGTTTACGGCTTGAGGAATGGGGTTTAGGGTTTGAGTTTACATGTTAGCTTTAAAGCGAGGTTTACGGCTTATAAGATGTAATGATCAAATTTACTGTTTTACGACTTGATGCTTATGGTTTATGGTTGACATTTATTGATTTGAATGTTACAATGCTTGGTTTTTGCGTTCGGATTTGCATGAAGAATACGAGTTAGCTAGGGTTTAGCCTTTAATTTTAATGTTTACGGGTTATAGGGATTAATAGCTTCGGGTTTTAGGGTACAAAAGCAAAAAAAAAAATTCTTTCTGCTTTTTACTTCTTATTATGTCACTAGTATATAGGATTATAAGTGACAGGGTTATATATATAATATATGCCACGATATATATCTATGCATATATGTTATATATTATATATACTGCATAAAATTAAAATAATTTTATAAATGCATATTAATGTATCAATTTAAAATAATGTCATAACAATTATCAAAAAAAAACTATTAAAAATCATTAAACTTATAAATAAAGACAAATAAAATAAATTGAAAAAATAGCGGCGCTTATATAGAAAACGCCGCTATAGAACAAGATTTGTGGCGTTTATTGCAAAAACGCCGCAAAATGTGTAACTGAAATGACTTCGTTTTTATACTGTTTATTGGTATTAGGGGCGTTTTTTGTAAAAACGCCGCAAATGAAAGTTTTGTATTTTAGGGTATTGGGATTAATATTTATAAATTTTAATGTTGTTAATGTTTAAATTAATCATACTGTATAAAATTAAATTTTTTTTATAAATTTTATCAATTAAAAAAAGTATTAAGTAAGAAACTTATTAAAAATAATAATTATAAATAAAAAGAAAAAATATATATTATAACAACTGAATTATTAGTGGCGTTTTTATGAAAAACACCGCAAATATATTTAATTGAAACGGCATCGTTTAGTGAGAGATCAGATTTCGGGGTATACCCCCTCTCCCAGCGCCAATTTCATTTTTCCTCTTCTAAAATCCCTAAGTTCTGAAATCCCTAACTCCATTTACTATTTTTGCTTTCTCCCATTTCTGAAAATCAATTCTGTATCTCTTTCAAATTTCCTTGTTTGGGTGTTTCAATTTCTTGCAAAACTGATAAAAATCGGGTTCGTACATTCCGTAGACACAGACAGTTGACGGAGAACGTCGAGGAGCATCGTCAGAATTGGTGGTCGTGAGAATAAGTGTTTAAGGTTCGCTTTCCCCATTCTGCCTCCGTATACATTGGGTTTTCCCAATTTGTTAATTTTATTTTTCCTTCCCTGTTATTGTGCTGAGAAACTGACATTGAAAAAAATGTACTCTGTTTATAGGGTTTTCGGTCTTCCTCTTCAATTTTTGTTCATCGTTTTGAAGGTAATGTAATGGTTCGAATGTTTATTTATTTTCTGAATGGTTTCATTGGTTAGGAACTGATTTTATAGGGTTTGTGTTTAGGGTTTCATTCAATTCCATTTCATTGCTTCCTTTTCTGTTTTCTGCATCGTTTAGCAGGTATGTGAATTAGGTACAATTTTCGTGCTGATTCCTTCTGTGCTAATACAAGATTAAGTTGAAAAGCATTGACGTGTGTTCTGTGCTAATATATTTTTACCATCATATTGCTAAGAAACTTAAGTGATGTTTATTGTGTTGTGTGATTAAATGCTGCATCATGGCATGGCATAATGCTACAATTTCATTTTCCTCACGTCCTTTATCTTTATGAGTGAATAGCAGTCGCTTGTTTATATAAAAAATTATGTTAGTTCGTTGGTTTCTTGTCCCATTTGTAATTTTGCATCAAATTGTTTGTTATTAAGGGGCAAGAAAATAATATTAACAGTTTAAATTAACTCCAAACTCAACCTTAAAAATTAGCTTGTTCACTTTTCACACCCTCTTTATCTTATGCTTGAGATTAAATCCATTTATTCGAGAAAAAAAATCTATTTATAGTAAATGTTCTTTTTCTACCCAATTTCATCTGTAAAATTTGAATGATCAGTATATTAAGAAAACCTTGAACTCTTATGCTTTTCATAGAAGGCTTTGATTATAGATAAAAATCAATTGAGTAATACCCAAAGCTGCAAACAAATTTCTTGAAATATTAAGTTGTCAATACTCAATTTTACTGTGTGTATATTAAAATTTGAGAGTTTGAAACAATTTTAGTCACGTAGATTAAATATTTTGGTAACATTTTATAATCAATAAAATCCCAACCAAATTAAACATAAAAATATTTAGCAAAAATTTATTAAGCATTTTGTCATATTCGTATGTTCTAATTAGTTTATTACTTTTAATCAAAATAATAAGATTCTTATTTAGTCGCTAACCTCTACCGATGCTAGAAAAAGATTCCGGTGAAGAAATATAAATGCAATTGACATTATTTCTAGCATTTTTGCTATAATGTAAGGTAGGGTTTGAAAATTAAAATTTCAGAAAAAGATTCTGGTGAATAAAGATAAATGCAATGGACATTATTATTGATACATTAATATGAATTGTTATGACACCAAATAAATTTTAAACATTAAATTTTAATTTTAAACACCAAATAAATTTAAAGATTATTTCGAGTAAATTACAATTATATTTTTAATTTAATTCATCAACAATTTCAAACATTAAATTTAAGCTTAAAATATGTTATTATTTTATCTATTTACTTAGGTAATATGTTTATAAAGGTTAAAAAGTGGTAACTTATATGTCTCTATGTTTGCATATCGTATCAAATTAATTTCTAATATTTAGTTTATATCTAATATTTTTGTTTTTTTTATTTAAATTGAGGTCTAATTAGATACAAATCTAAAAATAATGATTTTCTTAAATATTGTTAAGAAAAAACAAAATAAAAACTCATGTTCTCCACAATAACTACCAAGGAAAATAAATATCTTGTATTTATTTTTATTGAGTGTTGTTTAGTCTAGTTGTGTAGAGCATGCCTAATATTAACATATACCATTTTAAGGTACTGTTAACGGGTTATATAACTTACATAATACAACATAATACATAAATATATATCATATCTTAACTTACATAGTGAAATAATACTTATAAGTGAAAAACTTACCCTTGTAATATCTGTTGAAAATCAGACTTCCAAGAATTAAGAAATAGACCGGTCTTGGATGAATTTATCAAGGGTAAGCAACGAATATCGAAATGGAGTACAGACTTTTCTGAATTTTGCATTTCAATATTCAAGCCAAGAGAACATGATTCTTTGCCCCTGTAACAAGTGTGTCAACATAAACTGGCATTATCGTGAAGTTGTATACGAGCATTTAATTTTTGATGGGTTTGTTCGGGGTTATAAAAAATGGTTTTTCCATGGAGAATGCCCGCATAGTATCGTCAACAATGGATGTTTCTTATCCTGGTAGATCTTACCATCAGTCCGTTGGAGGGGATGACATGGAAGGTATGTTGCGGGATGCATTTAATATGCACAGTCATGGTTTGTAGTCGTTCCCAGCCGACTTTGTGCCATCTGCTAATTGTAATGTTGGTGCAAATACTTTTACCGAACTGGGAACAAGTGTACCTCCTGAAGAGCTGAATGGAGAAGCGGCGAAGTTCGACACGTTACTTAATGACATGAACGAAGAACTATATGAGGGGTCAAAATTCTCCAAAATGGCATTCTGCGTTCGTCTTTTCCAATTAAAATGTTTGGGAGGGTGGACCGGAAACTCTTTGACAATGCTGCTAGAGTTTTTGAGAGAAATGTTTCCGTTTGCAAAAATCCCTCAGTCATGCAAAGATATGAAGAAAATGATAAAAGACTTAGGTCTTGGGTACAACAAAATCCATAGTTGCCGGAATGACTGCATGTTGTATTGGGGCGATCGAAGAAACCAACAGTGTTGTCATGTATGCGGCAAATCCCGTTGGATAAATAGAAACACAGAAGATAGGAACGACGATGAAAATGATGCACAACTAAGAACGAAGCCGATCAAGATTTTGCGGTATTTTCCGCTGATACCAAGGCTTCAAAGGCTTTTCATGTCATCGAAGACAGCAGAGTCAATGACGTGGCACCATGATGGACGAACCGATGATGGATTATTAAGGCATCCGGTAGATTCTTTAGCTTGGAAATCATTCGACAATAAATTTCCAACCTTTGCAAGCGATCCTAGGAGTGTGAGGCTTGGCCTAGCATCTGATGGATTTAATCCTTACAAGATCATGAGCACTGCGTACAGTACTTGGCCAGTAGTGCTTGTTCCTTACAATCTGCCTCCGTGGATTTGCATGAAGCAATCTTCCCTTATCTTATCTATGATTATCCCTGGAGAGAAAGGGCCCAGAAATTATATCGACGTTTATTTACAGACACTTATTGAAGAGTTAAAACAATTATGGGCTGGTGTCGAGACATACAATGTGTTGAGAAAGGAGATCTTTAAATTACGTGCAGCTTTGATGTGGACCATTAATGACTTCCCCACTTATGCCAATTTATCCGGTTGGAGTATAAAGGGTTGTTATGCGTGTCCTTGTTGTGCTGCACAAACATGTTCGCAATGGTTATACAATGGGAAAAAGTTCTCTTACATGAGGCATCGACGGTGGTTACCCGAAAATCATAGATTTAGATTTCAGAGTTCAATATTTGACGGTACCGAAGAGTTCAGAGAAGCTCCTTCGCAGACAAGTGGATCTGATATCTTGTTCATGTTGAAAGATATAAATTTTAGTTATTGAAAGATGAACCACCCGGCAAACACGCAAATAAATAGAAGATCAAATGATGAAGCTGATGATGACTCCGATGAAAAGGATGATCCCAATGAGGCAGACTTGTGGAAAAAAAGAAGTATATTTTTTGAGTTGCCTTATTGGGAGCATCAGCTTTTACGACACAATCTTGATGTTATGCACATTGAGAAAAATGTCTGCGAGAACATTGTGGGTACAATTTTGAATGTAGATGGAAAATCAAAAGACAATCTTCAGAGTCGACTTGATTTAGTTCAAATGGGAATTCGACCTGATCTTCATCCGAATCCACTTCCTAATGGGAAATATCGGTTGCCGCCTTCAATTTTTTTGATGTCGAGGACAGAGAAAGAAGTGTTCTGTACGGTGTTGAAGGATATAAAGGTTCCAGATGCGTATGCATCAAATATATCTCGATGTGTTAGTGTTAAAGATCGAAGACTGTATTCACTAAAATCACATGACTATCACATCTTGATGCAAGATTTACTGCCAGTTGCTCTACGATGTTGTATGTCGAAGAAGGTGACGTCTTGTATAATTGAACTATCCAATATAATGAAAGCCATTTGTGGCAAAGTTCTGGATGTTCAAGAACTTCAGAAGGTACAGGATAGAGCCACATTGACATTATGCAACACGGAGAAAATCTTCCCACCTTCCTTCTTCACTATTATGGTTCACTTGATAATCCATCTCCCGGGAGAAACAATTCTTGGCGGACCCGTTTTCTACCGATGGATGTATCCCATAGAAAGGTGTTAATTTATTTTAAAAACTCTCCTTCCCTAAACCCTATATGCCTTTAAGTACAACTTTTCATAATGTTGCATATCGTGTTTAGGTTCCTATCCAAATTAAAGTCTTACTGCCGCAACAAGCGTTATCTAGAAGGATCGATTGCTGAAGCCTACTTAGCAGAGGAATGTATGACCTTCTGTTCGCGATATTTGGATGATGTCGAAACAAGGTTGAGCAGACCAAATAGAAATGCTAGACTCACGGATCATAACTTGACCGATACTTATTTGTTCCAAAGTTTTGGAGAACCAATCGGCAACGTGGAAATTACAGAATTAAATGATTTTTCGTGGGTACAAGCACACCGGTATGTTCTGTTTCACCACGAATCAATGGAACCTTTACGCAAGTAAGTTCTAGAAATTTGATAAATATTCATCAATTAAAAATTGTTTATCTTCTAACAAGCTGAACATATTTTTTACATAGTGAGTACAAACAAATACTGAGATTTCGTTCGCGCTCCTGAAGAACACAACTTCGAGACATCAATAAGTTGTTCACAGAATCTTTCCATGAATGGTTAACCGAAACGGTATGCAATTGTAGCTTTCATCGACATATAATTATAATCTTTTCTCATAAAATTTTTATCAACTTAGTTTACTTTTCATACAATAGGTTTGGAGTGGGAAGAACGTGACCGACGAAGTTAAATGGCTTTCCCAAGGTCCAAATCGGGTGGTTAAAAGATATAGTGCGTTCCTCATAAACGGATTCAGATTTCATACAAAATATCGCGAGAGATTGAGGAAAACGCAAAATTGTGGAATAGTTGTTAATTCCTCAATTACTAGTTATGCTAGTGCTAGGGACAACAATCCTATCGAGGGAAATGTAGAATATTTCGGACTTCTTACTGATATAATTGAGTTGGATTACTACGAAAAATGGAAAGTTGTCTTATTTCGAGGTGATTGGGCCGATGTTAATACCGATCGTGGAATTAAGCAAGATCAATTTGGTTTCACAATGGTGAACTTCACTCGATTGATTCATACAGGACAACAATTGATTGATGAGCCGTACGTATTTTCCTCTCAAGTCAAACAAGTTTTTTACTCAAAAGATCCAATTGATAAGGGTTGGTACGTTTTACTCTGTAACATCCCTAGGGACTTGTTTGACATGGACAGTGGAAGTAGAGATGGCATTGATGACAGAACACAAACTTTGCCATTTCCAGAACAAAACTTAAACAAAAACATCCCTAGTACTAGTACACACAGTCAATGGGTCCGCCATGATACGGACGAAGATATTTATGGATTATAATATAGTAAGCTTTTACGATTATTTAATTATATGGACGAACATATTATTATTATTGTAATTGTATATTAAGTTTTCAACTAATTTATTTGTATTGCAGATAAAATGCCTAGAAGACCCGTGCGAGCGCACCGCATTATTCAAGGTACTCCAAACTCGGTGGAAACAAACAGCACTGAACAACAGACTGCTATTGGATCTTCGAATGTTCCGGTTACACCTGAGGAACCTATAGAACCTCAAAGTAATTTAACATTTAATTTACATGTGTGTTGACTTATTATTTATTTTATTTTATTAATTTCTTATATTACAATACTTTTATTTTCCAGCTGAAACTGATGGGACGCGGAGAGTTCGCGGACGTACGCTACTGAGGGATTTATACGATCTAGATCCAGTCGAGCGTGTCCAAGTATCCAGTAATAGCCTTGGTCAGCCTGTTGGATTAGAAGCTCGCCTTTTAGCAGGATACATAGGCATTTTAGCACGGAATGCAAATATGTTGCCAATTAACTTCGAGTCATGGCATAAAGTGCCCGAGAGTAACAAGAACCAAGCTCTCGCTAACATTAAGGTAACAAAACATGTATATCATTTATAATATTTGGGTTTAAGTTTCGTTTACATTTACTTTCTTAAGTTGTGTTTTTTGTAGGGGAGATTTGCTCTAGAGGTCTCCGATGCTTATGTAAAGAAGGCATTGGGAAAAAGATGGAGAGACCATAAGAGCACTTTAAAGAAAGACTATTTTAAGACAAAAAAAACACTCGAGGAGAGATTACAAAATGTCCCGTCGGGAATGCTGAGGTACCAGTGGGAAGAGGTCGTTAGATTTTGGACTTCGAAGATAGGAGAGGTATGTGTTACTACAAAAATCTTGTAATTATTTTGGTTTATAGTATTTACTAATTAACGTACTAATAATTTCATAACATAGGATCATGAACGAGTTGGAACAAGTAGTAGGCAAAAACAAAAATTCACGCACACAGCTGGGTCGAGAAGTTTTGCGTGTGTAGCTCAGGCCGAGGTATTTTGAATTTTTTAATACTGGTAGATATTTATTACTTTCTATCAAATAATATTTTTACTATTGTATTGTAGGAAGTGTTGTCGGGTCAAAAAGTTGGACGCCTTCAACTTTTTGACATTACACATAGGAAGAAAGATGGAAACCCTATGACTCCTGAAGCTGCAGAAATTATAGTACGTTTGCTTAATACAATTTGACTTGTTTTAATTATTTATATTGTTTATTTTCTAATGGTTTATTTCATTTCTTGTAATGCAAATATTGTTAAGATATGTTGCATTTGTTTTTTTTAATATAAGTTGCGTTCTTAACTATGTGATTTATTTTTTAGGAAAAACTGAAGGATAAAAAGGCGGAGTACGAAGCGATTGCTTCCAGTGATAGTTCTGTTCATATTGACGACATTGATAACCGGATTATCACTGAAGTTTTGGGTCCTGAAAGGTATGGTCGGGTTCGATTTCAAGGATCTTTTGTTAACCCATCCAAATATTTTGGATCCAGCTCGCAACAATACATGCATTCGGGGAGTCAGGCTCAAGCTTAAGTTCAGAGGTTAAGAGACCAGATAGCTCAGATGCAAGCGACAACGAGTGAGCAAATTACACAACTTAAAGCGGAGGCAACATCGAGAGAAGCTGAGGTTCAAAAAAGATATGAAGAACTCCAGCTACAACTTAAAGCAGATGCGGCAGCGAGAGAAGCAGAGGCAGCAGCGAGAGAAGCTGAGGTTCAACGAAAGTATGAACAACTCCAGCAGTAGCTTAAAGCAGATGCGACAGCGAGAGAAGCAGCGGCTGCAGTGAGGGAAGTAGAGGCTGCAGTGAGGGAAGCAGAACAACTTAAAAAGTTCGATGAACTCCAGCAGCAGCTTCAGAATATGATGAAGATGTTTCAGCAGTCGCAACCGCCGTCGTCTTAGACTATCGTTTAAATATACTTCAATTTTGACTTTGGTATTATCATTTTAACTTTTACAATTTTTGTCAGAATAATACAAATTTTATTTTATTTATTGACATTTATTTTAAATATTATATAGATTTGGTTAGATTTGGTTTCTTCTGATTTGTTCTTACAGGAGGGGGGTTGAAAACAAAATAAAAAAATTTTCAAATCTGCCAAAATTAGTGGCGTTTTTCTAAAAGCATGAGGTATAGCGGTGTTTTTTAAGCACCGCTAAAGACCAAGGTCTATAGCGGCGTTTGATGGGAAAGCGCCGCGAAAGATCCTAGTCTATAGCGGCGTTTTATGGTTAAGCGCCGCGAAAGATCCTGGTCTATAGCGGCATTTTATGGGAAAGCGCCGCGAAAGATCCTGGTCTATAGCGGCGTTTTATGGGAAAGCGCCGCGAAAGATCCTGGTCTATAGCGGCATTTTATGGAAAAGCACCGCGAAAGATCCTGGTCTATAGCGGCGTTTGACGGGTAAGCGCCGCTAAAGACCATGGTCTATCGCGGCGTTTGATGCAAAAGTGCCGCTAAAGACCATGGTCTATGGCGGCGATTGATGCCAAAGCGCTGCTAAAGACCACGGTCTATAGTGGCGTTTGATGCAAAAGCGCCCCTAAAGACCACGGTCTATAGCGGCGTTTATTTATAAGCGCCGCTAAAGACCATTGTCTATAGCGGCGTTTATTGTAAAAAGCGGCGCGAAAGTTACCGACGCAGTCATTAGCGGCGTTCTTTGCGGCGCTTTGCTAAGCGCCGCTAAAAGTATTTGCGGCGCTAAAAAACGCCGCTATAGCCCTAAAAAAGCGCCGCTAAAAGCCTGTTTTGGTGTAGTGTTATGAGATAAAAGAGATATTGCCATAAATTTTATTTAATTAGTCATGCATTACTTTACTATAAATAATACATGAACTTAGGCTTTTCCAGCAATACCATTCCTTATTTATTTATTGCCCTATTCACTTGAATGCAGACCAGCAAAGTATCCCTAAGGGTTGCTCTCGAATGCGCCCCTCGATATAATGGCCGCAGCTCCACTCCCCGGAGCTACCATCATTCCCGAAGCCCCACCTCCGCCTTTGGATGTGCTTCCTCCTCCAACATTTCCAAAGCCACCACCGCTGCCTCTGCCACCACCTTTGCTGCCACCGCCACATCCACCTTTGCCACCACCCATTTGAATGCACAAGTTATAACAATGAATGAAATCTCAAAAACTGCAATATGATGAGCCAAGGAAGTGTGAATCGTTTCAATATTTATCCGAGTAGTAGTGGAGTAGTCAAACTCCACTTTAATTCACCTTAGTTATTATCTTCTTATATTAATTAAGCATGTTGTTTGCATAGATTAATGTAGCTTCATTTATTGATAATTTGGTGATTTTGACCAACTTTGGAACTACAATTTAATATTATCATCAAAATTAAATACATTCATCAGCATTGAATTTATTTGATATTTTCCATTAAATTAAATAGGATTTTATCAATTTTAAAATTACACTATTAATCAGTAATTTTTATTTTAAACAATTCAATCCACCAAGATTTAGCATCACGATTGATGATATTAGTATGTAAGCAGAGCGTTGATCCTCAAGTTCATCCCTTTAGCATTCATTAATTTTTTTTAATTTCTTCAATGGTTTACTGTAAGCATTCATATTCATGCTTTAATGCACACTCTACAAGCTTGACCTTAAAACCGAGGCAATTAGTAGAAAATTCTGTAAAATTAATGAAATATACATTGAATCTCCAAATTCTTATTATACCCTATATTTGTTACTTTGTTATATTCGATTCAATCACCTACTTAACGTTATTGTAATCATATTTTGTTTGGGTCAATTTTGGATTAATCTCTATTTAAATTTAAATATTATAATTTTTAGTGTAAATTATTCCAGAATGTTTGCTAGTCTGATTTATTATTTGTTATGATTATTATTTTAATCAAACAACTATAATTTATCATACCATTTCTATTTCAATAACCAATTGTTTTGTCCAGATAACAATAGTAAATTGACTTCGGATATGCAGGAGGGTAATGCTCACACAAGCTAAAAAAAAGGATATTAGCTTATACACGATGCTACTCACACAAGCTTTAGAGAATCTGCAACACATGCAAGATCTCAAGCCATCCGTATGGTATCCATCACCAGTACATAGCACCTGAAACTATCATCACCGACACTGAGTGCCTGAAACTGGAACACCAATACAAAGTACCTGATACTGTAATCACTGGCAACTTGTGCCTGAAACACACTAATGACACGTCATTTGTATCCTAGCTATTCACTAGGATCACTCGAGCTTGAACCTCTATACTTTAATCTTTACATGACAATAACCATATAACAAGGTTAATTTTATACCAACTCTGCATAGCATAACATGTTTCAATTTGAACAAATACAAAAGCCATATTTTGTCATACAAGTCTTTCATCACAGTTACAACTACCTTGAACATACATGTTTATTATACACATATACAAATATATATATACAACTACGATTTACATATTAATAAGTATAATAACATCTAATTCAAACTTACCAAAATACAATAGTTACCAACAACTCGACAACGTCTACTCGATGACTTTCCTTTCCCACGATTATCAACCAACTGATCAGTTTTTTTATGAAAAACAACAAGCTTGGCGGAACCTTTTAAACTTCAAAAATGGTGTTTTCATGTTTTTATTTCGGTAAGAAGACAAAATGTAACTGATAGTCCTTTTTCTTTAATTAACTAAAAAATCACTTAAATTTCTAGACCAAACCTCAATACACATATATAGTAACTCTGTAAATATTTAAGGACTCAGTTTACAGAAATGAGGTCTTGATACCTCATTTTCCAAAGCCAATTGACTCAAGAGACAAACCACTTGTACTTAACTGTTCGTTTAAATAACAAAAATTATCAAATAAAAATTCAACATAATACTATATTTGACTCATAAATATTAAATAATAAAATTTATGGACTCACCCGTCAAATTTGTGGCCCTAAAACCATTATTTTTGACACCGCTGAAAACGAATTGTTACATCTTGTCTCCAGACATGCCTCATTTATTGTTAGGTATTTTTTTGTACCGATGTCAGCATGTCTCGAGACACTAGATGGGGTGTATCTAGGCAAGGTATTTTATGTATTAAGACTGTGTCTCAAAACCAACCTCCCCTGTTTTCTTATTTTAACTTAGATGTTTGGTTGTGTCGAGATAAAAGGTTCTTGTCTTAATACCTAGAGCAGGGCAAGACTAATTGAGCTTCAAATTTTATTTATCTCAAGACAAAGGTCTTATGTCTCGAGATTTTAATAGGATTGTCTCTAGACTAACATCCCAAGTCTCGAGTCACTAAGCATGTAGGTCTAAATATAAGGCAAAATTTATTTTTATGGTATCAAAACATTATCATATTATCTCAAGACACAATGGTAAAATTACCCTAAATGCACATTTTCGAAGGTCCAAACTAAACCAAATGGCACCTTAAATGTACCTAAACTTTACACTAAAGTTACACCATCAATGTAACGCATCCAAACACAATCAAACATCATCAAATCATAACCACCGATTCATCAACATTTAAGTATCTATTTCTCATAATCAAACTTATATAAACTAGCATTGTTATGTACTAATAAAAGATTAAAATTCAACTTATAAAATTTCATAGGCCAAATATCAATATACAAAAATGTCCTTTTAAACAACATGACCAAAACAACCTAAGTGTAACACCCCGGTACCTGACCCAATCGTCGAGTCTGAGCTACAAGGTGCCACATTCGTTGCCGGAGCAACTACATTCAACAAAATTCAACCCAACATCTTTATACATGTAAATATAAATGATTCACACATATGATATACGAAAGCTTTGGGCTTATACGATTATACGAAAGCTCTTTTTCTAGCCCGAGATCGAAAATAGACCAATTCGTAAGGAATGCAAAGTTTTAAGTCGACGTTGCAACTTTACGTTTTCCACATTGTGATGTGACTATTTTGCTAGGTTGTTAGGATCATCCCAATTAAGCAACAAACAAGTAAAAATAGCAGAAGAAATTGAGAAGATGAACACACAAATTTAACGTGGAAAAACCCTTTCAAAGAGGATAAAAAACTACGGGCAAAGCTAATTTTACTATAATGGCAAAAGAATGAATAGTACAAAAGATGGAGATAAAAACTAAACCCCGAAAACTCGAAAAAACAAAGAACCCACAAAACGTAAACACAAAATTCTCTGAATGTGTTATGAGTTCTAATCTAATGGGTGTGTTTTCTAAGGTTGTACAAGAGCCTATTTATAGGCTAAATTCATATGTCAAATAATAATAAAATAATCTAAACTAATCAGTGTTTGACTGAAATAAATAAACAGAGTTTAACTAAAAGATTATTTTTCAAATTTGACTGAAAATAGGAGTCATACTTAACAAATCTCCACCTTGACTCATATTTCTACAACGCCATCTTTGCCAAAGCCCGCCACAAGCCTATCTTGAACTATGCAGGGAATTAACTGAGTTGAATCTGTGCTTAGAAACTGGAAGACTTCTAGCCTTCGACTTGTACACTGCCAAATCAAAACTAACCCGGGTTTGATTTTCACGAACACAGTGCCCTAACTTTTCAAAACCTGCATCCAAAAGAGAACCTCTCTTCAACGAAATGGTCATACATTTTTCCCTCCTATGACCAAGTTGCCTCCGCTCCAAATGAGTTGACTTCGACTCTGTAATGGATGAGGGACATCTGATTTCACCGGTCACTGTAGAACCTTCCAAAATATAAAGACTGCCAGTTCTTTTACCTTTTAACAAAACGAGAGCTCCACGAGATACTTTAATGCCGCTTGACTTGATGTTGATTCTGCATCCTTTCAAGTCTAAAATACTCAAGGAGATGAGATTCTTTCCTAAATCAGGTACATACCTAACATCTGAGAGTGTCCTAATCGTCCCATCGTGTATCCTAATTTTAACAGTACCAATACCAATTACCTTACTAGATGAATCGTTTCCCATGCGCACAACTCCACCTTCAACCGAACTGTATGTAGAGAACCATTCTATATTGGGACACATGTGGAAGAACATTCCGAATCTAGGATCCACTCGGACGTGAGCTTGGAGTTATCGCTCGTTGACACTAACAAGAAATCATCACCGCTTTCATCGGCCAAATTAGCATCAGCTACATCCTCCTCGTTACTCTCAGCAGCTCTTTTATTTCGCAGTTTATAACAATCTGCTTTGACGTGACCTAACTTTTTACAATAGCGACACCTTTTGTCTCGTTTCTTTTATGCTACCAAAATGGAAGCTTGCCTATCTGCCTTACTATCCAAATGAAGCTCATTGTCGAGTTTGTCTCTACTCAACAAATGACCCTTCACATCTTCGAACGAGATTTTGTCTCTGCCATAAATCAGGGTCTCCCTGAAAGACTTGTATGAAGGGGGTAAAGAGCACAATAATAGCATAGCTTGATCTTCATCATCAATATGAACCTCAACGTTCTGTTAAATCATTTAAAAGAGTAATGAATTGACTGATGTGATCTCTAAGAAGCTCACATTCGTTTATGCGAAACGTAACTAGACGTTGTTTCAACACTAAACTGTTAGCCAAAGACTTAGTCGCATAAAGAGTTTCTAACCTTTTCCACAAGGCGGATGAGGTCTTCTCCATCAATACCTCCTGTAATACCATATTCACGAGGCAGAACTAGATTGCACACAAGGCCTTTTCATCAAGCTCTTCCCATTCTATTTTATTTAGATTCTCAGGCTTTTTCCCAGTAACAACCTTTTTCAAACCGGATTGAACTAGAATTGCCATCATCCGAACTTGCCACAGATTGAAATTTGTCTCACCATCGAACTTCTCAATTTCAAATCTTACTGTTGCCATATCTGAATGGGCTGATCTATGAAAATTGAACTAGCTCTGATACCACTTATTAGGATCGTCCCGATTAAGCAACAAACAAGTAAAAATAGCAAAAGAAATTGAGAAGATGAACACACAAATTTAACGTGGAAAAACCCCTTCAAAGAGGATAAAAAACTACGGGCAAAGATAATTTTACTATAATGGAAAAAGAATGAATAGTACAAAAGATGGAGATAAAAACTAAACCCCGAAAACCTGAAAAAATAAAGAACCCACAAAATGTAAACCAAAATTCTCTGAATGTGTTATGAGTTCTAATCTAATGGGTGTACAAAAGCCTATTTATAGGCTAAATTCATATGTCAAATAATAATAAAATAATATAAACTAATCAGTGTTTGACCGAAATAAATAAACAGAGTTTAACTAAAAGATTATTTTTCAAATTTGACTGAAAATAGGAGTCATATTTAACATAGGCTCGTCGTGACCTAGAGGTAATGATGTCCCTACAAGAATCTTGCCCTGTTCCTTGTCGCGACGTGACAACTTGTTACATCTAAATTCGTCCTGTTTCATGTTAAAACAACCTAGAAAAAGTAATAATATATTTTCATGCTATAAAATTGTCTAATCTACCAGGGATGCCAAGTGAAAATGTCCTTAAAAAGGGCGATCTCTGAAATAAAACTATCAAACCTAATTTCAACCATTACACTTTTAAAGTAAGCCAACCAAAACACATACAAATGCATAATTGGTAGAATAACAACATAACAAATATTCGTAGACATGTTCATAAAAACAAGGAAAGTTAAAGGATAGGAAACTAGAATCAAACCAAGTGTTTCTCTGGAGCCAGACTAGTTGCTCCTCTCCTCCTCCGCTCATTCTTGTTGTTCCAAGGATTCTATAAACACTTGCATGCTGCTACCCAAGGTGGTTGAACGGCTCTTTTCCAAGACGAAAATTGGTAAAGGAAAGTAGAAGGGAAAATGGGAAACAAAGAGAAAGTGAATGAAAGATAGAGAGATGTGTAGGGTGAGAGATGTGTTTAAGATTTTAAGGAAACATGAGAGTTGTTTTGCAATTAATGTAATCAACTAAATAAGCTGATTGGGTCAGGTTATTTGGTTGGTTTCAGGCTGTACATTTTTTTATTGGAATAGTCTTCAATGCTTAGCACACTGGGCCACTTAAGTACATATATCGTTCAAATTAATCTCAATTGTTATTATGATAGCAAAAATAGACTAAATGTTTTCTCAATAAAGACATGTTAAATCTCTACCAATTTGATTATATTCCCTAATTTAAGATTAAGCTGTAATCATTGAATGCAAATGCAATTTATGCCTTCATATGTTGAACATAGAAATTTAATTTAATTTATACCACCAATCCTTCCCTTCCAAGTTAGTCCACCAAAAAAAATTCAAATTTTAGCTTGATATTAACATTTTTCATCCTCTCTCTAAACTAATGTTTCAATAACAAAAAAGTCTAAACTTAGCTTGAATTAAAGTACAATGTCTTGTTGTACAAGAACTTCCTACTGGTTGTCGAGACTTCCACAGTTCCAACTTAAAATTTTCATTAAGGATGATCGACCCCATCAACAAGACCTGTTGATATAGATTTCTGATAAGCCTTAGAGTGCTCATCTTTTACCTTTACTGGATCCATGGCAGAAACATTAGAAGCAAAATTTGGCATAATCTGAGCTCTATTCTTCCTATCCACCAAGCCCATTGGGTTATTCTCTTTATCAAGGTACAATTCTATCTTGAAATGCTCTCAAGATTTCTCCAATTTACCGATCCCAACCAGCTCCCTATTAACCCCTATTACAATCCTTAAATTACTATAAACTTGTTGCACAAAATTTGAATTATTTTCCAATTCCATAAACACTTATATGAATTTATAATATTCAGATTTCAGAATACCCACACTCTACCGACACAAGGCTTAACAAATTGCACAAAATGGTCCCACACATCTGTGTGCCTAAACGACCTAGCACATGGCCAACCACACACCTGTGTGGCTCAAACAGCCCAACACACGGCCAGTCACATGACCGTGTGACCCACACGATCATGTGGCGTCGTCTGCCAGTTCCAACTTTTCATAAAATTTCTAGATTTTCGTGACCTTTCTCAGTATCTACGGGTTATAACACACACCTTACTGCCTCTAGAATGTCAGCACTGAAGCAGCAATCCATATTCCTGTACACAACATCGACGACCAACCCAATTAGCAACAAATATCGAAACCAAGACTTGAATTTGGTATTTACCACTTAATAAAACCAGCCCCTAAACTAGCATTTGGTCACTTACCCAGAAAAGAATTGGTTTCACTAAAATTGACTTGTCGAAGGAGTAATCACTGCAGGATCCACCGCTGAAAGAACAAAAAAAAGGATCAAAATTGAATTTTAAAGAATAACTAAAACCCCTATTCGTCACATAGAAATGAATTAATTAACCTTACCACCGAAGAATGCACTTACGAGACTTACACTAGGATAAAAATACGAATTCCTCGTTCAAACAATGACACAATAGCTATAATACGCTAGAAAACAATAGTAGAGAAACAGAAAAAGAGGAATAAAGTTTGAAATTACAATTATGAAAACCAAACAAAAGAGAAAGGAAATGAACAGGGGAAAAAAATAGAGAGAGTTTATAGAATTTTTAAAGAGAAAGGAAATGAACATGGGAAATCAACAAGTTTACAAATATATAGAGTTTTTCAAGACTTGCTAACATAATGAACATCTATATCAATCCATATTAAAAAGTAGCTAAACTAGTTGTATACAATAGAATAATAATAAACAAGGTAAACGAAAACTGTTGGAAGCTAATCTTCAACATTCCAATTCAATCCAACTTTCTAAATCCAAGGGATTAGATGTGCTGAACTCAATCTGATCTGATTCTCCAAATATGTTTCCCTAAATGATACGATTTGAATTGTTGGGCATTTTGAATCTGAAGATGAAACAGAAAAGAGAAAGCATTATCAAACTTCTAGTCTTAAAAGAGTACACTCTTAAACTTAGGGGCATGTATTCATCGACACCTTACTACGACTGGCCAGCTGGTCCTAGTACCAACTAAACCTTGCTTTGGTACCACTAAATCTGACACCCTCATCTCGAATACAGAGTACTCGAATACTAAGGCACTACATCTGTTCACCCGAGTAACCCAGCAAAATTTTCAAATACTTTTAAAACATTGAAATACATTTTATATAAGAGAAAATACTGTACACAATTATACTGAAAATAGTAATAAAGTACTTATAGAAAATATGTAGAGCTCCAATATCATCATATATGAAATAGTCAAAATAAAAAAAATGATAAATGAGTTTTAGACCTATAAAAAATACAAGAAAGGCCTTAGGAATACAATGCCCACTAATAGATAAGGTACCATACTCTGAATACGTGATTCTAGGAGTCACTCGTTGATGATGTTCCTTGGACAAAAACAAAAGTCTACAAATCTGAACATTAAGACAATTCGAAGGCTGAGCTTTACAAACTCAGTGGTACACAACCAAACTACCATACTTCAAGCAATTCATAAATATAAGCATGCAAATCAAATGTATACATAGAAACATGACATAAATATCGAATAATTAAATCATGAGTTCTTAAATCTACATAACCAAATGGCTTGCATATCAAACTTGTCAAACTTGTTAGATTGCAGATACTGCTCAAATAATCGGGTATCTGAATAGTCCCGCGCTACTCATGGCCGCTAGTCAAATAATCCTCGGTGCCCAAGGGTTATCTTGAGCGCCACTCATAGCCGCTAGTTAGGTTAGAGCCTGAAGGCTGAGCGCAAACAAAGCATCAAACATATAATCACAAAAATACAACCACGACATTCAGTTTCATACTCATTTCAACTTGCTTATCATTCAGCTAAAATATTAACTAATGAGATATGACAGTCTGCTACCTTGACATTCTGACCTTTTCTCATTCAAAAATTATTAACTCTTAATATATAACTCTAAATCGAGCACCGTTTGTTTTAAACGAAACTAGACTTTTGTACAATTATACAGGTATAAGGCTCATTTATTATTTTATCTTGTGAAATTTTTGGTAATTTTTCAAAGTCACTGTTAAATCTATTTTATAAGAATTTCACTGCCATATTTTTATCACCTTTCAACACTCAAAAATTCATATCTTTTTAAATACAAACCGAAATTGATCTTCGTTTGTTCTAAACAAAACTAGACTGACTCAAGGTTACAACGATGTATAGATCAGTTCTTAATTATTTTTGTAGATTTATGGTGAATTTTCAAACTTACTATTCATGTAATAATCTATTTCTAGCAGATTTCACAACTAAGTTTTTAGCTTCATTTTAAATCATCCAAAGAAGATTTCCACCCAAAGACATATAACATACATGCATTATCCCACAAGCATGATATTTATGACTTGTCAATAAGTATAGGAGAGTTAAAGGGTACCACCTTGATGGAAGAACACCAACAAAGTTTCTTGCCTAGCTCTCTACCACTTTGCCTTTACCCTTAGCTTTAGAAGATTCACCACCCTCTTTAACTAGTAACCATGTAACACACAAGATTTCCCACAAAAATAAGAGTTGATAGGATGTAAAAACACCAGGCTCGAGCTTTGTCCCTTAGTGATTATGGGAACAACTTTTATCGTAATACATCTTCAGGTACTCTGACCAATTTGAAGGAATCGCTCACCTCTATACATAGTCTTAAGTGAAGGTAAGGATCTTTGGTAGGCATTCCATTGAACTGACCCACAGTCTGAAGCATCTGAAACATGACTGGCTTCAGCTCGAATTGTTGTGCCTCGATTTTGGGTTTCTTAAAAGCTAGATTAAGCTTCTAAAACACTGGCATGGCATACTGTCTTAGAGCTCTATCCCTATCATCAGCAATAAGGATAAGATTTTGAGTAGGGTTCACTTTATTTCCTTGATTTGAATTTTGAAAGTTCATCTATTCGGTCCTTCTTTGAACTTCTTGTCTTCTTCTTCGTCGAAAAGTTCTTTCAATTTTAGGATCTATGGGTAGTAAATCGATAATTTGATCAATACTCATAAACACTTGAAACAATCACAAAAAAATTAACTAAGTTAAAATTGAATAGAAAAAATAAACCAAAATGCAAAATTAAAAAATAATGACTTTTAAAACAGTCCTCGGTAATGGCGCCAAAAACTTGGAACGATGGAAATGTGCAGGTGTACACAATTGCAACAACTAATAAAGTGACAAGTCAATGTCGAGTGATCATACCCATAGGGACTGTGTAAGAAAATATTTATGAAATGCAATTAAAAACACTTTGGTGAAGGAAAATCTTTTGTTTTGAAAGAAAAAGGGTTTAATAAAACTAGATTTTAACTAAGAAAATTAAAAGGTAAAAATTCCAAAGCACAATTCCAAAAGATGGTTTTAATTAATATGACATAATTGTGTTAGATCAATTACATTTCTTAAATTATTGTTACAAAAAAAATTTTCATGTTGTTACAAATAAATCCACAGCAACTTTGTAATTTGTTAACTATAGCACATAAAGACTTACTAAATTAACTAATCTCTCGATATGCCAATTCAAACAATTAGTCAATTTCAACGAGCATGTAGAAGATTAAATGAAGTAACAATATACTCCTACATTGAAACAATTTATCACAATAATCTTATAAGTTGTGCAAGACTAATGTACCATTTAATACCGTCGCTAATTTAAACCTCAGCTACCTTAGAAGATTAAACATGCACTGATGAAGTATTGTATCAATTAATTACAATTTCAATACGATTAATAATTAATTCATTAGTTACCTTACAATTATAATGCAAGTATAACATAATCATGGTTTTAATTAATCAAACAATTTTCCAAGACCTATAACAACACAAACATGATTTTAATAACTTAAACAATGAAATGTAATCAACCTAACACAAATTAAATTGAAGCCATGTTAAATAAATTAAGAATAACAACATAAAAAATATTCATAGACATGTTTATAACAACAACAAGGAAAGTTAAAGGATAGGAAACTAGAATTAAATCAACTGTTTCTCCGAAGCGAGACTAGTTGCTCCTCTCCTCCTCCACTCATTCTTGTTGTTCCAAGGCTTCTAGTTGCTCCTCTCCTCCTTTCCCCCTCTGCTTATTCTTGTTGTTCCAAGGCTTCTATAAGCACTCTACAAGCTTGACCTTAAAATCGAGGCAATTAATAGAAATTCTGTAAAATTAATGAAATATACATTGAATCTCCAAATTCTAATTATACCCTATATTTGTTACTTTATTATATTCGGTTCAATCACCTACTTAAAATTATAGGAATCATATTTTGTTTGGGTCAATTTTGGATTAACCTCTATTTAAATTTAAATATTATAATTTTTTGTGTAAATTATTCCATAATGTTTGCTAGTCTGATTTATTATTTGTTATGATTATTATTTTAATTATTGTGATATAGTACTAAACAAAAAAATGTAGGAAAATGAAAATTCACAAAATGCTATCTATATATGTGTTTGCAGTTATATATATACAAATATTACATACTGGCCAGAGCGAGCTGATAGAAACCAAATCAGCTCGGGGTGTCGGCGGTAGTGACGACGGCATTTCGATGATCGGAAAATGAGTCTCTATCACAGAGTTTGATTTTAGATCAATGATTCAAAAATAATATTATTGTAATAGATTTAATATTTAATTAATATTTAATTTAATTTAATGTTTATCTTGTAGATAAATATTCTATTAATTTCATAAGATTTAATATTTATCAAGATAAATATTAGATTAAATTTAATATTAAAGTGACTAAGTTTAATCATAGTTTAACTCTCTAAACTCTCCCTATATAAAGAGAGTCTTGGGTCATTATTTTTCACACACTTGAATTCAAGAGAAAGTTATAGAGACAAAATTCCCTGAAGAAATTATTTTAGAAAATTTCTAGAGATATTTTTCTAATTTACAACTTGGCCCAAAAGTTTAGAGAAATTGTGAAATTACCCAATTGATAATTTTTGTGTGAAATATTCTGATTCGAAGCGAGCCCATACTCGACAAACACGAGCTTAAAGATAGCGGAGAAGACTATTCAGTTGAAGCGTTCATCCTAGACGAATCGAAAAGGTACAATTTTGATTAAATGTTTATTACTTTAGATTATCATAACCAAGTACTTATTCTGGAAAAATAATTTAAAACTCTAGTTTTTCCCTAAATTTATTTGATGTTGCGTTTTCTAAACCCGATTTTTGAACAAAGACAGCATGTGTACCGCCCTACACTCGACTCGTTTGTCGGATCCAAATGCATTATGTCACAGTCATTGTCGAAGCAAATTTAGCTATCCTATTACATAATCATAAAATTTAAATCTTAATTATCATTCAAATTAGTTTAGTCATCAATCATGCTCATTCATATGCATTTGTAATGTTTAGGTTTGAAATTCTTCATGTCACGGGGTTATGTAAGGTTAAATTTTTGAGTTAGGATTAAAATTCAAACTCAACTATCAAATTTCAAAGTTGTGTCTCGAGGCAAAAGACTTCTTGTGTAACACCCTATACCCAGTCTGGTTGTCTGACCCAAGCTATAAGGTATTACAACTATAAAACTTTAACATTATTCACAAAATTAATAGAAATAACCAAATAATTCATTTTACAATTATTTTTCGTGTTATCCAAGAAAAAAAGAGACTTAAATCAAGCTTATAGAACATTTAAAATAAACCAGGAACAATTTTGGATTGAAATGATACTTTTACAAAATTTTGAGTAAAAAGTGAAAACATGTGTCACACAACCATATAGGTAGGTCGTGTGATAGAGCTCAGCTTGTGTGGCTCAAGAATATGGTTGTGTGGCCAAACCGTGTAACAAATTGTGATGGTGTTGAGAAACCTACACTAATGATCAAAGAGGTCACATAGTCATGTCATGCAACTATGTGAAGTACACGGCCGCATGGCAGACCGTGTCATTCATCATGTGTGCCCAAAAACACCTCTAACTACAAGCCAATTCACATACAAATTGTTAAGTTCAAAGCCATGCATTAACCAACATTCAAACCTATTCAAAATATGTCAAAAACATGCCAAAATATATCAACTCACCATCAACCTATGTGCGTAACCAATATGCCTTCAATGACACCACATTTCAATCATAAACAACAATCAACATAACCAAAACCATATGCTAAAATCATCCTTTTATACAACTTTCAAATACAAAACGTATTCCATCTTAATTTCATAAGTTACCAAAACCAAAATGTCCATTTCAACGACAACTCATCAATAAAGGCATCAAGTAACAAGTTCTCATTTTAATATACCAAAATACAAATATACAAATTCAAAACCAAATGACATTAGTCATCACCAAGATATCCATTGACATAAACATATCGAAGCCCTATTTACATGCCACTTATAACCAGACCAAAATGACTAATTAGCTCCCGAAAGAATTGCTGGATAGTATGATCTCCAACGATGTTCCAATTGACAACAAAAGTCTGACAATTTGTCAACTCAATTTACAAGTCATACATAACATAGAATTTAACATTCCTTTGTCTTGTTCCAACTTTCCAACTAAACAAAATGGTTAAGCCTGAATAGTTCATATTACCAATACATAACATGTTAAGAATCATATACCAAGATATAATCAAACAAATATAATTTATCATACCAATTCATTTCATTTCTATTTCAATAACCAACTATTTTTCTCGAATAACAATGGTAAATTGAATTCGGATATCCGGGAGGGCAATGCTCACACAAGCTGGGAAAAGGATATTAACTGATACACGATGCTATTCACACAAGCTTCAGAGAAGCCGCAACACATGTAGGATCTCAAGCCATCCATATGGTATCCATCATCAATACATAGTACCTAAAACTGTAATCACCAACACTGAGTGCCTGAAACTGTAACACCGGTACAAAGTACCTGATACTATAATCACTGACAACTAGTGCCTGAAACACACTAATGACATGACATTTGTATCCTATCTATTCACTAAGTTCACACGGGCTTTAACTTGTATACTTTAATCTTTTCATGACATTAACCATATAACAAGGTTAGTTTGGTACCAACTCTCCATAGCATAAAATGTTTCAATTCGAACAAATACAAAAGCCATATTTTGTCAAACAAGTCTTTGATCACATTTACAACTACATTGAACAACCATGTTTATGATACACATATACATATACAAATATATATCCAACAATGATTTCAACAATAATAAACATAATAACATCTAATACGAACTTACCAAAACACTGTAGTTATCGACACCTCGACAACTACTACTCAATGACTTTTCCTTTCCAGCAATTATTAACCTATTGATTCATTTGTTGTTATGCAAAACAACAAGCTAGGCCGAACCTTTTAAACTTCAACAATGGTGTTTTCATGTTTTTATTTCGGTAAGAAGACCAAATGAAAATGATAGCCCTTTTGTTTTATTATTTTAGCATATTTGTAATTAATTTACTTATATAATAATTTTTTCACATAAAATATACATATAACCGTCCACTATAAGTCATAATGGCTTAATTTCCATTCCAAGCCTTGCGAAAGCACTTTTTAGCTCAATTAACCAATATTAATCAATAGCGATTAAGTTTTATGACTTTTACGATTTAGTCCTTTTTATTTAATTAACTAAAAAATCACTAAAATTTCTAGACCAAACCTCAATACATGTATATAATAACTCCATAAATATTTAATAAAAATATTTACGAAATTGGTTTACTGAAAAAAGGTCCTAATACCTCATTTTCCAAAACCACTTGACTTTAGGGACAAACCACTTGTACCTAACTATTCGTTCAAATAACAAAAATTATCAGATTAAAATTCAATATAATACTATATTTGACTCGTAAATATTAAAAAATAAAATTTATGGTCTCACTCGTAAATAACAACATAACAAATATTTACTAACATGTTTATAACAACAACAAGTTAAAGGATAGGAAACTAGAATCACATCAAGTGTTTCTCCAAAGCCAGACTAGTTGCTGCTCTCCTCCTCCGCTCGTTCCTATTGTTCCAAGGATTCTATAAGCACTTGAATGCTGCTACCCAAGGTGGTTCAAAGGCTATTTTCCAAGACAAAAATCAGTAAAGGAAAGTAGAAGAGAAAAATGGGAAACAAAGTGAAAGTGAGTGAAAGAGAGAGATGTGTGGGATGAGAGGTGTGTTGAATGAATAGGTGAAGGGGGTATTTATAGGTGGGAATGGATGCTAAAAATTGCAAATAAGTAGGAGCTACACATTCCCCTTGGCCGGCCATACATGTATCAAAGTTTGAATGTTTCAAACTTTGCTAAATTTAGCTTAGGGCAAATCTTTAAAGGAACAGAAAGTAGAGGAGTTTGAATAAAAATTTAAGGAAACTTGAGGGTTGTTTTGCAATTAATTTAATAAGCTAAATAAGTTGATTGGGTCAGCTTATATGGTTAGTTTCAAGCTGTACATTTTTTTATTTGATCAGTCTTCCATGCATAGCACAATGGGTCACTTAAGTATGTATATCGTTCAAATTAATCTCAATTATTATTATGATAGCAAAAATAGACTAAATGCTTTCTCACTAAAGACATCTTAAATCCCTACCAATTTGATTTTATTCCCTTAGTTAAGATTAAGCTGCAATCGTTAAATGTAATTTATGCCTTCATATGTTGAACATAGAAATTAAGTTTAATTTATAACACCAATCTTCCCCTTCGAAGTCAGTCCACCAAAAAAAAATTCAAATTTTAGTTTGATATGAACATTTTTCGTCCTATCTCTCTAAACTATTGTTCCAATAAAAAAAAGTCTAAACTTAGCTTGAATTAAAGTACAATGTCTTGTTATGAAAGAACTTCCTAGTGGTTGTCGAGACCTCCACAGTTCCAACATAAAATTTTCAGTACGGATGATCGACCTCATCAACAAGACCTATCGATATAGATTTCTGATAAGCCCTAGAGTGCTCATCTTTTACCTCTACTGAATCCATGGCATAAAAATTAGAAACAAAATTTGGCTCAATCTAAGCTCTATTCTTCTGATCCACCAAGCCCATTGGGTTATACTATTTATCAAGGTACAATTCTATCTTGAAATGGTCTCAAGATTTCTCCAATTTACCAATCCCAACTAGCTTCCTATTAACCCCTATTACAATCCTTAAATTACTATAAACTTGTTGCACAAAATTTGAATTATTTTCCAATTCCCTAAACACTTCTCTGAATTTATAATATTCAGATTTCAGAATACCCACACTCTGTAGGCACAAGGCCTAACAAATTGCACAAAATGGGCCCACACACCTGTGTGTCCAAACGACCTAGCACATGGCCAACAACACACCCGTGTGGCTCAAACAGCCCAACACACGGCCAGTCACATGACCGTGTGACCCACACGACCATGTGGCGTCGTCTGCCAGTTTTAAATTTTCACAAGATTTCCAGATTTTCGTGACCTTTCTTATTATCTATGGGTTATAACACACACATTACTGCCTCTATGATGTCAGCACTGAAGTAGCAATCCAAGTTCCTGCACACGACATCCACGACCAACCCAATTAGTAACAAATATCGAAACCAAATCTTGAATTTTTTATTTACCACTTAATAAAACCAACCCCTAAACTAGCATTTGGTCACTTACCTAGAAAAGAATTGATTTCACTAATATCAACTTGTAGAAGGAGTAATGGTTGCAGGATCAACCACTGAAAGAAAAAAAAGGATCAAAATTGAATATTAAAGAAGAATTAAAACCCCTATTCATCACACAGAAATGAATAAATTAACCTTACCACCAAAGAATGCACTTACGAGACTTACGCTAGGACGAAAATATGAATTCCTCGCTCAAAAGACGACACCACAGTGATAATACGCCAGAAAATAATAGTAGAGAAACGACAAAAGAGGAATAAAGTTTGAAATTACAATTATAAAAACCAAACAATAGAGAAAGGAAATGAACAGGGGAAAAATGACAAAGGGAGTTTACAGAATTTTTAAAGAGAAAGGAAATGAACGTGGGAAATGAACAAGTTTACAAATATATAGAGTTTTTCAAGACTTGCTAACATAATTAAGATCTATATCAATCCATATTAAAAAGAAGCTAAACTAATTTAATACAATAGAATTATAATAAACAAGGTAAACGAAGACGGTTGGACGCTAAGTCTTCAACATTCCAATTCAATCCAACTTTCTAAATCCAATGGATTAGATATGCTCAAATCAATCTGATTTGATTCTCCATATTTGTTTCCCTAAAAGATAGAATCTTAATTGATGGACTAGATACAATCTGCAATATCAACACAACCCAAAAATTTAATTCGATAAATTGTCAATCACCTAAATATGAAAATTGTTCATTTTGTCAGAGTGCTTTAGGAAGTGGGCACTTCTTTAAGCACATCTCAGTCATTCTATATTTTTTAACAACACAACCCTATAAAAGGGTATCTCATAAAGAGATGCATCCTTATGAAAGAGTATCTTATGGAAAGATACATTTATTTAGTATCTATATAAAGAATTATTCTGTTAATCATTTTTACCATTGTGATTGGAATGTTAAGGATCTTGTTGTACTTCGGAGGCATTTAAGAAAAGTACTCCGCACGACTAAAAGCCATCAAATTTTACTAACCTTATTTTTTTTTCTTATTTCAATGTTTTTTATTTATTTTTCTAACAATGTTAAAGCTTTTATATGATTTCCAATGAATTTTCAATCTAAGATTGTAATGACGGACAAGAGAAGAATAATAGGATGTAATGGCCTTAAATTACTATAACAAGTAAGTCAACTAATTATTTTCAGTTTATTGTTGGAATCTTATTTCATATTATTAAGAACACAACTTTATTAATTAATAAATTCTAAAAGTTGCATTAAAATGGATAAATTTCCTTTTTAATGAAAAATTCTGTGGTAGTTTAAATGAATTTTCTTTATGAATGCCCTTTGAGATTTGTTAATTGTGTGCGTTTGATTTTGGCTTTTGGATTTGCTGTCACTATAGAGGTAAGTATATACTGACGAATAACTACTATTACTAAAAGATTATACAGAGATAAACCTATAACAAAGACTTAATTTTTTAGGTTATCCAATTTAATCGTTGGTATAGGTTTTTCTGGTCTATAGAGATTTTTTTATGATTTCACTGACTATTTTGCATCCGTCAATATATGATTTTCTTAGGGGCAATTTAATTCTACTTTTACGTGTTCTAAAGACTATGTACTCTCTTATATTTTTTAATTAAACTTATAATATGATTATTCAGATTGCAAAAGTTTGGAATGCAAGACTTGTAATCATTGTTTGGATTTTTTATTTGTTTGCATAAATAAGTTATTTCCATGTTTTAGCTATTTAAAAGAATTTCTTCGGGCAAAAGACAGTCATGAGATAAAAGAGATATTGCCATAAATTTTATTTAATTAGTCATGCATTACTTTACTATAAATAATACATGAACTTAGGCTTTTCCAGCAATACCATTCCTTATTTATTTATTGCCCTTTTCACTTGAATGCAGACCAGCAAAGTATCCCTGAGGGTTGCTCTCGAATGCGCCCCTCGATATAATGGCCGCACCTCCACTCCCCGGAGCTACCATCATTCCCGAAGCCCCACCTCCGCCTTTGGATGTGCTTCCTCCTCCAACATTTCCAGAGCCACCACCGCTGCCTCCGCAACCACCTTTGCTGCCACCGCCACTTCCACCTTTGCCACCACCCATTTGAATGCACAAGTTATAACAATGAATGAAATCTCAAAAACTGCGATATGATGAGCCAAGGAAGTGTGAATCGTTTCAATATTTATACCAGTAGTAGTGGAGTAGTCAAACTCCACTTTAATTCACCTTAGTTATTATCTTCTTATATTAATTAAGCATGCTGTTTGCATAGATTAATGTAGCTTCATTTATTGATAATTTGGTGATTTTGACCAACTTTGGAACTACAATTTAATATTATCATCAAAAGTAAATACATTCATCAGCATTGAATTTATTTGATATTTTCCATTCAATTAAATAGGATTTTATCAATTTTAAAATTACACTATTAATCAGTAATTTTTATTTTAAACAATTCAATCCACCAAGTTTTAGCATCACGATTGATGATATTAGTATGTAAGCAGAGCGTTGATCCTCAAGTTCATCTCTTTAGCATTCATTAATTTTATTTTTTTAATTTCTTCAATGGTTTATTGTAAGCATTCATATTCATGCTTTAATGCACACTCTACAAGCTTGACCTTAAAACCGAGGCAGTTAGTTGAAAATTCTGTAAAATTAATGAAATATACATTGAATCTCCAAATTCTTATTATACCCTATGTTTCTTACTTTATTATATTCGGTTCAATCACCTACTTAACATTATAGTAATCATATTTTGTTTGGGTCAATTTTGGATTAATCTCTATTTAAATTTAAATATTATAATTTTTAGTGGAAATTATTCCATAATGTTTGCCAGTCTGATTTATTATTTGTTATGATTATTATTTTAATTATTGTGATATAGTACTAAACAAAAACAAAAAAGAAGGAAAAAGAAAATTCACAAAATGCTATCTATATATGTGTTTGCAATTATATGTATACAAATATTACATACTGGCCAGATCGAGCCGGCAGAAACCAAATCAGCTCAGGGTGTCGGTGGTAGCGACGGTGGCATTCCGATGATGGGAAAATGAGACTCTATCAGAGAATTTGATTTCAGATTAACGATTCAAAAATAATATTATTTTAATACATTTAATATTAAATTAATTTTAAAGTGATTATCTTAATATTTAATTTAATTTAATGTTTATCTTGTAGATAAATATCCTATTAATTTAATAAGATTTAATATTTATCAAGATAAATATTAGATTAAATTTAATATTAAAGTGACTAAGTTTAATCATAGTTGAACTCTCTAAACTCTTCCTCTATAAAGAGAGTCTTGGGTCATTATTTTTCACACACTTGAATTCAAGACAAAGTTGTAGAGACAAAATTCCTTGAAGAAATTATTTCAGAAAATTTTTAGAGATAGTTTTATAATTTACAACTTGGCCCAAAAGTTTAGTGAAATTACAAAATTACCCCACTGATAATTTTTGTGTGAAATTTTCTGATTCGAAGCCAGCCCACTCTCGACAAACATGAGCTTGAAGATAGCGGAGAAGATAATTCGGTCAAAACGTTCATCCCAGACGAATCGAAAAGGTACAAGTTTGATTAAATGTTTATTACTTTAGATATCATAACCAAGTTCTTATTCTGGAAAAATAATTTAAAACTCTAGCTTTCCCTAAATTTATTTGATGTTGCATTTTCCAAACCCGATTTTCCAACAAAGACAACTTGTGTAGCATCAACATTTAAAGTATCTATTTCTCATAATCAAACGTATATAAACGAGCATTGTTATGTACTAATAAAAGATTAAAATTCAACTTATAAAACTTCATAGGCCAAATATCAATATACCAAAATGTCTTTTTAAACAACATGACCAAAACAACTTAAGTGTGAGACCCCGATACATGACCCAATCGTCGAGTCCGAGCTACAAGTTGCCACATTCGTTTCCGGAGCAACTACATTTAACAAAATTCAACAAGTTTATCAATTTTAAAATTACATTACTCATCAGTAATTTTTATTTTAAACAAATCAATCCAACAAGTTTTAGCATCACGATTGATGATATTAGTATGTAAGCAGAGAATTGATCCTCAAGTTCATCTCTCTATGATTCAATTAAATTTTTTTTAATTTCTTCAATGGTTTATTGTATGTATTCATATTCATGCTTTAATGCACACTCTACAAGCTTGACCTTAAAACTGTGGCAATTAATAGAAAATTCTTTAAAATTAATGAAATATACATTGAGTCTCCAAATTCTAATTATACCCTATATTTGTTAGTTTATTATATTCGGTTCAATCACCTACTTAACATTATAGTAATCATATTTTGTTTGGGTCAATTGACAACAAATGTTTGACAATTTGTCAACTTAATTTACAAGCCATACATAATATAAAATTTAAAATTCCTTTGTCTTGTTCCAACTTTCCAACTAAACAAAACGGTTAAGCCTGAATTGTTCATATCACCATTACATAACATGTTAAGAATCATACACCAAGATATAATCAAACAACTATAATTTATCATACCAATTCATTTCATTTCTATTTCAATAACCAACTATTTCTCCCGGATAACAATGGTAAATTGACTTTAGATATCCGGGAGGGTAATGCTCACACAAATTGGGAAAAGGACATTAACTGATTCACGATGCTGTTGACACAAGCTTCAAAGAAGCCGCAACATATGCAGGATCTCAAGCCATCCGTATGGTATCCATCATTAGTACATAGTGCCTGAAACTGTAATCACCGACACTGAGTGCCTGAAACTGTAACAAACCGGTGCAAAGTACCTGATACTGTAATCTCTGGCAACTAGTGTCTGAAACACACTAATAACATGACATTTGTATCCTAACTATTCACTAAGTTCACACAGGCTTTAACCTGTATAATTTAATCTTTTCATGACATTAACCATATAACAAGGTTAATTTGGTTTCAACTCTCCGTAGCATAAAATGTTTCAATTCAAACAAAGACAAAAGCCATATTTTGTCAAACAAGCCTTTGATCACGTTTACAACTACCTTGAACAACCATGTTTATTATACACATATACGTATACAAATATATATACAACAATGATTTCAACAATAATAAGCATAATAACATCTAATTCGAACTTACCTTCTTATTTTGGGTAATAAGATACATACTTTATTCATTTCAATTCAGATATGAATTTATTCATATCCATTCCTAGAAAACTCTCGACTTAACTTCTTGTAATGGATCGATTTAAGAAATTTGCCTCAAAATTGAATTTTCTAACACCGATAGAAAACAGGTCATTAGACCACCAATCCAATAGTAAGAGCATGTATAGCCACATCATCCCTTTAGAAAAAATCTGAAAAATATTTCTTTTCTACCTTACACAAGTCGACCTTTCCCTCACTAATGCGCCATTTTTGTCTTGGAATAACTCTATAGTGTTATTCCTTTTTCCAAGCACTAGAATAATCATGGAAATATTTAAATTTGAATCACCAGCTTTCAACCAAAAAACTTTCACCCTTTTTTTTATATTTTCCCTATCCATTCTCAAGGATCATATTCAAATCAAGCTTGAACCTCCTAAACTTCTTCTAATACGAGACCAAATCAATGCCAGTATCCCGTACTTTCTCAAGCTTGGCACAAATATAATTTATGCAATTGAATTTCCCTATTAGTGTTACATCCCCAACTACTTAATTTACTACAACAATTTGCTTTCTCTATCACATTTGCTCACCCAATCTCTCCCCAACTACCCTTAATCACCTCTTCAAGGTCATTATGAGAAGGCCATTTGTTTTCCAACTTAAATTTATGTCGAAGCCATTTTTCGAAACCAACTTGAGAAAATCTTTGTTTACCATCCATAGAAGATTATTACCAGTAGCTATCAAATTTAAAATCTCATAACACTATCATCTTCTCCTCCTCTTCAGGAGTCACTAATTTTATTGTTATTTGGGCCCTTAATCAACACATTAATTAAATTTTTGGGAAATTTTCCAATTTGAACATCCTCATTGTAGTCCCACAAAACCACCAATCCTCCCCTTCCAAGTCAGTCCACCTTTTTTTGTCAAAATTTTGTATAATATGAACAAATTTTATCCTATCTCTCTAAAGTAGTTTTTCAATAATAAAAAAGGTTTAAACTTAACTTGAATTAAAGTACAAGGTCTTGTTGTGCAATAACTTCCTAGTAGTTGTCGAGACCTCCACAGTTTCAACTTAAAATTTTCATTACGGATGACCGACCCCATCAAAAAGACCTGTTTGATATATATTTGTCATAAGCCTTAGAATGCTCACCTTTTACCTCCACTGAATCCATGGCAGAAACATTAGAAGCAAAATTCAGCTAAATCTAAGCTCTATTCTTCCTATCCACCAAGCCCATTGGGTTATCTTCTTTATCAAGGTACAATTTTGTCTTGAAATGGTATCAAGATTTCTCCAATTTACCGATCCCAACCAACTCTCTATTAACCCCTATTACAATCCCTAAATTACTGTAAACTTGTTGCACAAAATTTTAATTATTTTCTAATACCATAAACACTTTTATGAATTTATAATATTCATATTTAATAATGCCCACACTCGGCCGGCACAATGCCTAACAAATTTTACGAAATGGGTGCACAAACCCGTGTGGCCCAAACGACCTAGCACACGGCCAACCACACGTCCGTGTGGCTCACACTGCCCAACAAATGGCCAGTCACACAACCGTGTAACTCACAAGGCCATGTGGGATCGTCTGCCAGTTTCAAATTTTCATGAAATTTCCAGATTTTCATCACCTTTTTCAGTATCTAAGGGTTAGAACACACACCTTAATGCACTTGGAATGCTGGCATTGCAACAACAATTCAAGTTCCTGTACACGACATCCGGGTCCAACCCAATTAGCAACAAATATCGAAACCAAAACTTGAATTTGGTATTTACCACTTAATAAAACCAACCCCTAAACTAGCATTTGGTCACTTACCTAGAAAAGAATTAGGTTCACTAAAATCAACTTGTTGAAGGAGTAACTGTTGTAGGATCCATGCTGAAAGAAAAAAAAAGGATCAAAATAGAATATTAAAGAATAACTAAAACCCCTATCCTTCACACAAAAGCGAATTAATTAACCTTACCATCGAAGAATGCACTTACGAGACTTACACTAGGATGAAAATATGAATTCCTCGCTTAAAAGACGACACCAAAGTGATAATACACCAGAAAACAATAGCAGAGAAATGAAAAAAGAGGAATAAAGTTTGAATTTGCAATTATGAAAACCAAACAAAAGAGAAAGGAAATGAACATGGGAAATGAACAAGTTTACAATTATATAGAGTTTTTCAAGACTTGCTAACATAATGAATATCTCTATCAATCCATATTAAAAAATAACTAAACTAGTTGAATACAATAGAATAATAATAAATAAGGTAAACGAAGACTATTAAAAGATAAATCTTCAACATTCTAATCCAATCCAACTTTCTAAATCCAAGGGATTAGATATACTAAATTCAATCTGATCTAATTCTTCAAATATGTTTCCCTAAATGATACAATCTTAATTGACGGGCTAGATACAATCCACAATATCAACACAACCCAAAAATTCAATTCAGTAAATTATTAATCACTTAAATATGAAAATTGTTCAGTCCATCACAGTGCTTTAGGAAGTGGGTACTTCTTTAAGCACATCTCAGTCATTCCATATTTTTTAACAACACAACCCTATAAAAGGGTATCCGAAATTATGGAAATGTGCAAGTGTATACAATCGCAACAAGTAATAAAGTGACAAGTCAATGTTGAGTTATCGTACTCACGGGGACTGTGTAAGAAAATATTTATGAAATGCAATTAAAAACACTTTGGTGAAAGAAAATCTTTTGTTTTGAAAGAAAATGGTTTATTAAAACTACATTTTAACTAAGAAAATTAACAATGAAAATTAAAAGGTAAAAATTCCAAAGCACGATTTCAAAAGATGGTTTTAATCAATATGACATATTTGTGTTAGATCCATTATATTTCCTAACTTAATATTACCAAAAAAATGTTCATGTTGTTACGAACAAATTTACGACAACTTGGTAATTTGTTAACTCTAGGACATACAGACTTACTAAATTAACTAATCTCTTGATATCCCAATTCAAACAATTAGACAATTTTCATAAGCAAGTAAAAGATTAAATGAAGTAACAATATACTCCTACATAGAAATAGTTTAATCACAATAATCTTGCAAGTTATGCAAGGCTAATGTACCGTTTTATATCGTCCCTAATTTAACCCTTCAGCTACCTTAGTAGATTAAGCATGCACTGATTAAGTCTTGTGTCAAGTAATTTCAATTCCAATACGATTAATTAATTCATTAGTTACCTTACAATTATAATGAAAGTATAACATAATCTTGGTTTTAATTAATCAAACAATTTACCAAGACCTATAACAGCACAAAAATGATTTTAATAACTTAAACAGACGAAATGCAATCAACTTAACACGAATTAAATTTAATCTATGTTAATTAAGTTAAGAATAAAAACATCACAAGTATTCATATACATGTTCATAACAACAATAAGGAAAGTTAAAGGATAGGAAACTAGAAGCAAATCTAGTGTTTTTTCCGAAGCTAGACTAGTTGTTGCTCTCCTCCTCTGCTAGTTCTTATTGTTCCCAGGCTTCTATAAGAACTTGAATGTTGCTGCCCAAGGTGGTTGAAAGGATCTTTTCTGAGACAGAAATTGGCAATGGAAAGTAGAAAGGAAAAATGGGAAATAAAGAGAAAGTGAGTGAAAGAGAGAGAGATGTGCTGAATGAATAGGTGAAGGGGGTATCTATTGGTGGGAGTGGCTGATAAAAGTAGAAAATAAATAGCAGCCGCACACTCCACTTGGCAGGCCACACATGTAGCAAAGTTTGAATATTTCAAACTTTGTTAAATTTAGCTTAAGGCAAATCTTTAAAGGCACAGAAAGTGGAGGGGTTTGAATAAGATTTTAAGGACACTTAAGGGCTATTTTGAAATTAATTTAATCAGCTAAACAAGCTGATTGGGTCAGCATATTGGGTCGGTTTCAGGCTGTACATTTTTTTATTGGACCAGTCTTCAATGCTTAACACATTGGGTCACTTTCTCCTTCAGGTTTTATATTAATTTTTAACTCAATTTAACTTAGATAAAAACAATTAAATATAAAGTATAAAAATGATCATCATTTGGACCGACCTTGGCTGGAAAATTTTTTATTCTGGCCATTGGTTCATTCGATGTAAAAATTCCCTAGCAGTTCAAGCCTTTCGAGGTGTCTGCCGAGCCAATTTTCACCTTTTGTGCAAAACTATCGAAAATAAACTAAATTTGTGAAATTCTATTATAAAAATAATTAAAATTTAATATGTTAATAATTTAAGCGTAAGTTAATTATATTATAATTAAAGTGTGCATTTCAAAAAAATTAACTACAAAATTGCATGAAATAGAGCTCAAAATGTGCTGAAAAAGTTTATATTTTTGTGTTTCCACACCCCCAAACTTAATTCATTACTCGTCCTGAGTAATTCAAAAATTTTAAAGAATTTATTGGAAATACCTTTGAAAAATTTCTACAAAAAACATTCTTCTCAAAATTACGAATTTAGTATACTTATGCTCAATAATGCGGTCGTTGAAAGCACCAAAAATATCTTATCCCTAATAAATAATGAAAAAGAATAGTAAAAGGGAAGTAAGGTCAAATCCTCAGGGACTGGATTTGCACAATATCTTGTTCCGTGAAATCCTAGGCAAAATCTTGCTTAAGAAAACCTGCGTTCTTGGAAAAAAAAAGAAAATATCAGAATTAAAGGTTTGGATCTAGAAACGAAAAATAGAATAAAAACAGAATTAAGAATATTGAATCGATAATTCGAGAAATTAAAAATAGAGTTGAGAGAAAGGAAAGTCTTTTGGGAGGTTCCAGCCTTCAGTTGTCTCGTTCCGCCTTGGGTTCAATCCTAGGCTTTAGATGATCCTTCCCAAACCGAATAAGCCAGTTATAGTGGAAGAGGACGCCTACGACCACCAGCTCCAAGGATTTAGAATTATGATTTAGTGGAACCTGACTCTAGCCAACAATCGCTTCTGTAAGATCATCTTATGCTAGATCAACGCTTTTCAATGGCGTATCCCATGCCATTTTGTCTCTTGGGCTCGGCAACCTCTGACGCAGTAAGCTAAAGAACCGACTGTGCAACCTTCCCAAAACATACAAAGCGGCTACCTTCGCATACATTGAAAAGCTTACTTCTTAAGGGACATAGGCTGAAGCATCAGCCTAATAGTGCGGAGAAATGATGAATACTCTTCGATGAGGCTAAGTACGGACTCTAAGCCTCAAGAACCCTTTTTGGGGAATATCGACAACCTTTGGCTAGATGGGTTGAGTGGCTCATGGTTGTGGTGGAAAAGAAAATAAGTAAAATAAAAATGGAGATTTTATTGAAAGGAAATATGAGAAGAACAAAAGCATAGACTTTTAGGGAGAAAGTGTTTGCAAAAAAAGATGGATGCCTTTAGAGTCACTTCACCCCCTATTTATAGTGCTAGGGGAGATAGTCTAATCCTACTTAAACTCTCAAAAGATAAATACATTTAATTGAAGATAAATAAAGATAAATAAAATAAAATCCTGAAATTAAATAATCCTTAATAATTATCTTAATATTAATTATCCTAATATAATTAAAATAGAATCTGATAGAATAAAATCTCTTCTTTTTGCATCCCAACCCTTTTTTCCTCCATGCTTGCACTTTTGGCACAACTTTTCCTTGTGTCGCACATTGGCCCATTTTATCTCTAAATTCATGCTTTTGACCCTTAATTTTCTTTTGCCTCAAATTTAGTCCCTATGAGATAAAAGATCATAAATAACTCAAATTAGCAGGATCATACTCAGAATAAATACATAATTAATACCACTATGAAAGTTATCAAATTCCCCCTACTTAGCCTTAAATTCTAGAGTGTTATCAAATTCCCCCTACTTAGCCCATGCTTGCCCTCAAGTATGGTTCCTATCTACTGTGAAAGTTAGATCTACCATAAAAGAAATACCACTCCAAAGTTTTATAAAAATCAGTCAAAATTGCATATGAAAAATAAAGAGAACCCTAAGCTTGCTTTAAGTAAAACAGAAAAAGTTTTCCAATTAATACACACAAAAATTAGAATCAACTTGAATTAATTAATGAAAATTAGGTATATTACAAAACCTACCAAGACACCGTATTTGTTTCCTCCTTTAGTCCCAAAATTATATTTTTTTCTTTTTCATTTATTTTGATTTTGATTTTGTTTTATTATTTATATTATTTATGCTTTAGGAATATACTGAACCTTTTGACGCGAAGAGAGATGACAGCCAAGCACCCCACCCCGGTTACTCAGCCCAGTAGCTTCTTAATTTATTATAATTTTTTCTTAAGAACACATCGAACCTTTTGACGCGAAGAGAGATGACAACCAAGCACCTCACCCCAGTTACTCAGCCTAACATGTTCTTAAAAATTAATTCCGGTTAGCAGAGTTTTACCTAACACGTCACACAACCTTTTGAAGCGAAATAGGATGACAACCCAAGCAACCTACCCCGGTTACTCAGTTAGTCACGTTTTTAAGTTGCACTCATAACCACGGAAACATTAAACGACATTTTAATAATACCTTTTTTATGAGGACTTTAGAGAAACAAAACAATCAAGTGTCAAAAATAAGTTTCGGTAATTATCTTATTAGTCATGAACATATTTTAGCATGCAAACATATTAAGTGTCCACTTTGTATTAAACTTGATTAATTTTACGAAAAGCAAGATAAAGTTAACTCTATGAATCACAATTATTTTTAGCCTAATAAGAATAAAATAGTGGAGATGGCACCAATTATGGAAAATCCTTAAGTTCCTCAGAAGACAAGAATCATGCTTGTAGGTCAAATAGTAGGAATTTTTTGGTAAAATCTTAAGCATAAAAAGAGGTAGGAGATTCTAAAAATAAAAAAATAAATATGGACAAAATGGTGCGGGATTCGCCATTGAGAAGTGTTGATCTAGCATAAGATGATCCCACAGAAGCGATTGTTGGCTAGAGTCAGGTTCCACTAAATCGTAAGTCTAAATCCTTGAAGTTGGTGGTCGTAGGTGTCCTCTTCAACTATAATTGGCTTATTCGGTTTGGGAAGGATCATCTAAAGTCGAGGATTGAACCCAAGGCAGAACGAGACAACTGGAGGCTGGAACCTCCAATAAGAATTTCCTTTATCTCAACTTTATTTTTAATTTCTTGAATTTTCGATTCAATATTCTTAATTCTATTTTTATTTTATTTTTTGTTTCCAGATCCAAGCATTTAATTTTGTTATTTTTTTTATTTTTTTCCAGGAAAGCAGGTTCTCTTGGGCAAGATTCTGCTTGGGATTTCACAGAACAAGATATTGTGCAAATCCAGTCCCTCAGGATATAACCTTACTTCCCCTTTACTATTCTTTTTCATTATTTGTTGAGGTTAGGATATTTTTTGTGGTTTCAACGACCGCATCAAATTTTGGCACCATTGCTGGGGACTGGCAACGTACTAATCTTTTCTTTGTTTCTTATGACCAGATCTGTTCGAGGTACTCTTGCGCTAGATTCAGAAATTGAGAAGACTGCTAGAGCCAATCGCAGGGAGAGAAATTTATGGAAAAAAATAGTCAGCGGTGGTTGGAACTCAATGTAACCCACTACCAAAAATCGAAGTCGACGACGAAGCTGAGTTTAGGGTTAACGAAAACCCAACTAGAACACTTGAAAGCAACAAAAGTAGAAGTCAACTCACCAGAAGAAGTGTTTAACGCTAGGGTTAACGAAAACCCAAATCTAGCACACCAACTAATGGCTCAAACGATTCAGCAACTGGCTAAAGCTCCGACAGAAAACTGACATTGTGCATCGTGTATCCTACTGTGGATACCGATTTTGAGTTGAAGTCAGGTCAAATCCAGTTACTGGCAAATTTTCGTGGGTTGCAAAATGAAAATCCCCACAAGCATCTGAAAATGTTTCATATGGTTTTTCTTAGCATGAAACCTCATGGGGTAACTGAGGATCAGATTAACTTGTGTGATTTCCCTTTCTCCCTAGCAGATTTCGCTAAGGAATGGTTATTTTATTTACCCCCTGGATCTATTACAACTTGGGCTGGTCTATCTCGTTTGTTTCTGAACAGGTTTTTTCCAGTGTCTCGAGCAGCTGAGTTAAGAAGAGAGATCGTTGGAATAAGGCAAAAAGAAGCTGAGTCCCTTTACGATTATTGGGAGCAATTTAAGAAGTTGTATGCAAGCTGCCCACAACATGGTATAACGGAGCAATCTCTCCTCCAATACATTTACGAAGGTTTGAAGCCCATGGAGATGAATATGGTAGACACCGCTAGTGGAGGAGCATTGGTCTATATGACTCCCCAACAAGCGACAGACTTGATCTCCACGATGTCTGCAAATTCTCAACCGTTCCAAGCCAATACTGAACCCCCTAGAAGGGTTCACCAGTTAAGTAATTCAACCTTAGAGGATAAAGCTGATAGACTTACTAATATGATAAACTCTCTTATTGCAGAAAAAGTAAAGAAAACTCGGTTATGCGGAATATGTGCTACGCCTGATCATGCAACTAATGCATGTCCCAGTTTGTATGATGATACCATGGCCCATCTGGATGCTGTGGGAAATTTCCCTGGGCCGCCACAAAGGCGATACGACCCCTACACTAATACCTACAACCCAGGGTGGAGGGACCATCCTACTTAAGTTATGGTGCCAATCCACAAAATAACCAACCATACCAAAATCGGTTTTCGCAACAGCCGCAAGGTTCAGGTAATTCTCTAGAAACCATGGTCAATAATTTAGCAACTAATGTTCTTGATTTTCAACAGCGAATCCAGTAGCAAACTCTTAATTTCAAAAAAGAGACGAAGGATTTCCAACAGAAAACTGAGATGTCCATCAGAGAGTTGACCAAATCGATCGAGAAATTGACCTCTCAAGGGAAGCTGCCGTCACAAACAGAACTAAACCCTAGACAAAATGCGAATACAGTGACATTACGAAGCGAAAAGGTACTGAAACCGATTCCTGACAGGAATCTTGGCCTAGAATCTCCTAGGGAAAACCTGAGAAAGACGAACAGGTCCGATCAAAACCTCTATTGCCTAAAATTCAACCTTCATTTCCAAAACGATTCAACTAGTGTCGAAGAGGTAAAGAGGACAATGAAATCCTCGAAACATTTAGGAATGTCGAGATCAACATTCCACTATTGGACGCCATCAAGCAAATACCGCGGTATGCTAAATTTCAATGAAAGGGTGAATGTTGGTGAGAATGTATCCGCAGTGTTATAGCAGAAAATGTCGACAAAATGCAAGGACGGCTAAATCTGAATATTATGAAGGAAGACATGAAACCGAGGCGAGAGACGTAAAGACGGCTAAATCTGAATATTATGGAGGTAGTAAAAAAGGAAATAATCAAGCTTCTAGACACTGACGTAATTTACCCTATTTCTGAAAGTAGGTGGGTAAGTCCAGTACAAGTCGTGCCCAAGAAAACGGGCGTGATAGTAAAGAAAAATGCTGAAGGTGACTTGGTACCTACTCCACTACAAAATGGGTGGCACGTCTGCATTGATTACATGAAGTTGAACTCATACAGTAGAAAAGATCATTTCCCTCTTCCTTTTATAGATAAGATGCTCAAAAGATTAACCGAAAAACTCACTTTTGTTATCTTGATGGATACTCAGGTTTCTTTCAAATTCCAATCGCACTGGAGGACCAGGAAAGGACCACTTTTACATGCCCATTCGGTACATTTGCATACAGAAGGATGCCATTTGGTCTTTGCAATGTGCTGGCCACCTTTCAGAGATACATGATGAGTATATTTTTTGAATATGTGGAAAAAATTATCGAAGTTTTTATGGATGATTTTACCGTATATGGGAATTATTTTGATGAATGCCTTCAAAACCTAACGATAATTTTGAGTAGGAGCATAAAATTTAATCTTGTCTTGAATTATGAAAAGTGTCATTTTATGGTAGACAAGGGTTTAATTTTGGGTCATGTTGTTTCATCTAAAGGAATTGAGGTTGATAAGACCAAAATTGATATTATAAATTTTTTGCCTTATCCCTCCACTGTGAGGGAAATTTGTTCTTTCCTTGGCCATGTAGGGTTCTACAATCACTTCATAAAGAACTTCTCGAAGGTAGCTGAACCACTGTGTGAGTTGTTGTAAAAAGATAAGAAATTTTAGTTTGGCCCAAAATGTAAGGAGGTATTTGATACACTCAAGCAAAAGTTAGTCTTTGCTCCTATAGTGCAACCGCCAGATTGGAAATACCCGTTTGAAATTATGAGCGATGCCAGCGAGCGCGGTGTAGGAGCCGTGTTGGGGCAAAGGATAGAAAAAGAACCACATATCATATGTTATGCCTCGAAAATCCTAGATGCTGCGCAGAGCAACTACACCATTAAAGAAAAAGAACTCTTAGCCGTTGTATTTGCTTTAGATAAATTTCGACCTTATTTATTGGGATTTAAAGTAATTATTTTTTCTGGTCATGCAACCTTTAGGTACTTGATCGCGAAGAAGGAAGCAAAATCGAGGCTCATTAGGTGGATTTTGCTACTCCAAGAATTTGACATCGAGGTTCGAGAGAAAAGGGGATGCGAGAATTTAGTGGCTGACCACTTAAGCAGAATAAAAGTACCTTTTGATGACTTCTATATTAAGGAAGAATTCCCTGATGAGAGCCTATTCTCGACCGAGGCACTTCTCCCATGGTATGCAGATATAGTAAACTTTCTAGCCACAGGATCGTTACCCACTGAGTTAACACGTTCCATGAGGGAAAAGCTTAGATGCGACGCTCGATATTACATTTGGGATGACCCATACTTGTGGAAACATTGTTCAGACCAGATAATACGAAGATGTGTTCCAGAAATCGATGTAACTTCTATCATTAATTTTTGTCATGCTGAAGCTTGCGGAGGTCACTTTGGCCCTAAGCGGATCGCTCATAAAGTGTTAGAATGTGGGCTATATTGGCCCACAATTTTTCAAGACGTATATAACTTCTATAAGTCTTGCGATAGGTGCGAACATATAGGTAACATCACTGAATGAAATCAAATGCCCCTTTCCCCGATTCATGCATGCGAAATCTTTGATGTATGGGGCATCGATTTCATGGGCACATTTATTTCTTCATTTAGCAATGTATATATAATTCTTGCAATAGACTATGTTTCCAGGTTTGGCACATCTCGAGCCTTAACCAGTGATCGTGGCACCCACTTTTGCAATAAGGTCATGGAGGTACTATTGGCAAAATACGGAGTCCACCACTGTATAGCTACGACTTACCATCCCCAAATGAACGGTCAAGCTGAGGCCTTAAACAAGGAAATCAAGACTATTTTGGAGAAAACAATTTGTCGCAACCAAAAGGATTGGAGCCTTACGCTAAATGACGCATTTTGGGCCTATTGGACTGCGTATAAGGGACCGATTAGTATGACCCTGAATCGACTTTTTTTTTGCAAAGCTTGCCACCTTCTGGTCGAATTGGAACATAAAGCCTATTGGGCCATTCAACAATGTAACATGGAGTTAGAATCCGCAGGAAAGTCAAGGAAATTAGACATCTAAGAGTTAAAAGAAATTCGCAATGATGCCTACGAGAATGCTCGCATTTATAAAGGCAAGACAAAGTTGTTTCACGATAAGAGAATAGCTCAGAAGCATTTTTCAGTAGGAAAAAAAAGTTTTACTTTATAACTCTATGTTAAAGTTATTCCCAGATAAGCTTCGATCACGATGACAAAGACCTTTTATTGTTACTGAAGTGTTCACACATGGAACGATTGAAATAGAAAGTGAAGAATCTGGAAAGCCATTTTACGAGAATTTTCAACCCCACAAGGTTGAGAAAATCCATTTGGACTCACCATAGAACCAATAACGGCGTTGAGCTAACGACGTTCAAGAAGTGCTTGTTGGGAGACAACCCAATTTTTATTTTTACTTGTTATTTTTGTTTTTTATTATTTATTTATTTATTATTTTATTTTCTTTACTTTAATTCTTATTTTATTTTATTTTATTTTATTATATATTACTTATTTGGATATTAATAAATTTCTCTTCTTTTACTTAGATAAAACAGAGCGAAAATGCGAAGAAAAAGGAAAAAGCTAGAAATATAGAACCAAATAGCCCTATCCATGGTCCTAAATAGCCTCTATTCCAGATACTATTCTAGCCCAGAATGCCTGCAGCCAAACTACCCTATTCCTACAGCCAACCACCCTTATCCCTGCACCCAAACACCACCCCTCAGCACAAATTAACCCCCAACCCTAAAATTTTAAAACATTTTTTTTCCTTTTCCCACAAAACCACCATAGCCGCCACTCTTCCCTCCACCATTCTCCCTCACCATCGATCGCCGAACCCACGACGGCTTCATTTCTTTGCACCCCAACCATCATATGCGATCGACAGTAACAACAGGGAGTTTTTCTAAACTTTTCTACATATTTATTTTTTTTCGTCCACATTGAGGAGAATGTGCTTTCAGTAGGGGAGGTACTCTTCGTTATTACTGTCATTTTCTACTGTGATTTTGGTTATTGTTGCTGTTGCTGTGATTATTTTTGGCTGGTGTTACTGCTTGAGGCTCCATTTTGTCAATATTTATTTATTTATTTTTTAGAATCTCCTGACTCTTTTCATGCCCAAGATTTTTACCAAGAATTGCCTATTGTTTGACCTACAAGTATGATTCTTATTTTTTGATGAAATTATGGATATTCCATAATTAATGCCATCTCTATTGTTTTATTCTTATTAGGCTAAAAATAATTGTGTTTCATAGAGTTAAATTTATCTTGCTTTTCGTAAAATTAATCAAGTTTAATACAAAGTGGACACTTAATATGTTTGCATGCTAAAATATGTTCATGACTATTAAGGTAATTACTGAAACTTATTTTTGACACTTGATTTTTTTCCTCTAGAGTCCTCATAAAAAAGTTATTATTAAAATACCGTTTAATGTTTTCGTGGTTATGAGTGTAGCTTAAAAACGTGACTGACTGAGTAACCGAGGTAGGGTGCTTTGGTTGTCATACTATTTCTCATAAAAATTTTGAGATTTATGCTACTCAAGTATATATATCAGTCAAATTAATCTCAATTCCTATTATGATAGTAAAAATAGACTAAATACTTTCTCAATAAAGACATGTTAAATCCCTGCCAATTTGATTTTATTTCCTTATTTAAGATTAAGCTGCAATCATTAAGTGTAATTTATGCCTTCGTATGTTGAACATAGTAATTAAGTTTAGTTTATACCACCAATCCTTCCCTACCAAGTCAGTCCACCAAAAAAAATTCAAATTTTAGTTTGATGTGAACATCTGTCATCCAGTCTTTCTAAACTAGTAAATAATAAAAAAAAGTCTTTGTTTACCATCTATGGAAGATTATTAGTAGTAGCTATCAAATTTAAAATCTAACAACACTCTCATCTTTGACTCCTCTTCAAGAATCACTAATTTTATTGTTATTTGGGCCCTTAATCAACACATTAATTAAAGTTTGGGGAAATTTGTCAATTTGAACATCCTCCTTGTAGTCCCATAGAACCACTAATCCTCCCCTTCCAAGTCAGTCCACCAAAAAAACAAATTTCAAATTTTAGTTTGATATGAACATCTTTCATCCTGTCTCTCTAAACTAGTGTTTTAATAATAAAAAATTCTAAACTTAGCTTGAACTAAAGTACAATGTCTTGTTTTGCAAGAACTTCTAAGTGGTTGTCGAGACCTCTACAGTTCTAACTTAAAATTTTCATTACGGATGATCGACCCCATCAACAAGACATGTCAATATAGAATTTCAATAAGCCTTGGAGTGCTCACTTTTTACCTCTATTGATTAGTTACCTTACAAATTATGGTTTTACTTAATCAAGCAATTTGCCAAGACCTATAACAACACAAACATGATTTTAATAACTTAAACAGACAAAATGCAATCAATCTAACACGAATTAAATTTAAGCCATATTAATTAAATGAAGAATAAAAACATAACAAATATTCATAGACATGTTCAGAACAACAATAAGAAAAGTTAGAGGATATGAAACTAGAAGCAAACCTAGTGTTTCTTTGAAGCCAGACTAGTTGCTGCTCTCCTCCTCTACTTGTTCTTTTTGTTCCAAGGCTTCTATAAGAACTTGAATGCTGCTACCCAAGGTGGTTGAAAGGCTCTTTTCCAAGAGGAAAATTGGCAAAGGAAAGTAGAAGGGTAAAATCAGAAACAAAGAAGAGAAAGTAAGTGAAAGAGAGAAATGTGTGGGATGAGAGGTGTGTTGAATGAATATGTGAAGGGAGTATTTATAGGTGGGTGTGGCTGCTAAAAATAGCAAATAATTAGTAGCCACGCATGTAGAAAAGTTTCAATGTTTCAAATTTTGCTAAATTTAGCTTGGGGCAAATCTTTAAAGACGCAAAAAGTGGAAGGGTTTGAATACTATTTTAAGGAAACTTGAGGGCTATTTTGTAATTAATTTAATCAGCTAAATAAGCTAGTTGGGTCAGCTTATTGGGTCGGTTTCAAGCTGCACATTTTTTATTGGTTCAATCTTTAATGCTTAGCACACTAGGCCACTTTTTCCTTCAGATTTTATATTAATTTTTAACCCAATTTAACTTGGATAAAAAATTAAAATATAAATTATAAAAATGATCATCATTTGGACCAAACTTGGCTGGAAAAATATTTAATCTTTCCATTGGTTTACTCGATGCAAAAATTCCCCAATAGTTCAAGCCCTTCGAGGTATCTGTCGAGCCAATTTTCACCTTTTTGCAAAACTGTCGAAAATAAACCAAATTTGTGAAAGGTTATTATAAAAATAATTAAAATTCAATATGTTAATAATTTAGGTGAAAATTAATTATTTTATAATTAAAGTGTGAATTTAGACAAAATTAACTACAAAACTATATGGATTAGAAATCAAAAAGTGGTGGAAAAGTCTATATATTTTTGTGTTTCCATACCCCAAACTTTATTCATTGCTTGTCCCAAGTAATGCATAAATTGTAAAGAATTTATTGGAAACACGTTTGAAAAACTCCTTCATAAAACTTTCTTCTCAAAATTATGAATTTAGTATACTTAACAAAATTTCAAATTTTTGAACAAAATATAACCTAACCATAATTAAAAGAAAAATTTACTCTGAGAGGAAATAATTTCAATTTTTCAGTCCCCCTACTTAAGATGAAAAATTTCCTTATTATTAGAAGTGAATAGATACTATACACCAAGTAGGATTCTAGAAAAGAAAAGGTGAGTCAATTTGATTGCTTAAGTACCAAGCTCTTTTTTGATCCAATCCTAGACATGTACATATATATTGCCACACTTCTTATTTTGCAACTTGTTCATTTTTATTCATGATTTTCACCTCTTATTTTATTATTCAAGAAATAAAAATCCTAGTAAAACCTAATTCTAAAAATATTAAATATCCTATGAAAGAAAATGAGGTAAAGATCCCTCCCTTTTTATTTCTTTGCAGATCCTTTAGAATCTGACTCATCTTTTGCTTCATCGTCTTTGTTTTTGCATGAATATCTTTATTCCCTCTTCGATATTGGACTCCATGGTTCAAATACAAAATCTGGAAACTCAAGCACAAAAATAAGTGGGTCATTGAATATTTTCATAAAAACACTTCTCACTGAGTCATCTCGTATTTTTGAATACCCCCAGTAAGCTTGTTGTTGCCACTGCATATATTGCATTAGGTCCATCAACTTTGATAGCTCATCACAAAGATCTGGGCATGGCAATTGAGTTCTAAATGTTGAAGTTGCCATGTCAGGTTCGGTTATTGGTTCCATTAGTTCTTCCTTATTAGGGATTTCAGCTGACTGCATCGGTTCGATCTCTGTGGGATCTTCTTCTTCTTCGATATCCTCAGTCAATTCAACTTGTTGTTGTAGAACAAAATCTCTGACTATTCAGTAAAGGTCCCAATCTATTTTTGTGCCCTGGCTATAACCTGCTTTCTTTACGTTTGCAAGAATTTTAGCTTTCAAGCACAAATATTTCAAAGGGAAAGTATGCTGGGCCAGAACATCTAGCAGCACCATTTCACATTTCTCTCAGAATGATTTTTCCCACATTAATGGTCTTTGCCGTTGAAATCGAGTATAACAAGACCATTCGCTCTAATGAAATTGTGGTCCCATGTGAAATAGGTATAAGGCTGAATTGAATGAAATAGAACCATACGTTCGCTAAAGGTGTCAAATATTCTCTATGACAAATGTTCCAGGCTTTGACACAGTCCACTTAGAAACCGAAACTATAAGTTCCTTGAGAATTTCTTGCAACTTTTTATCCTTTATTCCTCGGTTAGAAACTTCTGTTAATTTGCTTGAGGTCAAATTCACATAAAATTCACGAACTAAGTCTCATCCACAGTAGGTCTTTTCTCACAAAACAACTTCCAATTGAGGGCTTCAGTAAATTTTCAAATGCGTCTCATGAAATCGATATAGTTGTTTTCTTTCAGTGTAAAGCCTTTTTTGGGAGCATTTGCTAATTTTTGAAGATATCATATTTTGCTTTGGCTTTTTCACAGTGAAATTTGTTTTGTGATTCTTCAACTTCGACAAAGGCACAAGTTCTTTTGCGAGGCATGATTAACCTGAATATAAAATGAAAAAAAATTTTCTCAGAAATTCAGTTTGCATAAAATATTTATAATTCAATAAATTGAAAAATTAAATAATCAAATAAAATTAAATTTTAGGAGAAAAATTTTCTTACCACCTTTGTATAAAAATTAAGTACTCAATAAAATAAATAAAATTAGAAAAAAAAGAGTTTGATTGAGGGTGATTGGTTGGTGGCTAAATGAGATGGAAGTGAGGTGCAAAGGTGACTAGGGCGTGCAGCTAGCAAGTGGAAATTACAATGTGCGATGGCTAGGGACATGAGCAGCAGTGGCTTGTGGGATCAGCAACAATAGCGCGCGAGGTAGGATTCAGGATTAGTGCGTGACCAGGGGATGTGCGTCCGGGTAGATGCGCCAGGAAGCAGGTGCGGTGACAGCATGTGCAAGGGAGCAGTAGTAGCGTGTGAGGTTTTGCATGAGCAGCAGGTGTGCCAAGTGCGCGCGATGGGCGTATATAGTTGCTGGCCGAATAGGAGCTGCAGCACTTGGAGGGTGGAGCTGCTAAGGCCGACGGTAGGAAGTTTGTGTAGGAGCTTGGTTTGATGGATGGTGAATGATGTGAATGGCGGATGAAGATGGTGGTATTTAAAGTGATAGAGGGAAAGAATTCAATTAGAATTCTTAGAACAAATTACAAATATTCTAAGTCCTAATTTCATATAAAGTAAATAAAAATTAATAAATAATATAATGTATATTAAAATATTATTTGATATTACTTTATTTATTGAAATAAAATCTCTTAATTAAAATATGATAAAATTTAAACCAATTCTAATTCTACGCAAAGTTGATAATAATTACCATACATTATAATATATATAATTATATATTAGTTATTATCATCTTATTTATTAAAAATTAAATTAAAAATTTATTTTAGCTGCTTTTAAAGATATTTACAAAAAGAGACAGCTAATTTCAATATTTACAAAAATAACAACCAAATTTTGTGAAAAACTTCAATGAAGTACCTAAACTTAAAGAAAATTTGAAAATTGAGCTGTAATTAAAACTTGGGTCAAAATTGACCCTTTTATTTGAAAAACTAAAAATTTATTTTGCCAGTTAGAGAATAATTTCTCGAAAGGCTATGTTAAAATCAATTCTCAGGAAAGATTGGGGGGTCATAAGTGGTCCCGCTTAAGTTCCAATCTCCAAGAAAAAAATTATTTCAACATACTAATCCCGAAAATATACCATAAATCATTTATTTAAAAGAAAATAAGAAGAATTAAGTATTTGATAAAATGAATGAGACTTTATCCTGCTCAATTTTATCTCCGCAGTAATGTTTTAAGCATTGAGCATTAACTTGAAAATTACTTCCTTTATATTGAAGTTCGTCAACTCCATATGGAAAAACTTGGTGAATCATAAATGGATCAGACCAACGTGATTTTAACTTACTTGGAAAGTACATTAATCTCGAATTGAATAACAAGACCTGCTTCAAATTCTCAAACTCTAATGTGCTTATCATGCTATCTTTTAAGTCTTTCCTTGAATAGTTTGGCATTCTCATATGAGAACATTCAGAACTCTTCTGACTCGTTGAGTTGAAGCATCCATTTTTCTTTAGCAAGCTTAAGATCCAAGTTGAGCTGTTGGAGAGCCTGGTAAACTTTATGTTCTAACTCCAAGGGCAAATGATAGGCTTTCCCAAAAACCAACCTATAGGGTGACATCCCTAAAGGTATCTTGTATGCTGTCCTATAGGCTCATAAAGTGTCATCCATTCTTACAGACCAGTTTCATCGGTTTGGACAAACTACCTTCTTAAGTATGCCATTTATCTCTTTATTTGTTAGTTCAGCTTGCCCATTCTTTTGCAGATGGTAAGTTGTGGTAGCCATGTGCTTCACTCCATGTTTATCGAGTAACCATGTCAACCATTTTTTCACAAAATGGGGCTCTTCATCACTAATGATGGCCCTAGAAGTACCAAACCTTGTGAGCACATGTTTCTGCAAAACTTCATCACATCCTTTGCATCATTCGTCAGATATGCCTCGGCCTCAACCCACTCAGATACATAGTCTATGGCTACCAATATGTACTTGTGACCAAAAGACGAAAGGAAAGGACCGAGAAAGTCAATACCCCAAACATCGTATAATTCTACCCCAATGATGTTTGTTCAGGGCATCTCATTGTTGGTGATGTTTCCAATCCTCTAGCATCGATCACAACTCTTTGCATAGGCATATGCATCTTTGAATAACTTTGGCCAAAAAAATCTCGCTTGCAATGCTTTGGCTGCAGTATGTGTACCTCCGAAGTGTCCCCCACTCGGAGTTGTTTGGAAATGATATAAAATCTCATGTACTTCATCTTCTGCAACGCATCTTCTGATCATTTCATTTGTACACTTTCTGAACAAGTATGGTTCTTCCCAAAAATAGTACTTCATATCGTGAAGAAACTTTTTCTTTTGTTGATATGACTTATCAAGGGTCATTAAACCACAAGCTAAATAATTAGAAAAATCAGTAAACTCAGAGGTTTTAGTGATATGATTTATTTAAGTATGTGTGTAAACTGAAAAATATATAAGATTTTCCCTATATAATTCATCACCTTTTTACTTAAATTTGTTGTTAAAACCAAGTAATTGTTTAATAAACTAATGAAATATGCGAAAATATGAAATTAGGACATACAAATTATTAAAATGTGATTTTATACTTTATTATATAGTTTTCATGCATAAAATGGCTTAGTTTATATTAATTTGAGCATATTATATTTTAAGCTATAAAGTGGGTCATGCATGATTAAATTAAATAATAAAATATAAAGTTATATTTAATAATTCATTTTAAATATTTCATTAATAAATTGAGTTTTTTTAATTAAGTAAATTGATTAATTAAAGTGGTTAAATTATATTATTTGCTCCTCTAAACTATCTACTTTTTTTGGACAAGTCTAAGAGTTTTCTTCTAATTGCAAAACCGTCTAAATTGGGGACCAATTCAACCCAATTTTTGACTGCACATGGCTGACCATAAATCAATTTTTGGTTTAATTACACAAGGTTCTTGAAGAGTTAAAGAAATTAGAGATTTTCCCAAAGATTTGCTGGTGATTGAGTCTTAGTATTGAGTTGTGGTGGCACTCAAATTGACCAAGAATCAAGCACAATCAGCCACATTTCCTCAATTCATGGCTGGCTACCCTTGGAAGAAGTTTCAAAAGATGGACACTCCTATTTTTAGCACACTAGCTCGCTTGCCTCACCTATAAATAAGAGCTCGTTTCTCACTTTTTCAATCATCCCTCACTCATTCTTCATTCTCTCTTCTCTCAACTCTCTTAGCTATCTTTCCCCCTCACGCCTATCATCATCCTTGCATAAGGATTTTTAACAAATTATCCTCTTAAAGCACCCTTGGTTGGCCACCTTAGAGAGCCATCAGCAAAGGGGTAAAACAAAAGAACGAAGGAGCCTTGTCAGTCAGAGTCTTGGGTGACAACCACTCTGAATTGGATTTAATCTTTCTTTTCTTTAATTTAATAAAAAGATGTTTGCTATGTGTTCTTTTTACTTGTTTACAATAATGATAGCTTAATTTTATTTAAGCTAGGATGATTGCTTTGACTAAATAATATTTAGTTGATTCATGCTTATAATGTTTGTGCCTCAACCGATCATGTTTTCAATTAAAATCAGGTTTGTATTTCGTTCATACGTGATTGAAATGCACCTAAATTACCTGAGCGATCCTGACCAGACAACGGCTAATGGACATACAATTGAAATGTGCATGATCAATTTAGATCCTGACCCGATTAAATTGTAGGTTGCATAACAACTCTAACCAACCTCTGTTATCTCCATAGTTTTTAGGTTTGTGTGATTAAATTGTTTCAAACCTGGCACATCCCTGTTACCTCACACGAATGCTAACAAACCCTTAGTAAATAAGGATCAGTAAAAAGTGTATTTACTAAGTAAAGGATTCCGAAAGGACCTAATGTAGTTTCCAAACTCATGAAAGATCGAGTTGCCATGGAATATTTTTCCAAATGTTATTAAGCATGTTGATAATAAATTGAGTTTAATTAAAGTAATTGTCCTAGTTTATTTATGTTTAATTGTTTCAAATTGTGTTTAATTTTACTAAAATCTATTTCATTCATACAGTTTGCATACTTAGAATAATTTGCATTAGGGATCATTACATTTAATTTAATATATTTTAATCACCACTTCTCAACTATATTGTGTTTTTATTTACCAAATTGTTAATCTAATTTTACAAATTAAGAGACTGTGTACAGTTGCACAAACCTAAGCGTTACAAGTTTTTGGCGCTGTTGCTGGGGATTGTCAACTGTTGCCATAGTCATTTTTTCGTGAAATTATTTTCAATTTGATTTATTTCTAACGTTACTAACTTATTCTTTTTAATTTATTGTGATTTTCTTTGTAGGTGTTTATGAGCATAGATCGAACTATCGATTTACTCCTTGTAGACCCTGAAATTGAGCAAACTTTTAAACAAAGAAGACGTGAACGAACAGCTCAAAGACAAGTCAAGATGGACTTTGGAAATCAGAATCAAGACCAAGGTAATGAAGCCGATCATGTACGAAATCCCATCCTCATTGCCGAAGATAGGTATCGATGCATCAAAAAATATGCTGTGCCACTTTTCAGTGAGTTAAACCCAGGAATTAGAAGGCCATATATTGAGGCAACACAGTTTGAATTGAAACCAGTGATGTTTCAAATGCTACAATTGGTGGGCCAATTTAGTGGTATGCCCACGGAAGATCCACATCTCCAACTTCGATTGTTCATGGAGGTGAGTGATTCATTCAAGATAGCCAGTGTGACTGAAGACGCAATGAGGTTGAAGTTGTTTCTTACTCATTGCGAGATCGTGCACGAGCATGGCTTAATTCATTGCCACCAAGTTCCGTATCTATATGGCAATAATTAGTAGAGAGATTTTTGGTTAAGTATTTTCCACCTAGCAAAAATGCTAAGTTAAGGAACATGATCACAACTTTCCAACAATTGGATAACGAGTCTTCGTATGAGGCTTAGGAGCGATTCAATGAGTTACTTCGTAATTGTCCTCATCATGGGATTCCTCATTGTATCCAGTTGGAGACATTCTATAACGGTCTCAATGCACATACAAGATTGATGGTAGATGCTTCCGCGAATGGTGTAACACCCCAAATCCGGCCTAGACGTTATAGCTGAATCTGGCGATGTCACATTGAAGTGTTTTTCAAAAACATAGTTTCATTGAAAGCCCGTTCAATACTAATTCACAGTTATTGAAAGCTCAAGTTGTCTTTAGCAGTGTGTTGATCATATTAGATTGTTACTATATTTAAAACGTTGTTTGATGCAGAAACTTTACAGTATTTTACGAAAATGTGGTGTCTTTGAAGATAGTTACCTTTTGAAAACCTATCCTTTTCTACAACTAGCAGTTTATATCAAACTAAATAAATAAAAACCCCAATTTAAAGTTTATAACTTTAAAGAGGCCTTTTTACATAAAAATACCCAAATTTAGTTACTTATAAATCAAAAGCTAAAAACGGAAGCTGATATTATTGTGCGGCCATCATCGAGTCCCTCGCAGCACTGACCCGCCTACAATTGGGGATTACATGTACAGTTAAACAGAGGGGTGAGTTTACGAAAACTCAGTGTGTAATCCCCTAACAAGCAAATAGTCAATTAAATAGTAGATAAATGCAGTTTGGGCTTGATCCCATTACAGTAACAGTCCAGTTCAATGTGGGCCTAAGCCCTTTTCCCGTAACAGTAAATGATTGGGCTTGAGCCCATTACAATGCCAGTAATCAGTAGGGTCTTTGCTCAATTTCAATAATAATATCAGTGGGGCCTTGGTCCATAAAAGTAAAAGATATCAGTCATGCAGTGAAAAGTATGTAATATCATTAATCGATGCAGTAACAGTACAAAATCATTATCAGTACGGTACACTTCCTCCAATTATAACAACCCATCCCCATGCAATATATCGTGACATAATATCATACGTGTATACAAAATGTCATGCTCAATCATAGTCATACATATCATAGAGCAAATCAGTCATACATAACATAAGGCCATAACAGTCATTTCATCTTCTAGGGGTATAACAGTCATTTTACCCTATGGGGGTATTTCGATCATTTTACCCTATAGGAGTATTTTGGTCATTTTACCCTATGGGGTATTTCGGTCATTTTACCCTATAGGGGTATTTTGGTCATTTTACCCTATCAGGGTATTTCGATCATTTTACCCTGTGGGGACATTTGGTCATTTTACCTATTTTAGGGTCTCGGTACAGATATCGACCTCTCGAAAGGTCTGCAATCGCCTCAAGCGACTCAGGTAACCTAAATGGTCATAATAGTGTAAATGGGCCTAAGGCCAATTACTTGGCCCAAGTGGGCCTACACACTTGTGGGGGCCGTTCAGCCTAGATTTTGCCACGGCTATGAGATGTACATAGCCCAGTCCAATATTTGCCAAAAATCGTAGATTTCATCCGTGTAGGGCCCACGAACCCATTGAGCCCACACGACCCATTTCGGCCCAACATGGCCCATTATGACCTAAGCCCATGAAAATGCTCAAGGAGGCCTCTACAGTCTATCACCCATGATTCACGAGTTTGACTTGCCACACGAGCGATCGCACGTCCATGTGGTCTCAAACGCCGTATTGTCGACTTTTCGGCTTTTGCCATTTTACAGTTATAGTGGGGTGTTTACACACCTAATTGTGGAAACGCTCCAAGATCATGAGCACCAAAGACTACGTTCATACAAAGCTTTCCATTAGTCGCTGAACAATAGGGTTAATCTCCCTCCTTTCTACACCCTTAACAAAAACTAAAATTTAACACTTGCCTCGATTATCAAATGTGGCTTAGCCCACTTATACCACTGACGAAGGTTGACTACAATCTCTTTGACGGATATCTGCATTACTAACGAATTTTATTAAACATGATTGTGTATTCATGTGATTAAAATCCACAGATGATAACTCACAGAACCATAGAAAGCACTTGGCCTACACTTTAGAATACTGGACTACAAACTTACCTTTGATCGAGTGATGAGAGAAAGATTTCAACGATTTTAATATTACTAAATACTCCTTCACTCCTCAAGGAATTTGAACCGTCAGAGAATAGTTGACAAGCCAAAAATAAAAATGAAGAGATGAAGAGGGAGAGAAGGGCAATATTCAAAAAATAGTTGACCAAAAAAAGGTAAAGGAAGAAGAGCAATTCGGACGAAAAATGCAACACAAACTACTTCAACACTATTCAGTCAAGGTTTGGAAAAGTAGAGAAATGAAAAGAAGCAACAAAGAGAAGAGGGGAAGAAAAAGAGAATCTGGCCGAGGAGGGAACCAAAAAGTTATTCGACCAACATAGAAAGGAAATTAAAGGGAAGAACAAGAAAATATATCGAACAAACCCGAGAGTTACTCGAAGTCTTAGCAAAAATTCGGCACCAAAAGCAAAAAGAGGGAAACGTTTACACAAAACCGAAAAGAAAAGTATACCAAAATGAACAATATACCCCTCTGGCCGAATTTGTCCAACCCACTACCTACATAGCTCAAGCAACAAAATAAATACTCTATTGCACAACCCATGACTTAAACTTCAGACCCCACAGTTACAGAATATGCCACCTTGCCACTAGACCACAAGCTCTTTTTGTGTCATAAAACAAACACTATTATTTACAAGGCCTATATGCCAATGTCCAGATTCATTTAAAAGAAAAACTAAAAATTTTGCAAAAGCCAAGACTTGAACCCAGGCTTCTCAAACACTCCTATACATACCCAAATCACTTAACCACTGAAGCAAACATTCATTTATGTCACTTCCTTGCACAACTAAGTATTTATGTGCAGTCTCCTAACTGTTCATAACTTATTTCTTCTAGGCCCAAAATTTGAGGTGTTACAAATGGTGCAATTTTGTCCAGGTCTTATAATCAGGCTTATGAGATCATCGAGAGGATCGCGAGTATGTGGGGAACGTGTAGCCAGAGTTCATGAAGTTGACGCCCTCACTTCATTATCAGCTCAGGTATCGTCTATTTCCTCTATGTTAAAACAGTTAACTGCTAATAGTACTAATAATTCTGCAGCTCAGACACCAAGTCCATTTGAAGTGGACTATGTGGGGAACCAATATCAAAATAAAAGTGGACAAGGACCCCAATCCAACTTCTATAATCCTTCATGGTGTAATCATCCTAACTTTTCTTGGAGCAACCAAAGAAATGGACCGAACAACAACTTATTGCAGCAAAGACCCAACCAATCTCAAGGGTTTAATTAGTAAACTCCAAAACCACCTCAAGATGAGGCATCGAACAATTTGGAGAACTTATTGAAAGCGTACATAGAAACACTCTAATCCAAAGCCAAGCAGCAACACTGAAAAATTTGGAAAACCAAATGGGTCATTAGCTACGGAGCTACGTAATAGACTGCAAGGAACCTTGCCGAGCAATACTAAGAATCCAAGGAATTTGGGTAAAGAACATATCAAGGTAGTGGCATTACGAAGTGGTAAGACTCTGGAGCCTCGATTGATTGACGTCGAAGATGAGCATGTTGAAAAGGAGGAAAGTCAACCAGATGTTGAAGTTCTTACACCGAAAGAGTTAGAACTAATAAGGTAAATCCTAACCTAGTAAATTTAGATACTTTAACATCTTATTTAGATACAGATTTACCTACTCAAAAAAGTTGTACGATTCAACCAAAAGTTCCATCACCTCCATATTCGCAAAGATTGTAGCAACACAAGCAGAAACAAGAGGTGCAATTCAAGAAGTTTTTGGATGTTCTAAAGCAATTACACATCAATATTTCGTTGGTGGAGGCTTTAGAACAAATGTTGAATTATGTGAAGTTTATGAAGGATATACTGTCTAAGAAGAAATAACTGAGTGAGTATGAGACTGTTACCTTGACAAAAGAGTGCAGTACGTTCCTGTAGAGCGAACTGCCACCGAAATTGAAAGACCCAGGAAGCTTTACTATACCTTGTAACATTGGTGAATCTTACTATGGTAAAGCTTTGTGTGACTCAGGAGCAAGTATCAACTTGATGCCTAAGTCTATTTTTAAGATGTTAGGGATAGGTGAAGTAAGACCTACAACTGTGACGCTTCAGCTAGCGGATCGATCTTTAGCATATCCCAAAGGAAAGATTGAGGATGTTTTGGTAAGAGTCGATAAATTTATTATTCCTGCTAATTTCATTATTTTAGATTTTGAAGCAAATAAGGAACTGTCAATTATCCTTGGGAGACCTTTCCTAGCCAGGGGAAGAACGTTAATTGATGTGCAGAAAGGCGAACTCACCATGCGAGTTCAAGATGGCCAAGTAACTTGTAACATTCTTAAAGCGATGAAATTTCCCGACCTGACAGAAGAGTGTTCAGTTATGGAAGAAATAGAAACCTTGGTTTCTATGGAAAACAATTTTGAGGAAGGTCCATTGGAGAAAGCCTTGGAGTTTAACCCTTTGGATGATGAAGAATGTGAAGAAAACATGGCTTTGATGGAAGCCAATCCGAGAAATTTTATTCAATCCACATGATTTGAACCGTTGGAGTTAGAAGTTAGAGAATTTGTGCAACCCAAGTTGTCAATTGAAGAACCACCTACACTCGAACTAAAGGTACTTCATTCCCATTTAAAATATGTTTACTTAGGTGACTGTTATACTTTGCCTATGATTATTTTAGCAGAACTAACGAAAGATCAAAAGGAGCAACTAATTGCTGTTTTAAAGAAATTTCAGAAAGCAATTGGTTGGACCATAGCTGATATTCGAGGTATAAGCCCTTCATTTTGCATGCACAAAATTATTTTAGAGGAAGGTGAAAAAGCTCGAATTGATGGGAAAAGGAGGCTCAATCCTATTATGAAAGAAGTTGTGACGAAAGAAGTGATCAAATGGTTAGATACTGGAATCATCTATCCTATTTCAGATAGTTCGTGGGTAAGTCTGGTGCAGCGTGTGCAGAAGAAAGATGGAATCACGATTGTTGAAAATGAGCACAATGAATTGATTCCAACATGAACTTTTACTGGTTAGAGATTCTGTATTGACTACAGAAAGCTAAATAAATCCACTCGAAAGAACTATTTTTCGTTACCTTTTATGGATCAGATGTTAGATCGACTGACAGGTAATGAATTCTATTGATCTTTAGATGGCTATTCGGGATATAACCAAATAGTTGTAGCCCTAGAGGACCAACATAAAACAACATTTACTTGTCCATACGGTATGTTTGCTTTTAGGCGAATGCCTTTTGGTTTATGCAATGCACCTGCAACTTTTCAACGATGCATGATGGCAATATTTACTGATAAGGTTGAAAATTTTGTTGAGGTAATGAAGAGATGCAAAGAGACGATTCTTGTCCTTAACTGGGAGAAATGCCATTTTATGGTTAAGGAAGGGATTGTTTTAGACCATAGAATTTCAAAGAAAGGAATTCAAGTCGACAAAGAAAAGGTGGACGTAATTGAAAGATTACCAGCCCCAATTAATGTGAACGGAGTAAGAAGTTTCTTAGGCCATGCCAGTTTTTACCGAACGTTTATCAAGGGTTTCTTGAAAATTCTAAGTTACTGTGTTTGTTGTTAGAGAAAGATACAGTGTTCGATTTCAACAAAGCATGTTTAGAAGCTTTTGAAGAGCTAAAAAAATGGTTAATCTCAGCCCCAATAATCTTTACACCGGATTGGAGCACACCTGTTGAGTTGATGTGCGATGCAAGTGATTATGTTGTTGGAGCTGTGATGGGTCAAAGAAAAAATAAAGTGTTCCACCCCATTTACTATGCAAGTAGAACCTTGACGGGAGCCCAACTCAATTATACGGTATCTGAAAAGGAACTATTTGCTATAGTTTTTACTTTTAAAAAATTCCGCTCATATCTTATAGGTACCAAAGTTACGATATTTACTGACTATGCGACCATTAAATACTTGCTCACGAAGATTGATGCGAAACCGAATCTAATTCGTTGGATACTTTTACTCCAAGAATTTGACCTTGAGATCCAAGACAGAAAAGGTGTTGAAAATCAAGTAGCTGATCATCTGTCGAGGTTGGAGCAAGATGAGGTAACTCGATCACGTGTGCCTATCAACGAGAACTTCCCAGATGAGCACTTATTTGAGGTGATTCAAATTCATGAAACACATTGGTTTGCTGATTTTTCCATGTGGAATAATTCCTCAAGAAATGACATACCAACAAAGGAAGAAATACTTTCATGTAGTTGGTATTATTTTTGGGAGGATCCAATTTTATTTAAACAATGTGCAGATAATATAATCCAAAAGTGTGTAGCTGAAAGTGAGATTGATGAGATCTTATATCACTGCCATTCATTTCCAATTGGGGGACACTTTGGTGGTTTACGTACTGTAGCAAAGATTTTGCAAGTAGGTTTCTTTTGGCGTACACTATTTAAAGATACTTATGCTTATGTGAAAAACTGTGATAAATGCCAAAGGACTGATATTATATCAAGGAGGAATAAAATGCCCATTTCCTTAGAGATTGAATTATTCGACGTATGGGGCATTGACTTCTTAGGCCCATTTCCTTATTCGTATGGGAACAAATACATCTTAGTTTCTGTGGACTATGTACCCAAGTGGGTTGAAGCTGAAGCATACCCTACAAATGATGCTAAGGTAGTCATGCGATTCCTACATAAGCATGTGTTTACATGATTTGGGACACCAAGAGCTATTATTAGTGATGAAGGTTCTCATTTTGTGAACAAATGGCTTAAGTGGTTGCTTGAAAAATATGATGTGAAGTGCATGATTGCTACTGGCTTCATCTGCAGCCTAATGGGCAAGTTGAATGAGTGAATCACAAAATCAAAGGTATCCTCAAAAATGTAGTACGCCCTAGAAGAAAAGATTGGTCACAAAGGCTCGATGATGCATTATGGGCCTATCGAACAACATTTAAGATTCCGTTAGGAATGACTCCTTATCGGTTAGTCTTTGGAAAGGCATGTCATTTACCATTAGAGTTGGAGAATAAAGCTCACTGGGCTTTGAAACAGTTGAACTTTGATCTTAAGTAAACCGGTGAGAGAAGGATGTTACAACTTAATGAGTTGGAAGAACTGAGGTTGTTTTCCTATGAGAATGCCAAAAAGAGTAAAGAAAGATCAATGAGATGGCATGATAGTCATATACAACCTCGTGAGTTTAAAGAAAGCCAGAAGGTTTTGTTGTTTAATTCAAGGTTAAGTTATTTACTGGGAACCTTAAATCCCGATTGAAAGGACCTTATACAATCTACCAAGTTTATCCTTATGGAGCTATTGAATTATACAACAACTACGGAGGTACATTTAAAGTTAATGGTCAACGTCTCAAACACTATTGGGATGTTGAAGTTGAACGAGTTGATTACTCACTCAAATTAACAGACCTTTAATTTTTCATGAACTCATTTTGTAAATAAATAAATAATTAGAACTTATTTTCTTAACTCATTACATTTAATAAATTATGTCTAAAGAGATTGGAACATAAGCAGGACCGCTGTGACCCCTCCAACCTTTCCTGAGAATTAGTTTAATGTACTTTGTTAAGAAGAAATTTTATAATTAAGACTTAAAATTTTTTTAAATTCCATTTGTTCTGTTTAAATTTTAAATTTTTATGTTAAATAAAGGGGGTCAAATTTGGCCTAAGTACTAATCAATTTTTTTAGTAAGATACAGTCTAAGTTTGAGCCCCAAGACAACAGAAAAGGAGGGAAAATCCATGCCTTACCGTCACACCCATTGGTTGCCGCCCAAGTAACCCTAATAAACTTTGCTGAATTTTTAGGAAAAGATACCATGTCTCGCAAAAGAACTAGATCTTTAGAGACTACTCCTGAAAACTCGATTTTGATCGATGAAGAAGTGAAACAGACATTTGATTCAATCTTCAAGCATCAACCTATGATGCCACAAAAAGGTTTTAATCTGAAGAGAAATGATGTGATGGTTGTTTCTATGCCGATTAGAAAGATAATCAATTCTCTCAAGTGGGAATGATTCTATGATGCTCGTTCACTTTCCGATGATAAACTAGTTTGGGAATTCTATGCTAGTTTGACTAGGCAAGATGCTATTGAAGTCATCATTCAAAAGAAAAAGGTAATTGTTACTTCTAAGTCCATCAATGATTTGTTTAATTTACCTAATGTTGAAGAAGATGAGTACTACCCTATGATAAACAATATCAATTGGGATTTTCATCAACAAGTGCTTGATGTTGTGCCAAATCCAGGATCCCAATGGATTATAAGAAAGTATGGGAGCCATTCTTGTCGAAGAGAATACTTAAAACCAGTAGCAAAGGTATGGTTATATTTTGTTCGCTACAGTTTTATGCCTATCCTGCACATTTCCACCATCTTGATGGAACAGATGCTCTTGTTATATGCAATCTTGACAGAAAAATCTATTAATGTTGGGAAAATTATTCTCAAGGAGATTTATGGCTGTGCTAAAAAAAAGATAGGAAGTGTTTATTTCCCATCATTAATCACTTCACTTTTCTTAAGGGCCCATGTTAAAACACAAGAAAATTTGAAGGGGTAGTATGTCCAAGGGTGTATTACAAGTCATGATCTTGAAAAGTTAGTAGAGAGAGTGCATGAGCTGAACCAAGGCAAGCAAGAGGAACCAACTGAGCCAAAAACTGAAGAATCAATAAATAAAATTGAAACTGAAGCTGATTTAGTTACAAACACTGAAGAAGAAGAATCTGATAAGGAACCAAATAGTCCTCAACCAACTGAAGGAGCTGAAAACCCTGAACCTAGGGTTGATCTAAAAGAAGAACCAGTCAAGCTAAGTGTTGAACCAGAATTTACAACTCCAATGCTGACTCCTGCAAGTACTTTAAAGAAATCGGAGCTGTCAATTATGATGGACATGTGAAAGTTCATGCACAAACAACAGCAGACTTACTGGAAATATGCAAAAATTAGGGATGATTCAATTCGAAATACTTTTAAGAATATTTCTAACACTTTTGTTCCTGAGACGAGACCCAAGTATAGTTAGAGTATTTAGAGCATTTGAATGGCATAGATTAATTAGTAGATTGTGTCTCACGTATATACCTTTACTAAGTAAAAAAAAGACCACGTTGGTTATATCAAAATTCGGGAGCAACAAAAATTTTAGTTTACCATGGGTAAGGACACTATTGCTGACATAATAACCTCTATACGAAATGCTGATATGAATAGAAAAGGAATGATTCAAATAGGATCTACTAACATTGAAAACATTGTTAAAATACTTTTACAAGAAGGTTTTATCGATAATGCAAGGAAACATCGGGAACGCAACAAATATTTTTTGGTTTTAACCCTACGACATAGAAGGAATAGAAAAGGAATGAATTAATGAAGATCAATTTCATTCATTTTTTTAGTCTAATTGGGTATTGAGATATTAAAAATAGAACAATATAAGGTTGACTTTATCCATTCCTTATACTCTATATAGATATCGTGAGACAAAAGGATTATGTCATGAGATGTATTTCGATTGTCTCAGATCATGAGCTTTCATTTAACTTGGGTAGTTGTAATGTCTTGCTAAAGGCCACTTATGACTTGTAGGAGCAAATATGATTTGGACTTATTGCCAACGTTAGTTGAACTTATATGGTCACACATTAAGAATGAACAAGAATGGTTAAGTTTATCGCTCTCTTTAAGTAATTTAAAATGATAAGATTAGTTTAAATTGCAAGTAATAATTAGTTATTATTTTTATTTGAATTTAATTTTTTGAAATTTAAATTCGTAGTAAAAATGATAACAAATAGTAATTTTGTTACTATTTCCTGTTAAATTGAAAAATAATAATAAACGAGATGAAAAGGGGGGAAAACGACAGAGGGAGTTTACAAAATTCTTAAAGAGAAAGGAAATGAACATGGGAAATGAACAAGTTTACAAATATATAGAGTTTCTCAAGACTTGCTAACATAATGAACATCTATATCAATCCATATTAAAAAGCAGCTAAACTAGTTGAATACAATAGAATAATAATAAACAAGGTAAACAAAGATAGTTGGAAGCTAAGTCTTCAACATTCCAATTCAATTCAAGCATTTATATGATTTTATATGAAATTTCAATCTAAGATTGTAATGACGGACAATAGAAGAATAATAGGCTATAATGGCATTCAATTACTATTACAAGTAAGTCAACAAAATTATTTTCAATTTATTGTTGGAATCTTATTTCATATTATTAAGAACAAAACTTTATTAATTACTACATTCTAAAAGTTGCATTAAAATGGATAAATTTCCTTTTGGATTTGCTGTCACTATAGAGAGGTAAGTATGTACTGACGAATAACTACTATTACTAAAAGATTATACAGAGATAAACCTATAGCGATGACTTTATTTGTGAGGGTATCCAATTTAATCGTTGGTATAGGTTTTTCTGGCCTATAGAGATTTTTTTTTATGATTTTAGTGACTATTTTGCATCCGTCAATATATGATTTTCTTAGGGGCTATTTGATTCTACTTTTACGTGTTCTACAGACTATGTGCTCTCCTATTTTTTTTTGAATTAAACTTATAATATAATTATTCATTGTTTAATGGAATTGTTTTTACTTTTTTTCTATAAAAATAATCTTTCAAAATTATTAGATCTTAAACGATTAATGTATATATATTCTTTGGAAATTTTAAAATTATAAATGCATTATCATCAAACGTTTTCCATTTAGACAAAAAAAAACCAAGGTAGCATACGGAAGCCTATTGAACAAATGGTTTTGGTTTCTAAAGTCTTTTCACTACACCAAAACAGGCTTTTAGCTGCACTTTTAGCGGCGTTTGGACAAAAAAATGCCAGTAAAAATCGAGCATTAGCGGTGCTTGTAACAGCCCGATTGTTGACCCTAATCGGAACAGTGGTTTCGGGACCACACATTCGAGTCTGAAAAATATTTAAATATTTTATTCTGTGTTTATTATGTGTGAATTTACATGTGTAAAAGTTTCGTGAATTAATTTTATTGTTTGAGTGTTTAATTTGAGAAAAGGGTTTAATCGCGTAAAATGAAAATTTGGTGGTTAAATATGAAAGTGCCTAATTGTTGTTGTCTTTATAAGTTGGAGGCCTTATGTTGTAATTTAGCCAATAGTAATAGGTAGTGGATGGCATCATGATAATATGTGATATATATATTTATAATAAAAGTTAAAATAATAATGATAATATAATATATGTTATAATAAAACAAAACATTTAAAACCCACCATTTTATGTTCATCTTTTTCACCGAAAGTAGAAAAGAAAAGAAAAAGTTTGAAAGCTTCAAATATTCGGCCATTTTGAAGCTTAATTCAAGGTTAGTTTTTGTTCGGTTTTTGATAATTTTTACGTTTTTGAGATCGTTGCTTTGAATACTTCAAAACCCATGTCTTAATTTTGTGAATTTATGATGATTTTGAGAAATGTCATTGATGAATTCTTAAGCTTTGTGATAGTTGATGATGAAATATGAAAGATATGTGAAAGATTAACATGTTTTGTCTTTGAATTTTTGATGAATTTGAGTAATTAGGTTAAATTGTAAAAAATAAAATTTTGAAGGATTAAAATGTGAAATAAATGAAATTTGTGGGCTTGTATAGACACTAGGAATATTAGGTCCTTTAAGGAGTGTAGTCAAATTTTGTGTATTTTGTGTTTTGAGCAAAAGGGCTAAATTGTGAAAATGTGAAATATTAGGGGTAAAAATGTAATTTGCCCATTTATGTGTTCTTAGACTAAATTGAATGAAAATATATTTAAATGAGATTTATTTGAATATGTTTAGATCAAGAAACCAAGAAATCAGATTTAGATCGGGGGAAATCGAAAGTAGTTGAGTAGTCGATCTATTAGTCGACAACATCCGAGGTAAGTTATTAAGCATATATATATTCGTATCGTTTTAAATCAGCTTGGTATTTATGTAATTACGCTGAATTAAATGATATATATATATATACATGTAGTGATAAAATTATTGAAATAAGATGTACTGAGTTGTTGACTTTCGACACTAAGTGTGCGAGTTTAATTGTAAAGCACTAAGTGTGCGAGTTTAATGGAAAAACACTAAGTGTGCGAACTTCTTAAATATTTTCGAATAATTATTAGCATTGAGTATTTTGTCTTATTGAGAAATCATGATTAGAAAATGAGTAAATACTTGGAATTCTTGAGTAATAACCATTATGGTTGTATATAAGGTTAAGCTTGGTAGGTATTAAACCTATGTGGTGATTTTATTTGGAATCATATATATATATATAAGATGATTCTTTATATTACATGATGAGGAAATGCATAATGTATTTGGCCTTGTGTTTAAATTTGAAGAAATGCTTATGGTTGTGTAATTATATTGATTTTAGTTAAATCATAGTAATAAGTGAATAATTATCTTATGATATGGTAAACTAAAGGTAAGATGATTTAGTAGTATGGATTTGTTGAATATTATTTGAGATATCGGGTTAAATAGTAGTGTTTATTTGCTTATAACTTACTAAGCTAAATTAGCTTACAATGTGTTGGATAATTGTTTTGATGTATAGATTTTGGTGAACGCTACGTGTTCGGGGATCGTCAGCTAAGCTCATCACACTATCGATATTTTCTTTTGGTACTTCGCTAAATCGTTTTCAAATATATGGCATGTATAGCATAGTTAAAATATTGATTTTGGAACCAATGTGTATATGTATTGAAAAGTCATGCAAAAAAAAATGGCTTATCTCTTTTGGTTTGAATTCGGTATTTGTAACACCCCGTACCCGAGACCGTTGCCGGAGTCGGACACGAGGGGTTCACAGACTAAATTCGCTTACTATCGCAGTCCATTTTAAAATTTTCCAGGCAGTTGGCTAACTGCAACACTGTCACCTTAAAAATCATATCTTGAGTTTCACAACTCGAAAATCAGTTTCGTAATTTTTCCCTGAAACTAGACTCATATGCCCATCTACATATTTTTTTCTAGAATTTTTGGTCTGGCCAATTAGTACAGTTTATTAGTCAAAGTCTTCCATGTTACAGGGATCGACTACACTGACCTTTGCACATTACGACTTGGATATCTCTCTGCACAGAGCTTCAATACTGATTCCATTTGTTTCTATAGAAACTAGACTCAGAGAGGAATCTATACATATATAGAATGACTCCTAATTATCTCTGGTTAATTTATAATGAATTTCCAAAGTTGGAACAGGGAATCCAGAAACCTTTCTGGCCCTGTCTCACGAGAACCTGAATATCTCTTAACATACTGTCCATATGATCGTTTCGTTACTTTCCTATGAAAATAGATTCATCAAGGTTCATTTACATAATTTATTCATTATTTAATTTCAATCCTACTATTTTTAGTGATTTTCCAAATCTACATCACTGCTGCTGCCAGCATCTGCCTTTAAGGTAGACTTTACCTATTTCATAGTTTCCATGATTCAACTAGCCCTTTTAGCATAAATAGCACAAATTATGATAGTGATTAACCATTCCATACGAAAAGATTATAACATTATGCTCAAACATATATAAGCCATTTTCGCATGGCTATATACATTAACCAAAATATTCTTCCGCCACTAGTCTATTTTATACATGCCATAAGATAATCCAAAACATAGCAGTACCAAACAGTGGATAGTGATAGTGTGACTAGTTGCTGACGATCCCCGAGCCTGTAGCTTCGCAATGAGATCTATAAAACAGAGGAAACAGAGTAAACAGAGTAAGCATTACAATGCTTAGTAAGTTTTAAGCAGTGTCAACAGATAACAATCAAATTATAACATAGTTGTTCGTATTTTTATTTCACTCTTCCTTCGGGCATACCATCCCTTTACCGAATATGCACATCTCATCATATACAATAGGCAGATAAACTTTCACATAAAAGTGAGCTCATGTGACATAGATATATCGTATGATTTCACATCACCTCTCACACTGATCCGATGTCACATAATCATAGGAATAGTCTCATAGATTGCTCTCGTATGCATCACATAACTACCTTATGGTTTAGTGCAAATCAAGCTCACATATAAACTTGGAGTACATACCTGTTTAACCTTTCGTATTGAATATATTTATAAGCAATTCTTATTACGAAGTCTTACCCGGACATAATCTCCACACGAAGTTATCAGGTCTTACCCGGACAAAATTCTCACACGTAGTCATCGGGTCTTTAGAGCTCGGATATAGTACGAGCACGAAGCTTACGGACATTAATCAGTGATAATATTCTCGCATAAAGCCTGCGGGGTTTTAACCCGGATATAGTACTGACACAAATGCCCTTCGAGACTTATCACATTTATACACTTTCACATCCATCACGTTGGCCACTCGGCCCTGTCACATATATACACTTTCACATTCATCACATCGGCCATTAGGCCTTATCACATATATACACTTTCACATTCATCACATCGGCTATTAGGCCTTATCACATATATATACACTTTCACATTCATCACATCGGCCATTAGGCCTTATCACATATATACACTTTCACATTCATCACATCGGCCATTAGGCCCTATCACATATATATACACTTTCACATTCATCACATCGGCTATTAGGCCTTATCACATATATACACTTTCACATTCATCACATCGGCCATTAGGCCTTATCACATATATACACTTTCACATTCATCACATCGGCCATTAGGCCCTATCACATATATATACACTTTCACATTCATCACATCGGCCATTACGCCATACTATCATTTCATATTCGAATACTCATAAACTTACAATATCACGATTTAGGATTCAAGTATGGGTTTAATCAATAGCTTGTGAGCAACTAAAACAAGTTTGTCAAGGTTCACAACATAATCTCAAATTCAGCACAAGCTGTTTTTCCTGAGCAATAGTCACTAAATTATTTATAACTGGAGCTACAAAACTCCAAATCACTCTCCGTTAATTTTTCCTGAATATAGACTCGTATATCTTCTATCCATAAAATTTCCAAAATTTTAGGTTTGGCCAATCAATACCAGATTTTTCTTAAAGTTTCCCCTGTTTCACTGTTTGACTAATCTGACCACTCTTCACTACGAATCAATTTTCTCATTTTACAGAATTCAAAATGTGTTGTATTTGATTTCATTTGAAACTAGACTCATTAAGGAGTCTAAGCATATAAATTTTATCTTATAACCATTTTTGTACAATTTATAATGATTTTCTAAAAATAGAACAGGGGATTTCGGAGTTATTCTGACACTGTCTCACACAACTTTAAATATCCCATTATCAGAAATTCCTTTGCTTACACGGTTTCTTTTATAAGAAACTAGACTCATTAAGCTTTAATTTCATGTCTCATTAAGCCTCTAATTCAAGTCCATAAATTTATGGTGATTTTCTAAAGTCACGTTACTGCTGCTGTCCGAAGCAGACTATTTCAAATTACCCTTAAATTCCCAAGCTCAAACACTTAAGAACTTACCATTTGAGCTTAGAACATATCATGGCCACATCATATCTTATTATAATTGAATTTACTCAATGTTTAAACCCTTAAAACTTACCTCGGATGTTATCGAATTATCACGAATCGACTATTCAGCTACTTTCTCTTTCCCTTATCCGAAATTTGTGCCCCTTTTTGTCCTTGAGCTTAATTAAACAAATTCAACTTATCACATCTCTATTATTCCAAAAAAAATCACATTCGGCACATTTAAAAAAAACATTGATAAGTCTCAAAACACAAGCAACACTTATCAAAGTCATGTAATTTACGCACTTTACAAGGCACTACTACATTTATAATCTTACTTTCATACAACCATTCTTCTTTGACCGAATGCTTCCACACTCATGTCTTCATTAACAACCTCTGAAACTTCAATTTATTCACATCCTTATTTATGTTACATTCGGCTATCATAATAAAAATATATAAATAGTTACATAATAACCACTTTAGCCGATTACTACAATTAAAACAGTCACAATGACTCAATTAGATTCCACCCAAACATGCTTCAAACACTTTTCAATCAATTAGCCTGCCCAAATACTCATTTTATAACATACACATTTCATTTGAGGCCATTCAACAACAATTCACTATCCTTTAGACCAAAACCGAATGCTCCTTTATGGATTTAGGCTACCAACAAATAGCATAAATTCCATCCTTATGACATTTTACCTATAGCGAATGCTTTACTAATATTTTTAAAGAAATATCAATTGGCATATTCACCTTACCACTTCTCAAAATTACAAACAATTCATGTCATCAATTTGGGAGTATATTCGGCATTCAAATAACACATAATAAATTTCTCTTAAAAAAAATTCTATAAATTAGCCTCCATTTCCGAATTTACTAATACATTACCCCTTTAGCCTAAAGTCATTTTAGCATATAATGCACAAACATTATACCACCACCATTAAATACATGACATAACCGAATCAACAAAATCATGAGCAACGTGTCAAATATAATTCACACTTATCATTACACTTTGGTCAATTTATCAAAATCATTAATAACCATCATTTGATGAAATCACCATAACCAACTTAACAATATAAACAAGCCATTTAAACCCCCAATTTATCAACTTTGACAAGTTTAAAACTCACCTAATGACTAATTACAAATTAAAGCTTCAAGCAATCAAATTTAACTCATCAAGAACTTGGCCGAATACACATTCTTTGACCAAAATCGAAATTCAACGTGGGGTTTATAAGGGATTGCATCTAGCTCATAAATTAAGTTCACAATTTCCTATTCATATGAAATTTAACCTCATGGAGTCTATTAAGTACTCTTAATCCCTTTTCTAACAACAAATTTCAAACATAGGATTTTCTATACAAAACCGTACATGCTTCCATAAAAAAATCTAAGAGAATAACTCATGGTTTAAGATAGAACTAAGATACAAACTCAATTTCACAAGTTTTCAACAAAAAAAATGACATAAACTCATACCTTAGAATCAATCTATGCTAATGGCCAAATGTGTCTCAAGCTTTTTTTTCCTTCTTTCTCTTTTCTACTCACGGCAATGGAGAAGAAGAAAAAGATGAACCCACTTTGTTTTTATCACCCATTTCTTTTAATATATGTTCATATCTCATATTATTTATTCATTTAACATTTAATTTATTAATATAAAAGGCATATATTTTGTATCCCATACTCATTATTTTATTGTTCCTAACATCCATCACTAACATAACATGTTTGTGACATGTTTCCACTCATAGCATGGCCGGCCACTATGCCTTAATTTGGGTAAATTGACATGCAAACCCATCATTTTCACAATATGCATTAATAGGCCATTTTGCAATTGCCTAGCACATTTCTAAATTTTCTCACATAAGTCCTATTTGATAAAATTCACTTACAATTAACAAAATTCAAACATGAAATTTTCACACATGGACATGTACATATAATGAGCATCAATTATGACGGTTAATTATTTTTATGACTCGGTTTAGTGGTCCCGAAACTACTTCCCGACTAGGGTCAAATTAGGGGTGTCACAGTATTAATGCATATGCTTTAATGGTCTAAAATGTGGTATATGTTCATGTTATTTTTATGCTTAAATGCTGCTCAATTTATTGTATATTTGCTGCCAATTTGTTGTATATAAGCTGTCCAATTTTTGGTGCAAAAATGCTGCTCAATATGTTGTATATATGCTGCCTAAATTGTTGTATATATGCTGTCCAAATTTTGGTGTGAAATTGCTGTTTAGTTTGGTATAAAAATGCTATCCATATTGACATACAAGGGCTGTCCAAGATAGGGTAGATTACCTATGTTGTAATATGTAGTATAATTAGTAAATTGACATGAAATATGTGTACAAATAAATGTTTGGATATATGCTTGATTTATGATATATAATCATATATGTTTGGAAATGTTTTAAGAATTTGAATGATATTAAAATTTGATTAGGTAAATGATAATGATATGGTTAGTATATAAAATTTGATTAATGATGCAAGTTGATTTTAATTGGTTATGTGATTAAATATATATATGGAATGAGATTTTCGTGGTTGAGTTGGTATAATTTATAATAAAAAATTTGAGTTGGATTTTTGATCAGTAATGCCTCGTAACTCAAATCCGGCGACGGACACGAGTCGGGGTGTTACAGTGCTTAATGTAAAGTGCCACTAAAAATAAAGCATTAGCGGCATTTTTTAAAAAACGCCGCTAAAAATGAGCATTAGAAAAACGCCGCCAAAAACCTAAGCCCAATGGCATCGTTTTCTGACCTTTCGGGGCGTTACCGGCGTTTACAAAGAAGCGCTGCTAATGCTCAAGGATTTAGCGACATTTTTGAAAAAGCGCCTCTAATGCTCGGGGCTTTAGCGGCGTATTTGAAAAGGCACTGCTAATGATTCTGGCTTTAGAAACGTTTTTGAAAAGGCGCCGCTAATGCTTGGTGCTTTAGCGGCATTTGTGAAGAAGCACCACTAATGCTAGGGGACTTAGTGGCGTTTGCTCGGGGCTTTAGGAGTGTCTTTGAAAAAGCACAGCTAATGCTTGGGGATTTAGCGCATTTAATGCTCAGAGACTTAGCAGCGTTTTTGAAAAGCGTCGCTAATGCTCGGGGTTTTAGCGGCATTTTTTTGATAAAGTGCCGCTAAAAATATTTTATCTTAATTGATTTATTTATATTAATTAAATAAAATTTAATTTTTTTCTAATTGAATATTTAAAATCTTCAAAAAAAAATAATGACAAGTAGGAATAATTTGAAGTAAAATACATGGAAAATTAAAATACTATTATTTAAAATAATTTTAAAGTTTTTTTGGGTACATGATTACTGATTTTTTTAATTTATATATTAAAAAATTTCTTATATAATTGTAAAAGAGATAGTATTAATTTTAAAATATTGAATTAATTTTAAAAGAGTTTTGAGTTTAGTGTTAAGGGTGTATGTTTGGGGTTTGGGGTTTAAGGGTTTACTATTAAGAGGTTAGAGTTTACAGCTTATAAGATATAGAAGTTTAAGGTTTTAGGGTTTATAGATTAGTATTTAAGGTTTATTGTATATGGTTTAGGGTTTTAGGGTTCATGATATAATGTTTATTATTTTGGGATTAGAGTTTTGAGGTTAGGGTTTAAAGTGTAGGTTTGGGGTTTGGGGTTTAATATTTAGGGTTTAGTATTAAGAGGTTAGATTTTACGGCTTGTAAGATATAGAAGTTTAGGGTTTTAGTGTTTATGACTTAAGGTCTACAGTGCATGGTTTAGGGTTTTGAGGTTAATGGTTTAAGGTATAGGGTTTTGGCCATTTTAGAGTTTAATTACTTTTATGATACCAAATTCAAAAAGATTTCAAATACTTAATTTTTGTCTTTTACTTCTTATTATGTTATTTGGGTTCTAAGTGACATGAATGCGTAATTAGTTTATTGACTTGTGCCATATATGTTATGATGACATTTGATAATTGTGTTATTTACATTAGTTTACTCACTTAAAAATAGAGTATAATTTTAAAATTATAATACATTATTTGAATAATATCAATAATTTATAAATTTGAATATTTATAATATTTAAATTATACATTCTCTAATATTTATAAAATTTATAAAATTTTAACAATTAAAAATAATGTCATAATGTATCAATTAAAAATAATGTCATATTAATGTATCAAATTTATAAATCTATTAAAAAATTAAAAATTTATAAATAATATTATTTCAGACACATATATATTTAAAAAGTGAATCATTAGCGGCGTTTCTTTAAAAAGCGCCGCAAAATGTAAGTAATAGCGGCGTTTGGTCTAAAAATGGCACAAAAATGAATCAAAAATTGAAGAAAACGACACCATTTCGATTCAGGAATTCAATTGACAGTGGCATCTTTTTTTTGAAAATGCCGCAAAAGTTGTAAAATAGTGGCATTTTTTGTAAGTGCCGCAAATATTGCAATACTAAACGGCGTCGTTTTCTTCCACAAATTAGTTTACTTTCGACATCCCCGCTCCCCGCCCCAAATTCCCCATCCAAATCCCTAACCAGTCACTTTCTTCGACATTCCAATTGTCTTCCTTTGATTTCGATACCATTTTACTTTCACCGATTTCTGTTTCTGCAATTCTTCAATTTTTTTTTACTTAAAAAGAAAATATTTGTTTCGGTTTCTTGTAAACTTCCATATGAAGACTGAGAAGACTAAGATGGTGGTCAAACCTTTGGATTTTGTTTTTTGGTCAATCAGTATTTAAGGTTCGTTTTCTTTATTTTGCGTGTTTAAACTTTAGGTTTTTCTTGTTTTTGTTAATTTTTTTCTTTAGAATTTATTGTTGAACCTGAAATGAAGTGAAATCGTCTTTGGTTTTAGGGTTTTCGATCCCTTAACCAGTGGAAACCGTTCCGGAGTGCTTTCATTTCTCTTCATCGTCGTCAAGGTACTATACTGCTTTCATTTATTTTATCTTACTTCAATTTTTGGAGTTGGATTAGGGTTTTAGTCTGAATACCAAAACACCTTAGTCCTAGGTAATAATTTACTTATATCAAATTAAAGCTTTGGTGTATACTGGACATTACAGTAGATATTCGTTATGAAATGCATTCATGACTCTCTCAATTCAGTTTGTCAAAATTTTGAGTTTGCCTCTTTCTGTGTCCAAATTGCTGAAGGCAAGGCAGAGTTGGCACTATGCAAAAATTTTGGTTTTATACTTTCTTCTTTCATGTTTTATACTTATTAGTATATTTTAATTTGACATTTTCTTTTATATATTTATTCAGTTATAATGCCTACCTACAAATTACATTTATTCAGTTATAGTAGGTAATAGCCATAGATTAAAAGCCCTGGTCAAATGATTATTACATGCTGCTGGTTATATCCCAAAAATTTTCGATTACTTTTACTGGCCATTTAACCAATTTTTAACTTTTATGCATAAAGTAAAATTTAGAAAATATTAAGCTGGTTTTTGGGGTGCTAAAATACCATAGTCACTTACCTAAAACTCCTTAAATTGAACCAAAAGTCACAAATTAATCCTATTCAAATTCATTCTTTCGAAAAACTTAGCTCATGTTTAAAATTGGTTGAAAGGTGGGAAAGTACAGTTAGAAAACTTATTTGATGGTAATGTTTAGTTAATTAGCAGGTAGCAATATTAAATTCAAGATTAAATTTCAAATTGCAGTATAGATAATAATTTTTCAACGTAAACTTGGCAATCGCCAATTGCATCTATGCATTTAAATCAGTGCTGCTTTTGTCTAGTATACCTTGCAATATATAAGTTTGTTCTATGGTTGGACGCACATGCAATGACAACACTTCTTATATCTTCTGTATCTTTAGTTGCTTGAGGAGAGCCTTTAGAACTTTGCCTTGGAGTGTGTTAGGTTCAAATGTTAAAACAATATCAACCATCAGTTTAAATAGCCTGGTTTTGATTAGTTCTGTGTTTTGTCTCATGGCTCGAAGCAATAGCATGGTGAGCTTATATATATCTTGCTAATATTTATTCTTTACAGACATTGATTTATTTAGGAATTCCAAGACTAATCTTCTTATTCAGTATCCATGTCTGGAAAGGCTTCTGTCTACAACTAACTCTATTAATATTTGTTGTTTTTTTTATCATATTTATTGTTTACTACATTTATCATAAATTATGCAGACTAAATTTTTCTACCTAAGGAAATGTTCAGAAAGTGTGAAAGAAGGCATGTACTATTGAACGCACTGTAGACAGTGCAGTTCCTGTTAGTTAAGTCTGTTGAAGTTTGTTAGTAGTTAGTTCTTTTGTTATTAAGCAGTTAATTTTGTTGAAGTTAGTTTGGTTATATAAATAAGCAGGTTCTTATGCTTAACAAAATATATGAAGCATTTAAGATTACTCAGTTTTCATCTATTGTTCTTTCTAAGGTTTCTAAACTTTTGTATTGTTGTTAGTTTGATTCCATTGATGAACTATTTGTTTTATTTATTAGGAGAAACTAAATGATAAAAAGGCAGAGTACGAAGTGATTGATTCGAGTGATAGTTTTGTTCATCTTGATGACATTGATAACATGATTATTACTAAAGTTTTGGGTCCTGAAAGATATTGTCGGGTTCGATATCAAGGATCTTTTGTTAACACAACTCAATATTTTGGATCCAGCTTACAGCAATACATGCCTTCGGGGAGTCAAGCTCAAGTCGAAGTTCAGAGGTTAGGAGACCAGATAGTTCAGATGCAAGCGACCACAGTTGAGCAAATTACTCAACTTAAAGTGGAGGCAGCATTGAGAGAAGCTGAGGTCCAAAGAAAATATGAAGAACTCCAACTACAACTTAAAGTAGATGTAGCAGCAAGGGAAGTAGAGGCAGTAGCGAGAGAAGCTGATGTTCAAAGAAAATATGAAGAACTTCAACTACAACTTAAAGCTGATGCAGCAACAAGGGAAGCAGAGGCTGCAGCGCGGGAAGTAGAGCAGAGAAAAAAGTACGACAAACTCCAACAGCAGCTTTAGAATATGATGAAGATGTTTCAGCATTCGCAACATCCGCCATCTTAAACTATCGTATAAATATTTTTATCATTTTAACTTTTAACATTATTGTAAGAATAATATGAATTATATTTCATTTATTGATATTTATATTATATATCATTCGTTTAATTTGAAATATTATTGAGATTTGCTGCTTTTGGTTGGTTTTTATGTTACAGGAGGGATGAAAATATTAAAAATTTTATTTTACAAATCTGCCAAAATTAGTGTCATTTAAAAAAAAAGCCGCTAAAAGTCATGATCTATAGCGGCGTTTGGGGAAAAAGTGCCGCTAAAAGTCATGATCTATAGCGGCGTTTGCGGAAAAAGTGCCGCTAATGGTCATGACTTTTAGTGGTATTTATTTCTAAAAACGTCGCAAAAGTTAGCGACGTTGTCAACAATGGCATTTTTTGCAGCACTTCCATAAACGCCACAAATACTTTTAGCGGCGCTAAAAAGCGCAGCTAAAGGCATAAAAAAATGCCGCTAAAAACCTATTTTGGTGTAGTGTTTGTTTGTATACAGTAATATTACTCTACTGGGAGCTTTAATATTTCAGATTTTTGCAAAGTTTGAAATGCAATCATGGTTTGGATTTGTTAGTTGCTTGCATAAATAAGTTATTTCCATGTTTTAGCTATTTAAAAGAATTTCTTCGGGCAAAAGACTGTAATGAGATAAAAGAGATATTGCCATAAATTTAATTTAATTAGTCATGCATTACTCTACTATAAATAATACATGAACTTAGGCTTTTCCAGCAATACCATTCCCTATTTATTTATTGCCCATTTCACTTGATTGCAGACCAGCAAAGTATCCCTGAGGGTTGCTCTCGAATGCACCCCTCGATATAATGGCCGCACCTCCACTCCCCGGAGCTGCCATCATTCCCGAAGCCCCACCTCCGACTTTGGATGTGCTTCCTCTTCCAACATTTCCAGAGCCACCACTGCTGCCTCCACCACCACCATTGCTGCCATCGCCACTTCCACCTTTGCCACCACCCATTTGATGCACAAGTTATAACAATGAATGAAATCTCAAAAACTGCAATATGATGAGCCAAGGAAGTGTGAATCGTTTCAATATTTATACCAGTAGTAGTGGAGTAGTCAAACTCCACTTTAATTCACCTTAGTTATTATCTTGTTATATTAATTAAGCATGTTGTTTGCATAGATTAATGTAGCTTCATTTATTGATAATTTGGTGATTTTGACCAACTTTGGAACTACAATTTAATATTATCATCAAAAGTAAATACATTCATCAGCATTGAATTTATTTGATATTTTCCATTCAATTAAATAGGATTTTATCAATTTTAAAATTACACTACTGATCAGTAATTTTTATTTTAAACAATTCAATCCACCAAGTTTTAGCATCATGATTGATGATATTAGTATGTAAGCAGAGTGTTGATCCTCAAGTTCATCTCTTTAGCATTCATTTTTTTTTAATTTCTTCAATGGTTTACTGTAAGCATTCATATTCATGCTTTAATGCACACTCTACAAGCTTGACTTTAAAACCGAGGCAATTAATAGAAAATTCTGTAAAATTAATGAAATATACATTGAATCTCCAAATTCTTCTTATACCTTATGTTTGTTAAATTATTATATTCAGTTCAATCACCTACTTAACATTATAGTAATCATATTTTGTTTGAGTCAATTTTGGATTAATCTCTATTTAAATTTAAATATTATAATTTTTAGTGTAAATTATTCCATAATGTTTGATAGTCTGATTTATTATTTGTTATGATTATTATTTTAATTATTGTGATATAGTACTAAACAAAAACAAAAAACAAAGGAAAAAGAATATTCACAAAATGCTATCTATATTTGTGTTTGCAGTTATATATATAAAAATATTACATACTAGCCCGGAGTGAGTTGACGGAAACCAAATCAGCTCGAGGTATCAGCGGTAGCGATGGCGACATTCCGATGACCAAAAAATGAGACTCTATCAGAGAATTTGATTTCAGATTAATTATTCAAAAATAATATTATTTTAATATATTTAATATTAAATTAATATTAAAATTTAATTTAATGTTTATCTTGTAGATAAATATTCTATTAAATTAATAAGAGTTAATATTTATTAAGATAAATATTAGATTAAATTGAATATTAAAGTGATTAAGTTTAATCATAGTTGAACTCTCTAAACTCTCTATATAAAGAGAGTCTTGGGTCATTAATTTTTACACACTTGAATTCAAAAGAAAGTTGTAGAGGCAAAATTCCCTGAAGAATTTATTTTAGAAAATTTCTAGAGATATTTTTCTAATTTACAACTTGGCCCAAAAGTTTAGCGAAATTGAAATTACCCCACTGATAATTTTTGTGTGAAAAATTTTCTAATTCGAAACGAGCCCACACTTGACAAACATAAGCTTGAATATAGCGGAAAAGACTATTCGGTTGAAGCGTTCATCCTAGACGAATCGAAAAGGTACAATTTTGATTAAATGTTTATTACTTTAGATATCATAACCAAGTTCTTATTCTAGAAAAATAATTTAAAACTCTAGTTTTTCCCTAAATTTATTTGATGTTACATTTTCCAAACCTGATTTTCCAACAAAGACAACATGTGTAGCACCCCACACTCGACTCGTTTGTCGGATCCAAATGCATTATGTCACATTCATTTTACAATTATTTTCCGTGTTATCCAATAAAAATGAGACTTAAATCGAGCTTACAGAACATTTAAAATAAACCGGGAATAATTTCGGATTGAAATGAAACTTTTACAAAATTTTGAGTAAAAAGTGAAAACAGGTGTCACACAGCCGTGTAGCTAGGTCGTGTGACAGAGCTCAGCCCGTGTGGCTCAAGAACATGGTCGTGTGTCCAAACCGTGTAACAAGTTGTGACCGTGTGGACAAACCTGTACTAAAGAGCAAAGAGGCCACATATTCGTGTCATGCAACTGTGTGAGGCACACGGCCATGTGGCAAACCGTGTCACTGGTCCTGTGTGCCCAGAAACACCTCCAACCACAAACCAATTCACATACAAACTCTTAGGTTCAAAACCATGCATTGACCAACATTCAAATCTATTCAAAATATGTCAAAAACAACCCAAAATATATAAAGTCACAATTAACCTATGTGCGTAACCAGTATGCCTTTAATGACACCACATTTCAAACATAAACAACAATCAAGCAAACCAAACATAATCAACATGTTAATCCCATTCAACCAACAACTAAGTTCCAAATACCATATGCTAAAATCATCCTTTTATGCCAATTCCAAATACCATATGCTAAAATCATCCTTTTATGCCACTTTCAAATACAAAACATATTCAATCTTAATTTAATAAGTTACCAAAACCAAAATGACCATTTCAACGACAACTCATCAACAAAGGCATCAAGTAACAAGTTATCCTTTTAATATACCAAAACACAAATATACAAATTCACCACCCAAATGACATTAGTCATGACCACGATATCCATTAACATAAACATATCAAAACCCTATTTACATACCACTTATAACCAGACTAAAATGAATAAATAGCTCAGGAAAGAATTACCGAATAGTGTGATCACCAACAATGTTCCAATTGACAGCAAAAGTCTGACAATTTGTCAACTTAATTTACAAGTCATACTAAGATAGAATTTAGCATTCCTTTGTCTTGTTCCAACATTCCAACTAAACAAAATGATTAAGCCTGAATAGTTCATATCACCAATACATAACATATTAAGAATCATATACTAAGATATAATCAAACAACTATAATTTTTCATACCATTTCATTTCATTTCTATTTCAATAACCAACTGTTTTGCCCGGATAATAAAAATAAATGGACTTCCGATATGTGGGAGGGTAAAGCTCACACAAGCTGGCAAAAGGACGTTAACTGGTACACGATGCTACTCACACAAGCTTTAGAGAATCTACAACACATGCTAGATCTCAAGCCATCCGTATGGTATCCATCACCGATACATAGTACCTGAAACTGTAATCACCAGCACTAACTGCCTGAAACTGTAACACTGGTACAAAGTACCTGATACTGTAATCACCAGAAACTAGTGCCTAAAACACACTAATGACACGTCATTTGTATCCTAGCTATTCACTAAGATTACTTGGGCTTTAACCTGTATACTTTAATCTTTTCATGACATTAACCATACAACAAGGTTAATTTAATACCAACTCTGCATTGCATAACATGTTTCAATTTAAACAAATACAAAAGCCATATTTTGTCATACAAGTCTTTGATCACAGTTACAACTACCTTGAACAAACATGTTTATTATACACATATACAAATATATATACAACTACGATTACAACATTAATAAGCATAATAACATCTAATACGAACTTACCAAAATACAATAGTTACCAACACCTCGACAACGTCTACTCGATTACTTTTCCTTTCCCGCGATTATCAACCGACTAATCCATTTTTTATATGAAAAACAACAAGCTTGGCAGAACATTTTAAACTTCAAAAATGGTGTTTTCATGTTTTTATTCCGGTAAGAAGACAAAATGTAAATGATAGTCCTTTTTCTCTAATTAACTAAAAAATCACTAAAATTTCCAGACCAAACCTCAATACACCTATATAGTAACTCTCTAAATATTTAATAAAAATATTTAAGGACTCGGTTCACAGAAATGAGGTCCTGATACTTTATTTTCCAAAGCCAATTGAATCATGAAACAAACCACTTGTACTTAACTATTCGTTTAAATAACAAAAATTATCAAATAAAAATTCAACATAATATTATATTTGACTTATAAATATTAAATAATAAAATTTACGGACTCACTCGTCAAATTTGTGGCCCCAAAACCATTATTTTTGACATTGCTCAAAACGGGCTGTTACATCTTGTCTCCAGACATGCCTCATTTGTTGTTAGGTTTTTTTTGTTTCGATGTCAGCATGTCTCGAGACACTAGATGTGGTGTCTCGAGGCAAGGTATTTTATGTCTTAAGACTATGTCTCAAAACCAACCTCCCTTATTTTCCTATTTTAACTTAGATTTTTTGTTGTGTCGAGATAAAAGGATTTTGTCTCAATAACTGGAGTACGGCAAGACTAATTGAGATTCAAATTTTATTTATCTCAAGACAAAGGTCGTATGTCTCGAGATTTTAATAGGATTGTCTATAGACTAACATCCCAAGTCTCGAGACACTAAGCATGTAGGTCTAAATATAAGGCAAAATTTGTTCTTATGGTATCAAAACATTATCATATTATCTCGAGACACAATGGTAAAATTACCCTAAATTCACATTTTCAAAGGTCCAAACTAAACCAGGTGGCACCTTAAATGTACCTAAACTTTACATTAAAGCTACACCATCAATGTAACGCATCCAAACACAATCAAACATCATCAAATCATAACCATCAACATTTAAGTATCTATTTCTCATAATCAAACTTATATAAATTAGCATTGTTATGTACTAATAAAAGATTAAAATTCAACTTATAAAACTTCATAGGCCAAATATCAATAGACCAAAATGTCCTTTTAAACAATATGACCAAAACAACCTAAGTGTAACACCCCGGTACTCGACCCAATCGTCGAGTCCGAGCTACAAGGTGCCACATTCGTTGAAATTGCCAAACCTATCAAGGATGCCAAGTGAAAATGTCCTTAAAAATGATGATCTCCGAAATAAACTATCAAACCTAATTTCAACCATTACACTTTCAAAGTAAACCAACCAAAACACATACAAATGCATAATTTCTAACTTAAAGACTCCAAATAAACTTTAGAAACATATTCAAACATGATTTCTAACATTTACATAAGGTCACAACTTAAATAACCTAACCATTTGAAACATTAAACCGAAATACCCCTTGGTACATGCCAAAAGACAAAAATGAACTACTTTATACAAAGTATGTTGGGTCAGAAACGGTAGTTTAGATGAAACTTTTACAAAATTTTCAGGAAAAAGTGAACACAAGTGTCACATAGCCGTGTCACTAGGTTGTGTTGTAGACCTCAGCCCGTGTGGCTCAAGAACATAGCCGTGTAGCCAAACTGTGTAGAAATTGTGACCGTGTGAACCTGCACTACAGATCAAAGAGGCCACATAGTCGTGTCATACAACTGTGTGAGGCACACGGCCGTGTGGTAAACTGTGTCACTGGTAGTGTGTGCCCAAAAACACCTCCAACCACAAGCCTATTCACATACAAATTCTTAGGTTCCAAGCCATGCATGAACCAACATTCAAACCTATTCAAAATGTGTGAAAACATGCCAAAATATATCAACTCACAATCAACCTATGCACGTAACATATATGCTATCAATGACACCACATCTCAAACATAAACCAGAATCAAGCAAACCAAACATAATCAACATGTTAATCCTATTCAACCATCAACTAAGTTCCAAATACCAGATGCTAAAATCATCCTTTTATACCACTTTCAAATACAAAACATATTCCAACTTAATTTCATAAGTTACCAAAACTAAAATGACCATTTCCATGACAACTCATCAACAATCAAGTAACAAGTAATCCTTTTAAGATACCAAAACACAAATATACAAAATCACAACCCAAATGAAATTAGTCATCACCACAATATCCATTAACATAAACATATCAAAAACCTATTTACATACCACTTATAACTAGACCAAAATGAACATATAGCTCCCGAAAGAATTACCAGATAGTGTGATCTCCAATAATGTTCCAATTGATAGCAAAAATCCCACAATTTGTCAACTTAATTTGCAAGTCATACAAAACATAGTATTTAACATTCCTTTGTCTTGTTCCAACATTCCAACTAAACAAAATGGTTAAGCCTGAATAGTTCATATCACCAATACATAACATGTTAAGAATCATATACCAAGATATAATCAAACAACTATAATCTATCATACCATTTCATTTCATTTCTATTTCAATAACCAACTGTTTTGCCCGGATAATAAAAATAAATGGACTTCCGATATGTGGGAGGGTAAAGCTCACACAAGCTGGCAAAAGGATATTAACTGATACACGATGCTACTCACACAAGCTTTAGAGAATCTACAGCACATGCAAGATCTCAAGCCATCTGTATGGTATCCATCACCGGTACATAGTACCTGAAACTATAATCACACGGGCTTTAACCTATATACTTTAATCTTTTCATGACATTAGCATAACATGTTTCAACTGGAACAAATACAAAAACCATATTTTTTCATACAAATCATCACATTTACAACTACCTTGAACAAGCATGTTTATTATAAACATAAAAATATATATACAACTATGATTTCAACATTAATAAGCATAATAACATCTAATACGAACTTACCAAAATACAGTAGTTACCAACACCTCGACAACGACTAATCGACGACTTTTCCTTTCCCGCGATTATCAACAGACTGATCCATTTTTTGATATGAAAAACAACAAGCTTGGCCGAACCTTTCAAACTTCAAAAATGGTGTTTTCATGTTTTTATTTCGGTAAGAAGACCAAATGTAAATGATAGCCCATTTGTTTGATTATTTTAACATATTTTATTATTAATTTACTTATATAATAATTTTTTTCACCTAAAATATACATACAACAGTCCACTATAAGTCATAATGGCTTAATTTCCATTCCAAGCCTTGCAAAAAAACTTGTTAGCTCAATTAACCAATATTAATCAATAGCGATTAAGTTTTATGACTTTTACGATTTAGTCATTTTTCTTTAATTAACTAAAAATTCACTAAAATTTCCAGACCAAACTTCAATACACCTATATAGTAACTCTGTAAATATTTAATAAAAATATTTAGTGACTCGATTTACTAAAATGAAGTCCTGATTCCTCATTTTCCAATGCCACTTGACTCAAAAGACAAACCACTTATATTTAACTACTCATTCAAATAACAAAAATTAACAACTCAAAATTCAATATAATACTATATTTGTAAACATTAAATAATAAAATTTACAGACTCACTCGCCGAATTTGTGACCCTAAAACCATTGTTTTCTACACCGCTAAAAACAGTTTATTACATCTTGTCTCTTGACAGGCCTCATTTGTTGTTAGGTATTTTTTTTGTTTAGATGTCAACATGTTTGGAGACACTAGATGTGGTGTCTCGAGGCAAGGTATTTTATGTCTCGAGACTGTGTCTCAAAACCAATTTGCCTTATTTTCTTATTTTAACTTTGTTGTTTGGTTGTGTCAAGATAAAGGGTTCTTGTCTCATTACCTGGAGCAGGGGAAGACTAATTGAGCTTCAAAGTTTATTTATCTCAAGAAAAAGGTCGTTTGTCTTGAGATTTTAATCAGATTGTCTCGAGACTAACATCCCAAGTCTCGAGACACTAAGCATGTAGGTCTAAATATAAGGCAAAATTTATTCTTATCGTATCAAAACATTATCATATTATCTCAAGATACAATGGTAAAATTACCCTAAATTCACATTTTCAAAGGTCCAAACTAAACCAAATGGCACCTTAAATGTACCTAAACTTTACATTAAAGTTACATCATCAATGTAACACATCTAACCACAATCAAACATCATCAAATCATAAGCACCAATGCACCAACAATTAAATATCTATCTCTTATAATTACACTTATATAAACTAGCATTGTTATCTACTAATTAAAGATTAAAATTCAACTTATAAAATTTTATAGGCCAAATATCAATATACCAAAATGTCCTTTTAAACAACATTACCAAAACAACGTAACTGTAACACCCCAGCACCTGACTCAATCGCCGAGTCCGAGCTACACAGTGCCACATTCGTTACTGGAGTAACTACATTCAAAAAATTTCAACCTAACATATTTTTACATATAAATATAAATGATTCATACATATGATACAATATGTTATTAGCTTTGGGCTTATATGAGATTACGAAAGCTCTTTTTCTAGCCCGAGATCAAAAATGGACCAATTCGTAAAAAATGCAAAGTTTTTAGTCGATTTCATGACTTTAGGATTTCCACGTTGTGATGTGACTCTCTGGCTAGGCTCTTCGTGACCTCTAAGTAACGATGTCCCCACAAGAATCTTGCCATGTTCCTCGTCGGGATGCCAATGTTCGTCATTGCGACGTGACAACTTGTTACATCCAAATTTGTCCTGTTGCAAGTTAAAACAACCTAGAAACACTAATAATATATTGTTATGCTATCAAATTGTCAAACCTACCAAGGATGCCAAGTCAAAATGTCCTTAAAAATGGTGATCTTTAAAATAAAACTATCAAACCTAATTCCAACCATTACAAATACATAATTGCTAACTTAAAGACTCCAAATAAACTTTAGAAACATATTCAAACATGATTTATAACATTTACCTTAGGTCACAACTTAAATAACCTACCCATTTGAAACATTAAACTAAAATAGCCTTTGGTATATGTGAAAAGACACAAATGAACCACTTTCTACAAACTTTGTTGGGTTGAAAACGGTAGTTTAGATGAAACTTTTACAAAATTTTGAGTAAAAAGTGAAAACAAGTGTCACACAGCCGTGTGGCTTGGTCATATGGCAGAGCTCAACCAATGTGGCTCAAGAACATGGTCGTGTGGCCAAACCATATAAGAAATTGTGATCGTGTGGACAAACCTGCACTACAGATCAAAAAGGTCACATAGTCGTGTCATGAAACTATGCGCGGAACACGGCCATGTGGCAAACCGTGTCACTGGTCGTGTGTGCCAGAAAATGGCTCCAACAAAGCCAATTCACATACAAATTCTTTTCTTCCAACCCATGCATTAACCAACATTCAAACCTATTAAAAATTTTTCAAAACATGCCAAAATATATCAACTCACAATCAACCTATGTGCGTAACCAATATGCCTTTAAAGGCACCACATTTCAAACATAAACAACAATCAATCAAACCAAACATAATCAACATGTTAATCCCATTCAACCATCAACTATGTTACAAAAGCCATATGCTAAAATCATCCTTTTATACCACTTTCAAATACAAAACATATTCAGTCTTAATTTCATAAGTTACCAAAAACAAAATTACCATTTCAGCGACAAGTCATCAACAAAGGCATCAAGTAACAAGTTATCATTTTAACATACCAAAACACAAATATACAAATTCACAACCCAAATGAGATTAATCATCACCAAGATATCCATTAACATAAACATATCAAAACCCTATTTACATGCCACTTATAACCAAACTAAAATGAACAAATAGCTCCAGAAAGAATTGTCGATAGTGTGATCTCCAATGATGTTCCAATTAACAACAAAAATTTGACAATTTGTCAACTTAATTTACAAGTCATACATAACATAGATATAACATTTTTTTGTCTTGTTCCAACATTCCAACTAAATAAAATGGTTAAGCCTGAATAGTTCATATCACCAATACATAACTTGTTAAGAATCATATACCAAGATATAATCAAACAACTACAATTTGTCATACCGTTTCATTTCATTTCTATTTCAATAACCAACTATTTTGCCCATATAACAATAGTAAATTTACTTCGGATATGCGTGAGGGTATTGCTCACACAAGCTGGCAAAAGGACATTAACTGATACACAATGCTGCTCACACAAGCTTCAGAGAATCCGCAACACATACAGGATCTCAAACTATCCGTATGGTATCCATCACCGGTACATAGTACCTGGAACTGTAATCACCGACATTGAGTGCCTGAAATTGTAACACTGGTATAAAGTACCTTATACTATAATCACCAGCAACTAGTGCTTGAAACACACTAATGACATGTCATTTGTACCTTATCTATTCTCTAAGTTCACATGAGCTTTAACCTGTATACTTTATTCTTTTCATGACATTAACCATATAACAAGGTTAGTTTTATACCAAACCTCCATAGCGTACCATTCGCTACACACCACGAGTTCCCAAGAACCCGTTTGCCAAACCCTAACAAATGCGAGCAAAGCTAGTTGCGGTAAAACCACTAAATGAATAAAATTGCTAAAAATATGCCAAATAACAGAAAAATGTAATTAACTCGCCAAATCTCCTCGAATCTCCGGTGCAGTGCACAGACTACAGTAAATGCGGACTTACTATGCTACCTAATCTCCACGAAACTCCTCTATCAACCACACTTATAACCCACCCCCGTGCACATGCAATATGTCATACAATCTGATACATAGTCATAAATCAATACTTTCACAATTTATTGACATGTTCAACATACCCTCAAATTATCAAATAATTTTAGTGAATAGTTACATTGATCCAAATTCGGTTTACCATTAAGGTGGTATCATTAAACAAACCACAATTCATGTGTTCTTACAAAATTTTCTGTGTACATGTATAATAGTCTTTCAAACATTACATAACAAATTACTCGTATGAATATATCGCGCATAAACGTTATTTTCATTTAGAACCATGCTATACATAAAATCAATCATATATCAAATTAGCTAACCATTCACAAAAATGCCAATCATGCAATCATTCAATCAAACTAGCAACTTTGCTAACATGCCAAATAGTTAAGGCTCGAAACTTACCTGGTTCAACCACTTATAAATTTAATTACTTAGCTATTTAGCCAAGCCCGATCAACAAGCTAAATCATCAATTATATCATCAAAATCATTATTAATAATAAATTTTTTAAGTTTGGACCCACGCCTTAATTACACTTTGCTGAAGCACACTTGCAAATCTCGCGATGTCTCTAATAAACTTTATAATGAACCTAAATTAAAAATCATTTTTAACTCAATTAATATACCTCTTAAACAGCCCCCAAACACCCACTTATGGTTCAATCCAATCATCACAATTATAACATTTTTTTAGATCCAAACTAGATAGGTTTCTTACACTGATTTGATGTGAATCGTATGCTTGAATGTCTAACGACTTCACTATTGATTTTTGGCATTTAAGTCGGCACGTAACACATTTAAAATAGTAAAAAACTAGTAGCTAATCCATGACTAAAATCTTTGATTTGATTAATTAACAATTTCCCCAACATCTAAACCGAAACTACACACTAGTCCATAATCAACCACACTTACTCTTATCGAATTGTCAGATTTGAATTGCCGATGGATCAAGATTTATTTTTTTTCCTAATTACACATGATTAAAGGCTGGTTAGAAATGGTTCAAGAACCCAAAATATTGCTGGAAATAGATGGGAAAAATTAAAGAAACAACAACCCCCTTTCTACCCTTTAGGCACACACCCCACCACCAACGGTGGTCAATTTGAGACCACATTTAAAATCACTGGGAAGGCTGGAAAAAAATCTTTAGATCTTTAAAAATCACCATAATTCCAAATTTGGAAAATTGGGTATTTTATTAAAATATTCATCAAGAAAAAAAATGGAACTTAATCAAGAAGAAAGAGGCAACAAATAAGGGATGTCAAACATTGAGAGAATTAGTCGCGGGTTGCCAAAGGCTGCTACTCTCAGCTGGTGGTGCACAAGGTGCGATAGAAGTTGATGATTGTTGATTGTGAGTGATAGAAGCCGATGACTGTCAATTATGTCTAACAAAAGCTGATGAATACCGATGTTGGCAGTAATAAGGGGAAAATAAAAGAAAATTTGAAGAGAAGAGAGGAGAGGAGAAGGGAGGGATGGCTGAATAAAATTAGATTAAAGGATGATCAAATTTGTTAAAAATAATATTTATACCTAGGTTTAATTAGGCATGGGTAGCACACACTTAAAAAAGTAGAAGGGATTATGTAAAATTTAATTATTTTGCAAGGGAAGGGATTTGAACTTGGGACCTTAATCTACTTTCCATGCTTTTCCATTTATCAATTAACCACTAGACTATTTCCTTCTTTTTGAAATAATTGTTCAATATTTATTTTAAAAATGAGGCGAGTTACATACTAGGGTTTGATGCAAAATTTGCAAAATAATAAAAATGGTGCAAGAGAAGAAATTTGAACTTGGGTTTCAAGTAACGTTTCACTAACACTTAACCAACAAACTAATACCTTATTTATTCCCTAAAAACGCACATATAATCTCAAAAATTAGGGCATGCCCACACTCTCTCGATTCACAAACCCGATTCTACTAACCCCTAATTTTTGGGATGTTACATATTAAATGGGTCGAGCCTCGGTAAGCTTTTTTAACTCGGGGCCGGCCTTGATTTGCAAAAAAAATTATTACCTTCCGTTGTTATTTTTACTGTTTTTGCTACTATTTTGTCACTATTTTGGTGCCATTTCGCTATTATATTGCTACTAGTTTGTTATTGTTTGGATATTGTGCTACTCTTGTTTTATTGCTAAATTTTGCTACTATTTTAGAGGTGTTTGCTTACTAAGTTACACCTATCTTAGTGTTATTTAAGTATAAATATATATTTTTAGTTTATTTTCAGTTTGTTCAGAAACATGCATTTTAATGTTTTTACTCTATTTGATGTATTATATTTTTTACATTTGTTTTTTTTATAAAAATGATAATATAAAAAAATTCATATGGGCGGGCTGGACTCAAGTTTTAGCATTGTAACATCTCAAAATAGGGCCTAAGAGTTTGGGACCTGACGAGCTGGGGTCGTTAGTGGGCTTGGTGAGCTACGATCATTACTTTGGGTCGAGAATCAAAGTAGGGGCTCGATTGTAAAACAAATTAGGAGTAGCCAAAGGGTAACTATACCAACATTAAGAAGTCAACTTATTTTCCTCTTCACAAAACCGCTCATGCACGTAAATTTTTCCTACATCTACTAGGGCATCTTAAGAACATTAAAACACTTAAAGCCTGTAAGCTCTTTTCATTAAAAATTACATATTCTTTTGAATGAGAAAACGCTTAGGATTAAAGGTAAGACATTGTTTCTCTATGGAGTTAGACATATAGAAGTAAATAAGAAAGTTCGCAACAAAGGAAACTTGGTTCACCAAAAGACTAGCATGTGCGGACCTAGGTTCACTTGTGTTATGTATGACTTTAAATGTGCTTCGACTGTTAGTGGCTTGTGTATGATTGTGAAATTGGGAACCTAACAGAACCATCTACAAGCAAAGACAAGTGAAAGACTAAGCTTGTTTAAATCTTTCAGCAAACTAATGAGTGTTCAAAGGTCACCACTTGTATGTGCGAACCATAATGTTAACCAAGAGCTTAAGGCTTTATCCTAAGTTTCGAGAGTAAGTCTTCTCTAAACTTTTTTTTGTGATTATGTTAAATATGTGTTTTTATGAATAGTAATATGCGAGCTCTATATTGCGAGCTAGATATGAATAGTGTTCTACGAGCTCCTCATAATTTGTGAGCTCTATGTTCAGGTAAATGTATTGACACTATAATAGCTTGTCAACCATTGGATATAATGGCATGCCATAGGATTGTGAGTACTAGCCTTTATGTTTTGTGATTTGGGCGAGAGGCCTTGGGACATGTAAGGAGAAAAAAGGGAATGGTGATCTAACCTCTATTCAATGAGATATGCAGATGTGTTGAAGAGTGTTAGCTTAATGCTACACTTATGGGATATGTTGGACTCTTTGAGTTAAATTTAGGGGTTATAAGGATATCCATTTATCCAACTAAAAAGAACATATGAATAAGATTTTGTTTTCCAAAATATTATGTGTTACTATTTTAAGCTAACTAACAACAGGTAACCACGAACCAAGCTTCACGTAAATATAGTGAAACCAGATTGTAGAATAGTAAATTTGTTAAAAATATTGTTTAACTTATGTTTTTTTGTGTGCTATATGGCTTTCCTCTACATTCACTGATTTCGCAAGAGCTTACACACTACTTTCTAAACACTGTATGTAACAGCCCAGTTTCGACCCTAGTCAGAACTATGGTTTCAGGACCTCAAATTTGATTTAAAAATATTTTAATATTATTTTCTATTTTTACAGCATGATATATGATATGTGTGAAAATTTTATTGTTTTTGTGCTCGATTTTATAAAATAACTTAATCACGTATAATGGAAAAGTGGCTAGCTATTTGTTAAAGTGCTACATTGTTCTGAATTTTATAATGTGGGGTCCTTATGATGTAATTTAACCATTAGAAATATGCATGGACAAATATGGACAACCATTAAATAGTTTCCTAATAAAATACTTAAGGTTACAATAGTAAAAAGTAAAATAACTTGCAAAAAAATAAAATAAACATGAAATGGCCTTGCATTTTAGTTCATCTTTGGCCAAAACCTCAAAAGAAAACAAAAAGAAAAAGAAAAAACTAGGTTCGGCCTTGTCCAAGCTTGATTAAGGTATGTGTTTAGCTCGATTTTTGAAAATTTTTATGTTTTTGATACCATTGCTTCAAATACTAGCTAGCCCATGTTTGAATTTTTGAATTTGTTGATCTATTCATGATTTTCCATTGATGATAGCTTTTGTTTTTTGTTGTTTGATGATGAAAAATAAATATATGTTGATAGATTATCTTGTTTAATTAAGTGATTTTTTGGTAAAAATGTGTATTAAGGATTTAATTGTGAAATTTGAAAATTTAGGGATCAAAATGTGAAATAAATGAAAGAATTGGGCTGCTAGGGACCTAAGTAAAATTTGGCTATGCTTGGGGTGGTGAAATTTTGAATATTTTCTGTTTTGTGAAATAGGGACTAAATTTGAATGATGAAACAAGTCAAATTTCTATTAATTTAGACCAATAAAAGAGGAAATCAGATCTGGATTGAGAAAAATAAAAAAATGTCGAATAGTCATCTCGGTCCGTTTGTCTCCGTACGAGGTAAGTTCGTAAGTGAATAAATGATGTTAAATTGAATGTATTTATTTTGTACATAATTGAATTGAATTGTATGTATGTATAACTACATTGCCGAATTGAATTTAGCATGGAATGATTTGTTACGAGCATGAATCGATCAAATGAAGGCATCCAAAAGTCCTGTACGAACCATAGGAATAGTTAGGATACATATGTCATGACATAAGATTCCGATATGTGATTTCGTGTAAGACCATGTCTGGGACGTTGGCATCGATTTGAGATTTACGTGTAAGACCATGTCTAGGACATTGGCATTGTATACGATTTCATGAAAGACCCTGTCTAGGATAGTGGCATCGATATTTGATTACATGTAAGACCTCGTCTGGGACGGTAGCATTTTACGAGCTTTTTGAGCTATCTGAGTATCATTATTGGTTCCAAATGGTTCAACAGGCACTGTCGAGTTAAGATTGAAGTTAAATGTTCATTAAAATAAGGTACGTACAGTACTTGAGATGATGATATAATTATGCATGTTAAAAGAGTGATTTATGTGTACATGAGATAATTTATATTCGGCCAAGTTGAAATTATAATGCTAATGTTCATTTGATGATTTATTTGCTTATGACTTACTAAGCTATCCAAGCTTACTGTGTGTGTGTTCGATTAATGTTTTATAGATTTTGGAAGCTAGTTACGAGCTCGGGGATCGTCAAGGAAATTCGTCACACTACCGGTCACTATTTCGGTATTTTTTTAAAAGCTTGAACTTCGAACCTATGAAATGTATAGACTAGCATTTGTTTTGGTTGGTCTTGAAATTTGTATATATTTAGCAATACGAAAATGGCTTAATCTAAATGCTAATGTTCAAATGTTTAAGTAATTTTGGTCATGGTATGTGTGTGGTAAACTTGATATATGGATGATGGATGTGTTTTGGTTGTGGATTGTTAATAATGCTAATGGTAGTGATTTTCGGTCATGTATTAGCTAAATTTGTAAATATAGATGATGGTTTTAATCTAATTTGTGGTTCGGCAATGGAGATTTAATCGTGTAGTTAATTGTTTAGTTATATGTTAATATTGAAATTGATTGTATTCGTTATGTGTGGACTATGCTATACTATGGATATTTGACAATTTGATATGGTTACTTTGAGTCAATTTGAAATGGTATGCTTGCATTGGTGAAATGGTTTAGAAATGTGAATAATGTGTATAAGTATATTCGGCTAAAGTATTAGACTCATATTAATGAGTATGTGATATGGTTTATGTTATGTATTGAAGTTATGTTGGATGACCAAATATGCGAATAAGTGATTGGTTATGTGTATGTATTTTAAGCATGCGAATTGGATGTACTTTTAGTGTTATTTGTGCTAAAAATGGTTCAAATCAATATGGTCATATGCGCATAAACTTGTGTCAAGAGAAGAAGTATATTTGGTCTTGAAATGATGCTTGTTTAAGTGAGTATATGTGTAGGTATGTCTAGTATGTCGTGTGGTTAATTTAACTTTGATTAATGTGCAGAACATGTGAATTGGTATAGTCATGAGTTAATTAATGGAATAAGTTAATATTGATTTGGTAATTATGCTTAGATATGGCTTCGACATTAGAAAAATGCCCATGGTATAATGGTAACTAAAGCATGTTGGTTATTTTTTTATGCCGCATAAATGAATGAAAAATTTAGTAGTGAAATATGGTTCGTTTGATGTTTAATTTGTGCATGTGCAAAAGCTATATAATAATGGGTTTGATATTTAACTAATGGAATAGTTGTTTTGTTATATGTACTGTATATGATATGTTTTGATATATGATGGATTATGTTTTAATTATGCAATGTTATGAATGTTATGATTTTGAGACTCGATTTTTGATTAAGTTACGAGCATTGATGTGATTGAATTTCGAGTTGTGAAATGTATTAAATATCTGTATGAACTGTGATATGACCGATAATGCCTCGTGACCCTAATTCAACAACGGATATGGGTTAGGGGTATTACATTTTGGTTGGTATCAGAGCTGCGGTTTAGTCAATTCTAGGACTAACGTAGTGTATGTGAGTCTAGCTATATTTGCCATAAATATACAAACAGCGATAGCGTGATAAATCCTAACAAATAAAATTTGTTTTTCGTATAGTAAATGGATCCCGAGCAGGCCGTAGTTGACGATGTTGAATGTAACGCACCCGCTCCTGCACAAGGGGCAGTGCCTTTTTATTCGAGAAACGTAACTAGTAGCCACGAGGGAGAAGCTAAAAAAGGTTTCTTCCAAAAGATGAATGAGTGGTTTACGGAGTTCGTTCGTACGAATCCAGCTGCTCAACAACCTCCGACCCCGCTTAATCCTCCTCAGATACTTATAATACCTTAAGTAATTGATCCGATGAGATTAAATAAGCCCCCAATTGATAAAATCAGAAAATACATGGCTGAAGAATTCAAAGCCATTATTGATGATGAAGCTGAGCGAGCTGAATTCTGGCTTGATAATACTATCCGTGTGTTTGTTAAGCTATCATGTACCCCTGACAAGTCTATTAAATGTGTTGCATCTTTGCTTCAAGATTTCACATATCACTCATGGAATACACTAGTATATGTAGTTCTGAAAGAACGGGTTACCTGAGAGTTCTTTCAGATTGAATTCTGGAAGAAATACATCAGTCAGAGATTTATTGATCAAAAGCGAAAAGAGTTTCTTGAGCTTGAACAGGGCCGTATGTCTATAACGAAATACGAGGAAGAATTTGTTCGACTAAGCTGATATGCACGAGAATGTGTATCCACTGAAGAAATAATGTGTAAAAGATTCGAAGATGGTCTGAATGAGGATATTTTTCTGTTAGTTTGTATTCTGGAGATAAAAGAGTTTGTTGTACTTGTTGATCGAGCATGCAAAGTCGAGGAACTCGGTAAAGAGAAAAGAAAAGCTGATTCTAAAGCTAGAAATGTGAGAAAGAGATCTTTGAGTAAATTATTTCAGTCTGCATTAAAGAAATTCTGAGATGATTATAGCCATTCAAAGGCTAATGTGGGACATTCGAACAAAGATCAAGCAAGATCGCATTCGAGCTTCAAAGCTCCAACTACTTCTATTGCTAGTGTTAGAAATGTCTGATCTGATCGACCTGGGTGCAAGCATTGTGGTAAACGACATCCGGGCAGTTGTAGATTAAATGATCGAGCTTGCTTTAAATGTAGATCCTTAGATCACTTTATCCGAGACTGTCTTGAGTCTGTTGAGGAAGAAATTGTGTAAAATCTGAGACTGAGTAACACCTCAACTAGAGGTAGACCTCCCAAAAATATGGGGAATATGAGTGGAAGTTAAAGAGTGACTAAAGATACCGTTGTAAGATCTGCGGCTAAAGCCCCTGCCAGAGGCTATGCTATCCGAGCTCGTGAAAAAGCTTCGTCTCCAGATGTGATTACTAGTAGATTTACTCTTTACGATCCTTCTGTGATTGCATTGATAGATCCAAGATCAATGCATTGGTACATATGCATGAATTTTGTATCCAGTAAGACTTTACCTGTAGAGTCTACTGAATTTGTAATTAGAGTATCGAACCCTTTAGGTAAAAGTGTCCTGATTGACAAAGTGTGCAAGAACTATCCGTTGATGATTCGAGATATTTTTTTCTGATCGATTTGATGTTATTACCCTTTGACGAATTTGATATAATTTTGGGTATGGATTGACTAACTTTGCATGATGCTACTGTGAACTGTAAACGGAAGACTATTGATTTGCGATGCCAGAATGATGAAATAATTCGAATTGAGTCTAATGATTTGAATGGTTTACCGGCAGTGATTTCTTCGATGTTAGCTCAAAAATATGTAAGAAAGGGTTGTGAAGCTTACTTTACCTATGCACTTGATTCTAAAGTGACCGAAAAGAAGATTGAATCAGTAGCAGTTGTGTGCGAGTGTTCAGATGTGTTTCCTAAAGAACTATCAGGTTTGCCACCGATCCGAGAGGTAGAGTTTGGCATTGAGTTGGTGTAGGGGACAACTCCAATTTCGATACCTCCATACAGAATGGCATCGACTGAATTAAAAGAGTTTAAAGCCCAGTTGCAAGAACTAACAGATAGAGGTTTCACACGACCGAGTTTTGTTTGTGAAAATGAAAGATGGAACTATAAGCATGTGCATCGAATATCAACAGCTCAATAAAGTGACCATAAAGAATAAATATCCTATGCCATGTATTGATGATTTGTTTGATCAATTGAAAGGGGCTACAGTGTTTTCAAAGATAGATTTGAGATCAAGTTACTATCAGTTGCGAGTTAAAGACTCTGATGTGCCAAAAACTGCTTTCTGAACAAGGTACGGACATTATGAGTTTTTAGTTATGCCTTTTGGACTAAAAAATGCACCTGCTATTCTTATAGATCTAATGAATCAGATCTTCAGACCATATTTGGGTCGATTTATGGTTGTGTTTATAGATGACATTTTGATCTATTCCCGTGATGAATCTGAGCATGCTAAACATTAGAGAGTAGTGCTACAGACTTTGCGTGATAAGCAGTTGTATGCGAAGTTCAGTAAATGTGAGTTTTGGTTATTAAAAGTTACTTTTTTGGGACATGTTGTATCAGCATCGGGTATTCGGGTTGATCCGAGCAAGATTTTGGCTATACTAGATTTGAAGCCTCCGAGAAATGTATCTGAAGTACGAAGTTTTCTTGGACTCGCTGGTTATTATAGACGGTTTATAAAGGGTTTCTCTATGATTGCAACCCCGATGACGAGACTAATTCAGAAAGATGTTAAGTTCGAGTGGTCAAAAAAAGTACCAGAAATGTTTTGATCAGTTGAAAGCTTTGTTAACCAAAACCCTAGTGCTAGTTCAGCCAGAGTCAGGTAAAGAATTTGTCATTTATAGTGATGCATCTTTGAATGGTCTGGGATGTGTTTTAATACAAGAAGGCAAAGTCATAGCTTATGCCTCGAGACAGTTAAAGCCGCACAGAAAGAATTTTTCGATGCACGATCTGGAACTGCAGCTTTTGTGTTTGCATTGAAAATTTGGCGCCACTATCTGTTCGGTGAGAAATGTCATGTCTATTCTGATCACAAAAGCTTAAAATATTTGATGACTCAGAAAGATCTGAATCTACAATAGTGAAGATGGTTAAAGTTGTTAAAAGATTACGAGCTAGTGATTGACTACCATCCGGGGAAAGCCAATGTTGTTGCTAATGCTTTAAGTCGGAAATCTCTGTTTACCCTACGTGCGATGAATATCCAGTTGGCCCTATCCGATGATAGTTCGATTGTAGTTGAGTTGAAAGTGAAATCGGTATTTATACAGTAGATTTGCGAAGCTCAGAATGTTGATAATGAATTGTTAGCAAAACGGACTCAATGTGATTTGAATACTGATTCAGAGTTTCAAATTGATGTTGAGGGTTGTTTGAGGTTCAGAGACCGAATTTGTGTTCTGAAAAACTCAGAGTTAATTCAGATAATTTTAGATGACGCTCACAGTAGTCGGTTATCTTCACCCGAGAAGTACAAAATTGTATAGTGATCTGAAATAGCTTTATTGGTGGCTTAATATAAAACGGGATATCTCAGAATTTGTTTCTAAATGTCTAATCTGTCAGCAAGTTAAAGCTGAGCATCAAGTACCGTCTGGGTTACTACAGCCAATTATGATTTTCGAGTGGAAATAAGACAGAATCACGATGGATTTTGTACCAGGTTTACCTTTGTCACCGAATAAGAAAGATGCAATCTAGGTTGTTGTTGATAGATTGACTAAATCGGCTCATTTCATTTCGGTTCGCATAGATTATTCACTTGGTAAGCTTGTTGAGTTGTACATTTCTCAAGTTTTGAAATTGCACGATGTACCTATCTCTATTGTTTCGGATAGAGATTCGAGATTCACATCACGGTTTTGGAAGAAACTGCAAGATGCATTAGGTACAAAACTACACTATAGTACTGCTTTTCACCCACAGATGGATGGTCAATCCGAGCAGATTATTTAAATACTCGAGGATATGTTGAGATGTTGCATTCTTGAGTTTGAAGGTTCATGGGAACGATATTTGGATTTGATTGAATTTGTGTAAAATAATAGCTTTCAATCGAGTATAAAAATGGCATCTTTCAAAGCTTTGTACGGTCGCAAATGTCGAACACCTTTGTATTGGACCAAGCTCAATAAGAATTAAATTTACGGGGTTGATTTGATTAAAGATACTGAATAGAAAGTAAAAGTGATTCGTTATAGTCTGAAAGCAGTATCAGATCTTCAGAAATCGTATACAGACTTGAAACGGAAAGGTATTGAGTTCCAGATCGGGGATAAAGTGTTTTTGAAAGTATCTCCTAGGAAGAAAATACTTTGATTCGGTCATAAAAGCAAATTGAGTGCGAGATTCATAGGGCCGTATGAGATTATTGAGCGTTTCAGGCCGGTTACTTACATATTGTTGTTGCCATCTGAGTTAGAAAAGATTCATAACGTATTTCATGTATCCATGCTTTGACGTTATCGTTCTGATCCTTCGCATGTGATCTCTGCATTTGAGATTGAAATTGAGTCTGATATGACATATGAAGAGGAACCGATTTGGATTTTAGATCGCGAGGTTAAAGATTTGAGAAATAAGAAAATCTTTTTAGTGAAAGTTTTATGGCATCATCACGGGATTGAAGAAGCTTCGTGGGGGCTTGAGGATGCTATGAGAGAACGTTACCCAAACCTATTCGCTGGTAAGATTTTCGAGGATGAAAATCCCTAAGGGGGAGAGTTGTAACATCCCGATTTAGACCTTAGTCAGAACTGTGGTTTCGGGACCACAAATCTGAGTTAAAAATATATTTTAATAATATTATCTGTATTTACAGCATGATATGTGATATGTGTGAAAATTTTATTGTTTGTGTGATCGATTTTATAAAAGGAATTAATCGCGTATAATGTAAAAGTGGCTAGCTATTTGTTAAAGTGCTACATTGTTATGGATTTTATAATGTAGGGTCCTTATAATGTAATTTAACCATTAGAAATATGCATGGACAAATATGGACAACCATTAAATAGTTTCCTAATAAAATACTTAAGGTTAAAATAGTAAAAAGTAAAATAACTTGTAATTAAATAAAATAAACATTAAATGGCCATGCATTTTAGTTTATCTTTGGCCGAAACTTCAAAAGAAAACAAAAAGAAAAAGAACAAGCTAAGTTATATAGTGTCCGACGTATAACCTATATGTGTTTGGTATTCGCCAATTGGCGAATTGCGTGACTTTGCAGAGCTGGCATGGCTTGCTTGAATTATATGTAACTATTGTAGTGTTTTTTTTCTTGAACTCACTAAGTTGTTTTAACTTACTTAGTTACCTTTCCTTCTCAGGCTTGCTAACAAAGTAAAAGAATCTCTAAAGACAACAGTAGAGGAAAATCGTATGTAAGACGTATGACATAAATATAATATCTATATATGTGTGTAATACAAATAATAGTAGATATACATATATATGGCAGTTGTATAAAAAATATGTTACGGAAATTAAAAATATAAGAAGAGGGGAAATTTTAAACGGGGAAGCCTTATTCAAAAAAGAAAAAAAGAACAAAGTTAACTCACTTTTAAATTTTTAGGAATTCATTGGTGCCAAGACCATGACCACTCAACTCCATCGTACTCAATAAATAGTTTTGACAATAAAAAATGAGAAAAGGTTCGGTGACACTTGAATTAAGAGGTTGGTGTTAATTTCTTGGAGATCCTAAGGTGAAAAGTTTCTTAGGACCGAGGAGATGAACAATTGAAGGGCTTTCATTTTCAATTTTGAGTTTTAAATCAATGGAGTTCCAAATCATTTCAAGTAAATTCAAGTCTCAAGTTTGAAACAAGAAGGAAAAGTAGATCGATTGATAGTTTTTTTGTTAAACGGATACAATATTGAACTACGGGCACAAGGGCAATGTCACTTGAAATCATATTTGCATGGTTCATGCACATATGTGGGATTTGAGAATTTTGCTTAGCTTGTTGGGTAAAAGTCTCTTGACTAAATTCATATCGCTCTTTTTTACATGTTTTATCAATTATCCATTTTAGGGTACATTTTAATAAAAACGTCATTAGTATCGATGCCATAATTGTATAGGGTATGTATTATATTCATAAGTTCATTTATATAGATATATATATCAAACATTATTTGATAATATGGGGTTTTAAATAAGTTTTGATTTACTTAAATAAATTATGTTGCAATGACTATTTAGTGTTGTCTTAATTCATATGCCTTAATAAATTGTTAGTGTTTCGAGACTTAAGACTGTTGGGAAATGTGCCCATATTTTAGTAAAAATGTATTTATTTTCTATGTATTTGAACGATGAATAAATAAGTTTCACATTTCACTATTATGTCATTTATATTTTTGTTTCTCATGTTTTGCAAGCATAGCAAAATTGTGACAAGAAAATATTAGCTCATTGATTGTCTAAGTTCAATGTAACAGCCCGGTTTAGACCCTAGTCGGACAGTGGTTTCGGGACCACAAATCTGAGTGAGAAAAATATTTTAATATTATTTTTGGTGTTTATAGCATGTTAATTTATATGTGTGAAAATTTTATCGTTTGTGTGCTCGATTTTATAAAAAGGACATAATCACGTAAAATGCAAAAATGGCTTGCTATAAGTTAAAGTGCTTATTTGCTATGGTTTCTTAATTTTGAAGTACTTAAAGTGAAATTTGGCCATTGAATAATGGTATGGATGGTAATGGACAACCATTATAAAGTTTACATATTAATTTATAAAGGTTAAAAAGGTAAATGATATATTATTTTCTAATTAAATAAAACATAAAGTAAAAAAAAATACATCTTCATCTTCCTTGTTGGCCAAATGTATAGATGAAAAGAAGCCATTTTTCTTGTTTAAAGGTTCGGCTATCTCCAAGCTAGATTGAGGTATGTTTTGAGCTCGGTTTTCGATATTTTTTACGTTTTTAAGATCGTTGTTTCGAATATTACCTAGCCCATGCTTTAGTTTTCGGAATTGATGATGAATTTGAGATTTTCCATTTTTGATAATGTGATGAATTTTTTGTTTTATGATGAAAAATAAATCTTTGATGTTTGATTATCATGTTTAATTAAGTGATTTTTGATAAAAATCCAAATTAGGGATCTATTTGTGAAATTTAAAAATTTAGGGGCTTAAATGTGAAATAAATGGAATATATGGGTTGCTAGGACCATAGGAAGATTTTGCTAAGGCATGGTGTTGATTAATTTCGTGTATTTTGTGTTTTGTGAAATAAAGACTAAATTATGAAAAATGTGAATTTTAGGGGCTAAAGTGTAAATTGCTCTAATTATGTGTTGATTATTTGAATTGAATAAAATGTGTTATTAAATAGCTATATGTGAATTTATTTAGATCAAGAACGAAAGAAAACAAAATTAAATCAGGAGAAGTCAAAAGTGGTCGAGTAGTCGATTTCATCTGTTAGTCTTCGTCCGAGGTAAGTCTGTAAGTGAATAATTGATGTTAAATTGAACGTATTTATTTTATACATAGCTAAATCAAAATGTATGGATGTATACTGCAAAGTCGAATTGTATTTAACATAAGATGATTAATTACGAGTTTAATTCGATTGATTTACGACATCCAAAAGACTTGCGAACCACAAGAATGTTGAAATGTGATATCGTGTAAGACCATGTCTGGGACGTTGGCATCGATTTGAGATTTACGTGTAAGACCACGTCTGGGACATTGCAATCGTATATGTTTACGTGTAAGACCCTGTCTGGGATAATGGCATCGTTAGTTGATTACATGTAAGACCACGTCTGGGACGTTGACATTGTACAAGCTTTTTGAACCGTCCGATTATCTTTTCTTTGAATCTGAATGGTATAACGGGAAATTATATGAAAAAACTGAATGTGAGTTGGAATTAATCAATTCAGGTATGTTTGAGTTATACGAAGTTGAAAGTAAAGGTAAGTATTTTGTATAATGTGAAAAGATGAATTAATCACTTAAATGTGAGTATATATGTATGGGTACAAGATTAGTAGAATTCGACCTACTTGTATAATTTACATGTGTTGTTTGAAAACTATTTGTTTACGACTTACTAAGCTATTTAAGCTTACTGTGTGTTTGTTCATTCATTGTTTTATAGATTTTGGAAGCTAGTTACGAGCTCGGGGATTGTCAAGGAAGTTCGTCACACTATCGATCTCTATCTCGGTATTTTGAAAGCTCGAAACTTTGAACATATGGTATGAATAGGCTAGCACTTGTCTTGTTTAGTCATCAAGTGTGTATATATTTAGCCATGCGAAAATGACTTAATCTCGATATTAATACTTATGTGTATTCAGTTATGGTAATAGCTTATTAGGAAAGTATATGTCATGGTGCATTCATATGTGTGGTATTCGGTTATAATGTTAAAGTTTGTGTATATATATGGCTAGAATTTGAACCTATTTTGAAAGTATGTTATTAGTATATATGTTTGGGATGTTGGTTATAATTCGGCAAAGAGAGTAGGTTAAATAGTTGGTTTGATAGTTTGCAAATTTCAGGAAGTATGAGATGTGGAACAATTTTGAATGGTGGATAATCTAATTGCATATATATAAACAAGTATATGACAGGTTGTATATGTTTTGGATATTGATGGTCACTTTGGTTAGTTAAAGGTTGGCTTTTATTTAGGTGTATAATGCTATATACGAATTATAGAAGTATGGCCATATTAATTTGATTATTTATTAGTGATAATTTGCTATGTCTAGGTAAGCATTCGGTTTACCAAATAGGTTAATTTGGTTGCTCACATGATTGTGTTATAAGCATGTCTATATTCGGCTATTAATAGGTGAGATCAATAATTATATGTCTATGGTATCATTGGTTGTGGATTGATCATTCTATTAATGTGAGGAAATGACATAATTTAGTTTATGAATGAATGGCAAATCTTGTATCAATGAAGTAGTTAACCTTGTTGGCCGATTAAACAAGGAAAGAATTGGAAAGCATATGTAATTTGGCATGATACATAGCTCTTGAAATTTTGGTCAGTTGGACTCATAAAATGTATATAGGATATGGCTAATATTAGTCAAATAAGTAATGCATGAATGGCGTATAGTTTTATTTTGTAACTTGATAGCCGAATAGAGGATAGAATGAATGACAAAGTGTGCACATGATCATGCTTGAATGATTTATTTCGATGTCGTTAATTGTGAATAAAGTTTTAATGTTTAATGAAATATGCTTGAACATTACGGAGTGGTTAATGCCGCATTTGTCTATGGACATTAAGCAATGTATAAGCATGTACAGAACTATGAAATAAAGTGTTTAATTTATTATAGGTATTCGAATACTATTGAGGTGTTGTGCATATAATTCGAGTAATATGTTTTGTAAAGCAAGTATATATATTGTATAACTTTGAGATATGTCTAATTATTTGAAAATGTGATTATATTCATGGTATGGATTCAGGTAAATTTTATGAGGTGTTTATTTCTATTTGTAATATGAGTAATAATGAATGTTTAACCTTTAATTAGCTATATGTTATACATATATGAATATGACATCCATAAATGTTCGAATTTGTGCTTGGGTTCGGTAATACCTCGTGACCCTAATCTGGCGATGGATATGGGTTATGGGTGTTACATTCAATTTGATGATAAGTGGCATTGTAAGAATGTTTTTATTGCGAGAAAGACAACTACCTCAGTAGATAATTTAAACGAGTTTGTAATCCCGTAAAAGAATCAAAGTGACCATTTGGTTCAAATATTGAGAAGGATTATTATGTCGTCTACAATTCCAATTGAGGAAATTACTAGTCTTGGCTATCAAAGCAGTTGACTCCACAGGCAAAGACATAGATGTATGCATTGGGAGAATGATACATTAGACTAGACTAGATGAATTAATTTTGAATCCGTTTGTGAATTAATTCACTTGTGACATTCAAAGTATGATTTGCCTAAATCCTAAGTTAGTCACTAACCATGCGTACATAACTCATGTGCTTTGATATAACTGGAGGCTTATTGTCTAAAGATGACCGAGTCGATAGCCGATATGTTAGGTACATGACTTGTGTATGGCATCGATTTACTAGAAACAATGGAATTCATAGCTCAATTAAAGAGTTAACGATATCCTTTAATTGGCATTGGTGGGTTGATAAATATGGAACGTAGCCACGGGTTGCTTGTTCTCAAACGAGCAATTTATCACCGTCATTTGTTGACAGTGATCATATTAATCATTAAGAAGACATATTGGTGACAATGAGATAAAATAGAATTGCATTGAATGAATGGATTTAACTCAAAGGAATCAAAGATATCATATGAGGGTAACACACACATGACGATGTCATTGGATAAAGTAGTTGGATGAATTGCTTTCATAAAGGGTATATAATAAGGGGTTTTCAATCATGGTACTTCTTGTGGACTAACTCCATGATTAAGTAATTGTGAATTATCAGAATGATGCTTCTGGACATAATTGCAATTACTAGAGTCTAATTGTATATGCCTGATTGGTCCGTCTGCTAGCTGAACAAAAGTTCGATCGGACTACATTTGAATCAGAAGAAAATTCTACGACATTGGAAATATATTAATTGAGTTGATTTATTCGAAATGGAATTAAATTGGGCAGTCGTAAGAATTATTCAACTAGAGAATTAGATTAAATAATTTTTTTTAAATTAGTTTGGAAAATCTAAGTGATTTTTGGGAAAATTAATTTTGATCAAGTAAAATTAAATTAATCAAATTAATTAAAATTCATATGAAATTTTTGGAAATTAATTATCAAGTCAGATAATTGGCCAATGAGTAATTGAACTTGAAAATTGGACCTAAGATCATAAATTAGGCCCGGGAGTCCAAAATTGAGACTAAGACCCAAAAACTGGTATGTGAAACTGGGCCGACGATCCAACCGGGGTTGGACCGGACCGGTCGGACTGTCACTGGCCTAGACCAAACCAGTCAAATCGTCACTAGTAGGGGTGTGCAAAATTCGGGTAAAACCGACAAAATTCGGTTAACCGACCGAATTCGGTTAATCGGTCAGTTAATCAAATTTTTTCAGTCGGGGGTCAGTTAAATTTTTTTATTTTTCGGTTAACGGTTAATTCAGTTCGAAACCGGTTGGTTAATAAAACTTTTTTGGTTTAACCGAAAAAATTAATAAATAAAATTATAATATATAAATAGGCCCACTATTCACCTAAACCCAATCCAAACCCAAGTATCCAACCCAACCCAATTACCCAACCCAACCCAACCCAATCATAAAAATTACAAATAATTTAAGAAATAAAAATAAAAACATATAATTTTCGGTTAATTCTGTTAATTTGGTTAATTTTTAACCAAAAATAAAAAAAATATAATTTTCGGTTAATTCAGTTAACCGACCGAATTAACCGAAAAAATTTCGGTTCAGTTAACTTTTTTGAAAAAATTTCGGTTCGGTTAACGGTTAAAAATTTTGAAAGGTCGGTTAATTCGGTTAATGTTATTTCGGGTCGATTAACCAGTCTGTTAACCGACTGAACACCCCTAGTCACTTGCCCAGACCGACCCGGTAGAAATCAAACCAGCTCGAGGTGCCAGCGGTTGCGACGACGAGATTCCGATGGCCAAAAAATAGTCAGCGGTAGTGGATCATGGTTGAGTAGTAGAAGAATTACACTCCTACTGGGACTCTACCAGAAAATTTGATTTCAAATTAACTATTTCAAAAATAATATTATTTTAATAGATTTAATATTAAATTAATTTTAATACTAATCCTAATAGTATTTTATTAATTTAATATTAAAGTGATTATATTAATATTAAATTTAATTTAATATTTATCTTGATAAATATTGTATTAATTTAATATCAAATTGATTAAGTCTAATCATAGTTAAACTCTCTAAACTCTTCCTTTATAAAAATAGCATTGGGTCATTATTTTTCACACACTTGTATTCAAGAGAAAGTTGTAGAGAGAAAATTTCCTAAAGAAATTATTTTAGAAAATTTTTAGAGATATTTCTCTAATTTACAGCTTGTCCCAAAAGTATAGAGAAATTGCAAAAATTACCCTACTGGTAATTTTTGTGAAAAATTGCAAAATTACCCTACTGGTAATTTTTGTGAAAGTTTTTCTGATTCGAAGCGAGCCCACACTCGACAAATGTGAGCTTCATGATAGCAGAGAAGACTACTCGATCGAATCATTCATCCTAAACGAATTAAAAAGGTACAATTTTGATTAAGTTTTTATTAATTTAGATATATAACCAAGTTTTTATTTTTAAAAATAATTTAAAACTTTAGTTTTTCCCTAATTTTTTTTTCATTGCATTTTCCAAACTCGGTTTGTAACATTCTAAAATTCAGCCTAAGAGTTTAGAGGGTAAAATAGGGATTTTAGCTCTAGTGAGTTTGGGAATTTTGTTAGCATGGTGTTCGGGAATATTTTGTATATGGCATTTTGAAAATTACAACAATTTTTTAAAATAATGTTAAAAAGACTTTCAATTTTGAAATAAGGACTAATTTGTAAAAGGGTCTAAAGTATGATTTTTAAAAGGGAATTAAACCAAAATTTAATTTTCACTCTATTTTTCCCTTCATCTTTATAAAACCCATGTTCATCTCTTCTCCATATTTTTTTTGTTGTCCATTGCATTCCAAAGCTCCTCTCATTCAATTTTGATTTCTAAACTTCATTCCCTTAACTTCTTTCATTCTCCCAACATTAAATCTGCATAGTATTTCAAGAAAAATACTTGAAACACAACAGATTTATCCATTGTTGAATTTTTGGGTTTCTAGGGTTTTCGACCAAACATTCAATTTTTAGTCAGCTAAGGTAACGATTTGATTCCTTATTAGTTTTTGATGTTATCTTATCATGTTTCAATTCAGTTTTTAGCCGTTAAATCGCATGTTTTAAATAAAAGTCAAAAATTGAGTCGTTAATGGTGGATTTTGGGTAAAAACGTAGTTTTAAAGTGTTTTTCAATTAGTTTTGACGTGATTAGAATGTTTCTAAACTTACCTTAAATTTTCGTTGAAGATTTCCAAGCTTTTAATGATTTTTTTTGAAAATTTCCATTAACATTTAGAAAATTTTGATACCATGAATTTGGTAGTTTTGAGTAGTTTAACGATTGAGAATCAGTCGCAAGTGAATAATTAGATGAAGAAAATCATTTTTAGGCAAAAAGATTAAGTATAGACTGAGATAATTGAAATTCAATTTTGCTATATTGAAGGTTTCGATTACAAGAGAATTTAACTTAGGCTTGTGTTTTGATTGTTTGAAGTACGTCTTTGGCTGATTGTTAAGTGTGTATATTGTGTGGCTATTGTTTGTGAAGCTTCAGAACCATCAAGGAAAAGTTAGTTTAAGATTACAACAATTAGGCGAAAGCGTGATCGGTGAGTGTTTGGAATCGCTACTTGTAAACACGATTCATTATGTTAATTGGGAGGTTAAGAATAGCTTAAACCCCTATCCTAAGTTTCAAGTGTAAGTTTTCCATTTCCCTTGCCTTATTTTGGCAAATTATGTGATTATGTGAATAGTTGTGGATTGATTATTATACGATATTGTGATATGAGGCATGTATGATGACTATTTTGAATTGTGTTGTGTTGTGGGCATGATATACATGCCAAATGATACTGATAATGCTATGCTAATAATGCAAATATGCAGTAAAAGAGAGCGAAATTTCGATAAGTATATATGTGTTGAATTATGGAATGTGATGTTATTATAACAACTAATATGTGAGAATACTTGTATGTGATATATGATGTACTGATTTTAATGCACACATATATAGTCGCATATGTGATGGATCAATGAGCATTATTGTGGAACTTAAAGTGCAATTAAATGTGAATCCGATAAGCATGCTTTGTATACAAGTTTGTGATGTAAATTGATGAATATGAACAGAGATGATGTGCATTAAATCAGTAATTAAAAAAATGTGTAATTGTGGATAATTTGGCCTTGTGATCTCTTGAAACCATTGGATATAGGTGGCATGCCATAGAATTCTGAGTACTCTCCTATATATATTGTGTTTCTAGGAATTGAAGCCCTAGGACAGGTTGGAGAAATAAGGGAATGTGAGCTAAGCTCTATTCAACGGGACAGGTTTGGTGTGTTAGAGAGTTAGCATTATGCTTCACTTTTAGGGATATGTTCGACTCTATAAGTCAATTGGTGTGTTGGAGATCTATGTATCCGATATGTGGTGATAGAGCCCACTTTTATGTTTCATACCCTCAAGTGCCAAATTATCATTTAACTATGATGTTCTCATAGTAAATTGCTTCTGTAACTGTGGTTTGGGTCATTTTCATTTAACTTGTGAATATATCAGCTAGACTTGTGAGTTATTAAAGCATGTATATGTTGTTAGTCTTGACGAATTATTATAAAATGAATTATTTGTATAAAAGTTGAGTGTAGTTATAAGTAAGAGAATATGTTATTTTTATAATTTAATGAAACGTGAATATGTTATTGTGACTTGGTTAGAATATGGTTGTAAATGTGCTATAGTATGCTCCTGTTTAACTTTTAATGTTGTGTATAAATTGTGGTTACACCGACATTCGCTAAGCTTGTTTAAGCTCACCCACTCTCTCTAACCATTGCAGATATTTAGCGTTTGTGGTGTGAAAGGTGCGGGGATACCAAGGAAGTGATCCAAGTTAGGCTTTAGTATTTGTGTTGCTGGTATTAATATTATTTTTTGAACTGTGGGGATAAGGCAATGTGGTTAGAATTTGATCGATTATTGTTGTGGTCCTCATGATATTTTATGGGTTTAGTTTTGTAACACTTTTGATGGATGTTATAATTATTTCATTGTTTGGTTTGAATATTTGTTATGTTGAAGTGCCATGAACTGTATGTATGATCAATGGACATTAAATAATGTGGTAGAATTGTTGCATGAACTTTACCATTACGATTTGATTACTTTCATAGCTTACTTGCTCTTAGGATTTATGTGTACTGTTCTTGTTATACCATTTGCTTACTCAAACATTTTTCTATGATTGAATCATTATTGTGGTCGTTTTGGTGATTACTTGATAAGGTAAAAGTTGCATGTTGAGTAGTTATTGTTTTGAATGGATTATATGCCTTAATATTTTGTATTTTTGTGGTCTAGAACAGAGATATCGATATTCATATTTTAAAGACGATAGCTCCATGAATTTTGAAAACGTAGGAAGTCAGTAACATAATTTGGTACCGATACCATATCACGATTATCAATACTCAGGGTAGAATAATCGATACTTTATGAAAGGTACTGATAAATTTTGAGATTTTGATTTTAAGCAAGAAATAGAATGTTGTTTTGGTATCGGTTTTCCAAACAGTATCGATACCATTTGAAAGAAATATTGATACCTTTGATTCAGTAAATATACCTACATGAATAATTTTTAATTTTTGTTTGGTGGACTAAAAGCATGTTTAATTCTCATTTTTAGTTCATTTGATGAATGTTGAACATATTTTAATGATGACTTAAATATGTGTGACTTGTAATTATTCAAAAGCTAAATTGAAAGATGTCTACTTAATAACGAGATCATTCGTAACGCTTATGATGTGTGACAGTAGTGTGACATCCTGATATTCGAGCTTAACGACCGAGCTGGGTATAGGGTGTTACACGATTTTCCAAAAAAGACAACATGCGTAGTGCCCCACACTCGACTCATTTTCCGAATCCAAATGCATGATGCCACATTCATTTCTGAAGCAACTCAAGCTATCACATTACATAATCATAAAATTTAAATCATATTTATCATTCAAATCAGTTTACTCATCAATCATGCTCACACATATGCATTTGCAATGTTTAGATTTCAAATTCAGTTTGTAATTCATGATGTTTACAATTGATTTTTGTTTTGTTTTACTTGCTATGAGTGGCTAATTTACTTAAGCTTAGTTAGACACTTATGAAACCGAGCACAAGGGATTAGAAGATTTATTTTGTTTTAAATTCAAAATTCGGCATTCTTGAATTGTTTGTTTTGACGCCCAAGGAATTTTTTCTAAATCAATTGGATTGATCACCTATTTAATTTAGGAATTTTCTTATAATCATCTGTGTGCAAATTGAGTAATCGAATTTCTTAATTACACTTAGAATTGGTGATGATTAATTGGCCTGCAGCTAATTAAAACAACTTCGGATTTAATTTTAGAAACCGCTGGAGGATTTTCTTTGGTTAATGCTAGGTGAAGTCTCTGAAATATTTAATGCACCTTTAGTTAATCAACTAAGAGATAATTAAAGATAGGTCTTCAATTATGAATGTTCTCTAATTGAATAAAATTTACTGGGGATAGGAAGTCGCTTCCTAAGTGATTTTTCAGCCTTGCTGGCGAATTAGTCTACTAGGATGATTTAAGCTCGCAAAGAACTTGTGCTTGGCGGATTAAGGAGTCAATAACTAAGCATTCTTTCTCTTTATTTTGATAATATTTCAGGATTCATAATTTAATCTAAACTTTCTCGATACTTTAGATTATTTTTATTTACAAACGTAGAAGCATAAACCCCCCATTTTTCTGTCTTGCATGCATTTTAACTTCCTTCAAATAGATTTTACACGAGCTTCTTCGTGGGACGATTCCTTATTTACCCTATATTACCAGTTAATTTTGGTTGAATAGTGGATTTAAATTTTGTGGTTATAACGACAGCTACCAACAAAGTTCACTGAATTTGCTGCACAATGATAGGGTTGTCAAACTGTGTAAAGTGCGAACCCTAGAAAATGGCGAACTACTACCTACGAACACTTAATAGTTAATGAAACACAAAACAGGAGAGAAGCTACTAAACGTGTTTAAAGAATCTAAATGCGTAGGGTTCATTCACGAGACTTACCTTGTTTAAGGTGACTTACTCTGCGAAGATTTAGAATACGTAAGCTATGCAATGTGCGAAACCCGATGCTTGATAGTTGATTTACTATGTTTCATGGGGTGTTTTCTTTTGCAAGTCCTAGAGTTCGCACATTACTACTGCCACGTACCATGAAGTAGGTGATGAGAGTTCGTAAGCTTATGTTTTCTTAAATCTAAACTTCTTTTGTGTGGTATGTTGGAGGTTCGATTGCTGTTCGGCCGAAGAGTCATTTAGGTGGCTAATATGGTGTTTCATATCTGGGGCTGGTGATTGGACCGCGTATGGGGTGTTTCATTTAATGGTATCATAGTCAATTTGGTGAATTTGTTAGGTTAGCCTGGTTGGTTAATCTATTAGGTTCGCCAGGTTGGTTAATCTGCTAGGTTTGCCAGGTTAGTTAATTTGTTAGGTTTGCCAGGTTGGTTAATTTGTTAGGTTCACCAGGTTGTTTAATTTGTTAAGTTCACTAGGTTGGTTAATCTATTAGGTTCACCAAGTTGGTTAACATGTTAGGTTTTCCAGGTTTGTTAATTTTTTGAAGTGTCATGTATGATACATTTAGTGGTTGTGCTCACAGATACACTTAGCAAGCTGTGTTTGCAGATATGTTTTGGCAAACTATGCTCACAATTATGATTTTCAAGCTTAAAATGCATAATTTTATATGCTTGTTTTTACTTAAACTTGTGTCTTATACTTTTTAGTGTTAGTTTCCATAAATGGTAACGTGAACGTGAACCATGTTAATGGATCTGTGGACCCTCCAAAAGGTAACAAGACTTCAACACCACCTGTGCGACCACACAGGGAAAATATATTGGATGAGAGTGTCGAACCATTGGTACATACCATTGTCAAGGCTTTCTAAAGAATAGTTGGTACCATTGCTGCTCCTACCAATCGAAGGTTGCCACTGGAGTGCCTGTGAGCTCTAGAAAGGTAAGGAGTTCAGAGGTGTTAGGGGAGCTAATCTGTAACATCCCGCCCAGCATAGTCCTAGCGTTCGAACACTGTTTATCAAAGTATGGTGTTTAGAAAAAGTTCTGAGTGGGTAAGGTGTTGATTGTGACTAAGTTTATAAGTCTATGAGTGTGCCATTGGGCGAAGCCTATGATGGGTGAGCTTGATGGTTTGACAGACTCTTCTAAAGAGTATATGCCTCCCTAGTTATTAGACGAATATATTAAGTCCTCAGTTTGATAGAACCATTTATTATATTATTCTTTTATTATTCTGGTTGAACAATTTAGTTAGACAAATGGGAATTGGTTAGAATAGGACTAAGTTACCATAACCGATAATACTTACATTTATGATGACAGAGAAAGTTCTTAGTCACAGGAATCGAAGAGGTTAGTGGGATAATCAGATTTATCCAGTAAACCTAGCTTCTGTGTATGTCTGAATAAAGTTGGTACTTGCTTCTTAAGCAAGTTTTATGTTTTCCTTTGCACCCATATTTTCTTATCAAACTTTCTTTCTACTTTTCTCTCGAAAAGCCTAAGACTAGAGACTTCCTTGAAGATTTGGGTTTGTTGTAATCAACCAAGTCTTTCGTTGTTCTAGCACCTAGTATATGTCGATGAACCTTAGGTTATTTTCATGGTTATTTACGTGACTTTAGGGCTGCAAGCTTAAACATTAGTTTTGAGTGTAAACAAGGAAACTTCTTGAATCTTGGTTTTGTGATGATATTACTTGCAAGTTCATTTACTTTTCTGGTATACAGTCTAGTAAGTGTAACTACTTATATTATAGCTCAAGAGAATCCTAAAGGCTCTCGTGATAAGGGCAAGAGTCCTACTGTTTGAACTTATTTCATTTTCTAGTGAGTTCCTTCTTACTCCATGTGTGTATGATGCCCTTGTTTATGTTTGACCTAAGGTAAGTATAACCTAAGGTAAGTATACATATTCTATGAAGATGAAATGTTTGTACAAGAGTGACGAATGCTTGTTGTTATCAATCTAATTTGGTATATTCGTGTTAAGATGTAAAAACCTTCTTAAATGTTTAAGCCACTACCCGTTACTTTTGAAATGAATAACATAATCTGATATATGGGAATGAATTCACGGCGTCGCCTTGAATGAAATGAGTATTGAACTGGCAAATTGTGATACATAAAAACGGTCGTGTAGCCTCTGGTAGGGCAATTATTATTGCAAACTAGATTGGTAAATAATCACAAATGAAAATGAATAAAAGAATGATGTGGCTCTATACATGGACTAGGGTTTATGGCTAACACGAAGAAGGTAGTCTATATGGTTGCATAGGTGTAGTGCACACGCCAAAGGAATAGTGTCTGGTGTATTACCTATTTATGTTTGGTATTTGCCAACTAGCGAACTACGTGACTTTGCTAAGTTGGAAAGGTTTGCTTGAATTATATGTAACTATTGCAATGTTTTCTTCTGGAACTCACAAAGTTCTTTGAACTTACTTAGTTACCTTTCTTTCTCAGGCTTGCTGACGAAGTAAAGGAATCTCTTAAGACTGCGATAGAGGACAATCGTTGCCGTGAGGCTTCTTGTATTTTGTATTATGCATGACATGGGGGTGGTGTCAAATGTCCACGGTTGAAGAACATACTTAGCATTTAAACTTGTGCTTATCAAACTATGATTTCAAAGAAGTTTTAGTAGTGTATTTATGGTTTTCAAGGTGTATCATCTTATTTATTTTTGGTTGAAAAATAGTTTTCATACTAGCTTAAATTGTAGTAAATTGGTATATGCAATATATGGTTTCCAAGAAAATTATTTTAAGGTAGTGACATGCCATTCTTGGATCGTCCTTAAGATCGGGTTTGGAGTGTTACAAGTTTGGTTTCTGTAACAGCCCATTTTTAGTGGTGTCAAAAACAGTAGTTTTGGGACCGTGACTCTGACGTATCGGTTCATAACTATTATTTATTTAATATTTACGAGGTCATTAAGGACGTGCTAAAATTTGGTTATAAAATTTTATCGTTTAGTTAGTTAATTTAGTAAAAAGGACTAAATCGTAAAAGTTGTAAATGTTAGTTTCTATAAGCTAAACGAGTTAAATAGTTATAGAATAATGAAGTGGTGGACTATTATAGTAAATAAACCATATAGAAACATAACAGACAGATTTGGACAAAGCTTTATGAATTTTTAAGTTATGATATAAGGGTAAAATAGTAAAATAGTAAATAAGTCAAACATAAACTAAAAATAAAAAAAATTATCATCATCCTCAAGTTGAGAAGGAAGAAAATACCATTTTTGAAGAACAAGGTTCGGTCAAGCTAGATTTTATGCATGTAAGCGATGTTTTGTCTCATTTTTAGTAATTTTATGTTTTTGAGATCGTTTTAGCTTATCTAGCTAACCAAGGGTTAATTTGTAAAATTTTTCAATGTTTTTTAATGTAAAATTGATGAGATTGAGGTGTTTGTGAAATTTTATGAAAGATTTCTAAGCTTACAAGTTAGATTAGACTATTTTGTAAAGTAATTTTTGATGATTTTAATGTTTAAGGACTAGATTGCTAAAATGATGAAATTACTCATACTTGAAAGGAAATAAATTCAAGTAGGGGCTGGTATGAGGTCATGGAAGAATTGGTTGGGTTTGTGTGTAAAAGAAAATGGGTAATTGGCATGTTTGGGGCTTAAGGATTAAATTGAATAAAGGTGAAAAGTTGAGGGATATTTTGTAAAATGTCAAAAAAGGACTAAATTTTATAGAATAATTTATTTTGGCTATTGATTTCGTTAAATGAATTAAACTATTGTTTTAGATCACAAACGTGTTGACGATCGTGGAAAAGAAAAGATCATGGAGTAGTTCTTTTACTTTTGCGATTACTGCAAACCAGTCCAGTAAGTTCGTTCTTTTTAAGTATTGAATGTTTTTTGGGTCTCTAAACAATGGATTTAATGATGTTCGATAGTGGAATTGAAAATATTGAATGTACTAATACGGGCCTCGTGCCTAGCAGGCTTAGTACCGATGTTAATCAGACTTAGTGCCTAGTAGGCTTTGAGCCGGCGTAGTAAATGTTAACGTTCCTTAGAAACTTGGTAATAGGTAGTAAATGAGTTGATTTACCGAACTTACTAAGCTTCTTTGCACTTACTCATTTAATTTGATTTTGTAGGACTCTTGGAATCGTAGCATCGATTAGATCAACTTGGAAGCTTACATGCTATCATCTATACCTTGGTAGTCATTTTGTGCTTGTTTGAAGTTGGTTAAAAGTGGCATGTAATAAAAAGAAGTCTTGTAGTCCTATGATATTTTGTAGTGAAACTAGAAGTTAAAAATGGTGATTTTTATGTTAGTATGATATGTTTGATATTTTGGTGTTTATGCTTGTAAATATTATTTGTGATGCATAAATATAATATTTGATATAGTTGAGATTTTGATTGTGATGGCGTTAGGTTGTTTGATTATTTACATGTGGTACCAATGAGGGTACATTGGTTAGTTGATGGAATTAGGTTGTAAATGTGTGATTTTGCTATGTTTAGGTCTTATGTAGGTATTGACTAGGCCTTGTGCTTAAGATGTTGGAATATGTCTTTGTTTTGGTTGAAGTTGTTTTGGTTAAATGTGATGCCTTTGAATGGCATATTGGTTAGGTGAAATAGGTTGATTGAATTGGTATGTTTGTAAGTGTTTGAAAGGTTTTTAGGTTTTTTGAATGTATGCACAAATTGAATGGTTGATTGAGCAAGTTTTGGTCTTAAAATGGCTTGTTTTTAAGGTTAAATTATGGAGCACATGGCCTGAGACACGGGCTGTCACACTGGCTACACAATCGTTTGTCACTTATAGTTTTTGGTATAATTTTCACACGGCCTAAGACACGACGATGTGTATCAAGTCAGTGAGTTACATGGCTTGCGACATGGCCATGTGACCTAACTCAGTGAGTTACACAGTTTAAGACAGAGGCTAGGACACGGCTGTGTATCCCTTTCTTCAAGTATCACACGGTCTGGGCTATGTCACACGGCCGTGTGACCCCTATTTTCAATATTTTCAACTTTCTCTCAAAGTTTTTGAATTGTTTCAAAACAGTCCCAGATTGATTCTGAACTATTTTTCGGGCCTCGAAGGGCCCGATTTAAGGCCCACATGTAGATATTTGATAGGTTTGTAATGAGTTGTGTTTAATTAATATTAAATGACATTATTGTTATGATTTGTACGATAATACTTTGTAACCCTAATTTATAAGACGGAAATGGGTGAGGGGTGTTACAGTTTCCAAGAAAACAATTTTAAGGCAATGACACGCCAACGTTTAAGATGAAGTTCATAGGTGACCAATAGATGAAACCCACAAGCATGAATTTGTTAACCTGGTGCAAGGCAAAATTTTTCTAGCTTAGTATGAAACAAAATTCGTGCGACTAAGCTAGTATGAAACTAAGATGGTCTTTCTTGAAAGGGATCATTGCAAAAGGTTTCTCTTTGGTTGCATCAAGACATCCAAATTTATCTGGTAGCCTATGATTGGGGGAGCTTCGATAAGCTGGTAGAAAACACAAAGGTTGTAGAGGAGATAAGGGCAGAAACTCCGTGAATTGTAATGGGTCTAGGAAATGAATGTCTAGATTCTCTAGATGAAGGACCAAGAGAGATCCTGAATCGCATAACCCTGGTAAAAATGTCAAACATAACTTTTGATCAGATCAGTTGCAATATTAGGGTAACACTGAGGCTGGAAATGGAGGCTCGCCCAAATCATCAAGTTGGTCACTCTATGAACATCGCGAATGCAGGCATCCTGGGGAACGCCAAAAATTGACTAGGGATGTTTTAAGTGTGAATCCAAAGAACATATACTAAGGGGATGCCTAGAAAGGGCAGAAACGTCGCAAGATTAGAATTTAACCCCCACACTAGTATGAGTAGGTGCTCATTGTCGAGTTGTAGGTAGAGGTAGTGATACAAGATAGGTTGGCCAGTAAACCCTAGTGTACACTGTTGCCACACAATCGGGATAGGAGGGCTCACACGAGTATTTCTTGTTAAGGAACCATAGGATCAAGGAATGACTGACGTCATCAGAGGTACCTTCACTATGCAAACTATTTCATGGTTTTCTTTGATTGATTCTAGTTCTACACACCTGTAGGTTTTGAACGAACTGGCCTGTGAGTTGGGTATTCCAGTAGGAAACATTGATAAGGGTATAACCGTCACTAGTCTTTTGGTGAGAGTGTTCTAGTCAATACAGTGTATTGTAGGTGTCTCTTAATGGTCCAAGGACATGTCTTCTTCATCGATATGATGGACTTAACCTTTTACGATTTAAACATAGTCCTCGGAATGGACTGGCTGACTAAGTACAAGGCAACAATAGATTTTGAACTGAAAAGAGTGACGTTGTGAAGTAGTGAAGGGGTGGAAGTTGTTGTTGTTGGTGAATGATTTGGATTTCTATCTAGTGTTGTCTCAATAATCAAAATTGGGAAGATGATGGGTAAAGGCTGCGAAGCCTACCTAGCTTATGTGATGGGTTTGCATGACAAAAAAATAAAGGTTCACGATATTCACATTGTAAAAAATTTTCCTGATGTATTTCCAAACGAGCTACCTAGGTTTCCCCTAGATCGCAAGGTGGAATTTGGCATTGAATTATACCTTGGTAGTTCGCTAGTGTCTATTACACCCTATCGCATGGCACCCAAAGAGCTTAAAGAACTGAAGATACATGTAACACCCTTTAACTGACCCGGTTACAGGGCTCGAGTAAACGATGTTACGAAAAAGATAGACAATTGATAATCACTTTATTATACATAAAACTCTAATATTTAAACATCAATCACATGTAAAATAATATATATAATCTAATTTCATAACTCTAAGAGGATCTATTTGTGAATTTCAAACATATAATAGGATTAAGTCTCAAAACATTAAGTTTTAAAGCTAAAGGAAAATTCCACAGTTGGTATCAATACCTAATCGATACCTTTCAAAAAAATTGAAACCAAAATTCAATTATGTTTTCTTTTTGAAACAATGGTATCGATAATTAGTTGATGGTATTGATATTTTCTGAAAATGTATCGGTACTCAATTGAAAATAGATACCATTTTGGCATTTTGTTTTGTTTGGATATTGTTCATTTCGTCAAGTATCGATACCAAATGCCAATGTATCGATACTTATCTCAAAAATGGTAAAATTCTCTTCTTAGCAAATTCATTTCATATCAAAGAGTTACCTAACCACAAAAGACAATAATTTTATCCATTTAAACACCTAAATAACTAACCAATGTGCCCTCATTGACACCACATTTTAATCATCAAATAAAATTACATTTAAACTTAACATCAATCATATATTCCATTCATTCACACATCAAAAGTCATTCACATTACCTTTTTCCACTTCATACCATACATCTAACCAAAACAATATGATATATATAACACACACTACCCAAAAGAACTAAACTTCTAAAACACATATCAACTATTCATATACAAACTTTTGCAATTCCAATAAAAACATGTTCAAACATTCACATAATCATATCATATATAAAAGCCATATAACCTAATATGAGCATTCAATAACTACTAGTACATTTTCGAATAGTGTGATTCTTGAAGTTGATCTGATTGCCCGAAGCCTCAATAACAAATCTACAAGAAAGAAAATAAAACAAAACACAAGTAAGCTTACTTAAGCTTCGTAATTTCCATGGATTAAACAATTAACTTATCGAACAAACTTAATCACTACAAAATACAAAAAAGTCATAATTCATAGTCATGTCATTCATATTCAAATCACAAGTGAGTTATAAACTTATATATGAAGGATACAATTCATTCAGTTATGTTAAACCACTAAATATAACCGATGAACGTTGTAATGGATTTGGATACACGGTTAACCAACCAAACACACCAAATGGCTTAATTCAACTAACCATCCGAAAACACACTTAGGCACCAAGTGTCAAGCCTGTAACACCTCAAAATAGGTTCTAGGAGTTTTAGGGGTATTTAGGAATTTTAGCCTTAGAGTATTCGGAATTTTTGCGTTATGGTATATCGATAATATTTTCGATTATGGTTTTCAGAAAATCAAATCAATTTTTTTAAAAAAAAGTGTTCTAGAAACCTTTAATTTTAAAAAAAGGACTGATTCATAACAGAGACAAAATTGTGAGCATTTATGTTGCAGTTTTACCAATTTTTGAAATTCAACCTAAAAATTACCCTCACCTACAGTTTTCACGTTATTTCTTCTCTTTTGCTTATTAGTGCCACCCCTTGCTCTCCCAACCTCTCATCCTCGATTTTATTTGTTAAATCTTCACTCTTTTGATTTCTACCATTCCCTAAGTATTAAACCTTCATAAATCTTCAATAAAACATCCCAAGGCTCCATAGATTCCATCATCTTCTTCGTGTGTGTGTTTTCTGGGTTTTCAAAAAATCCCCATTTTTCTTCCATTAATGGTAACAATTTATCTACCCAATAGTTTTTAGTGTTAATTTGTCTTTAAAACTGAATTATTAGCCATTAAATCGCATGTTTTTATTAAAAGCTAAAAATAGTCATTGATGGTGAATTTCAGGATTTTGAGTAAAAAATGATTCTGAAGTGTTTTTCAATTATATTTGACATGATTAAGAGGTTTCTAAACTTTTTTTGAATTTTCGATAAAGATTTCTTGATTTTTAATGAATTTTCAAAAAATAGCCAAAAAAATGTCAAAAAATTTGATACCATGAATTGAGTATTTTATTATAGTTTAAAGGTTGGGAATTAGTCGTAGGTGAATTAAAATATGAACGGAACTTATTTTAGGCAAAGAGACTGAGTATAGACCGAGATATTCGAATTTATAGCTTGTAATGTTAAAGGTTTCGGTTACATGAGAACTCAGTTTAGGCTTATGTTTTTTATTGCTTGTGGTAAGTCCTTGGCTGATTTTTGAATGTATTGTTGTGTGAATTTATTATGTTAAAGCTTCGGATTAGCTAGGACCATCTACTAGTTAGGAAAGGCTAGTTGAGCTTTCGACTTCTTGGCGAAAGTGTTTTGGTGAGTGTTTGGAATAGTTGCTCATAGACATGAGCCATGTGCATATGGGAATTTAGTAGTAGCCTAAACCCCTACTCTAAATTTCAAGTGTAAGCTTTCTCATACCTATGTTTATCTGATGAATTATGTGCTTATGCGAATTTAAATCTGTGAATTGGGATGAGATGTTATAACATGTGATATGTGATTGTGATAACTGTTGTGAAAGTGCAAATGTGTACATGTTATGTATATGTTAAATGACAGTGACAGAGTTTTGCTAAAAATGCAAATATATAGTGATAGTGCACAGATAATCGGTAAGTGATATGTGTTTGTTTTTGGATTTTTTGGCCTTGTGAACTTGAAGCTGTTGGATATAATTGGCATGCGATACGATTGTAAGTACTCACCTATATGTATAGTGATGTTGGGCATTGAGGACCTAGGACATGTTGGAGGGATAAGGGAATGTGAGCTAAGCTCCATTCAATGGGTCATGTGAGGGGAAATAAAGAGAGTGTTAGCTATATGCTTCACTTATGGGATATGTTCGACTCTATGAGTCATTTGGTGTTATTGGAGATCCGTGTATCCGATGTGTGGTGATAGTTTCCACTTTATGTTTCATACCTCAAGAGACAATTTTTCATTAAACATGATTATGTGAAATGTGATACATGATTTAATGGATTGTGTTATATGATAGATGCTTGAATGAGTATGTAAATGCTATGTAAATGAACTAATAGATAATGCACGAATAGGTATTATATGACACTAGAAATAGAACATTTTATTTGTATATATTTATGGTTGTGTTGTGGATGCATGATGGCATGTTTGCGTAGTGATTATTCTAATCATACAATAAGCTAGCTTAAGCTTACCCACTCTTTTCAACATATACAGATTAGTGACGTTTCAGTGTGGGTGGTGTGGTTTTTCCGAGGGAGTGATCCAAGGAAGACTTGTTAGTATTTCATACGTGTTCATTATTTGTTTATTTACATTTGGGGCATAAGGCAATATGGTAGACCTGTTTATAGCCATGTTAGTTCTGAAGATTTTTCTAGTTATTGTTTTTGTTTATGAGGTTTACGAGTAATAAATATGCTTAGGTTATGAGCGTTGATGATGGCATGATGTTTCTTGCTTGGACACGTTTCTAACATTTTGAATTATTAAATTTAGCCATTTGGATGATTATTTATCAAATTACTTGATGCATGATGTTTAGAAACTGAATTGGAATGGACTAAATACTTCTGTATGTTGTATTTTTTTAGGTTTGTAGTAGAGGTCTCGATAATCGGGCTTTAAAAATGATACTTTTGTGTTTTAAAATGTACAGGGAAGTCAGAATAGAGATTTGGTATAGATATACTTGCTTGAGTATCAATACTCAGGGTAAATATATCGATACTTTATGATAGGTACCGATAGTTTCCGACGGTATGATTTTTGTGCAAGAAATAGAATGCAAGTTTGGTATCGATTTTCCAGGAGGTATCGATACCACTAAAAGAAAATATCAATACCCTAGGATCAGTGTCAATACCTACATGATCGTCTTGGAAATTTTGCTAAGTGGTACAAAAACTTGAATTTTTAACACGATTAGCTACATTGATGTATGTCCAACATGTTTTAATGATGTTTAATGCAAGTATGTCTTAAAACATGTGCAAATGCTATGAATGACATGTGTCAGCTTTAAAATAGTGAACATTATAACGTACAAGTAGTAAGACAGTGGTGTGGCATCTTTATATTTGAGCTCAATGACGGGGCAAGGTATAGGGTGTTACTAGAAACACGGAAATTTACACATTTTTATATACCCTTTTTAATGTAAAATCATACAGTTTCGATAAAATTCTTGTCAAAAAATAATTAATTTTTACAAAATAATTAAAGTGCACTTAAAATATGAACATGTTGAATTTTAGTTAATTTTATAATTAATTTTGATGGATTTTGGTTATTTTCGTCAGATTTGAACAAAGGGTGAAAAATGGCTTGACAGACACTGCTAGAAGCACAAAACTGAGAAGCAATTTGAAGTATCAAGGCAAACTAAATTTAAGCCTAAGACGGTCCAAAATTATATGTATTAATTCATAATATAAGTAATTTTAATTTATATCCAATTTAATTTGGGTTAATAAATTATTATTAATTAATTATGAAAAAGTGGTCCAGTTGAACTGGACCGAGTGAACTGAACCGACCAAGAAATGGACAGCCCAAAAACCGTCCCAAGAGCTGACCCAAATTAGCTTATTAGCTTATTATTTAAGCTTGCAAAGAGGCCCTTGAAGACTTGTTCAAGTTGCATTCAAACCCCTCCACAATTGGTGGCTTTATAGATTTGCCCCAAGCCTAAATTAGCAAAATTGAAACTATCAACCTTGCCACATGTGTGGCTGGCCAAGGGAGGGCTCTTTGGCTGATAATTTTTGCTATTTTTAGCAGCCCTCCTCAGCTATAAAAACCCGCCTTAGGCTGGTCATTTTAAAAACACACCTCAAGCATTCACATCTTTCCTCTCTTCTCTCCACTTTGTCTCTTCTTTTCCACTCCAAAATTCCCTTGCTCTCTTGATGATTTCTCCTCTTGGGAAAGGGGCATTCATCAGCTATTAGGAGCAGAAATTAAGTGTTCATAGCAGCCTTGGTCGATGAGGACAATGGAGAAGGAAGAACAGAGCAACTAGTCAAGCCACGAAAAAACACCGAATTTGATTCTTGTTCCCTATTTCTTTAATTTTTGTTGTTGTTATGCTGAACATATCTATGAATATTTATGTTGTTGGAATGGTTAACTTAATCAATTTAGCTTGAATTTAATTCGTATTAGGTTGATTGCATTTCGTTTGTTAAAATTATTAAAATTGTGTTCATGTTGTTATAGGCCTCGGTAAGATGTTTGATTAAGTAAAATCATGACTAAGTTATTCTTGCATTACAATTGTTAGGTAACTAATGAATTAATTATTTAAACGGATTTAAATTGTAATTAATGGACACAGTACTTAATCAGTGCATGTTTAATCATCTAAGGTAGCAGAGGGTTAGTTTAGCAACGGTATCTAACGATACATTTGCCTTGCATAACTTGAAAGATTATTGTGATTAAGTTGTTTCAAGGTAAGGATACTTTGTTACCTCACATAGTCTTTTATCTGCTTATTAAATTGAGTTAATTGTTTGAATTGACATGTGGATATGTACAAGAGATTATTTTGATTTAATAAGTATGTATGTGCAATAACATATTTGCTTATTAAGATTTGTTTAATCGGTTGAATTGAAATAGGGATATAGTCAAGATATAAATAGAGTTGCCGTGAACTTCTTCGTAACAATATAAACATGAGTTTAATAATTCTAAGTTAAGAAATGTAATTAATTTAAAACAATGATGTCATCCTGATTAAAATCGTATTTTGAAATTGTGCATTTGAGATTTATTTATTTAGTTTACTTAGTTTAAAATCTTAGTTTTTAATCACCCTCTTCAAACAAAATATTTTTCTTCACCAAAGTGTTTTAAATAGAATTCATAAATAATTCTTTTCACAGTCCCTGTGGGTACGATAACTCAACATTTACTTGTCATTTTATTACTTGTTGCGATTGTGTACACTTGCACATTTCCATCGTTCCAGTTACAAATCCCGTAGGCTTTACATCCGCCCTCGAAACACACCTAAACTACTATAATATAACGCGATAGTTCGCAACAAATGTTGAACTTCAGTATATTTAGTAAACATGAATAAGACCAGAATCATCATCTCAACATCAACCAATTCCATACAGCGCACGATATAACCTATTGGCATGCCAATCATATCCTATCCTACGTTCATCGGCTCCCATATATGTCATTTAACAATATTTAATATAGTTCTTTCCAAATCATTCCACTTAACACATTTCAATACTTCCAAGTCATTTAATAACTTCAATCCATATGTAATTAAATACTTAAATTATACAAAAATTAAACAGTACGAACTTACCAGGGCCAAACTGCAGAAACAACAAAAGTTCAGGAAATAATCAACAACCTTCCCTTTTCCATGATTATCAACTTGATCTTGATCTATAATATATATTTTTTTCAATTATTAGCCTCAATTTTCATATTCTATACAATTCAATACATATAATTCTTTAATTCAAATTTTACACATATGCCTCCAACATTTACACTTTATACCATTTGGTTATTAAGACCAAACAAGCTTTTTTTCCTTTACTTAAACTTTATAACTATTAAACCGAAATTATAACAATCTCAAATCAGCCCTCACATACTAAAAATTTCACATACAAATCATATTTAATTTAATTTATACAAATAAATCCCTAAACTCAAAATCATGGAAAACCTCTTAGTAAAATCTTCCTATTTAACAGTCAACCAAAGTAATCCATCATAAAACTTCAAAAATCTACAATATTCAGCAAAGAGATCTTTCAAAATACTTAACAATCTAATAAATTAACACTCGGGTTATCTAGATAATATTAATACGATCCCAAAAACATAGAAATTACTTAAAACAAAAATTAAAACTACTCACATGCATAGAATTATAGTGCCAAAAGTTTAAGCTATAACCATGGCTTTCTCCAACTTCAATTTTCGGCAAAGAAAAAAGAAATATGACAATCTGTTTGTTCTCTTTTAGTTCTTTAATATTTAATTATCTAATTACTAATTTACCCTCTAATTAAACATTACCTTTAGCCAAAAACTTTAGCCTTAACCGTCCACCACTATAATAGTAGGTATGTTTAACAAATATGGACACCACTTCATCTTTTCTTAGTGATTTAATACTTTTAATTAAAAAATTCTAACTTTTATAGCTTTTAAATTTAATCCTTTTTAATTAATTAGCTATCTAAACAATAAAATTTCATAATCAAAATTTAATACAGCCCTAATAACCTTTTAAATATTAAATAATTAATATTTAGAGACTGACCCATCGAAATTGTGGTCCTGAAACCATAGTTTCCAACACCACTAAAAATCGGGTTGTTACAATACAACTACTGGAGTTGCTAGACAGATGTTTCATTCGACCAAGTATATCACCTTAGGGATCGCCAATTTTGTTTGTAAATAAAAAGGATGGTAGCTTGAGAATGTGTATCGACTACAGACAGTTAAATAAAACTATAAAAATAAGTACACACTACAAGGAATTGATGACCTATTCGACCAACTATGAGATGCCACAGTGTTTTCGAAAATAAACTTGTGATCAGAGTATTATCAACTTAAGGTGAAGTAGTCAAATGTTTTGAAAACCGCATTTAAACCAAGGTATGGGCATTATGAAATTCTGGTCATGCCTTTCTGTTTAACTAATGCACCTGTGGCATTCATTAACTTGATGAATCAAGTGTTCCATGAGTATTTGGATCAATTTGTGGTAGTCTTCATAGATGACATTCTGGTCTACTTGGGAATTGAGGAAGAGCATAATGCTCACCTGCGAACCGTGTTACAAATCCTACGAGAGAAACAAATGTTCACGAAACTCAGCAAGTGTGAATTTTGGCTAAGAGAGGTAGCATTCTTGGGTCATGTAGTTTCCGCAAAAAGAGTCCGCGTAGACCCGAAAAAGATCGAGGCAATTTTAAAGTGAGGACCATTAATGAGTGTTACTAAAGTGCAAAGCTTTCTAGGGTTAGTAGGATATTATCATAGGTTCGTTGAAGGCTTCTCCACCATAGTGGCACATTTAACGAAGTGCTGCAAAAGGATGTGGAGTTCGCATGGACAAATGAAAGACAAAAGCTTCAAAAAAAAGTTAAGGCGATACTCACTAAAGCACCTGTACCAATTCAACCATAACCTGGGGAGGACTTTGTAGTTTACAATGATGCCTCAAATATGGGACTTGGCTACATGCTAATGCAAGAAGGCAATGTGGTGGCTTATGCCTCGAGACAGCTGAAGCCTCGTGAGCAAAACTACCCAACCCATGATTTGGAGTTAGCAACGGTAGTGTTTGCACTTAAAATTTGGCGATAATACTTATATGGCAAGCAATGTACCATCTATACAGACCATAAGAGCCTCAAGTATCTTCTAACAAAAAAAAGCTAAACTTACGACAAAGAAGGTGGATAGAACATCTGAAAGACTATGATTATGTGATAGAATATCACCCTGGAAAGGAGAACGTGGTTGTGGATTCCTTAAGTAGAAAGGTGATGAGTGAACTGTAAGCTCTTTTAGCACATTTGAGTGTGGCGAATGATGGGGGACTGCTCACTAAATTGCAAGTAAAACCGAACCTCTCACAACAAATAAAGGAGAAACAAGTTATGGATAAAGAATTGGCGAGATGGGTTTGCCAAGTAGGGCAGGGCGTTTTGGGAGACTTCACACTGAATGAAGAAGGGAAACTTTGTTTCCGTGGGAGACTCTGTGTACCTTGTGACGAAGAGCTTAGACAAGCAATCCTTAATGAAGCCCAAAATAGCCCTTACGCAATGCACCCAATAAGCAATTGTTAGGAAATATGCTCATATTGTAGTAAACATGTAATTGTTTTCTATGTACTTGAATGATGAATAGATAAATTTCACATTTCATGTTATGTCTTTTGTATTTCTTTCTTTCATATTTTGCATGCATACAGAAATTGTGAAAAGCAAATATTAGCTCATTGATTTTCTAAGTTCAAACTGATGATAAGTGGCATTATAAGAACGTTTATATTGCGAGAAAGACAACTTACTGTAGTAGATAATCTTAACGAGCCCGTAATCTCAAAAAATAATCAAAGTGAGCATTTGATTCAAATATTGAGAATAATTATTATGTCGTCTACAATTCCAATTGGGGAGATGACTAATCTTGGCCATTGGAGTAGTTGACTCCACGAGTAGAGAAACAAATGTATTCATCAGCAGAATGATTAAATTCAAAGGATTGTATTGAGAAGACACAATGGTGAAAACAAGATAAAATAGGATTATACTGAATGAACGAATTTAACTCAAAAGAATCAAAGATATCATATGAGGGTAACACACACATGACGAGGTCATTGGACAAAGCTGTTGGATGAATTACTTTCGTAAAGAGTATACAGTAAGGAGTTTTCAATCATGATACTTCTTGTGGACTGACTCCATGATTAAATAATTACAAATTACCAAAATGATGCTTCTAGACATGAATGCAATTACTAGAGCCTAATTGTATATGTCTGATTAGTCCCTTTCCTAGATCAACAAAAGCTCGATCGGACTACATTTGAATTAGAAGAAAATTCTACAACTTTGGAAATAATTTAATTAAGTTGATTTATTCGATGTAGAATTAAATTGGGTGGTTGTAAGAAGTATTCAACTAGAGAATTTAATTAAAGAATTTTCTTCAAAAATTAATTTGTAAAATCTAAGTATTTTTGGGAAAATTAATATTGATTAAGTAAAATTAAATTAATCAAATTAATTATCATCAATAAAATATTTTTGGAAATTAATATTCTAGTTAGACAATTGGCCCAATGGGTAATTAAACTTTAAAATTGGACTTGAGATCGTAAATTGGGCGCGGGAGCTCAAAACCGAGACCAAGACCCAAAAACTAGACAAATCAGACCGATGGTCCAACCGGTGGCTACACTAGACCTATCGAGCCGTCACTACCTGGACCAAACCTGCAGAAACTGAACCAGCTCGGCCGGCATTCCGGTGGCTGAAAAATGGTCAACGGCGGTGGTTTTTTAGTAGTTGAACAGTGGAAGAATTACACACCTACTAGGACTGTACCAAAGAATTTAATCTCAAATTAAATATTCAAAAAAATAATATTATTTTAATAAATTTAATTTAATACTTATCTTAATAGTATTTTATTAATTTAATATTAAAGTTATTATCTTAATATTAAATTTAATTTAATTTAATTTAATATTAAAGTAATTATGTTTAATCATACTTGAACCCTTTAAACCCTCCCTATATAAAGAGAGGATTGAGTCATTATTTAGATACACTTGAATTCAAGAAAAAGTTGTAAAGAGAAAATTCTCTAAAGAAATTATTTTAGAAAATTTCCAGATATGTTTTTCTTATTTACAACTTAGCCTAAAAGTTTGGATAAATTGCAAAATTACCCCACTGTAATTTTTGTGAATTTTTTTTTTATTCGAAGTAAGCCCACACTCAGCAAACAGGAGCTTAAGGATAGTGGAGAAAACTACTCTGTTAAGGCGTTCATCCTAGACTAATCGCAAAGGTACAATTTTGATTAAGTGTTTATTACTTTAGATATCACAACCAAGTTCTTGTTTTAGAAAAAATTTTAAAACTCTGATTTTTCCTTTAATTTATTTTCTATTACATTTTCCAAACCCGATGTTCCAAAAATTGGTATCAGAACCAATTTGTGATTTATCTATAACTATAAACAGATAATCAAAATCAATGTATCTTCTTCTTGACTGATTTGATTACATAGAAAGTGGCATTCTTTAGATCTTATGCATATTTTGAGTTATATATAGGAATGCATGCGATATTATATATTTGTTATCTATTTTATTTTTTGCTAGGGCTGTGGTTATTAGAAAATAGACCGTGAACTATCATCCCTACGTAGGACTTTTTTTTTAATTCATAGAATTCTTATGAGCCGGAAACGAACATAGGACTTAAATGTAATTTTTCCAAAAGAAGTTCATGACGAGGAGTTGATGTAGCAATAGTAGTTGAAGACCCAAGGAATGCCTTGTGGCAGAAAACTATGTAAATTTATTTTTCCATTTATTTTCTAGAAATAGAACCGTGGAAACTTTGGCTGACAATTCTATTTTAATTGCCTATCTCCTTATATATATGTTTTATAACTGTTTATAATATTTATATTATGTAATTTTATAATTTTGATATATATATGAGATGATCCATAGTTGATCGCTTAAAAAATAAGAAGTGTGGTACTGAGAAAATACATGTGTTGTATTGTTCTACTCAGTTCTTTAGGTTATTCGATTACTATGAGAAGTGTGATAATGAGAAGATGCATGTCTAGGATTGGCTCAGGCTAGGAAAGACTTGGTTTTTAAGTGGTTAAATTTGACTCACCTCCCTTTCCCTCACATTCACTCTACCTGGAGAGTCAAAACTGTTTGTTTTATGATTGATTGATTTTAGTGAATAAGTGAATGTGAATATTATAAAATTGTCATAGCCTGCCATGCTTATATTGGAAGTATGTCATATAGATTAGGTAAGAAAGCCAACTAGGACTATTGTATGATCATTCTTGAAAAATGGGACAAAAGAACCTTCCATGTTATTTTAAAATATTAAGTGGGAGATGATCCTTGAACAAGACCTATGACCTCCATTGATGGTCCCTAAGTGATAGCATGATAAAGTTTCGAGTAGGTTCCTACCCTGGTTGCACCCCAAGGTAAACTTAATCAAGTGGGTTCACTGGATAGGATTTCCTTTTAAGGACAACTAGTCATGCATGACTCTCATCGAGATTGTCCCAAGATGACTAACAAGTGAAAGCGTGTCCATGATGGATATTGAGTTAATGGTTACACACTCAAGATCTTCTTTTATTAAATAGTTACCCAAGAAACGATATTTATGCTAAAGATGATGGCCAAACATTAAATGGTCATTGGTTTCTGTGCAGTCTTGAGAATTAAGATTCACGAACCGATTGGATGCAATCCATGTTCTTGCTAGTTAATCATGGGACCCCAAAACGACATGATTGATGGGTGTGAGAATTATCATAGCAATAAGAAAAATGTTTTTCAAGGTTTTTAATACAATATGCATGCATTATACTTCATTCTTTATATGTTACTAAAATGAAAATATTTGCTTAATACAAAGATAGTAATTAGTGATTCTTTATTTTTTTTCAGTTCAAATATTTCTCCTACTCCTCTTATTAGATTCTTACTTAGAATAAATTGAATGGGGATAACTTTCAAGAATGGAAATAGAACTTGCTAATAGTTCTCAATTGTGAGAAACACATTCTTTTTTGACGAAACATGCCCTCTTGAAGCTTAACCCAAAACGAGAAATCGCTGAAGAGATTTTAACTCGATTGCTCAATGTTATATGTTAGTGAGCATTAGAAGTGTGTTGCAAAAGCAACACGAGAATTTTCGTACTTCTAAAGAGATCATGACAAATTTCGAGGATTTGATCGGAGGCCAAGTCGCATTGGCTCGACAATCCGCTATTACATATTTGATGAACTCTCAGCAAAAACCTAGCACTCCGGTTAAAGAACATATGATTAATCTTATGGGATTATTTGAGGAAGCAAAGGACAACGGGGCTTAACTAGACATGATTACTCATATTTAAATAATGTTCAAATCCTTAACCAAGGAGTTTGTTGGCTTTAGGGTCGCTTACAACTTAGGAAACAAGGCGTTTACCTTGACTCAACCCATGAATGAATTACAATCCTTGAGTTGGTGCTAAATGGTGATAAGTTAGTTCAGGAGAAACTTGAGGCAAACTTGGTTGTGGGCCCCTCGTCCTCTAAGGGGAAGCAGAAAGCTAAAGGAAATAAGAAATCGAATAAGTTTTATGTTCCACCTTATGTGGATAGGAAGAAGGCTAAGAAGTCAAAAAATCCTAGAAAGGTCAAATATTTCTTCTGCAACAGTACAGGACATTTCAGATCAAACTTCAAAGAGTATTTGGATTACCTAGCCAAAAAAGGTAAATGTCTGGAACTTTTTATGGTTGAAGCTTGCTTAGTGTAAGAATCAATTAACAACTGGGTTATTGATTCTAGAGCCACTAACTATGTGTGTGTTTCTTTACAAGGTTTCAGCAAAATGAGAAGTCTGCGTGACAGAAGCCTCTCGTTATGGATCGAAGGTGGGAGCTATGTTTCAGCCGAAGTAGTGGGAGAAGTTATTTTAGACTTTGATAATTTTAGGAAGATTTTAAAAAAATGTATTTTATGTACCTCATTTTAAGAGGAATTTAATTTCTATAACATTTATTTTATGACGGTTATACCGTGACATTCAATAAAGGGATTGCTATTCACAGAATTCATTCTTTAATCTGTAATGGATGGATGGAAAATAATCTATATTTTATCAAATCAAATAACTACTCGATGCTTCAAATGAAATAATGAATAATAACCTTAAAACTTCCCACTCTAATGAGGGATACCTATGGCACTTAAGACTTGGTCATATTAACCAATAAAGAATCACTAGACTCATGAAAGATGGTCCCTTAAGTATGCTTAAGGAAGTTAGTCTTTCACAATGTGAATCTTGCTTGAAAGGTAAAATAACTAAGAGGTCTTTTAATGCGAAAGGTACAAGGGCCAACCAACCTTTAGAACTTGTGCACACTTATATATATGGTCCCATGAACATCAGTGCCCAAGAAAGTTACGATTATTACGTGACTTTCATCAACAACTATTCTCGATATGGATATGTGTACCTATTGCACCACAAAAGTGAAACCTTTAATAAATTTTGAGAGTTTTGTGCGGAAGTGGAAAAGTAATTAGGTTTATCCATAAAAAAGTCTTTGGTCTGACCGAGGTGGGGAATAATTGTCTGACGAGTTCTTATGATACCTCATAAAGAATAGAATTTTATCCCATTTCACTGTGTTAGGCACTCTACAGTAGAATGGCGTAGCTAAGAGAATGAATAAAACCTTGCTTGACATGGTTCGTTCAATGTTAAGCTATTCATAACTCCTTACTTTCTTCTAGGGATATGCGATACAAACGGTTTGCTACATTCTGAATGATGTACCAACCAAGTCTGCTTGTAAGACACCTTATGAACTTTGGAATGGAAAAAACCCGCTCTAAATCACTTTAGAATATGGGGTTGTCCAGTACACGTTCTAGATAAGGATGCAAAGAAGTTGGATACACAAACAGAATTATGCATGTTTGTAAGATATCCGAAAGGAACAAAGGATGGATTATTTTACAATCCGAAAGATAATACGATCAAAGTTTCTACTCATGCTACTATCCTCAAGGAAAGATACATGGATTACTTTAGGACTCGAAGTAATGTGTTACTCAAGGAACTTTCGAGAGTTGTAAAACAATCACCAAGTTCAATTCTCGAGAAAGTTGTAGAAAGACCTGCAAACAATCAACAACATAGGAGAATCCGTTTTAGTGGGAGAGTTTCTAAGAAATAAGACTTCTTCATCTACGATGGTAGTATTTATAATACAGAAGTCAACCATGAGGATGATGGTCCACTCACTTACGAGGAGACAATGCAAGACGTTGATTCCAAGCTCTAGAAACATGTCATGGATACCGAGATGGATTCTATGAAATCCAATACGGTGTGAGAACTTGTAGACTTACAGGTTGGGATTAAACCCATAGGGTGTAAGTGGATCTACAAAAAGAAGATAAATGCAGAAAGAAAAGTGGAAACACATAAAACTAGACTTGTAGGGAAAAACTATAAACAAAAAGAAGACATTGACTACGATGACACCTTCTCTCTGGTAGTCATGCTTAAATCTATTTGCATACTCTTATCCATTGTCGCTGCTCTAGATCATGAGATCTGGCAAATGGATGTCAAGGCAGCATTTTTGAATGGCTATCTTGATGAGACCATTTATATTGTTCAACCTACTAGCTTTGTTGTTAAAGGAAAGGAGGAGAAAGTTTGCAAATTGCTAAGATCCATTTATGGACTTAAGTAGGTGTCTCGCTCATGGAATAAAAGATTTGATCAAACGATAAAGACTTTTGGATTTGAGAAAAATGCTAATGAACCTTGTGTTTATAAGTATATAAAGGAAAATAAGATGGCCTTCTTCATTTTGTATGTCGAAGATATTTACTTATTGGAAATGATCTAGGAGAATTTTTATCAGTTAAAGTGCGGTTAGCTCAATAGTTTAGTATGAAGGACTTAGGTGAAGCAAGTTATATTCTTGGAATTCAAATCCTTAGGGATCGAAAGAATAAAATGATAGCTCTATCACAAGCTTCATAAATCGATAAGGTACTGAAATGTTTTGCAATGACCGATGCCAAGCCAGATGCTCAGCTGACCGCATCAGGTTTTCATCTTTCTTTAGATAACTGTCCTAAGAAAGCAAAAGAAAAAGAGCATATGAGTAAGGTTCCATATGGCTTAGCAGTTGAAAGCCTTATGTATGCGATGCTTTACACATGTCCAAATATCAATTTCGTAGTAGGAAGGGTTAGTCAATATCAGGCGAATCCTGGTCTCAGGCTTTAGCAAGTTGTAAAGCATATATTAAGGTATCTTAAAAGAACTAGAGATTATATGCTTGTGTATTCTAGGGAGAACCTTAATACTATTATATAAACAGACTTAGACTTTAAAACTTGTAAAGATTTGAAGAAATCAACTTCGGGAAATGTATTCGTCCTAGGCCGTGAAGCCTTAGTATGGAGAAGTGTAAAACAAACTTGCACAACTGACTCTACTCTGGAGGCCGATTATGTGGCTACTTCTAAGACAATGAAAAAAGCAATATGACTTTAGAAGTTCTTAACTGAACTTTAAGTCATTCTTGGTATAGAGAAATCTATAACATTGTATTGTGATAACAATGCCGTAATAACTAATACCAAGGAAATTATAAGTCACAAGAGGACGAAACACATTGATCGAAAGTATCACTTGATACGAGAGGCAGTAGCTGAAGGAATTATAGATGTGGTGAAAGTAGTTTCTAATGATAACCTTGCGGATTTGTTTACTAAGACTCTTGTAACTAGGAGTTTTAACAAACACGTCGAGGATATCGGAATGCGAAACATGACACATTTACTTCACTAAGGAAAGTGGGAGATTGTTTGGAAATGTGTTCATATTGTAGTAAACATGTAATTGTTTTCTATGTATTTGAACAATGAATAGATAAATTTCACATTTCATGTTATGTTTTGTATTTTTGCCTTTCATATTTTGCATGCATAGTGAAATTGTGACAAGAAAATATTAGCTCATTGATTGTCTAAGTTCAAACTAATGATAAGTGGCATTGTAAGAACGTTTACATTGCGAGAAAGACAACTTACTTCAATAGATAATCTTAACAAGTTCGTAATCCCATAAAAGAATAAAAGTGAGCATTTGATTCAAATACTAAGAAGGATTATTATGTCGTCTACAATTCCAATTGAGGATATGACTAGTCTTGGCTATTGAAGCAGTTGACTTTACAAGTAGAGGCATAGATGTAGTCATTGTCAAAATGGTACATTGGACTAGACCCAAGATGAATTAATTCTAAATCTGTTTGTGAATTAATTCACTTGTGACATTCATGGTGTGATTTACCTAAATCTTGAGTTAGTCATTGACCATGCATATGTAACTCATGTGCTTTGATATAGTGGAGGCTTATGTTCTAAAGATAATCGAGTCAATAGCCGGTATGCTGGATACATGACTTGTGTATGACATGGCTTTACTAGCAACAATGGAATTCAAAGGCCAATTAAAGAGTTAACGATATCCCCTCATTAGTATTGTGTGAATTGATAAATATGGAACATGACCACGGGTTGCTTGTTCATGAATGAGCAATTTATCAAAGTAATTTGTTGACAATGATCATATTAGTCATTAAAAAGACACAATAGTGACAATGAGATAAAATAGGATTGTTTTGAGTGAACAAATTTAACTCAAAGGAATCATGGGTATCATATGAGGGTAACACACATGATGAAGTCATTGGACAAAGAAGTTGGATGAATTGCTTTCGTAAAAAGTATATAATAAGGACTTTTCAATCATGATACTTCTTGTGGACTGACTCCATGATTAAATAATTGTGAATTATTGGAACGATACTTCTAGACGTAATTGCAATTACTAGAGTCTAATTGTATATAACCGATTGGTCCCTCTACTAGCTCAACAACAGCTCGATCGGACTACATTTGAATCAAAAGAAAATTCTACGACTATGGAAATAATTTAATTGAGTCGATTTATTCGATATGGAATTACATTGGGTGGTTGTAAGAATTGTTCAACTAGAGAATTTGATTAAAGAATTTTCTTGAAAATTTAATTTGGAAAATTAAAGTGATTTTTGGGACAATTAATTTTGATCAAGTAAAATTAAATTAATCAAATTAATTAAAATTAATATGATGTTTTTGGAAATTAATTTTCAAGTCAAACAACTGCTCCAATAGGTAATTGAACTTGAACATTGGACTTGAGATCGTAAATTGGGCGTGAGAGCCCAAAATCGAGACCAAGACCCAAAAATTGGTCGAACTGGGCCAACGGTCCAACCAGTGGCTGGACCAGACCTGTTGGGCCGTCACTGGCTCGAACCGAACCTATAGAAATCAAACCAGCTTGGCTAGCATTCTGGTGGCCAAAAAATGGTTGGCGACGGTGGTTTTTCGGTGGCTAAGCAGTGGAAAAATTACACACCTACTGGGACTCTACCAAAGAATTTGATTTCAGATTAAATATTCAAAAAATAACATTATTTTAATAGATTTAATATTTAATTTAATTTAATGTTTATCTTAATAGTATTTCATTAATTTAATATTAAAGTGATTATATTAATATTAAATTTAATTTAATGTTTATCTCATAGATAAATATTCTATTAATTTAATAAGACTTAATATTAAATTTAATCTAATATTTATCTTGATAAATATTATATTAATTTAATATTAAAGTGATTAAGTTTAATTATAGTTGAACTCTCTAAACTCTCCTTGTATAAAGAGAGTCTTTGATCATTATTTAGACACATTTGAATTCAAGAGAAATTTATAGAGAAAAAATTCTCTGAAGAAATTATTTCAGAAATTTTCTAGAGATACTTTTCTTATTTACAACTTGACCCAAAAGTTTAGATAAATTATAAAGTTACCCCATTGGTTATTTTTGTGATTTTTTTTCTAATTTGAAGCAAGCCCACACTCAGCAAACATAAGCTTGAGGATAGTGGAAAAGATTACACGGTCGAAGCGTTCATTATAGATTAATTGAAAAGGTACAATTTTGATTAAGTGTTCACAACCAAGTTTTTTTTTTGGAAAAAATTTTAGAACTCTAGTTTTTCCTTAAATTTATTTTCTATTGCATTTTCCAAACCTGATTTTCCAACAACAATAGGATGTACCATGACCTCCGTAAGTTGTATTAATGGCCAGGGTCACCGACTTTGCGGCGAAGTGCCTAGTATGTTAGAAGGTGAAAGCAGAGCATCAATTTCCCTTAGGATTTTTACAACCACTCAAAATTCTGAAGTTAAAGTGGGAAAGGATCACCATGGACTTTGTTTCAGGCTTGCCTCTAACTTCGACAAAGAAAGATGTGATATGGGTGATTGTGGATTGGCTTACAAAGAGTTCGCACTTCCTGGCAGCTCGCACAAATTATACTTTGCAAAAACTAGTAGAATTGTACATTTGGCGTCCCAGCCTCCATTACCTTCGATTGAGATCCTCAATTCACTTTAAGATTCTGGAAAAGTCTGTAAGAAGCTTTGGGTTCAAAATTTAACTTTAGTACTACTTATCATCCACAAGCAAATGGTCAATCAAAGAGGGTGATACAAGTTCTCGAGAACATGTTGTGAAGTTGTGTGTTAGAGTTCGTAGGAAGTTGGGACGTTATCTACCTTTAGCAGAGTTCGCATACAACAATAGTTATCAAGCAAGCATCCAAATGGCACCCTTCGAAGCGTTGTATGGAAGAAAATGTAGAACCCCCTTATGTTCAGTAGAACTAGATGAAAAACAGGTATTTAAACCAGAGTTAGTTCACGAAACAGAGGAAAATGTAAGGATTATATGCGAACGATTAAAGATTTCTTTAGACAAACAAAAATCCTAGGTTGATTTAAGACAATGAGATATTGAGTACCAAGTAGGGGAGCAAGTGTTCTTAAAGGTCTCACCATGGAAAAAAGTTTTAATGCTTGGCCAAAAAAGGAAATTAAGTCCAAGATTCATAGGTTCGTACGAAGTGGTTGAAAGGATTGGTCCAGTGGCCTATTGAATCAAGTTGCCATCAGAACTTGAATGAATCCATGACATTTTCCATGTGTCCATGCTAAGGAAATACCATACAGACCCATCCCATGTAGTGACAGTAAGTGAAATTGAGGTGCGACCTGGTCTTACTTATGATGAGGAACTAGTTGAAATTATAGCTCGCAAGGAAAAAGTCTTAAGAAACAAGAGAATTCATTTAGTCAAAGTATTATGGTGAAACCATAAAACAAGCGAAGCCACTTAGGAGAGAAAAGAAGGATGACATATCAATATCCTTATTTGTTCTAACATAAGTAATTTCAAGGACGAAATTCCTTAAGATAAGGAGAGTTGTAACATCTCGAAATAGGGCCTAAGAGTTTGGGGCAAGAGTGAAAGTAGGGGCTTGACTATAAAAAAATAGGAGTAGCCAAAGGGCAATTATACCAGAGTTAGGAAGTCAACTTATTTTCCTCTTCACAACACCACTCATGCACGTAACTCTTTCCTACATCTATTAGGGCATCCTAAGAACATCAAAACACTTAGTGCCTATAAATTAAGCTCTTTTTATTAAAAATTCCATATTCTTTTGAAAGACAAAACTCTCCTAAATTTCTTCATTGATTACTTCTTTCTCTTGTTGTCAAGTTTCTACGAAAACAAAAGTCCAACACTTAGATCTTAATATTAAAGGTAAGATAATGTTTCTCTATTAGATTAGACGTATAGAAGTAACTAAGAAAGTTCGCAACAAAAGAAACTAGGTTCTTCAAAAGACTAGCATGTGCGATAATCAAAACTAATAAAACTATATATTCATACTTGAATTTTAAGTATATGAATTAAGTCCAAGCCTGGTTTGATGTTTCCTTAATTTATAAGTCCATGCTTAAGTATTTAATTTCTAATAGAGTGTTCGCCATAAGCAAAAACATGAGATAATAAAAACTAACTAACTAACTTATACAGAGTTGGCCAAAGTTACTGCAAAATGACAGGGTTGTCAAACTGTGCAAAGTGCAAACCCTAACAATTGGCAAATTGCTACTTACGAACCCTTAATAGTTAATGAAACATGGAAAATAAGAGACCCTGAGAAATGTGTTCACAGAATCTAAACGCGTAGAGGTTGTTCGCGAGACTTACCTAATAAAGGATACTTACTCTGTGAAGACTTAAAATGCGTGAGCTATGCAAGTGAATTACTATGTTTCACGGGGTGTATTATTTTTCATGTCCTAGGGGTCGTATATTACTACTGTTGCATACCATGAAGCAAGTGATGAGAGTTCATGAGCTTGTGTTTTCTTAAATTTGAACTTATTTTGTGCGGTGTGTTGGAGGTCTGATTAGTCTTCGGACGGAGAGTCATTTAGGTGGCTAATGTGGCATTCCATAGCTCAGGTCCGGTGACCAGATCGGGTATGGGGTGTTATAAGTATTTTTATCCGAGCTGGGCTTGGGCAAAATTTTAAGCCCACTTTTCAAGTCAGACCCAGGCCTAGAAATTGGGCCTAAAATTCTATTGAGGCTCAACTCAAACCCAACCCGACCCAACTCATGATCACCTCTAGTTTGAAGGTACTAGTACCACATTTAACAATTTTAAATTAAAGGAAACACATTGATAAACATGGTAAACATCATGGACTATTTATGACATTATCCCTAAATGAAAATACCTTTGTCTTTCTTACTTTTAGTATTCTATTATGGGAATAGCATATATTAGGTTGATCCTAAAATATATAGGTTTTAGATACCAATAAAATAATGTCACATTATCAATTTTTAAAGACATACAAATATTATTTTACATTCAATCACATATGATATCATCTCTAATTTAATTTAATTTTAATTAAAATAATTAAAATTTTGGGTGAAAAACGTTGAAATTATATGCCAAAAAAATCAACTAAAAATAAATAAAATTTGAAATGCTTAAATTAGTAATTAAAAATTAAAAAAATTGATGAAAAATCATAAGCACAAATTGAAAAAAAAAACTAAAATTAACCATTAAAAATCTAGAAAAAAAACCACCAGTAAAAAATTAATTGTTGAAAAATTATAACCACCATTGGTGGTTTTATCAAATTCTGAAATTCCACTAAAAATTTAAAAAATTAAGATAAAAATTAAAATTAAAAAATAAAATTAAAGAAAAATTACTTGCTTGGAAATTAAAAGAAGTAAAAAAATTGACTGTATACAAATAAAACATGATTTGAAAGTAAAGAAATAAAAGACGACTAAATTTTTAAAAAAATGGTTTAAAATTATAAAATAAGAAAGCATGTTTGTTTATTTATTAAAATTTTAATTTGTTAAATAATTTAATTAAAATTAAATTAAGTTAGAAAAATATATTAAATATGAATGAATGTATAATAAATACATTTTTAAAAATTAATATGGCATTTTATTATTAGTGTTATATATTTTAAGATCATTTTAATGTAATTTATCCCAGATATTTGGTTTTATGGTAGAAGCAATGACATCTTCATCCCTTTTTCATAGCATCAACAACCATTTACAGTCGCATCAACGAATATGATTGGAAATAACTGAGGATTACTAAATCAAATTAAATAGGTTCTATCATGTTTTAGTTATTTAAATCAGGCTAATAACAAAATATATATTGATAGGAAAAAAACAACAACTATAAGACAATCATGAGATGGATAAAAATATGTTGTTATCACTCAATCGTAATTCAAATACACATCTAGTTTAAAATTTATTAACGATGGCCCTACATTCTTATCCCAAATCTTCACCACTTTATGATATAATTAATTAATAAAATTTATTGGTTTGAAAAAAAAACAATTTTCTAATATACAAGTGTATTAACATAAATCATTTAAATATAAATTAAAATTTAATAAAATAAATTTACTTTAACTTTTTCTTTTGAGCTACTTGAATACGAATATTAAATTGATCTATGTTAACATGTGAAGTGTGAATTAGAGTTGTTCATGACTAAGATCGAACTGTTGTCTGATTCTAAAATACAAGTTCAAGCTCGTTTCAAGGCCAACTATACCTGTTGATTTGTTTTATCGTTTAAAAATTAACAAAAATATTAAATATTTAAATTAATATATATTTATAATAAAATTTAAATTTAAAAATATTTTTTATTATTTAAATTGAATTCAACCCGAACATGTCCGACTTAAAACATAAAACTCCTTATCTAAACTCAACTCATTGACAAGTCTAATGTAAATACATAATTTAATCTTTTTTCCTAAATTGGTCATCATAGTTTATTTAAATATTTTTTATATTTTAGTAAATAGAGTTAAAATTGAATTATTATAAAAAAAAGTTATCTACAGTAGAAGAATATATATATATAAAGTACATAAGAAAATAACTAAAGCACATCAAATTAAAACGAATAGGGTATAAATATATAAACACTAATTATTAACGTGGAAAAAACTCATTGCCACAATTTATCTCGCACATAAAAAAATAAAAATAAAAAAACCGATCATTTTCTTACTACACTGAATTAAAGAAGGCAACCCCAAATATGAAGAGTGATTAAGCGCATTATAGACCCCAAGTACATTCGTCAGCCTTTTGGACCAGCACTTGGGCTAAAGAAAATGCTGAACTTATTAAAATTAACCACCAACTCATTAGTCGTGAGAATACTGTTTGTGCTTCTAAATTCTACCTCTTTTGAATCATCTGCGTACAAAAAATAGATATTGTTGGACCACCACCATAAACCTTACCTCCATTAACAATACAAGTCCTTCCGCGCATAAAAGAAATACATATGGTGACAATGTATCACTTTGTCAAAGAAATCAGTTCCATTTCATCCCACAAATAGGTAATATTTGTAACGCAAAGCATAATAAAATTCGTCCAAGTAGGATTAAAACCCAAAGCAAGCATAATCGCCTTTGAAAAGCATCAGCTAATATTAATTTTCATAGAAATTTCACTCGAAAATCCTTTCATTTTATAAATTAATTCAAAAGTCACTACCACAGTATTCATAATAAACCTACCTGGACCAAATGCAGACTGATTCTTAGAAACAACATGTGCCTATTCACCAAGGCTTTTGACACTATCTTATAAATAACATCGTATAAAGAAATGGGGGCGCAAATCTTTAAGAGACGTAGGAAGGCTTACTTTTGGACTTAGCAATATAAGAGTATGTGAGAGTACTTTGGAATAGGGGTGTCCATAATTCGGGTAAAACCGAAAAAATTCGGTTAACCGACCGAATTCGGTTAATCGGTCGGTTAATCGAATTTTTTCGGTCGGGGATCAGTTAATTTTTTTATGATTTTTCGGTTAACGGTTAATTCGATTCGAAACCGGCCGGTTAACCGAAATGAAATAGCAGTCCATTTACAAATTTCAGCCAGCCCAAAATTATAACCCAAACCCAATTAAGCCCAAACCTAATCTGACCCAATACTAAACCCGAATGGCCCAATCCCTAGCCCATTCGTGTTACAAGCCCAACACAAAGAGATTGCGGAAACCCTAACAGCAAACCCCCAGCGCCGCAACCAGGCTCTGCCCTCACACGAACCGCGCCTTCAAGCCGCTCCCCGCAAGCGCCTCTTCACTCACGGGCCCCACGAGCTACGCACACCTCCGTACCTCCTCATAGGTCCCCGTACGACGTACCTGCAGACAGAGCCAAACAATTCGGTTAACCGAAAAAATTAATAAATAAAATTATCCAACCCAACCCTACCCAATTATCCAACCCAATAAAACTAAAACTAAAGTCTACCCAATTACCAACCTAATAAAAATAAAACTAAAGTCTAACTCTTAAGTATCTACCCAATTACACTTTTTTTTTTTAGGTTTAATGCAAATGGAGATTTTTTGGAGAGAAGAAATGGATATAAATGGAGAATATTAAAGACTTACATTTCAACTATGTGTTAATTTCAAGAATTATATAATGTTTTTAATTATGTAGTGATTCAAATACTTATGTAATATTTTTAATTATGTAATGATTCAATTCGGGTAATTCGGTTAATTCGGTTAATTTTTAACCAAAAATAAAAACCATACAATTTTCGGTTAATTCAGTTAACCGACCTAATTAATCGAAAAAATTTGGTTCGATTAATTTTTTTTTAAAATTCGGTTCAATTAACGGTTAAAAATTTTAGAAGGTCGGTTAATTCGGTTATAGCTATTTCGGGTCGGTTAACCGAATGCACACCCCTACTTGAAAAAGCACCCCTACTCAACCAGCTTTGACAAATTGGTATCACATCCTCTCCACTAATATTCCAAAAGCCAAATTGAGCTTATAAAGACTTGGCAACTTGTACGAATGCATCAAACAAATTGTCACCTTAAACTCATCAGCATCCAATGGTATCGTCAACATAACATTTTCCTTATCCAAAACTTTTCTCCCACCTATAACACCCTATATCCAACCCAGTCAATGAATCTAGGTGCATGACACTACATTTCGTTGCCGAAGTAACTCAGACAATAGTGAAGCATTACATCAAATTAAGCTAAAATCAAGCAAGCGTGACATATAATTAATGAGCAATCAAAATGTAAAAACCAAGAGATGTTAATGGGACCCACATGCAAAAGTTCAGGGTTAGGGTTGGTAAAAAGCGGGGCATGTTACGAACCTTGGGTCAAATTATCAATATGTAGGGAAATGTGTTGAGCCAATGAGACCATGCCTCGCAATGTCTCTAGACATGCCTTTCTTGCATCCAATTTTTGCTTCAAAGTTTGATGTCTCGAGACAAAGGTATCATGTCTTGAGACAAAGTCCCCTATGTCTCGAGACAATACCTCATGTCTTAAGGTACTAGACTGAATATTAGTATGCAAGTAAATTACAACATAAACCCATGCATATACTATAACACCCCACACCCTACTCGGTCGTCGAATTCGAATGTATAATGTTTATCCGGATCCAGTTGAGTGTGGCATAGCCACACAGTCCCTTATGTCGCCTCGAAATTGCCAATAATTGAGTGGAGAAAAAAAAACTCAACACTCCCTTATTCACTCCAGCCAAGTCAACACTTCTAGAGTCGTATGCTCACAAATAACACATGTAGTGGTGAGTACTCACTAATCCTATGGCATGCCATCTATATCCAATGGATCCACCATGCAATGTTGCCAATATAACCAAACACACCGGGCATAAACACTGATATTTTAGCACTTAATTCAGGATATAAAAATTTAATTTAAAGCATGTCACTTAGCAATTTTAACATCAACATAGATAAGCTCAATAAGTGTCTTTGTCTATAGATTTAAAACCAACTATAAAATCATCATAAGTGTTGTAATATACAGTAATCCATGCTCCAATTATTAATCAATACAATTTAAATGAACCATATCAAACACTCTATTCACATTTTCCATAAATCATTTACAAATATGCTTCCATAAAATTAAAATCAATTTTGAAATCTAAACCATTTGAGATACAATTGATTCTCTAGAAACACAATTCAAAACCTCAATTCATAATGTAAATAGGCTTGTTTACCAAATGCCTTTAAAAACCACTCACATTCACATTTTGATTCTCCAGCCAAAGTGTATCAAGTAGCTGTGTTAGGACCTCAATCTTGATTAGCAGTGACCCCTACTCGACGTGGATCTTAAACAGAGGTAAAATACATGTTACAAGCTATCATTAACAACAACAAAAATTGAAAAATCATGAACTACACAGATCTGAAACGCCTCTTTAATCTACCTTATCGAAAACTCATGATCTAGCCGAAACGTAAATTTCAGCCCCCAAATGACCTTCTCTGCGTCAAAAATCATTTCTAAACATCATTCCTAATCTATCAACACAAAACCTAAGCATCAATTTCACTAAACAAAATGTTTCATGATTTTCCGAAAAATCAACTCATTTTCTTAGTTAAAAAAACGAATTTGTCAAAATTGATCAACCAAACGAGTTCGATATTTTGTTTTCTGATAAAAAAATCTCTTAATAAACATGATTTGAGCTTAAATATCCATTTAAACTTGGATTCCAACTCAAAACCATGAATTCACCATTAATGAATCTCATGTTCAAGAGCTAAGAGATCAAGATTTGAAAAACAATTTTAATCAATTTAGATAAAAATAATAATGATTAAAAACAACCTTAGAATGAATTTAGAGTTGAGAAAATACCTTCAATCGATCTGGAATCACCAATATTGAAGATTGGATCAAGATCTTTGAAGAACTCGAATAAGTTGTTTTCCCAACTTTAGAAATCTTTTCTAGAGAATTTTGAGAGAATAAAAGATAGATCTAATATTTGATATGTGGACTTCGAAAATGAAAAAGAAAATTGAGAGAAAATGCTTAGAAATCGGGTGAGAATTGTGTGTGAAGTGAAGAGGCTGTAACATTTTTGAACTGAAGAAAATTTGGGGAAATTGCCATGAAGCCACTCCCACAATTCCCTTGTTTTACTAAATAATCCTTTCCCACCAAAATTCCAAAAATATGGATAATTTGACATAGAACCACTCAAATATTTCCCTTGTTTTGCAAAATGGTCCTATGTAATTAATATTTTAAATTCTCACAATTAAACTCCCCATTTTAATTTATTTTTCAATTCTAATTTGACCCAAAATATTTATTTTACCCAAAAATCATTTAAAACTATAAAATTAATTTTTCTAAAAATATTTTTATTTTTCGGAATATTATTTCCTAATTTTAAAATGAAATTAAGTTAACTAACTAATAATAATAAAATTTACTAATAAACCCGATTAACTCCTAATTTTTACTCGGAACAAGGTAAACTTACCCGAAACTACTAGACCTATTTTTAGGGCCTTACATTGCCAAAACAACTCAAGCTATCTTATTTCATAAACGCATAATTTAGTTCATAATTATCAATCAATTCAATTTAAACATCAATCATGCTCACACATATGCATTCATAATGTTTAGGATTCAATTCATCATATTATGGGGTTATGCAAGGTTAAACTTAGAGTTAGGATTCAAATCCAACTCAATTTTCAAATTTCAACGTAGTGTCTCGAGACAAGTCTTATTTTATTTTTGAAAATTTTAACTTCGATGTCAATATTTCTCGAGACACTAGTGTCTCAAGACCAACCTTCCCTATTCTTTTATTTTAGCTTTGATGTTTGGATGTCTCAAGGCAAGGAGTTATTGTCTCGAGACTTGAAACAAGGTAAAACTAATTTAGCTTTGATGTATTCTTGTCTCAAGGCAGAGACCACTCTATTTCGGGACATAAATAAGGTTGTCTCGAGAATAACTTGATAGGTATTAAGATATCAAAGATTGGGAAATGAAAGAAAGCATTGAAGGATAGATTTGATAAAAAATGTAAGGAAAGAGCTAGACGAAGTTGTCCAGGATGGTTAAGATCATAAGAGAAAGAGAACATGATACTAATACCATCAACAAAGCCACTTCCCACTAATATTTTCTATAAAAAAATAGTTAGAATTATATATTGAACTTTTTCAACTATTTTATTAAAAATATATTTTTATAAAATTATTATAATCATTTAAATATTTTTATAATTTTATGAGTTTTTAAATTCTTTATCATTTTTATTTTTGAATTTTTTAACTTCTTAATTAATTATTGGTGTAACATATAAAATAATATAATATAATGTGAACAATTAATATATGTGAACTGTCATGTGACATCCACATCAACAAATTAACAACACTGTTTAACTTTCCATCCAATTTTGACCAATTTGACATGATAATAGTTCGATGGAGCAGAAAAAAAGAGATTAAGATGAACTTTTTATAGTTTGAGAGTCAAAAAAGTAAATTTACCAATATTTAATAGAACAAGCCCTTGAAATATCTCTAAATCTTTTATATCAAATTGAGCCCTTCAATTCACAAAATTCATCAATTGAGCCTTTTCACTGTTATATTTAGTAGTTGACAGTTAAATCTTAAGGTTATACCTAACTGATTGTTAACGGTTATTCAATTAGAATTAGTCATCACGATGCTAACATGACAATACCCTATCAATAATAATTGCTGACATGACAATACCACATCAAAAAAATTCAAAAAAATGAAAATAAATAAAGAAATAATAAATTATTAAAAAAATTAAGTCCAAAATAAACCTAATCAAACTAATGCTCAATTTCATTTCAATATGAATATCCATTTGTTCGTTTAGGTTGATTTTGACATTGTTTTTAAGATCATAATCTTTTTGAAAATTATTAAGTTGAAAAATATTTTAAAATTATATATAATATTACTTTTCTTAGTATTTCACAAATATCTTCTTTTTTTTTAAATTTCTTAAGTTGTTGCGGTTGGTTCTTTTTGAAATCTAATTTGTTAATTGTGGATATATTATGGTCAAACATATGCATAAAAAGTGAGATATATAATAAATTTGTTTAACACATCCTGGAATTCATTAATAAACTTCAAATTCCCATTACAATCCTAGCCCGTTTTCCAGTGTACTCTAAAACCACAAATTGCACAAAATTGGTAACGAATTACATGTAGTCAGGATTTCATCTTCTCAAATACAGCAATAATGAAACCATTAACAGAGATTAGGTTCACCTCTTGGTTCTTTTAAAGGGTTTGGTTACACTTAATAAGGTCGAAACTTCCGAGCAGCTCTCAACTGTTGAATCCGCTTTTTATCCTGCTCAAATTTGCTCTGGAGTATCATAACTTCTGCAAGGGAAAATTTATGTAAATCATTCATGTCACCCTTATATTTAAAAAAAAAAATCACTTCTACATGCTACTAAACATGCATATGTAACAAGAACATTCTTGCAACATAGAGATTGCTGAAAGCATAGCAATAAAGAAAAGGTCATTTGGGGTTTCGGGTCCTCCCCATTTCTATCCAATATAAATATAAATTTAATCACTATCAAGAGAGTATTACTTTCAAATTAATAAATAGGTCCTACACATGTGAACAATGATTATTAGTATATCAAAGAATAATAGGAAAAAATAACTGACAATCTCAACTCTATTCTGAGCTGCATTAACTTGTGTAATAGATGGGAGATTGGTAAAGCAAAGTTAACGACTTGGTTAGTGATTCTCCTTTCTCACTGTCGATTAGAGCCCTACTAGTGCTTGGCTGCTTGCAAGTACCCATCAATGTTCTCTTGCCAGCTATGTTATTCTAATTCAGATGTGTGTGTTAGATACGAGTATGCGGTCAACACAGATATGATAATTTTTTCTAAATTACTCTATGTATTTGGAGGATCATATCCCCAGACCTAAGCCAGAATATGTGCTGGTTCCCTGGTACAAATAATATTTGACCAACGATACTCCACATAATATTGTGAATTCATTAAGCTGAAAAGAAAAGTGTAAAAATAAGTGCAACAAGAAGCAGCTAATCCTAGCATCAACATCCTGCAACATAATTAATCACAGCTTAAGAACCCCCTTCGCCCCCCCCCAACCAAAAAAAAAGGTCAGAATAAACTCAATAGTGTCATCTTGGTAAAATAAAAAAGATAGATAACATCAAATATATTCATACCACTCCTCTGGGCTTCTCTTTTTTGAAAGCGGTAGAAATCAAAGACCTCTTTGCTCTTCTTCTTAGCTAATTTCTCCTCCACAGCAGCCTGGGAAACAGAGCCTACTGTAGTTCCACTTTCAGTGTCTGTGGTCTTTTTCCTTCCTTTATGATGTTCAACAAGTATCCATCCCCCTTCCGTAAGACGAGCTTCTTTTTCTTTTCTTTCCTATATCACCACAAGGACCAAAATAATAAATAACAAGCAACTGCAACTCCGTTTAGGAAAAAGGGGCGGGGGAAAGAAGAGCATTTATTTGTCAAGGGCGTGATGAGCAATACAGGCATTAAAGCCCTTATTCATGAGGCAAGGATGCAAAAATATGCTCGGGTACCTATGCACGTACCAGTGCATACAGAATAAGCTAAAGATGTATACTTACGATAATCCAATAAAACAAGCAAAATTTCCTTTCTTTTGTTAGCCTATATGCGTGATTCTCTAAAAGTCTCATGTTTATTGTTGAATATTCAAACATCAAGAGGTAGAGTTTGATGCTGTCTCCCTATAATTCTATTATTACTATTACAGGTACAGTTAATGGGAAAAAAGTTAAAATTAAGATAATCTCAATTATACAGCCTTTTATTTAAGTACCTTTCATCTACTGCCTTATAAAGAGGCACCTTGGCACAACAAGATCATACCTGATCAAATATGCCTTATAAAGAGTTTGAAGTGCATTTTTGTTGTCTAAAACTAACGTGAACTCCTTAACAAAACCAGTGGTCTTATGATTCGATACGGGTGCCAAGAAGAAAAATACCTGATCAAGTTTTGCCTCGTGCTCAAATATAAACTCGTCAATCGTTTGTTGCAGTACCTTCAAGCCAGGCCTACTTCGGTGGTAGTCTGTAAGCCATTCTGCAGTTTAAGAAAACTTGTCCATCAACTGTCTATAGAATGAAAAACTTGTCTATCAACCAACAACCTTAAAATAAACAATAAAACTAAAACCCAGATAAGAAAAGGCATGCTAACTCATATTAAAAAAAAAAAAAAAGAAACTGATTTTAGCTACAAGTTCGACAATTTCTATACCAAGTACTGTGATGCAAATCCTAAACAAAAAAGGAAATAAAGACTTAAACTAATAAGTTTTAGAGCAAAATTAAAAATATATATGCCTCAATGTGATGGAAAACAATATTGCTGCAGAAGTTTCTCTCTACTATAATACCAAAAGCTTAAAATATTTAAAGGAAAGTCACCAGTTTCATACTTTTCATGCCTTTTGAGCAGTCGTCATCTCCCGAAGGTATTTCATAAACTTCATCCTGATTAGCTCCTTTACTCGTTTCCAACAATTGCCCCTTTGATTTCTTTTTTCTGTCTTTTCTAAATTTTTCTACAAGAAAAAAACCCGAAAATGACTATATAACATCAAAGCGCAATTCAAATAATAAAGTTGATGAAATTCTAAATAAACCAAACAAAACCCATCACTCATTTACAACTTTTTAGTCTTGCTTTCAGAATGTATCAAACCATGGAGTCTGCAATTGCAATGTCAGAGTTGATGAAATTTTAAAAAAACCAAACAAAACCAACCACTTATTTACTACATTTAATCTTCCATTCAGTATGTATCAACCATGGAATCAGCAAATGCAATATTATAGTTCACGAAATTTTAAATAAACCAAGCAAACCCATCACTTATTCACAACTTTTAGTCTTTCTTTCAGAATGTATCGGCCATGTAGTCTGCAATGTTAGAGTTGACGAAATTATAAACAAACAAACAAAAAACCCATAAATTATTTACAAGTGGCAACTTTTAATCTTGCTTTAAGAAGTATCAGCCATGGAGTCTTTGATCTTCCTCTCACCATTTAAATATATATTTTTTTAAAAATAAAGTCTCACCTTGAAGATGAACTTCAGTCCCGTCAACAGGCTTATCAAAAATTCCAACGCTAGCATTGATTTTCTCTTTGCTTTTTCTTATCTTCTTGCTTAATTTATCCTTTTTCTTCCCTTGTTTTGTTGCAACTAAATTCTCCGCTGAAACCAACGGCACACAAAGCAAACCCATTGCAACAGAGTTAATTGCATATATGCAAATATCATTTGAAGACAAATCAGTAGAAAAAAAAGTTCCATTGATATTTACTCATTTGAGCAGCTTCGGAAACACAAACAGCATTAGCCTTGTCTTTACTGGTCTTCTTCTTCATGGTGCTTCTTCAAATAATCAACTCTATTCCGAGCTTAAAAATTGCTACTGCAATGGTGAAAGAAGATAAAAGAGAGTAGAAAAACGGGATAGAGCTTAAAATAGCTGCGACAATGGTGAAGAAGATAAAAGAGAAAAGGGTATCTTTCTAATTCTCTATTAGGGCAATAAGCTAAGAGTTGGGCTTTTTATTTGGGTTTAGATAGTTCAAAACTATAAACTTGGACCTAAATATATTAAACCCGAAAGCCTCAGACAGTTTAACCCTAAGTCTGCAAGCCACGGGTCCAAATTATTACAAATATGTGAATAAAGCAGGGAGTTCAAACTTCATCAAATTGTTTCAATCCTTTCCCTCGGGCTCCCACCATGACTCTAGAAATCGAAGCTCGAGAGTACGTTTCCATTCTATGCTTTTGCTGTTTTCTTGTTTTCTGGTTCTGGGTAATGCTCAAGATGCTGACATCAATTTCTAACTTCTGTTTTGTTTTGGTTATTACATTTTTTTTTCTTCTTCTTTTGGGTCAGCGTTATTAAGATTGTGCTCCAATTTTGCAAAGAAAATTCCTTGCATCAAACGTTTCAAACGTTACAGAACGAGTGTCAGGTTTCTCTGAATACTGTAGATAGCATCGAGACGTTTGTTGCTGATATTAACAGTGGAAGATGGGATGCCATTTTGCCTCAAGTGGCTCAACTGAAGCTCCCAAGGAATAAACTGGAGGACTTATATGAGCAGGTTTGGACTCTTATCTTCCATTACTCTGGAAACTAGTTTTTCATACACATTGCTTTATATGAATGAAATTTAGGGTGATTTTTGATGTTTCTTTCGCTAGATGCTTTTTACTTCCTCCAAATAATGAGAAAAAAATGTCGGTGTTTCACTTTTTTAAAATATAATTGCATGATTTTGTTTTCTCTATAGAACAATTACGTTAGAATTGGATTGGTTGTTTTTCTTTGTAAGTTTTTTTCTTTTTCGTTTTTAGTTCTTGTCTACCCGTAATGCACCCAACCCTATCTAAATTAACTCACTGAATGAAGATATTACACCCCTAAGCTCTCTTATGCTCACAACCTTCAAGAGTCTTTCGGCTGTATGTATGGGATCTGAGTTACTACTTAGTTGCCTTTTTCCTGTATAAGTTACAACAACATTTAAGAACTCAAATGCAAGTTGTAAAGTAACAGTCTACCTGCCATCTATCAATTTTATTGCTTCATATAGTAGCTTCTTGGGATGTAAAATATAAGTAGTACTCAAGTGTAGTGTTGTCTAGGCATGCGCCTAGGCGTGCTTGCCCCTTATGGCTCAGCATTGGACAAGGAAAACACCTCATTCCCTTTCGGGCAAGGCCAATTTAATCGGGTGCACGCTTGGTGAGCCTAGGTGCGCTTTCTTGTAAGGAAATAGGCATACAACAGAAAAAGCCCATCTCATTGAAGTTCTCTTTAATTTTTTTTCCACTTTTTTTATTAGATATACCTTTACTAGGAAGAAAGGGATGGTATTGAACTCTATACTTCTAAGTATTCGAGCATTCAAAAACAGACATGGACATAAGAAAATCATGTCTATTGACCAATAAAAATAAGGGTTGTGCATGGAGCAAAATAAGGGTTCAAGTGCCTAGAGTGCACCTTGCACCCTTGACAACACTGCTAAAGTGGAAAAAGCAATGGTCTAGTGCAGCTATAATTATGGTGTTGAAGTTATAGTGTTGTGTGGTTGAGGTATTTGAATGGTTACTGATAATCATTATGATTAGAAGGAGTTTGTGATGCTTTAAGCCTGCAATGCATTTTGATTAGGGAGGGTATTGCTTACTAAGACTAAGAACTCATCTCAGGGTGTACAAACTTCCAAAGAAGGCTTATGTTCATCATGGTTATATGTGTATTCTTTTTCTTTTACCTAAGATTGAAGTTTGTATCTTAGTTCAGTGGAAAAAGGAATCTTGAGCTGCGGTTGCGCTTTGTGGGGATTCCTTGTGAGTGTGACATTATCTTAACTGACATGATGATCACTGCCTTTTTCTTTTGTTTGAATTTGATGTTTCAAGTAGAGTTTGTCTATCCTCTTGTCAGGTCTCTAAGTCGAAAGTTAATGGTCTATGGCAATTTACTTTCTTCTATAGTTTAGATGATTTTCATAGTTTAATCAGTTATGGAGTTTCCTTAAATTTTGTAATGTCTTGTCTTATTAGTCCTTAACTGGTTAGGTGGTTACTCTATCTATGTATTTAGTGTTTTATGGTTCTTCTCTATTTTTGCAAATGAATTTCCTTACCTTATAGTGGAGTTTCTTGCAATAGTACACAGGTTTGACCGAAGAATTGGCTCTTTTAGTTTACTGAATTCAAGGTCAAATATAGGTTATACATATACATAACTATCTATGCATTAGTATTATATATATACAAATATATACGTGCATAATTTATATCATACATGTATTTTGACTCTTGATATCTTAAACAATAAAGGTCATCCGATCTCTAGCTCCAAAGATAAAATGGTCTTATTCCTTTATTCGACCACCATTCCATCATTTTAACTTATTTTTTCATGAGTTTTGCTACTTGATCTATCACATAGGTGTCATGTGATGTCAAAATAATAATAGGTTCTTGGTGTCTTCTCTGCACTTTTAACAAATTACAAAACCAATTGCAACCCATTACATGCCATATTTTTTCTTCGTGTGGCTTGAACATGAGCTTAAGATGAATCTTTGTCATGATTGAGGTGTACATTAAAATCATTAGGTCACCACTCATTGTGGTCATCCTTTTTCAATTTCTTCATATTTATGTTCCCTATTATATTTCCCATTTTTGCATTGCCTTCTGCAGATTGTATTAGAAATGATTGAACTAAGAGAGTTGGACACCGCACGTGCTATTTTGAGGCAAACCCAGGCAATGGGTGTTATGAAGCAGGAGCAACCTGAAAGATACTTGAGGCTTGAACATCTCCTTGTCAGAACTTATTTTGATCCAAATGAGGTAAAAAAACTAGCTTTTGTGTCCTTATGTGTTGTTTCATTGTTATTTTTGTGATGATATGTTCCACTCATTTCTGGAACATGCAGTGTTGTTTTCTGTCAAAATAAGTTTTGAAAGCATAAGATTACCGTGATTGCCATTTTTTAGAAAGATAATTATTTGGAACCCAATGTTTGCCAGGATGTATAGGGCTAAAATCTTGTGAATTTAAAGCTATAGTTGTAGTATGTCTAACTGTCCAAGCAGACTAATGAAAATTTATTCAACCTTTCACTTCCTTTTTCCTCAGAATTTATGCTTCTTTAAGTGTGTGATGAGCTTGATTCAGTTTTAATTTCATTTAACATTTACGTCTCAACTTATCATTGCCACCATGCTGATTGTTCTTGTAGCATGAAATGGAAGTTGGATTGCCATGCTTGTATTGCTTTCCCTATTTCCTTTCCATTTTTATTTAAATAGTAAAATTGTTCTTTGTCTCTCTTTTTTCCCCTTGTTTATATGGAGCCAATTTTCATTCCTGTTTCCAGTAAGGTTTATGTCTTCTGTGTTATGTAACAGGCTTACCAGGATTCAACAAAAGAGAAACGCCGTGCACAGATTGCTCAAGGTTGTTTTTTCTCTTTACATCTTTAGTAATTGATTATTTCTCTGATAAATGCCGAAAGTGATTTAAAATGATATGTGTATGTCTCCGAAACTTATAGTAATTCAGGCTATAGATGGCAATTTGTAACAGCTTCTGCTACCCAAGGAAGAGGAGTTTAAATCATGCAAATTGCAACAGTGATGGCGTTGCTATTATAAATCCATTGTTTAATTGCTGTGTATTAACCTAGTAGTTGAATATATCCTTAGGTATGATTAATGTTTTTTTGAGGCAAGCATACCCCTTTCATTGCAACTTTAAATCTTGGAAGTTCTCAGCTTTCAAAATACAAGACACAAGTACTCCTATAGGCGTAATTTTAGTCCGATGCCATTTTTGTAATATTTTCCTCAATAATGTAAAAATAAAAAAGAAGAAGAAAATGTACTGTAGTATTTAAACTCTATCAGGGTTTCTTTTGTCAAATTCCTCTAGTTCTTTTCATTACATTTGAGGATCTACATTCGTGTTCAGTCTAGGCAATACTAAACCAAGTCCTTTATACAGTTAAGATTGAGTATAGCAAGTGGATCATTGTCAATGAACAGGACATATCATTGGGCTTGTATTGTGTAAATGTTAATAGATTTGCAGATTTACATTGTAAATTTAATTCATTTTTAATATGCAAATTTCATACTTGAACAAACTGTACAAGTTGGATTAATGATTTATCCTTTTTAATTTCAGCCATTGCCGCAGAAGTGAGTGTCGTGCCACCTTCACGTTTAATGGCCTTGATTGGTCAGGCTCTAAAGTGGCAACAACATCAAGGTACATTTTTGTTTAAATGTGAAGATGCTTCATTTATTAGTTTCTTGTTGATTTGATACTTATAATTTCACTTTAACATCTATTGAGTTCTTTATTAGGGCATCCATAGGGTTTGGATTTTGAAATCATAATTTCATGAAGGAAAAATGGGTCAGTAATGGCAACTCAATCAAGCACAAAATAGCCATTTTTCTTTAATCAAATATGCCCCAAAGGCTCAAACGCCAAATTTGTTGACATTCCAAACTTAATGAAGTTAAGAGTTGCAATGCTAGTAGAAGCACAAATATAGTGCTTTTGACCAGATTTTTAAAAGCGTGTACGAAGTGCATTTTTATGTATGACTCAACAAGAAGTGCTAAAGGATTGATGCGAGGGGTGATAAAAGGATGCTACACCTTTGAGGTGTGTGCCTTTTTAATTTGAGTGTGAATGCAATTCTTGCACCTAAAAGAAAATGTACAAATTATTCAAACATCAGAAGATTCAGAAAGTAGCCATGGCCACTGAATACCTTATTTATCCAAAATTTTGCTGGCTTGAAATGGAAAAGAACGATTTGTGGTAGTGGAAGGGAATAGGATCAGAGAAATAAAAAACAAATAAGAGAAGATGCCTAAAGGCATGAAGATCCAGAAAGTAATGGAATGTAAAACCAGTGGAGTTGTGGGAGAAAAGAGAAGAAGAAATAAAAGATAAATTTGAAGAGGAGAAAACTGTAAAATGAAGAAAGGGGTTGATCTTTTGGTTTTACTAACAAGTTTGGTACCCTAGTTATTCTTTCTAATGTATTGGATTTGGGTTTATGTTTCACACTGTTGGATAATCATTCATTATGTCCTTTTCAGGTTTGCTTCCTCCAGGAACACAGTTTGACTTATTTAGAGGAACAGCTGCTATGAAACAAGACATTGATGACATGCATCCAACGACCCTATCACATACAATCAAAGTAAGTTCAATGATGATGTGTTTTGAGATTTTATGCTACTTGCTTTTCTTGGTTTCTCTCCTTGAAGTCAGTTTTTTATTTTGGTTATTAGTTTTCTGTAGATCTAACTTCATGTTCTCTTACACTTGGTGGGAATCCCAATTTGCTCTAGTGTTTAGTTTTTATTATTTTATTTTCTTTGATTTATGTATTTTCTTTGTTTCCAAGACTGGAAAATTTGGTATTTTCTTTATTTATTCAAAAGCCTCACAATCAGCTGAATTTATAGTGATGCCGATCATCAGGCAATCTTCATTCAGAAAAGATGTTTGTATTCTCTTATGGTTTTTTGCAATGTCATATCTATTTTTTTAAAATTTTGGTATGTCATATTAATCATCATAGGCATGTCACCTATAACTTTAATCATTGTTCTCCCTGAGAAGATTTTGCTTTTCATCCATGTTTTGGTATAGGAATAGATGATTTAACTTGTGAGTTCTAAGTTTAAAGGGGTTCAACTGTAGCAAAACATCTTTGAGTATTTTTGGGGCTCAAAACCGCGGGCAAGAGTAGAAATTATTGGGATAAAGATCATATTTATCATCTTACTATATTGGAGCCTCCAATTTTACCACCCTACTGTTCTTGAGCTTCAATCTTAGTGTACAATTTGAGCACTTTACTATTAAGAAAACGATGTTGTCTCTTAATAAGATGATGTGGTAACTGTCTGAAGTAAAAGCTACCTAGTTAGACTAAATTAATATAAATTTTTGACGTGCCAAAAAAGTTAATATAAGAATTAATAATCTTTCTTTATTTCCTTCTCTCTTTCCCTAAAATAGATTTTGATATTCTTCTTGTCAAAGAATGGCTTAAAATATTTATAATATTTTAATTGTATAGTTTTTTTTCCATATATATATTTTTTCTTTCATAAAGTCTTTTATCCTACTCTGTTATTTCAGAAAAAAAAGAACTGCTTTGCTTGGAGCATAAGTGAGATAGAGTATATGTTGATAATTTGGTTATGCATTGACTTGAGTTTATTTATATGTCGCTGATATTTTGTACTGTGAAACCTGCAAAATGGCTTTTAATTACTATTAAACATGAGCTTCATTTCAATTCAAGAAGGTGAATTGTTTTTTGCTATAGGCTTCTTGGAATGTGAAAGTTAGCCTTTATTTTATAATTATTCTTTCCTTAATTGTTTTCTGCCTTTATTTAATATAGTTAACACATCATCCTTTTTTTTCTTGGCCTTGGTTGTTTTCCTACTGCAGTTTGGAAAGAAATGTCATGCAGAATGTGCTCGATTCTCACCAGATGGGCAGTTTCTTGTTTCTTCTTCTGTTGATGGATTTATTGAGGTTTGATATCTTCAAAAAGGGAAAACTTTTCTATTAGTGTGAATTATATGGATGAACCTTTATTGTGTTTACATTTTAATTGTTAAAAGGTCTGGGATTACATAAGTGGGAAGCTCAAGAAGGATCTTCAGTACCAGGCAGATGTGAGCACTTTGTTTCTTTTAAATTGTTTTATATCATTATTGTTTTCTTTGATTAGTGTTACCAAATGGAAGGACTACCCACTGAAAGTGAAAACAACCAATTCCAATTTCTCGATAGTTAATACTTTAATTGTTTGATTTTTGTTTGTATTTTTTTTCTGGTCATTAGAAAATTCATTTCTAGGTTTGTGTTTGTCATTGGTACATACTGGAAAGATTACTTTTTTTTTAGTTGCTTCCAGTTGTGTTTTTGATGTTTATACTATGATTGTTTTGAGGTTTGTTTATACCATTTTCTTTTCTTGGTCAATAGAAAAGGTATTCATCCAAGTGTTTCTCATTATTACTTTATGGAAGGATTAATTGCATGATTGCTTCTATTTGTTTTATCATGTATTGCAGCATCTTGATATATGCTGAATAATAATTTAAATTATGCATATAGGTTTTCTTCATTTATAGTGTAAACTAAAGAAGTATACAAAGATTAATTTTGACCGCTACTATTAGCATTAAAGTGTCTTATATATGCTTATGTAGAGTGTGCTTATTTTGTTTCCTCTTAGCTGAAATTTTATGTCGTGTGAGAGTAAAATGAAGAAATGAGATTAGCTTTTTGATGGGGATTATTTTTGTGCTCAGATGAGCTTAATCCGGACATGATACAAGTCACTTGAATTCATTGATATAAATGCAATGCTATTTCTTCTGTATATAATGTGTATGTCACTGGATGTATCTATCGTTTCACATTGTTATCTAATTTGCATCGGATCTGGAGCCTCATGTGTTTGTTGTTACTCATGTGTATCATTTCTTGCTTGGAAATCAAACAATCTCTTTGTCTTCACTTCAATGCAATTTGTTTGGACATGAGATTTTTTGTTTGGAGCATGTATACAGTTCTCACATCCCTGTTTATTGCCAAAATCGATTTTTCTTTCATCTTTATCCTGCTAAAATAAAGATGAAAGAAGATAATTCATTTTGAAATACAGTGTGTGTGTTGTGGCAGCATTGTGAAATTATTTGGATTATAAATACATTGGACCTTTAGACTTCTCTTTCTGTAGAAACTAGTGACGAAATTGGAACTATTGATATTAGTAGGTAACCTGATATTATTGTGATGTATCACGGAAGTAGAAAATCATATATATATATACATACATAGAACATGGGCTAAAATTGATTCAGAATTGAAGTTCTAACAAGAATAGAATTCATGATTGTATAAGCACTAGCAATGATATAAAAATATGCTGTGGCTGCTCTAGGAGTTACAATCAGTCATTAATCCCTTAAATATTTATGACTGAGACTTTGATTTCCTTTAAATATTTATGGCTACTAAATGAGTTCAGAAGACTTTTTATAGTAGGGTTAAAGAGCAGTTTCTTTTTATTAAGTACAGAATCAAAATTTGACTTCAATAAATGGCAAGTCCTTTGTAAGCTAAACTATGCAGTTAATGAAGCATGGCCCTTAACATTAAATGGAACTTCAAACCATTGGTAGAATAGCTATAATGTCTGTTTGATAACTTCTCATTTAAAAATTTCTCCAGCATCCCATCTTGACTAAGAGTAGTTTCGTTCAAATATTTGATGTATCGCGCTGCAAAATTAACTTCTTCTTCGACTCTGTAAAAACTAATGAATCTTTTATCATCACCTTAATCTGGTCAAAATGGTCTCTATGCTGAATTTGACCACTCAAAGTAGTTGTTTCTCAAGTTTTTACCGACAGGACTTCTAGGAGTAATGTTCCCTATGCACCTCTGCTAGGACAAGTCTAACCATAAAAACTTCGATTTCTTTGATTATTTTAGTGATCTTCACCCTTTAATGCTTAACCCTTCCCCTGCTTTGCTTTTAGTCCTTTTCTTGAGACGGTAAATCCTCAAAAGAAGACCTCCTTGCACAAGAAAAAAGATTCTTTGATTTTGTAACAAGTTTATCTCTAATGATTGCCACTAAAACTTGATTTTCCTTAAGTGTCTGTCTTTGGATTTAAGATCAAGTGCCACCAAAAGGAAGTGCCAAAGATTGATTCCGGATATTTCTTTAGTGCCTCTATTGAAATTTTTATGAATGTGCTTGGTGCATTTTTAACCTAACTTCACTTTATAGAGCTCATATATAGTCTTGGAGGTTGTCTTCCTTTTACCAAGACTCCTTAGTTTATATGGTGATAACCACTTGCATCACGTTTAGAGAGCAAGTTATTTCTTATTTATCAAGCATGGTTTCGAAACAAAGGGATTATATCTGATAGTCGTACCTTTGTTGTTGGGTTGACTATTACACATCCATTAGGAACCATCATTCTTATGACTACTTTGGCTGGAAAAGTACATTAGGGCATTTAATCCTAGCCCGTGGTTAAAAAAGAATATCATCTAACCTAGACATTAAAGAAAATTAAAAGGTGACATTCTAATCACATGATAATAAATAATGTAATTGAATGTTAGTACTAACTATAGGCAATTAAAAAACAAACATAAGATAAACTGGCAAAATAAACAATTTAGTTAAGTTATAGGACGCTTGTCTGTAGGCAGCTTTTAGCTTGAATTTTTTTGTTCCACGTCATTTGGGTTGGATAGCTTGAGTAAGCTGCTAATTGAGCTAAACCTGGCTCATAATCATTATCACAGTTAAAGCATATTGGAAAACTGTTTAGATACTACTTAGTTTTATCTGAACAGATTATGAAGATGGGTTTCCGGGTGTTCAAATTATAGATGCAGATAGTTCTTATGGAAAGCCCTAATCTAGATGGGTCTTGGAAGAGACATTTAGAACATCTAATTGCCCCATGTCTCTGTTAGCCAGTGCAAAGTCGAGATGAGGTTGTCTTAAACAAAGTCATGTTCTGTAAATTGATTGGTTCTGTAACCTCGTGTTTGTTGATGGCTAACTATGACTCTGAGAATCATGCTTTGATTCAGAGTTAAATGCGAATATACAAAGAGCAACCATAACTGCTGTTATGTATGCTCCTCACCAATGTTCAAGAGGATGGATTATTGTACTCCTTTTCTTATCCTTCTGTTATTTTTATGTTTATTCTTTTTTTTTTAACATTTGTGCCATTTCTGACATATCATCACAGGAAACTTTCATGATGCATGATGATCCTGTACTTTGTGTTGATTTTAGCAGAGACTCAGAGATGATTGCATCTGGGTCACAAGATGGAAAGATAAAGGTAATTTTGTTGCATATGTGTGAACTTATGATCTAGTTTCTGTGCTCTAGACAATGAACAGTTTATTCCTAATCCTGTGCGATCTGTGTTTTACATCTGTCAATTATTTTTCATGTTGTAAGAAGCCTGAAAGAATTAGTAGTTTATCAGATGGTAGTTCTACTTGTTATTTTAATGGTCGCTTGACATTATCATTCAACGTTGGGTCCAAGGAATCTTATCTTTCAATGGTTTTAATATTTTCTGATCTTTAATTGTTACTTCTTTTGCTTTTCGTGTTTCCCTTGTTTTAAAGTGTTTTTCATTTGCTCAAAACTAGGGCTCAGCAAAAGTAAGTTGAAACCAACATAACTGATGATATTTGGTCAAGTCAGTTAGGTTGGCAAAGTTGGTTTTAAGGCTGGTTATGGTAGATTAAGTTGGTTGGTTATCAATTATGAAATGCATAATCAAACCAGCCTACTTAACCAACTTATAATAAATACAATATTATTTTAAAATGTTTTAGATATATTTATAAATGTAATAAATATATAATATATAAATAGTTAACCCAAATCCTACGCCCAACCCAATTACCTATCCATTACATAAACCAACCCAACCTGTACATTTTTCTCTTTTTCAGTTTAATCGACTGAACCAACCGCCTTCCATTTTAATATAAAAAGAAAATTTGGAAACCTGTTGCAGGTGGTTTTCATTTTGGTTCCAGTTAACAGATGCCTATAGGCACTAATTAAATATGGTTAAATTACTGTTTTAAGAAAGACTTATTGCTTGAAATTTCACCAAATTCAAGAGGGAACAATGCTTTAATTACTAATTTCTTTTCTTAAATATCATCTTAACCAGTGCCACTAGGCATTGTTAACATTTCCCTTTTATTTTACTGGTCAAATGTTGGTTTGTGGAACTTTTTATATTGTCTATATTCATGGTAGGACTTAATCTTGTGAGCTTATCTCATGAACCTGATTGATGCTTGATGCTATACCTTTGATAGTTGGAATTCCTGTTGGCACTCCAGTTTTGTCAATGCTGCAGCATTCTTTCTAAATTTGAGTGCCATTGATTTACAATTGGAATTTGATAGAAGTCATGCAGGTAAGATCTGATTTGCAACTTTTTTTCAGGTTTGGCGCATAAGGACAGGTCAATGCTTGCGCCGTCTTGAACGTGCACACTCTCAAGGTGTGACAAGTCTTGTCTTCTCTCGTGATGGAAGCCAGTTACTAAGTACATCTTTTGATAGCACTGCAAGGTTCTAATTCTCCTTTGTGTATACTCTTTTGTGTCAAATTTAAATGTTTGCATATGAAGCAAGCGGTTAAGTGTAGAACTATTTAGCTTTGTTTTCTCTTGGGATTAGTTTCTTTTCATTTGTTTGTATTTTTTTTTCTTTTTATTCTGAAATTCTCATGCCCAGACTGTTTTGGTTGCTGAATTATATTTTTTCATATCCATAGTTGTGACATGTTGACATTATATGCCAAATATAATATTGTCCGGTTGCTTCTTTCCACCCATTATTTTTTTTCCTGGAGTGCAGAGTCCATGGATTGAAATCAGGAAAGTTGCTCAAAGAATTTCGTGGGCATACATCTTATGTGAATGATGCCATTTTTACAGCTGATGGAAGTCGTGTTATTACTGCCTCCAGTGACTGCACTGTCAAGGTAAATTCTCTATGCATGTATTTTGAAATATCAATCTTTTAATCATGTCTTCGGTATCTAACTGGCCATGCTGCCTTTTGTAGGTGTGGGATGTAAAAACAACAGACTGCCTACAAACATTTAAACCACCACCTACGTTAAGGGTATTCTATTTCTCAATAAAATTGGCTTATATTTTACATAATTTATGTTGGTTTTTGCCTTTAAACCTTTGTTTTATAACTTTAAACCCTTGTTTTATACCTTTTGATTGGTAGGGTGGTGATGCTTCAGTGAATTCAGTTCATCTTTTCCCGAAAAATACAGATCATATTATTGTGTGCAATAAGACGTCGTCAATATACATCATGACACTTCAAGGACAGGTAAGTTCTGAGGGAAATTTACTTCTGTTAATGTGATTTTACATTGATATGATTCACTTAAGCCTTTTCTTTTCTCCATTTATTACATTGATGATTGCTCCATCTTTCTTCTCATCAAAGCAAATTCAATTCTTGGAGTTTTAATTGCGCCCCCATTGGAAATAACTTAAAATCATTGAGTTTTTTTTTTTAATTATTATATAATGATTTCCTTTACCACCGCTGCTGATACTAGTTTTGCCAGTTCAACCTTCCCAACACAATATTTTGCCGAATTCTAGGTTTCTCTACAACATAGTAAGCATCAGCTGTTCTAAGTCATAATGTGTAAAGCTATGGTTTGGAAATTTTGAGTAAAGGCAAAACTGAATATGTAGTTCTGAACCTTCTAATATAGATTTCTAAGCCTAAACTAATCAAATCTTTTACTGTGATAATGAATGGAAAGAGGGTAAATGATTGGTGATTTCCTTGATTAGCAACGGCAATATTGGGTTTGCTTGTACTTAGGCTAAAATTCTTTTAACGCATCATCTTTTTTGTTCTATGCCAGTGGGATGGAAATGAACTCTTATGATCATGCTTTACTTCCATAATGATTGTGGTGCAGGTTGTGAAAAGTTTCTCATCCGGTAAAAAGGAGGGTGGAGATTTTGTTGCTGCCTGTGTCTCACCAAAAGGTGAATGGATATACTGTGTAGGCGAGGACAGGTAATGCTTTAAAATATTCTTTTATGCAATAAATTTAGATTGTGAAGATTAAGGGTCTAATCAACCTGTAAAGCCTCCTAGAGAAGGGAATCTCTTCAAGCACCTCTTATTTTGCATGATGAGAACAGGGTTGCAAAGTTTTAGCTTAGGAACTTGATGCGTTTATCAGTATTGTAATTCTGGTGGCAGCTAACTTTTGGTACAATGATAGACAGGAATGTGTTCAACATGGGTATGTCCGATTTTTTAAGTCTTTCCTAGTATATGTAGGTTTGGTCAAATCTCCATGCTCATGTCCAATATGTGTTAGATTCAAAGATCGGACATGGGTACTTCAAGAAAAATGATAAGATGGAGCAACATAGTCTTTATGGTTGCGCTTAAATAATCCATTTACATAATTTATCCATTTCTCGAATGAAATATGCACCCTTTTTATTAATGAGAGCAATATCTCAGTTGTGAAGTTTGTGTGCGGTTATAATGTTCCAGCTTCGGTGTCTTATATAAGAAATTATAATTAGCTGCCCCTTGATTAACAAGATTTCTCCCTTGCTGCTGATGATGTTATGTAAATTACTTGGTTAACGATGGCTCTAAAAGCTATGTACTTTCTCAATTTCTTTTATCATATTTTTAACCTTCTTTTGATTTTATTTGTATTAATATCTGCAGGAATATGTACTGCTTCAGCTACCAAACAGGAAAACTAGAGCATCTAATGACAGTAAGCTCTCCGTTTGAGGCTATGTTCGCCTATTCTACACTTCTTTAAGTCTTCTCTTCCTCTTTTAAAATTCTAAACACAGTTGGTTTCTTCTAGCTAATTCTCAACCCGAGTCCGGGTAAAATTTTATGCACTGGTTAAAAAATTGAGCTATCATGTTAATCTTGTAGTCTCAAACAACCTTGTGTAAAATTCTTTGTTATTCCGACTCACTTTTTTCTTAAAATGTTCTTATCTGAAACATAGTTTTAACATGAGTATGAGGGCGTGGTTCTCCAAATACATGAAAGAACTTAAAAATTGAGTTTAGTCATATCGGAGACATACCTGTATATGACACTTATCCCTAATTCCTAGTAATACAACTAGAATTCATGTGGGTTTCATATATTGGTCATATAAAATAGGATATGTTTGTAGAGTTTTGGTTCATGTTGAAACATAAGATTAAAGTGTATGTTGGTTAAGGTTGCGTGTGTTGTTAATGGGGTGAATGACATTGACAGGTCCATGAAAAGGATGTAATAGGCATCACACATCATCCTCACAGGAATCTGGTAGCTACCTATGCTGAAGATTGCACCATGAAATTATGGAAGTCTTGAACTTCAATTATCAGATCTCTGGTAAGCTGTTGTAATCAACACTCTTTATGAATGATATTTTATTCATGGCTTCAGTTCTGTAACTTACTATTTAGATAGAATGACTCTTCTGTTTCATATGATCTTTAGCTGGACACTGGTTTTCTAATATTTAGTACTGTGTTATTTGTATTCAAACCTGTGTCTATGTATCTAAGATTTTCCGAATGATATCTGATACTCATGTTTAGTCCTGTTCAAGCTGCAAAGTATTGGATTAATTGTAATTACTTGGGTAATAATTACATTTTATTGTGATTATAGATTCTAATTCCTTAAGCGTGTTTGCTTGGCTCACTGCTTGTTATTAGATTATAATTCTTATGTCATGTTTGGTAGTATAAATTGTATTTACATAATTATATAATTTTAAATTTTAAAATTTTATTATTATAAAAGTTATTAATATTACTTTGGAAGAATTCTCTAAACAAGTAGAAAAAAAACATAAAATCAAATTATTTATTGTAATATGTTAGTCAAAAAAAGTATTTAACAATACAATTATTATTAAATAAAAAATAAAAACTTTATGCAGAATTTAATTACTTTTATATTTTAATTTGTTTGGTTATTTATTTTCATTATGGATTAGTGATTGATTAAGTATAAATAATGAATGATAAATATTATGTAACTTAGTTGACATTTTGTAGTAAACATTATTTGATTTAGTTAATTATTTAGTAAATGAAATTCTCTCATTGAAAAATATTTAAATTTATTTAATTAGATTAATAAAATAATATATAATTATATTTCAAAAGTAAAATATCTTAAATTGGAGATTTATAATTTAATTAGATTTGAGTCCTTTCTAAAAATTGAGATATTTATCTAACAATGTCACTCAAATTTAATTTCATAATTTGGTTTATCAACAACTAGAATTATATAGTAATATTTTAGGAAGCACATTTGTTGAAGGGTTTAATACAAATGGTGTAGATTGTGCATAAGAGGAGCTCAATAAAAAGGTTCGACTATTGTTCATTTACAAACTAATGTCAATTTTGTTATAACAACAGATTGAATCGATTAAATTTTACTGTCATCGAATAAATTTTATTTATTTTTTTGTCTACATTTTTTATCCAAAGTTCAGGATTGGGCTTTAAACACTTGAAGTCTCTACTTTACCCTTTAAACACTTTAAACACTTGAAGTAAAATTTGATTTGTTTTTTTTCTCATATAGAGATGTATTCATTATGTTTCCCAAGTTTATCCTATTGGTGTTTTAAAATAAAATTTGAACTTTTTCTTTCGTATAAGGATATACTTGTTGCAATGGTAGTTTTTTCCTTAATTAGTGGTTAAGAGTTTGATCTTCGCTCTGAGTATAAAGTAACTTTAAAACTTGTGGTTAGGTCTACAGAACACTGAAAAAATTAGTTACTAGACTCACTCCAGTAGATACCTTGGAAAACTAAAAAAAATTGTTGTAAATTGGATCTCCATATTGCTCCCATAACCCCTAAAAATTTATAAGGTAGCTTAATTATATTTATTTAAATTTTGTAACTTATGGGGGTTGAAACTCTATAAATAGAGGGCATGTATAGGTTTTTTTAAATGTCCCAAGTGAAATCTTTTTATTTTTGTATTCTTCTCTTTTGTTCATTCTATATTTCTTTTTGTTTTATAATACATTATCAACATGATTTTACTAATGAGTAATAGGTTCTTATTTAGTTGGGCTTCAAGCATTGAAATTTAATTGTTTGGTTCAAAAATCGTGTGTGGCTGCTCGAGATTTGTTTGGGGACGACCATTTTCTCTTCACTGCAAAGAATGCTCAATCTCTATTTCTCATCCACAATTATCTAAGTCTAATAATTTTCTTTTTGAAAATTGATTCGATTTCTATTAAGAAGTTAAATTTAAATAATTCTCTATTTGCATCTCTATGAATTTATCAATCCCTTCTCGAATTTAATTATTGGACTTTCTACGTGGGGTATATATTTTTTTATAGAATTGATTAGTTTAGTTTTAATTTTGATTAAAATATATGATTGTTCTTATATCTTCTTATCGATTGTAAACGTGTATTATATGCAATGATTAGTTTGGAGTTCAAATTTATACATGCTTGAGAACTGTAAACTGATATTAGTCATGAATTTTTTGCTACAATCTCACTAAGAAAACATGTAAAAGATTCTTTAAAATTATGGATTAGTTTTGAAATAAAATTATTATAATGAAAAAAAAACTATCATTAGATATACTTCATTTCCTGAAGTGAATATAGCATTACATAATCAATCATAAAAAGCACAAAGTTATAATTGTGGTTATGAGCGTGGTCTTTAATGGGTTAGTATGTGTATAATAATCACTATAACTATATTGATTATAATAATTCTTTTCTTTCCTATAAAGTAGAATGATAAATTTAAATTAGAGAATCACTAAAGTTTTCCAAATAGCCCTTCAAAGAGAACAAAAATATTTATGTGATACTTAAAATTCATTTGACACATGCATATTGGCTGAGTATTTTGCCAAGGTTAGATAAAAAAATGAAAGGGGATAATGAATAGATACATTTGATCACTTTTGATCATTGATTAAAATTTTGACATATTTCCTGAAATGAATATTGTACACAATTTATAGAAATTATATTTCTTTTGTTGAGTTAATGAAATTATAGACTTCTCATTGGTTTGGACATTTTCAAAAGTAAATGTCGTAGTGAATACAAAATAAAAGGAATGACAATGAAATTATCAATTGTCACAATTTATATTGATACTATAATTCTACTAGCTGTGAAAAAGTATAAGGCTAAAAAAGAAAGATGATGCTAATAAACCTTATGATAAATATGAATGCATCGGGTACATACGTGTCGCATATCTAAAACGTTAAATTTTGCAAAGTCTTATAGAAAAGAGAGACTCCATAATGCATGATAAAAAAATTTTGAATTGGAATTATGTTATAAGAGGTAGAGGTTAGAAAATTTTAATTTTAAACCTCTATAATTGCAACTTTAATATCTTATTGTAACTTTATAATATTTTGTATTTTATTGTGTTATGGTATATAAAAAATTATCTAACTGCATGCTTGTTAAAGTGATCGAGTAGTGACATGAATTTGTTCTTTGTTATGTTTAACATATATTTTATTTATATTTATTTTTTATACAAATATACATTCTCTTTTATATAAATAAATAAATTTTTTAAGGATCCAAAGTTTGTATCATCCATATTGCATATTATTTAAAATAAGTTACGCATTCATTAAGGTATTACATTATATTCTAAAATCTCTTGAAGAGCTAAGGTTGCACCTCCTTCTGATGCAAAATATTGTAGAATATAATATTATTATTTTTAGATAGAGAAGATATATATATTGAAGAAAATCTTTATGTGTTTTATATTAAAATCATATACAAAAATGACATAAGATACTCATGTATTTGTATTATAAATATTCCCCAAATGAATACATTACATTTATATGATTGACACATGAGATAGTGATAAAATGTTCACTAGTGTTGACATAATTGAGTAGACCATCCTAGATCATATATAATGCGAAAATTAATTGAGAATTCATATGGACTTCATTAAAGAACCAAAAGATTCTTTAACTTAAAAGAATTCTCATGTGTTGTTTGTTCTCAATGAAACTTGATTATTAGAAACTCACTAGCTAAAGTTGAGATTTAATGTCATACATTTCTGAAATGAATATGGGTTCATTCATCCACCATGTGGATGATTTTGATATTATATGATTTTGGTAGATGCATCTACAAAATAATCACATATGTGATATCAACTCACAACCTGTCGTTTGCAAGATTGCTTGTTTAAATAATTAATTTTAGATTATACATTTAAGACAATTCATTTTGCTAATGCTGGTGAGTTTACGTCCCAAGTTTTCAATGATTAATTGGGATAAAAAATTTGAACATCCTATAGCTTATGTTCACACACAAAATGGTTTAGCTAAATCGTTTATCAAACGCCTCCAACTAATAGCTAGACCATTATTTATGAGAACAAAACTTCCTGTTACAACTTGAGGATATGCTATTTTGCATGCAACAACACTTGTGCGCATCAAGCCAACAAGTTATAATAAATACTCCCCATTACAATTGATTTTTGGTTAGGAGCCAAATATCTTAGAATTTTTGAATGTGCGGTATATATTCCAACTGCTCCATCACAATGCACAAAGATGAGTGAGTCCTCATACAAGGCTGGAAATGTACATTAATATAAATCTCTTTCTATAATAAATATTTTGAAGATATTAATTGGAGATTTAGTTATGATATAAGTTGTCAACTATTATGAGATAATTCTCCCAAAATTAGGGGGAGCGAATAAAAAGTTGGATGAATAAAATACTTGGAATGAATTATTAGTATCTAAAATCCTTATACAAAGTAATGTGAACTAGAAGTTCACTAGATAATTCATTTTATAAATAGAGAATTAATGTCCCAATAGGGAAAAATGTTAGTGCAAAAGAAAGAAATCCACGACTGAAGCGTGAAAGACCAATCGGTTCCAAAGATAAAAATCCTTGTAAAAGGAAATGAGGAAATATTTAAGATGGTCATATTATAGAGGCAAGTTCCTAAGAAGAGAAAAAATATAACTAATAAAAAACCTAGAAGAGTTTTAGTTACCTGAAAATGGTGATAACAAAGAAATCTCGATAAATTATGTTACTTTAGAAAAAAAAAAGATGGAACAAAAAAAATAGTTGTCGACAAAAATTTTGCTTATAATGTTGTTATTAAAATAGTAAAAGAAAATAAGGATCCTGGGCCGAAATCTATTAAGGAATATAGAAATAGAAAAGATTGACCAAAATGGAAAGACACAATTCAAGCATAATTGAATTCACTTTCTAAACGCAAGGCTTTTGGATCTATAGTCCAAACACCTAAATATGTAAAGCCGATAGGATATAAATGAGTATTTGTGCGAAAACGAAATGAGAAAAATGAAGTCGCAAGATATAAAGCACGACTTGTAACACAAGGGTTTTCACAAAGGTCCAACATTGATTACAAAGAAACATATTCTCCTATGGTGGATGCAATTACGTTTAGATATCTTATTAGTCTGCCAATACGTGAAAAATTTGACATGCGTCTCATGGATGTTGTTACATACTATTTGTATGGTATAATTGACAGTGAAATTTATATGAAAATCTCTGAAAGATTTAAAATCTCAGAAGGATATAGAGTTTCTCGAAAAAAGTACTCGATCAGATTAAAGAAAGTTTATATGGATTAAAACAATCTAGACGTATATGGTACAATTGTCTTGGTAAATATTTGTTGAAAAAATATTATAAAAATGAGCCAATTTTTCCATGTGTTTGTATAAAAAGATCTGAATCAGATTTTGTGATAATTATTGTTTATGTTGATGATCTAAATATTATTGGAACTCCTGAAGAGCTTCAAAATGCAGTAAATTGTTTAAAGAAATAATTTGAGATGAAAAATAGTGGGAAAAAAGTTTTGTCTTGGCCTACAGATCTAACATTTAAAATAAAGAATTCATGTCCATCAGTCAACTTATACAGAAAATATCGTAAAGAAATTTTACATGGATAAAGCACATCCATTGAGTACCCCAATGGTTGTACGATCGTTACATGTGAATAAATATCAATTTCGTCATTGTGAGAACGGTGAAGAGTTTCTTGGTCCTGAAACACCATATCTAAATGTCATAGGGTATTGATGTATCTTGTAAACAACACAAGACCTGATATAGCTTTCGTTGTAAACTTGTTAGTAAGATGTAGTTCTTCTCCAACACGTATACATTGGAGTGGATTCAAACTTGTATTTTGATATCTCAAAGGGACCATTGATATGAGGTTATTCTAGTCAAATGATTCAAAATCCTTATTAGTCGACTATACTGATACTGGATATTTATTGGATCAACATAAAGGTCGATCTCAAACGAAATGTTTATTTACATGTGGAGGTATTGCCATATCATGGCGTTCAACAAAGTAGACATTAGTTGTCGTCTCTTCAAATCATGCAAAAATAATTGCAATGCATGAGGTAAGCGGAGAGTGTGTTTGGCTAAGGTTATTGATCCAACATATTCAAAAGATATGTAATTTGTTTTTACAGGAAAATATATCAACTATCTTATACAAAGATAATGCAACACATATAACTTAATTGAAGGGTGGTTACGTTAAAGGCGATAGAGCGAAACATATTTCACAAAAATTATTCTTCACTCATGATCTTGAGAAGAAAGGTGATATAAAATTTAAACAAGTTCGTTCTAGTGATAATTTAGCAGATCTTATTATCAAGGCATTGCCAACTTCAAAATACTACTACACAAGATTGGAATGCATCGACTTAAAGAGAAAATGTAATGTTGTTCTCACATCCTAAAAATCGGGTTAGTAGAACTAGCTTAGTGGATAGGATATCCAATCCGAAAATCGAAATTAGGATTAAAAGTGTTTAGTAAAATAAAATAAAATAAAATAGAATTAAATAAAATATTAAAATAATTATCGGGACTAAAATTTAGGTAAGGAAATTAAAATTAGGTGTCCGGGAATTAATTTTCTTAAAACATATTTTAAAAACAAAACCAGAATTGAAAATAATTAAGGAAATATGGTTTAATTAAAAACAAGGACGGATTTGAAAAAGGAAGGAAACTAGAAGTGGCCAAAAGGGTAATTGCCCAATTTTTAAAAATTGGTTGGCTATTTAAACCACCCATGTTCCTTCCCTCTCCTTTCATCTTCCATTCAAAATTTCCTAAAAACTAAATCTGAGTTTCTCTCTCAAAATTTACTCATCCCTATTGATTTTCTAGCCTTCCAAGCACCATTTTTTCCATCAATTTTAAAGAAAATCCATGTTTCCTTCATTAATTTCTTTATTGTTCTTCAAACATTGTTCACCAAATTATATCTATACTTCGTCATTCTTCTCAAACTGAGGTAATATTATGATTCTTAATGTTAAATCTAATCTTGTTGTTTTTCTAATTCGAGATTTAATCAAGTATTACGAGATTTTGATAAATCTATAACTTTAACACCGAAATTTGGCTTGAAATGGTGAATCCCAAAACACTAAGTTAACTTTCTGATTTAGATTTATTTTTAACTTATTTTGAACTAATTAGAAGGTTTATGAGCTCAATTTTATAAGTCGATATCAAATTTTCATGAATTGAGAGTTTTCCCTCTTTTGAGCATTCATGTAAGTTCAAATTTTTGGAAAAGTTAGATCTGAGAAATTAGATGAAATTGATAGTTTAGATTTGTTATAATATGATAATTAGGATGTTTAGGAACATGTTTAAAGATTAGAAATGAAAATCAAGTGATGAATTCTCTTATTTAAAAAAAGAGTTAATTTTTGGTATTGTGAAAGGTGAGCTTAGATCTGCGATTTTATTGTTGTTTGATAGTGTATAAGGATGTAAATGATGAGGTTGTAATGTGTTTAATATGTATGCAAAGTGTCGGATAAATTGGGAGTCTTTACGAGCAAAACAAAAGGGAAGGAAAAACTTACCTTACTTCATCAATCGAACGAAAGCAGTCCGATGAATGTTCAGAATTGCTACATCTAAGCAAATTCAATGAGTTATTTAGGAGCATAGGTTAGCCTAAACATCTATCCTAAATTTCAAGTGTAAGTTTGCCTCTTCGATCTATTATCGTTATGAAATTTATGCTTATAAGATGTGATATGAAATGTGATGCATACTGAGATGTTTATGCAAATGCTATGTGATTTGACTAAGTATGATATGAGGCATATTGATTTGATGCACACAATATGAGATCTATACGAACATGGCTCTTTGATCATTATATGAGCACTTGAAAGTGCATTATAAGTGTTTGAAAAAGTGATATGAACATGTGTTATATGATATGTGAAAGTGTGTATAAAATAGTAAGTATATATGTGTAAATGGATATATTGGCTAAGTGATTTCTTGGAACCATTAAAAATCATTGACATGCCATAGGATTGTGAGTACTCATCACTTTCTGGTTTTGTTTAGGGCGTTGAGGCCCTGAAGATAGCGTGGAGAAATAAGGGGAATGTTGAGCTTAATTCCATTTACGGAGATAGTGTGGTGTGTTTGGAGAGTGTTAGCTTTGCACTACACTTATAAGAGATGACATTAGAATCTTTGAGTCAATTGGTGTGTTGGCGATTCATTTATCCAATGCATTATGCTTATATACATGTTTCATAGTCACAATATGGCAATATATTAATATGAAATGTTAAGAGTGATGTTTAATGCAATGCCATGTGTAAATGTTATAGAATGCTTTCTTTTAACTATTGAATATGTGTTTAATTGTGGCTTTCATGAGCAGTCACTGAGCTTGAAAAAGCTCACACTCTTTAATGAATATGCTGTAGAAAAATAGCTGAAAAGAGGAGAAATGAGTCTTCCAAGTGATCCAAAGCAAGGCAACATCTTAAGTATGTGTGATGTGTTTTCAACTTTAATAAGGAATGCAATGTGAGACCAAAATTGAGGGTTTTAGACTTTATTAAGTGTTGGTTTGTAAAAGGACTTTTAAAGGTTGTTGTAAGGACATCTATATCTGGTTTATGGATGTTTGATTGCTTGCATTAATGCTTGGATATGCATACTTTGAAAGTTGTGTTGCATGATGAATAATATGCATGACTCTTGATGAAATATTGATGTAGATGTTTGATTGGAATGCTAGATTTTTCAATAAGTTTAAGCTGACCATTTGGTATAGTATGAACCTAAAATGCACTTAAATATGCATTAGATGCATAGTTGGTATGTTGAGTATTTTGATTTGTGAACTTTGAAATGCATGTTAGCCTAGTTAATTACTTAGGGTATCAAACTTTGATATTATATGTTTTAAGGTAATTGAACATGTTTTGTATGATCTATGTATGTTATATGACATGTTAGAATGGGGAAATTTGTAACGACCATATAGTCAGGGGTGATAGAAATTAAAGTTCGAAACTCCATTCTCGTAAGACGAACTCGTAAGTATTTTTATTAAATATTTAAAAAGTTAGTTTAGTAGAAAATTAAATCTTGGTTAAGTAATTTTCATGAAATTAAGGGTTATTAAGGTATAGGGACTAAATCGCGTAAGGGCTAAAAGTTGATTTATAGATTGAAGTAAATATGAGGGACTAAGGAAGCAAATAAACCATTTATTAAATGGTGAGTGGTGGTCGGTTAAGGCTTAATGGAATTGCATGTGTATATTATATATATCATATATTAAAGTTAACTAATAATAATATTAATAATTATAACGAAATAAATAAAAGAAAAAGGAATCGAAAGCAATGGGTAGAGAGATTTGCATGCAAAATAAATAAATTGTTTAATATTTTAGATGTTGTCATTGTTGAATAGTTTAAGTACTAAAGGTTAAATTGATAGATTTTAAGTTAGAAATAGAAAAGGACTAAATTGTAGAATTAATTGTTGATTTTGAATAATAGGGACTAAATTGTGAAAAATTCAAAATTAAGGATAGAATTGAAAATAGGGAGCTAAATTTAGCTTGGAGTGAAATTTGTATAAAAATTTAAGGTTAAGTATGAAGATTAAAATTAGTCTCAGTTTAGGAACTAAATTGAAGAATAAACAAAATATAGTATGTAATGGGCCAATTTTGGCCTAGACCCAATAAACCAAGATAAAACCAAAAAATATAGAAATCCAATTTTAATTGTCCAGTTACAATAGGCCCAATTGTAAAATAAACCCAAAATAAAAAACAAACCTAAAATCCAAATCCAAACAGCTCAACAATACAAACTCTAGCCCATAATTTTTTTTCAGAAAAACAAAAAATGAAACCCTAATAGTTGCTGTTGCCGCCGCCTCCACGTCAGCACCACCGCCACTCCTCCACGTCATCGCCATACGGCCACCTCCGTACCTGCCAACAAATACCAATATGACAGCAACAAAAAAAAGCAGTAATTAGTTTATTTTTTTTCGGCTATAAAATGCCACCAAGAACCAAAATGTATTTTTTACACACAAAAAAATACGAATAAAAAAAATAGAGAAGAAAAATCAAAAACTTTGTGCAAAGGTTGTTTGAGATTTTGATTTTGATTTTCTTTTTGTGTTGTTTGTTTTTGGGTTTTGTTTCTTAAACAAAAGAATGGAAATAGAAATAAACAAAAAAAAGGGACTGAACTTTACCATTCATTCATTTTTTGCTCCGCTGGAGGTCGAGGTTCGTCGTTTCCGATGAAAAACGATGCCTTTTTGGGTTGGGGAGTCGAAAGGCCAAAAAATGGCTCTTTTTTTACTTTCCGGCCACCGTGGACGGCGGCGCTATCACCGGCGACCAACGGCCGCCACGGTGGTCCGGGGCTGGAGCTTGGTAGTGATCTGGAGTTCTTGAGAGAAAAAAAAGTCTTTAGGTGTTTTTTTTTGTTTTGAAAATAGAGGAGAATGAAGCTTTTGTAAAAAAAATAGTTTTTATACACATAAGAAATGGCGCCGTTTAGGGCTGGTATATATAGCCCTAAAACGGCGCCGTATATAGCCTATACCTGCGTGTCCAACCCGACCCGAAAGAGGATCCCCATTTTTTGCAAAATGGGCTATTTGCGCAGATGGCCCTCCACATTTTCAGCATGTTTCAATTCGGTCCTTTTCCACATTTTTTCTTTTTTTTTTCAAACTTGGATTGCGAATTTTTCTTGCTTTGCGATTTGGTCCCTAGCGCGCTAATCCCCTGGGGAGGTGACGGGTGTCCAGGAAATAGGTTTATTTCCCATTAGGCCCCCTATGTTCACGCGTTTTTAATTTTAATCCTATTTCGATTCTTTTTATTTGCGAATTTTACCTAAAATTTTATCCTGATTTCAATATAACCCTTTTGATTAATTTATTTTATTTTATTTTTGTCTATTAATCTATTTATTATTTATTATTTTTCTTTGTTTTATTTTATTTTTATTTTTATACCCATTTTGTTATATATTTCATTTCAGTCTCAATATTTCTTTTATTAATATATTTATTTTGTTTTCTTTACTATTATAATTCATAAAATTAGTCTTACACATGTATGTTTTATTTCGTTATTATGTTTTTATATTATTATTATTATTGTTATTGTTATTATTATAATAATCTTGGTTTCATACATTTTTTTATTGTCTTTCTAATATGTCATGAATTATTTACGTTAAATATTCGTTTGTGTATTTAGTTATTAATTCATTTATTCTTTTTAATTAAATGCTTTCTTGCTATATGTTATTTTATTAGTATTATTATTGTTATTATGCATTATTTATTTTATTTCTTTTGATGGTTAATATTAGCATTAAAATGATGTATGTCGTGTAATCGTTGTTGTAAATATGCCATGAACTGTTTATTAATACGCATGTTATCATTCAAATTTTTTAAAAAATAAGGTAATGTTTTGCATCTTAGATATTCGAGAAATTGTACCCTAACTTACGGGGTTTCGATTTTCTCGATAAATCTAAATAGCCAAATATCCTTTTAGAATTAAAATACCTAACCTTTTATTAATACATCGTATCAGTATTACGTTTTTTTAACACGTAAAAAAGGAATTCATTTTATAAATGCAACATGCCATATTTGGACCTTCGAAAATCATGCCCTAACTTACGGGGATTCGGTTTTTTCGTCGAACCAAAAATGGCCAAGTATTTTTCAATTCAAAAATAAAATTAAAAGCAAGCTATATGTCATCTTTGGAACTTTAAGAAATCGTGCCCTAACTTACGGGGTTTCAATTTTCTCATCGAACCGAGATGGCTAAATATTTTCAGATTTTAAATACACGAGATTTCAATAAAAATTAAAGGCTAACATACTTTCGAGGATCCAAAAGTCGTATCCTAACTTACGGGATACGACCTTTTGTCGCATCAGGATGAGAGAGCCTTTTATACTCGTTCAAATTTATCTAAATGTTATTTTTAAAATATATATATATAGCATTAATAAAAAAGGGGAATCGTATTTACGAGTTTTCGACTTTCAACTTCAAGACATTAATTAATCAATTAGGTACCAATTTTGGGCGTTGCGAAGGTGCTAACCCTTCCTCGTGCGTAATCGACTCCCGAATCCGTTTTCTCAAATTTCGTAGATCAAAATCGTTTTCAAGGTGATCTGATCACACCTTAACAAAAGATCGGTGGCGACTCTTATTTTCCTATTTTGTTTTAAAAGTCAACCTCGTTTTCAAAAAGTGGTTTCGACAGCTTGGCGACTCCGCTGGGGATTGGTTTTGAGAGTCAAGCCATTAATTGATTAAATTTTGTCTTTGTGTCGAAAAATCAAAATTTATTTTAAATCCACGATTTCCCCTTCTGCATTCTATCCTTTATTTTCATGGTTTTAATCATAGTATGTTTGCTTGGTTGGTCTAAATCTGTTAATGTGTAACTTCATTTTGCATTGCATAGGTGGGTCAATTTTACCCCTTTAAGTGGGAGTGAGAAACTATTCCTTCGTGAGGTTTTCACCTCCGTATAGGATAGTGGATCACTTTCGGGATACATCCGTACCTATGCCTTTGTGAGATTTCCATCTCCGTATAGTCATAGGTAAATGTATTCCCCTAAACTAAACTCGGTTTATTGAGCCTATAATGGGCGAGGATCGAGGAATCTGCCGGTTCAGGTACCCTTTCTTTAGAGCCAAACCACATATAGTGAACCATAAGAGCCTACCCTAGGTAGAATTGCACCAAACCATTAATGGTCAACTAAGTAGGTGTCTTGTTTATTATTCTTTGCTTGCTTTAAATTTTAGCATTAAATGTACTGACTTGCTTTGTTTTTATTTTGTTTGCATGACATTTTCATCATAAAAAGGCAACTTGAGAAGGGTGATCGTTTGACCGAGGGGTATACATTGGAGCTATGGGACTTTACTCGTATTAGGGTGACGCAGAACAACCTTCAGAAGTTGAAAGAAATTTGGGCCCAATGGGATGATGAAGTTAAGCAGCTATTTTACAGTAATTATGGGGATCTGTCTTATCTGCTTGATGTCAAGGTAGACAAGCATCTGTTTCGAGCTCTAGCCCAATTCTGGAACTCCGCCTATAGTTGTTTTACTTTCGAGAAGGTAGACTTGGTACCTACGGTGGAGGAGTATACAGCTTTGCTACGTTGCCCGAGGATCCAAGTTGATAAAGCTTACTCTAGAACTGTAAATGTTTCAAATTTTGTAAAGAAGTTAATGAATATTACCGGTATGAGTGAGCAGTGGGTTACAGCACAAATTAAGCGAAAGGGAGAAAGCAAATGTATCCATTGGAAAAACTTGAGAGATCTGATTTTGGCACACCTGGATACGAAGAAAAAGGTTGATGTCTTCGCTTTGAGCATCTATGGGTTGAATATTTTTCCCAAAGCACTGGGACACATAGATGAAGTGGTTTTAGATTTGTTTGATCGACTTGATAAGAGAGTCACGCCTGTCCTAGTGGTTTTGGCCGAAACATTCAGATCTTTGAGTGCATGTTGAAGGACGGGTGAGGGAAGATTTGTTGGATGTGTAAAGCTCCTGTTAGCTTGGTTCCACAGTCATTTCTGAAAAGTTAACAAAGTTTCATATCGAGCATTTTTCGAGAATTATTCTCCATTGAAAGATTAGCAGCGACGTCGAGGCGCGACGATGTTACAGAGGAAAGATGGATACTGATCCTTCAAAATCTCCAAGATGAAGATATCGAATGGAGAGCCCCTTGGTTGGTACCTGATGAGATTTTGTATTGTTGCGGAGACTTCGACTGGGTCCCTTTTGCTTGGAATTTAGGAAGCTGTTGGATATGCTCCTCTACTCGTTTTAAGGCAATATAGATCAAGGCAGTTCATACCGGTAACATAGGGATTGAGTCAGTGTGAGTTTGCTTATAGGGGTGATAACTACAAGAAAAAGATTCGTGAAATGTCTAATGCCTGGAATCAAACTCGTCGGATGAAAATATTTACCGTAGGACAGATGACAACTCCCAAATATGGTGGATGGTTGAGTAAGAGGGTCAATGACAACATTCCGGGCCGAGTCAAGAAGGTGTTCGATCGATGGAGGAATATCTGCAAGTGGTCTCATCTGAGATAGAAATTATAAAGCAATATTTTGAAAGGAGAAATTCAGAGATAGGAAAGAAGATAGAACAGTTGGAAGAGGAAAAAATGCATTTGAGACGAGATGTGGATGTTCAGAAGCTAGAGACCGAGAAATTAAGAAAAGGAAGAATAAAGCTGAGGAAGATCTGGATAGTTCGAAGACAGACTATAAAAAGTTGTGATTATTGATGAGAACTGCTGGGTTGGGGAAAACTTCAGAACAGTGGCGTCAAGAGATTCGAGAAGAAAAGATCAAGGCCGATATATGGGAGAAGAAATTCCAAGAAGCTTAAATGCTAAACGATGCCTTAGAGAAGAGTTTGTCAGAAAGTCGAAGTGAAAAAGGTGAATTAAAGGCTAGAGTAGCTGAACTTGAAAGGTCTCTTCATCATTACCGAAATCGTAATACTGTGGTGGAGCTAAGAGCGAGCTTAAGCAAGATTGAGGAAATGAAAAGAAGAGTAGAAGAATTAGAGACAGCACTACAAAACTGTGAAATCCGGATTAAATTTCTTGAAGCAAATTAAGAACGTCAAAAAGAACAGCTTCACTTTTGTCAGAACTAAGTTAGAAACAGAGATCATATTATGGGAGAGGCCGTGGCTCAAATTCGAGAGGTAGCTGATTATTTACAGACTTTGGCAGTACAGGTCGATACACTGAGTGTAAAGTACGAGCTGGAATCAGACCGGGGGAAAGAGCTCGCTTCACTACTTAGGAAAATTAAAGTTCTGAGCATTAGAGCAAAACCATATATATAATCTGTTTTATGTAAAAAAAATTATTTTCTAATAAATTTTCTAAATGGAATTGAATTAGAATCGACGCCTTTTTGCATTTATTTCATGCATTTGCATTACATTACATCATATGCATCAAAGTCCACCAAAAGGTTCTAATTGGTTAAAATCATTTCAGTTAATCTGAAAACCAACAAAAACCTACCAACAAAACATCGTTACGGTACCAGAGCAAAGACAAGAAACATTGACCAAAGGTTAGAAAAACTTGAACAACTTCAAAAGGAGCTGCAAGATCAACTACAAACACAAATGCAAGAGCGGCAAGCTAAAATCCAACAAGACATGATGGAAAAAATGATGGAATCTCAAAGAGATATGATGGCTCAGTTGGCCCAATTATTGGCTGGAGGAGTAGATAAGGGAAAGGGCCCCATGGCCAATTCTGGAGAAGATAATGAGTAGCCGTTGTATCCTCCGGGTTTTACTCCATCGAATGTACAGACCCAAGCTGAAATGTACCCAATGAGACTATCTGTCACAATTAGGCCTCAACAATTTCAGGCTAGTGCTTCGATGCATGTGAACTTCCAAGGTGGATCAGGTTCAAACCCGAGAGATAACCCAATTAATCCTGTTATTCTCGATTTTGATGAAGTGGCTTAAAAAGAAAAGGCAAAAGGGGAATTGCAAAAACAGCTGGAGGAAAAATTCAAACCCATGGAAAGCACTGATAGTCATCATGGAATTGATGCTAAAGATCTGAGCTTGGTTCCAGACTTAGTACTTCCTTACAAGTTCAAAATGTCAGACTTTGAAAAATATAATGGAACTAGTTGCCCCGAGGCTCATATCAACATGTTTTGTAGAATGATGACTGGTTACGTTAACAATGACCAACTGCTAATACACTGCTTCCAAGATAGTTTGGTAGGGGTAGCATCCAAATAGTACAATCAATTGAGTCGTTCCAGGATTGGTTCATGGAGAGACATAGCTCAAGCATTCATGAAGCAGTATAGTCATGTAACGTACATAACTCCTGATAGAATTACTCTGCAGAATATTGAGAAGAAACCGAGTGAGAGTTTTAGGTAGTACGCACAGAGATGGAGGGAAGTTGCCATCCAGGTCTAGCCACCGCTCCTAGAAAGAGAAATTATCATGCTCTTTATCAACACGCTAAAAGCCCCATTCATACGCACATCTCGAAAAGTGCCACAAAAAGTTTTTCAAATATAATCATGAATGGCGAAATGATTGAGAATGCTATAAGAAGTGGGAAGATTGATGCTGGAGAAAGTAATAAAAGGTCAGCCTCAAGGAGAAAGGAAAATGAGGTAAACAATGCAAGCACGTACAATAAAGGTTACTCAAAGTCAGTTACTGTAAATCAGCCAAGAAAAGTGGTTGCTGGTCAACAAGGTTCATCAAGGCAAGAATCGGGCGCAAAGTAAAATACCGTAAAGCTCTAATTTACACCAATCCTAATGTCGTATAGAGAATTGTATTAGAGTTTGTTTGATGTACACGTTGTCTCCCGTTTCTACTTAAAACCTCTACAACCCCCGTACCCCAAATGGTATGACGCAAACGCACAGTGCGAATACCATGCAGGAATCATGAGGTACTCGATAGAAAACTGCACTGCCTTCAAAAAGTTAGTTGAAAGATTTATCAGTATGGGCATTGTCAAATTCGATGATTCCTCCAATGCAGAAAATCCACTACCCAATCATGCTGATAATGGGGTAAACATGTTGGGTGAAAATATAGGGAGAAAAATCAAGGCAGATATTGCAGAGGTAAAAACTCCTTTAAGATAGGTCTAAAAAGAAATGGCAAGAAGAGTGTTAATCAATTCAGATTCATAATAAAGTTATGAAAGGATGAAAAACTATTGTGAATTTTATCACGAAGAGGGACACGAGATCCAGGAGTACGTAGAATTCAAAGTCTTGGTTTAGAGTATGATTGACAATAGGGAAATGGAGTTATGTGAAAAAGTTAAAGAAGAAGGAAGTATTTGCGCGTCAGAGTCGATGATAAAGGTTCCAAAAGCTAACTATCCTGTGGTCATCATTCCGTGACCTAAGAATAGTGAAGCTGGAGCATAGATAACCAAAGATCATCATTCAGAAACCAGCAGTCTTTGTTTATAAGGATAGCAAGAAGGTCTCATGGAATTATGATTGTAATGTGACAATTTTAGGAATGGAGGATTTAGCCAATGTTTCAAAAGAGGGTCAATATGTGGGTTCTTATACACGTAGAAAAAAATGTTACAATTTGATAAATTCTCGAACAGAACCAGCAAAAGGAAAGTTATTGAAGGTAGAGCAAAAGAAGGGAAAAGCAGTCGAACTTGAGTCGTTGATTAATGAGCCAATAAAAGAGGAGGAAACCAAGGAGTTTCTGAAGTTTTTGAATCACAGCGAGTATAGTGTTGTGGAGCAACTGCATAAACAACCAACTCGTATATCTGTACTAGCTTTACTTTTAAGCTCGGAGGTACACCGAAGGGCATTGATGAAAGTACTAAATGAGACATATGTGGCCAATGATATTTTGGTCAACAAATTGGACCGGCTGGTCAATAACATAAGTGCAGATAATTTCATTTTCTTCAATGATGATGAGATACCACTAGGGGGTATGGGATCCACTAAAGCATTGCACATCACTATTAGATGTAAAGGGTACACATTACTGGGGGTTCTGGTTGACAATGGATCATCATTGAACTTAATGCCCCTATCTACACTCATACCTGTGGATAACTCACACATGAAGACATGCCAGAATATAGTAAGGGCATTTGATGGCACAGAAAGGAGAGTCATGGGAAGAATCAAAATACCTTTTTTGATTGGCCCAACTACCTATGAGGTGGACTTCCTAGTAATGGATATCAAGCCTTCCTACAATTGTTTGTTAGGGAGACCTTGGATACATTCGGCAGGGGCAGCACCTTCATCGTTGCATCAAAAGTTGAAGCTAGTGTTGGAAGGTCGGCTAGTGACGATAAATACCGAAGAGGATATTATCACGATCGTAACTAGTAATGCACCGTACTTGGAGATAAGTGATGAAACAGTTAAATGTTCTTTTTGGCCATTGGAATTCATGAATGCAACATTCATTACTGAGAGGAGTAGGATTCCAGTGCCAAAAATATCTAGGGCTACAAAGATGGGTCTAGAGTTGATGGTAAGAAGATGAGACTTACCGGGAAAAGGACTGTGGAGACATCTTCAGGGAAGAGCTGAAGCTCCAATGTTGAAATACAAGCATGATCGTTTTGGCTTAGGCTACAAGCCAGATATAAAGCAAATGAGGAAAGAGTTATAGAAGAAACAAGAAAGAAGAAGCGCACGCTTGAGAGGGGAGGAGGTCAAATGAGAGCCTATGACCTTTCCTCAAATATCCAAGACTTTTATATCATGAGGGATTATTCATCCCGAACGAAGAATGCAAAGGGAAGAAAGTATTGAAGAAATACTAGGAAATGTTCACATCAATGCTATATGTGAAGAAGCAACTGAAGAAGGGACCTTGTTAGATATCCACCCTTATGAACCTGGGAGTGTGCTAAACAATTGGACTGCGGAAGAAATTCCTGTAGTTTTTAGAGCTTACTCAGAGTAATATTTAGAACACTCTTATTACTTTTAGCCTAGGAGTGATAAGAACCCCTTTGTGAAATAGGCTCGTGTCTGAATAGCATTATTTTAATAAAATACAATTTTGCATTCATTTTGAGTAAATATTCTTTCAGTCTTTCCATATGAGTAATAATTCTTTCATTATTTTGGGATTTTCCTCCAAATCATTCTTTCATTTCATTCATAATATCATACTGTACAAATAACTATTCTTAAATTAATACATTTTTTGTATATCCTTTTGTACCTACATTAGGTTCTCGGATATCAACGACATGAGCGACACTGCTACAGACTCAGAATCTCCTTTTGAGCAAGACATGTGTTTAGAGGGATCCCATGACTTTGAAGATGACATAGACTGTGGCTTAGCTCCAGACTTGTTGAGGATGGTAGACCAAGAAGGGAAACCAATTTTACCTCATAAGGAGATAATGGAGATTGTGACCTTGGAAGAAGAAAAGGTAGTAAAAATTGGAACGTGCATAACCGAAGAAACAAAGCGCGGCTTATTTGAGTTGCTTCAAGAGTTCAAAGATGTCTTCGCATGGTCATACCAAGATATGCCCGGGTTAAGCACTGACATTGTAGTACACCGCCTCCCCATAAAAGAGGATTGCAAGCCAGTTCAGTAGAAACTCCGAAGGATGAGGCCTGACATTATGCTAAAAATAAAAGAGGAAGTCAAAAAGCAATTTGATGTTGGGTTCTTACAAACGGTCAAATATTCGGAATGGGTAGCCAACATTGTCCCTATCCCTAAAAAATATGGGAAAGTACGAATGTGTGTGGATTACAGGGACTTGAACAAGGCTAGTCCAAAAGATAATTTTCCTTTGCCTCACATTGACACTCTAGTGGATAATACAACAGGCTACTCACTGCTTTCCTTTATGGACGGCTTCCTTGGATACCATCAAATAAAGATGCATCCTGAAGATATAGGAAATACCACATTCATCACTTTGTGAGGAACATTTTGTTATAAAGTGATGTCATTCGATTAAAGAATGCAAGAGCAACGTATTAAAGAGCCATGGTAACCTTGTTCCATGACATGATGCACAAGTAAAAAAATGTTTACGTTAATGATATGATTACAAAATCTAGAACAGAAGAGGAACATGTTCATGTCCTAAGGAAATTGTTCTTAAGATTGAGGAAGTTCCAGCTTAAGCTCAATCCAACAAAATGCATTTTTGGAGCCAGGTCAGGGAAGCTGCTAGGCTTCACAGTCAGTGAAAAGGGAATCGAGGTCGATCCAGGAAAAGTCAAAGCGATACGAGATTTACCCCCACTACGCACTCAAAAAGAAGTTTGAGGTTTCTTAGGAAGACTGAATTACATTACTCGGTTTATTTCACAACTAACCAAGAAATGTGACCCTATATTCTGTCTTCTGAAGAAACATAATCAAGATGTATGGGACGAGGAATGTCATGAAGCTTTTGAAAAGATAAAACAGTATTTGTCTAATACTCCAATACTGTTACCACCTAGTTTGAATAGACCATTGATACTGTATTTAACGGTGTTTGATAATTCCATAGGATGTGTGCTAGGCCAACATGATAAGACCAGAAGGAAAGAAATGGCGATATACTATCTCAGTAAGAAATTTACTCATTGTGAAATGCGATACTCACCTATTGAGAAATTATGTTGTGCCATGATCTGGACAACTCGGAGCCTAAGGCAGTACATGTTGTACCATACGACTTGGCTAATTTCAAAATTAGACCCTTTAAAGTATATGATAGAATCGACCACTTTGAATAGGAGAATGGCTAGATGACATATTTTTCTTTCTAAATTTGACATAGTTTATGTGAGCCAGAAAGTCGTGAAAGGGAGTGTAATAGCTGAGTTTCTAGCTAGTAGAGCCTTAGAGGATTACGAGCCCTTGGATTTTGATTTTCTGAACGAGGACCTCATGTATGTGGCAACCGTTGAAGAAAATTCCCAAGTGAGTCACATTTGGAAGCTGAATTTTGATGAAGCCTCAAATTCTGTGGGCAATGGAATTGGGGCAGTCTTAGTATCCCCAAGTGGTGATCATTATCCTATAGCTACCAAATTGGATTTTTATTGCACAAACAATATGGCAGAATATGAAGCGTGCATCATGGGCATCTGCGCAGCCATAGAACGGAAAATTAAAATACTAGAGCTATATGGGGATTTCGTATTGGTAATATACCAACTCAAAGGAGAATGAGAGACATGAGATCCCAAGTTAATCAGTTATCGAAAGTTGGTTCTTGAATTGATTGAGGAGTTTGATGACATTACCTTCTGCTATCTCCTACGAGATGAAAACCAGATGGCAGATGCGTTGGCTGCCCTAGCTTCCTTGATCAAAGTGAATAGACTAGAGGATATGAAGCCTATTCAAATAAGCATTTATGAGACCTCGGCTCATTCCTACAGTATCGAGGAAGAGGAAAAGGATGATCATCTTTGGTACCAAAATATACTGTAATATGTGAAGAATCGCAAGTACCCAGATAAAGCAACAGAGAACGATAAGAGAACATTGAGAAGATTGGCCAGTGACTACATCTTAGACTGAGAGATCCTATACAAAAAGGGAAGGATCAAGTACTGGTAAGATGTGTGGACGCTGTGAAGGCTAAGAAAATTTTGGAGGAAGTCCACGAGGGTATCTATGGAACGCATGCGAATGGTTTCATAATGGCCAAACAGATTATGAGATTTGGGTACTATTGGTCTACTATGGAAGGAGATTGCATCACTTATGCCAAGAAGTGCCATAAATGCCAACTTTATGGAGATAAAATGCACGCACCTCATTCACCTCTTCACGTTATGACTTCTCAATGGCCTTTCTCCATGTGGGGTATGGATGTCATTGAGCCAATATCACCGAAGGCTTCTAATGGGCATCATTTCATCTTTGTGGTCATTGATTACTTCATTAAATGCTAATGTCACGAAGTCAGAAGTCAGTAAGTTCTTGAAAAAGGAGATCATATGTCGATATGGAACGCCTGAAAGAATTATATCTGACAATACACTGAATTTGAACAACAGTACAATAACGGAGGTCTGCAATCAATTCAAGATCTGACACCACAACTCGTCACCATATCGCCAAAAAATGAATGGCGCAGTGGAAGCAGCCAATAAAAATATCAAGAAAATTGTGGGGAAAATGACTGAGACTAACAAAGACTGGCATGAAAAACTACCATTTGTTCTCTTTGCTTATCGGACATCTATTAGGACCTCTACTGGGGCAATGCCTTTTCTTTCTGGTTTATGGGATGGAGGCAGTTTTACCCATTGAAGTCGAAATTCCTTCTCTTCGGGTATTGGCTGAGCTAAAGTTGGATGAAGCAAAATGGATCAAATCTCGACAAGATCAATTGAACCTAATTGAAAGAAAAAGGCTAAAAGCTATTTGTCATGGCCAGATGTACCAAAAGTGGATGATGCAGGCTTACAACAAAAAGGTTCATCCCAGAGAATTCCATGAGGGGGACCTGGTGTTGAAAAAGATCCTTCCTTTACAAAAAGATTTTAGAGGGAAACAGATGTCAAATTAGGAAGGACCTTATGTTGTAAAAAAAGGCATTTTCTGGTGGAGCTTTGATTTTGAGTGAGATGGATGGTAAAAACTTGTCTAATCCTATAAACTCAGATTCAGTCAAGAAATAGTTCACCTAAATAAGGAGAAGGGACCAATGAGAAAAACCGCAAAAGGCGTTTTGAATTCTAAAAAAAACATAAAAACCCACAAAGGGTGTTTTGAGTCCTAAAAAAAGGCTAAGGTGAAAACCCGCAAAAGGCGCCTTAGACCAAAAAGGATTTTAGTTGAAAACCTGAAAAGGGCAGCTCAAATATTGATCAAAATGGGGCATGCGGTGATCTTGCTATACCTGAATCAACGAAAAAGGGTATGCGGCATCTTCAGGCATCGACAAAGTACTCTTGATCTCCTAAACACATGTCAAAATCAAAATGGTTTTCAGAAGGTTTGTACAGAGAAGTTCATGCTGCGATATTTGGGGCACCTAGCCTTTATATTACTTATATCGAATTTATTATTCTTGGAATACTTTATTCCCAATCAACTCCTTCCCATTCTTATCATCCTTGATAATTTATTCATTTCGAGCTATGCTCCAAATCAATTCTATTCTTATCCATTGTTATGATCTTTTGCAAGCATGTTGCATTGGAATAATGATTAGTGGACTAATAAAACTTTCACAAAAGAAGTTCTCATATTACTCTAGAAGTTTCTAAATAATGCAAGAACCTAAAACAGGATTATTGTTTAGAACGCACCAGTTTTAAAGGTTGGAAATACCTAATAATGAAGAGTCTAAATTAAGACTATCCCTTCAAATTTTGTTATCAAAGTATTGATTGAACAAAATGACAAGATATTGTGTCGATGATAAAGTTTCAATGAACAAACAAGCAATTATCACCAAACAGTAAGAGGAGGTTATTCTTGGAGAAGAAAATTTCACATTTGTGCATAAACATCTGGTCACGGTACCCTAGGAATGGTGTAAAATACCAAAGAGATTCACATCCTATACCCTTGAATTAAAGTAGGAAAGGATTGAGAAAAATCCAAAGCTTATATCACTGGGTTATAGTGGGAGGAAGATGGTACAAATCTTATGTCCCAGAAGTACAGTGGATTGAACCTTAAAGTTACAGTGGGGGCAATCTGATTGAGTAAATGTGAGTGCTTCTTTGGAGTTACCAGCCGAACAGGATGGCGTTATGATGTGTCAGTGATAGAGCCCTAATGAATAACGGATAATGACAACTTAAGCGTTAAAGAGGGATCATTCTCGAAAAATGACATTCTGTATTCATGCAAATATCATTCATACACATCTAGTTAGGAGCATTTGATTCATTCTGATCATGACATCCTAATCACTAGGCATAATTAGGTTCATAAAATGAATTCTACAGGTCATGTTCCCCAAAGAGCAGATCAGTAAAACCACAAATTCTATACCCCTAAAGTTACAGTGGGATGGATTGAAGTGATCATGGAAAATCTTATCTCCTTGAAGTTGCAGTGGAGTAGATTAAAACCAATAATCCTATCTCCCTAAAGTTGCAGCGGAGCAGATTGAAGTTACAAGTCTTATCCCCCTAAAGTTGCAGTGGAACAGATTGAAGCTATAAATAAAATATCTTATCTCTCTCAAGTTGCAGTAGAGCAAATCATAGCAAACCTTATCTCCCTGAAGATGCTCCACGCTACTAATCCTATCTTCCTGAAGTTGTAGTGGAGCGGATTAAAACAATGAATCCTATACCTTTGAAGTTGTACTAGGTCAGATTAAATATACTATGACAAGTTTTATCTCCCTAAAGTTGCAGTGGAGCAGACTGAATGTAGCAAGTCTTATTTCCCTGAAGTTGCAATGGAATAAATTGAAGCTATAAATAACATGTCTTATCTCTCTTAATTTGCAGTAAAGCAGATCATATCAAACCTTATCTCCCTGAAGTTACAGTGGAGTAGGTTGAATATACCAATCTTATCTCCCTGAAGTTGCAGTGGAGCATGTTGAAGATACCAATCATATCTCTCTGAAGTTGCAGTAGAGCAGATCACATCAAACCTTATCTCCCTAAAGTTGCAGTGGAGCAGGTTCAAGCAACTAATAATATCTCCCTAAAGTTGCAGTATTACGTTTTTTTTAACACGTAAAAAAGGAATTCATTTTATAAATGCAACATGTCATATTTGGACCTTCGAGAATCGTGCCTTAACTTACAGGGATTCGGTTTTCTCGTCGAACCAAAAATGACAGAGTATTTTTAAATTTAAAAATAAAAGTAAAAGCAAGCTATATGTCATCATTGGAACTTCAAGAAATCGTACCCTAACTTACGGGGTTTCTATTTTCTCATCGAACCGAGATGGCTAAATATTTTTAGATTTCAAATACACGAGATTTCAATAAAAATTAAAGGCTAACTTATTTTCGAGGATTCAAATGTCGTATCCTAACTTACGGGATACGACCTTTTGTCACCTCAGGATGAGAGAGCCATTTATACTCGTTCAAATTTATCTAAATGTTATTATTATTTTTAAATATATATATAGCATTAATAAAAAAGGGGAATCGTATTTACGAGTTTTCGACGTTCGACTTCAAGACATTAATTAATCAATTAGGTACCAATTTTGGGTGTTACGAAGGTGCTAACCTTTCCTCGTGCGTAATCGACTCCCGAACCCGTTTTCTCAAATTTCGTAGATCAAGATCATTTTCAAGGTGATCCGATCACACCTTATCAAAAAATGGGTGGCGACTCCTATTTTCCTAATTTGTTTTAAAAGTCGACCTCGTTTTTAAAAAGTGGCTTCGACATAATAGAAAATTTAAAATTTTTGTAATTGAGTGGTATTATATTAATTTATTGTAATTATTTTATTCCGTAGCAAATGTCATTCTGGAATCCTCGAGTAAGAAGGGGAAAGATAAGGTCAACGTCGAGTAGCTCGGAATATACGATTTGTGTTTTTATAATCTGAAATAATTTACAAATTGTTGCATATTGAATTGTTTGCATATTTGAAGTATTTGAGGTGAGAACCCTTGTACTTTGGGTTGAATTGAATCAATTGATGGTTAGAATGAACTAATTGTGAATATTGAATTGAGTTGTGTATTGTGAAGATATGATTGCTACCAAATTGAATATATGCCTATATGTGATAATGCATATATATGGAAATGAGATATTGGTTATTTTGGAAAGTGAAATGAAACACTATTAACTGTTTCGGGCTAAGTCGGATATAGATGACATGCCATAGGATAGGAAGAGTTTCGGGATTTCTTCGACCTCGAGTCGATGAGACACTGGGTGCCAACTTTTATAGTGTTGGGCACAGTTATTACTTTAGATTTATCCGATGAGGCACTGGGTACCAAACTGGTTTGTTGGTTGGATCCGTGTATCCGTCCGAGTCCGAGTCGTGTTAATAGGGAAAAATAAATGATGAAATCGATGTGCTTAATATTGAAATGTCAATGGATGAAAAATAGAAATGATATGTGAAATGCAATATGAAATGATGAAATTGGTTGTGAATATTGAAATGAATTCATGAATTGAACATAGAGATGAATCATGTCATTGTATGAGTTGAATTATCAAATGTTATATATATGAAATGCCATTGATATGTACTTGAACATGTGAAATCTAGTGGATGTAAATAAAGAATGAGTAAATTTGTATTAATGAATTGATACATTGGTTTATAACATTACTTGTTACATTTCTTACATTTTAACTACTCATGTCAAGTTATACTCAGCGTATAGTTTTGTTTTCTGTATACAGGTTAGGTACTTTTCAAACTATCGCCGACTTAGCATCCAACAACGATCCTGGACTCAAGTGTGGTGATGTTTAAATTTTTAATGGCATGTACCTCTAGGAGGTCTTTTGGTTGATGTTGCTTATAATATGATGATATTTTGGTTCTCTAGTGAAATGATGGTTATTTGTATATATGGTTGTGGTTGAGGCTATGTTCAGTATTATAGTTTAGCTTAATGATTTGGTATGTGTAGTAGCTTTGAGCTTGGTAACTTATATAGCTAAATGTTAGTTCAAATATGGCAAGTTAGTATGAATGAAAGTTTTTGAATGGTTGATGTTCTGTTTGAATGTTTGAAGATATTAAATGTGGTACCAATAAGGGTACTTTGGTTAAGCATAGAGGTGATCATGGGCCGGGCCGAGCCAGGTTTGGGTTGGGTCCAGATAAAATTTTAGGCTCGTTTTCTAGGCTCGGGCCCGGTCCAGCCCGGCCCGAAATATAGGCCTAAAAATTTGTCCAAGCTAGGCCCGAAAGAAAATTGCTAAGCCCGAGCCCGGCCCGACCTGTCCCATATTAAATATATATTTAATATATAATTCGGGCCGGGCTAGGGCGGGCCCGGGCCAAAAAAATTTTACCTGAGGCCCGACCCATTTTCTAAACGGGCTTTATTTTTTTGCCCAAACCCATATTTCAAGCCTATATTTTTATCCGAACCCTCCCATTTTTCGAGCGGGCCGTCGGGCCGGGCCGGGTAGCCCAACCTATGATCACCTCTAGTTAAGCATTTTAGATGATTGTTTTGACATATTTTGAACATGTTTAATTATGTTTTGGATAGGTTAAATGGCTGGTAATTAATTTTCTTAGTGTCCAAGTAAGCATGATTTGGTAAATTTGAGTTTTAAGGTACATTTAGGTGCACACAACCTGGGACACGGTCTGGCACATGGTCATGTGCCTTGAATGTGTTGTCAAACAATATAGGTACAGTTTTCACATGGGCTGACACACGGCCTGTGACACGACCATGTGAGATAAACTCGAGAGGTACACGGCCAAGGCATACGGGTGTGTGAAATAGCACACGAGCGTGTAGGATAGTCACATGCCTGCCCATGTCAAGAGACACACGGTGTAGCCAACGACCTGCGACACGACCATGTGAACCAAGTCAGTAAATTACACCGGCAGAGACACGGGCTGTGACACGACCGTGTGTCCCACATTCAAAAGTCACACGGTCTGGGGAGTTTCACACGGCCTGGCCACATGACTGAGTGACCCTTGTTTTTAGGTATTTTTGAAATTTTCCCTAAGGTTTCGAAATTATTTCAAATTAGCCCCTGTTTGTTTTTAGACTACTTTTAGAATCTCGTAGAATCATATTAAGGACTATAATAGTAATTTTTACTCTGATTTGGAATGATATAGCAAACCTAAGCTAGGTGAAGTAGGTCACTTTACTAATATCATTGAAGGTAGTAGTCAAAGTATGGTTCAATACTCTGATGCTAATAATTGGAATAGTCTTGTTATGTATCCAACTTCTAGCTTTTAAGAGGTGATAAATAGTGTTAAGAGTGTACACAGTGGAAGACCAATTTTAGCATTGCATAGCATGATTCATTATTCGATTGTATAAGACTCTAGTAAGAAAGTATTAGATTGTCATGATCTGTCCATGTATAATAAATGATAATAGTTAGCTTGCACCATTGCTTATGATGTAATCAAATGTTTTGATTTGTTACTACTGCCCATAACCCTAATCCAACGACGAAAAGGGGTTAGGGGTGTTACAAAATTGGCATGAAAACACGAAATAACATGTTTTGGGTTGTTTATGTAGAAATTACAGACAATGTCCAGATGATGTTTCTATGATGTCACGACATAGGATCATCGTCAAGACGCTTGTAACGACTTGAAAGTTGGTGGTGTAAAAAATTATGGTTTCAAGACCTTATTTTCATAAACTGAGTCCATAAATATTTTTATTAAATACTTACGGAGTTATGTTAGGAATGAATTTAAATTTGGATTAGTAATTTTAACGAATTAGTGATAAATTAAGGTACAGGGTCTAAATAGCAAAAATTGTAAAAGTTAATTTTATTTATTTATAATAGTTATAAATTTTAAATATTAACGGTTGGAGGATTAAAAGAGAAATTGGACCCTCTTAAGATTTAATGGACAGCAATTGCATGACGTTTGGTGGAAATTTAGTTAGATTTTATATATTATAATAAGATTTAGGTTAGTAAAAGTGGAAGGAAAGAGAAATGTTGGCCATTCTCTTATTCCTTAACTGATTACACCATTGATGAAGTGGGGGAGGAGCTTCAAATTTTCTTCACACATTCGACCTTTGTATGTGGAGGAATCTAAGGTTCGTTTTTCGTAATTTTTATGTTTTTGAGATCATTATAGCTCAGTTTAGCTAACCTATGTATTTGTTTTAAAAAATGTTAAAGTTTAGAAAAGTTACCATTGAAGAATGCTTGAGGTTTTGATGTTTAATGGTGTGTTTCAAAGCTTAGTATTGGAAAAAAGGAATAAATTGTCAAAGTAATTGGTAGTTTTGTACAATAAGGACTAAGATGTGAATATTTAGAAAATTGGTGTGAAAATTCTGTAATTTCTTTATATTAGAGTAGATTAGAAGGGAATAATTGAAATCGGATTGAAAAATGAAGTTTCATTTAGGAAATTATGCTAATCTTGATTTTATGGACTAAATTGAATAACTTGCAAAAGTTGTATAAATTTGCAATTGAGTGTGAATTTGATTGTGTACTGATTAATTTTTGTGTCTTGTCAATTCGTAGCTAAAGTCGACCTGGATTCTTCTAAAAAGAAAGGAAAAGATAAAGTCATCAACGAATAGCTCGGAAATTTTGGTTTGTGTCTCTATACTCTGAACTATTTTGAATTGTTGTATTATGAATTGTTTTCATAGGTAAGATCATAAGGTGAGTTGGTACTAATAAAAAAATGAGTTCAATTGATTCAATTTGGATTAGTTGATACTATAAGGACTAAATTGAATAAATGTGAAAATATTGTTTATTGTATATTGTTATAAATGTGAAGTTCAAGCTATATTGTAATGAATAATATTTCCATTGGTATGAATCAATGTTTTGATAATGAGATTGTGATATGAATTGAGATATCGAATACTAAATGGAAATTAGAAATTGATACCCTATTAACTGTTCGGGCAAAACCAGGTATAGTTGGCATGTTATAGGACAAAAAGAGTTTAGGGTTACTTCAACTACGTGTTGATGAGGCACTGGGCGCCAAATTACTTAGGTTATACTGATGAGCACTGGGTGCAACTTATTACTTTGGATTTATTACTTTGGATATGTGTATTCGTCTGAGTAAGGTTAATAAGGAGTTTAAAATGTGAAATGGAATAACAAGATTTGAAATGAATCAGTGTAAAATGTGATGATATTCATTGAAATTGGAAGCTCAGAATTGAATGAGAAATGTGGCAATTTATTTTCGGAGATATATGTATTAGAAGTTATGATAATAATAAAAGTTAAATGATGGTATGAATTGTTACTAAATTGATATACACACTTTATGATCCTAAATTCATTTTTGTATAATTTATAATATGCTTTAATAGTCGGATTATAGAAATACCACTAAGTTCATACTCAGCATGCAATTTTATTTTTCGTGCGCAAGTTAGGTTTTGCTTGTGAACGTTCTCAAACATCAACATCTATCAGAAAATCCCATACTCCACAACTATTGTGAATTTTCCTTTTTGCCAAAGTACATGGCATGTACCTAAGTGTATCATTTGGTAATTTGTGATGTTTGAGTAAGTAAATGTAGATATTAATGGTTTGATTAAGAAATCATGTTATAATTAATGTTATATATTTTGGGATAGATGATATATATGTGTATATGCTAACTAATATTGGTATAAAACATGTGATTATTAAGTATGTGATGAAGTATGATTTGGTATGAGATAATATGGTAGGTAGATTTAGATGCACCTAAAGTTTAGTTGATTTTGAATAGGTAATGGATGTGAGAATGAATGAATGAAGTGTATGTGACAAAATTTGCACAATTAAGATTGAAAATACTATGATAATATTTAGTTGAATGTAATAATGCTTGGATATGAATTGATATGTTTTTTGTTGATATTTTTTAGGTCTATAAATGTATCTAAATGAACCATTTAAGTATTAAGTGTTTTGAACTTTGTAAGGCCCAATTTTTGCCCGGCCCGTCAATAAAATATAACCAAATTAAAATTAAACCAAAAAAAAAGGGTTCAATAAAATAGCAGTCCAAATTACATTCAGCTAGCCCAAACCTAATCTGACCCAAGCCCAAACCCGAATACATACAGCCTAATTAGCCCATTTTGAAAGAGTATCCCAGAAACCCCTAGGGTTTCTGGAACCCTTCAGCGCCGCAGCCAAGCCTTCGCGCGTAACGAGCCTCCGTACTCGTGCGCCTTCGCCTCCCACAAGCACGCCTCCATGCCACCCTCCTCCGTACGACCGTACCTGCAGCAGACACAAACAAACAAAAACAACAGCAGAAATACGCACGAAAAAAGGCAGCAGAGAGGACTTTTTCGGATGATTTCCCCTTTTTTATTTTCTTTGTAAAAGCTGGCCATAAAAAGAGGGCCATTCGAGTGTTGTAAAGGGGAAATATCAATATAAACAATATCAATAGAAAAGAATCAAAAAATAGAGTTTTCTTTGAGTTTTGGAAGGTTATTTCATTTATTTTTTGCATTTCTTTGTTCTTTTTTTCGTGGCTCTGTTATTTATTAGCAATAAGGTAATAAAAAGAGGAAATAAGGTTAAAAGCGAGGGGATTTACCTGTGTGGTCGGATCCTCGTTGGCTCCGTCGCAATCGGAGCCGGACGACGGTTCAAAGGCCTCTGAGCAACCTTTGCTGAGCGGCGTGACTTTGGGGAGGGGGAGAAACGTTTAGTTTTTTAATTTTGTTTAAGGCTGTTAATTGCTAATTTTAGGGTTAAAGTAGGGTATTTATTGCGTGAAAAACGATACCGTTTAAGGCCTGCTTCAGTGGCCTTAAAACGGCACCGTATTGAGCTTACCCGTGTGCGCGACCCGACCCGCCAGGCGGGATCCGCGTGTTTTCCCCTTTGGGGGATATTTGCGCAGTAGATCCCTTCCCTTTTTGTGGCGTGCTCAAATAGATTTTTTTTCTTTTTAATTTTCGCCCTTTAATTTGATGTTCGCTTTATTTTGGTCCTTGCCGCAACGCTGCGTTTTGGAGGGTGGGGAATATTCCCCTTTCGGTCCCCCATGTCATTCGCGATTAGCGATTTGGGCCTATTTCTTTATTTGTTTTAAATTTTACCCTGCTTTATTGTTTTATTATCAATTTTGTCCTCTGTTATATTATTATTACCAAAAGTCATTTAAATTATTATCCTGGTTGTTGTTATTATTGTTATTATTATCTTAGTATACATAGTTATTCATTTTCATATATATGCGCATACATTATTTTATCTCATTATACATTGTTTTTTGTTTGGTTCTAATATGTTAGCATATATTTTAGGTTAATTGTCATTTACCTATTTTTAAATACATTTTAAAAAATCTATTCTTATACTTTTATGTTTTTTTTAAAATTAGTAATGCTCTTATAATACTATTTTATACACATATGTATATATATAATTTATATCAAATATGTTTACTTTGCATATGAACGTATATTACCGATTTTATTGTTGTATATCCTACTTATACTTAAAACATACATAATTTATTCAAAAACTCCTTAGTGTGTTTCACTTTTTATTTTATATATTATATGTCATTCTCTTTTTATAAATATTATTTATTTAAATTAACAAATATATGTTTTTAAATTATGATATTTTTTTATTTTATTCGGGTATTATTATTCCATTTTTGACAACTCCTTTTTAATTATAATTGTGATTCATTTCAAATTCTTATATATAATATTTATTTTCAATTTATTCAAATTATAATTTCTTTTATACTTACATCTTAAATCATTTTTAAACTCATACTTTTTTTCATGCACATTAATTTATTTAGTGTTTTGATAAACTTTAAATTCTTTAGTTTTTTTAATGTTAACACATAATATTTAGTGTTTTAAATTCTTTAATTGTTCTTGGGTGCATTGTATTGTTTGTCTGCATTGGTTAATTATTCGTAGATCATTAGATTGCAATTTGTCTACAAATGATTGCTTAATATTGTATACCATTCCATCGAGTTTCTTTCATTAAATCTTGTGTTTAACATGGTTTAAGCGTCGAAATCCCTTTTAGATCTTATAATACTCGACATTCTTAATTCACGAGGGAATTGTGCCCTAACTTACTGGGCTTCAATTCTTCTTATGAATTCGGGTAATTAAGCATCTCTTGAGTAATAAAAAACCTCATGGTTTCTACAATAAAATTCTTAAGATTTCAAAATGTTGGATCCTAACTTACTGGATACGACATTTTGTTATCTCAATTTTAAAGTAAAGGCAATGTTTGATGTTTAGGAATTTCGGGAAAATTGATCCCTAACTTATTGGGTTTGGATTTCCTGATCGACTTAAATAATCAAATATCCTTCTTCGAATACATGATTTTCTTAAAAAAGGGGTACACATTTAATTTCAAAGATCGAGTTGTTACACCCTAACTCACTGAGCGTAGCAATCTATTTCTTCAAAATGAGTCCGTTTTATTATCCAATTTGGTTTATTCAAATTTGAACTTCAAAGGATCGTATTTCAAAATCTTTTCAAAATTTCGACACTAAGACAACAAATAATTGATTCGGTACCAATTTTGGGCGTTACGAGGATGCTAACCCTTCCTCGTGCATAACCGACCCCCAAACCTATTTTCTCAAATCTCGCAGACCCAAAATTTATTTTCAAGGTGATCTGATCACACCTCAATACAAGATCGGTGGCGACTCCCATTTCTATTTTTAAAAGTCGATCATCATTTTTCAAATGTCAAAAAATGGTTTCGACAGCTTGGCGACTCCACTGGGGACATTTAGAGAGTCAAGCCATAAAATTGATTATTTTCTGTCTTATTGTCGAAAACTGAAAAATTTGATTTGAAAAATTACGATCTTTTCTTTGCGCTTGTTTGCATGATTATTGTTAATTAAGTTGTATGTTTTGGCATCATTTTGCATAAGACTTTTTAGTCTTGTCCTTTTAAGTGGGAGTGAGAAACTACTCCTTCGTGAGGTTTTCTCCTCCGTGTAGGATAGTGATCACTTTCGGAGTACATCCGTACCTATGTCTTCGTGAGATTTTCATCTCCGTGCAGCCATAGGGAAATGTATTCCCCTGAACCGAACTCGGTCTGTATGAGCCTATAATGGGTGAAGATCGAGGAATCTGCTGGTCTGAGTACCTTGACTTTAGAACCAACCCTCATATAATGGGCTTAGGAACTTAACCTAGGTAGGGCCACTCCAAATCCCTAGTGGTTACCTGATTAGGTACTTTCTATTTTCCTTGTTTGCTTCTATTTTGTACTAACCCCTCTTGTTGTGTTTTGACTATGATTGCATTGCATTTGCATCTTAGGAAAGAGATATTGATTCAAGTCCGATTACTAAATTAGAAAGTTTGTCATGGAATACGAATTCATAAAGTGGAAAATAATACGACTTCCCGAATATATTCTGAGAAACACAAGAATGGCAATGGAAGAGTTCGTGACCCTACTTCGTGCCCTGAGGGTTCAAGGCGATTGTCTAAGAGCCTTCGACGTTCCAACTCCCTTAAAGAAGCCGACGGGCCTCATGGAGACGGGAAGGTGGTGGATCGCGACCAAGATCAAGAAAAGGAGCTAGCAATGGCATCTACTGGCGAGATTACCTCAAACATGCGCTTGAAGAAAAAGATAGATGTTGTTTCTTGGAATATGAGGATGAGGCTGTACATGTATCCGTTTTATGTAAGGGAATTTGCTTTCTAGAAAAATTTTCTAAATGTAATTGAATCAGAATCAACGTCTCTTTAGGCATACGTTTCATGCATTCGCATTACATGCATTAAAGTCCATTGAAAGAGTCTAATTGAGTAAATTTATTTCAGCTAATCTGGAAACCGACAAAAGCTCACCCATTAAGCATCAATATGATACTCGTCGAAAGACTAAAGAAATGGATCAAAGATTAGAGAAACTGGAGCAAATGCAAAAGGATATTCCAGAAAGGGTTACAAATGCAAATGCAAGAGCGGTTAGATAAAATCCAAGAAGACATGATGGAAAAATTGATCAAGGCTCAAAAAGATGCGATGGCAGAATTGACCCATCTACTGACTAAGGGAGTAGATAAAGGGAAAGGTCCTATGGTAAATGATGAAGAAAAAGACAAGGATATACCTATCTATCCTCTAGGCTTTACGCCTCTGCACGCGCAGATTCAGACCGAGGCTGGATCAGGTTCTAATCTTAGGGATAACCCAGTGAATCTTGTTATTCCTGATTTCGATGAAATGGCTGAAAAAGAGAAGGCAAACGTCGAACTATCAAAACAATGGGAAGATAGGTGTAAATGGTTGGAGGAAAAATTTAAAGCCCTGGAAAGCATCGATAGTCACCATGGAATTAAAGCAAAAGATCTAAGCTTAGTCCCAGACTTAGTACTTCCTCCCAAATTCAAGATGCCTGAATTTCAAAAATACAATGGAACTAGCTGTCCCGAAGCCCATATCACCATGTTCTGCAGAAGGATGACTGGCTACATTAACAATGATCAGCTACTAATACACTGCTTCCAAGACAGTTTGGTAGGGGCAGCGTCGAAATGGTACAATCAGTTGAGCCGCACCAAGATTGGTTCATGGAGGGACCTAGCACAGGCATTCATGAAACAATACGGCCACGTAATGGATATGGTTCCTGATAGAATCACCTTGCAAAATTTGGAAAAGAAATCAAGCGAAAGTTTTAGGCAGTATGCACAGAGGTGGAGGGAGGTTGCAGTCCAGGTTAAACCACCCCTCTCGGAGAAAGACACGACAATGCTCTTCATCAATACGCTGAAGGCCCCATTCATTACGCATATGTTAGGAAGCGCAACAAAAAGCTTTTTTGACATAGTTATGAATGGTGAAATGATCGAGAATGCTATAAGAGCCGAAAAAATTGAGGCGGAAGAGAGTGTTAAGAATTCAACCCCAAGGAGAAGAGAAAATAAGGTAAATAACACAGGTTACTCAATGTCAGTAAGTCATCCAAGTAAAGGGGTCGCTAGCCAACAAGGTTCATCAAGACAAGAATCTTATATGAAACAAGGCACTGAGAACCTCCAGTTCACGCCAATTCTGATGTCATATAAGGAGCTGTATCGAAGCTTATTTAACGCGCGCATTGTTGCCCCTCTCTACACAAAGCCTCCACAACCTTCGTACCCTAAATGGCACGACGGAAATGCACAATGCGAATATCATGCGAGAAATACGGGGCATTCTATAGAAAACTACATTGCCTTTAAGAAACTGATTGAAAGGCTTATCAGTATGGGCATCGTTAAATTTGATGATTCCTCCAGTACGGAAAATCCATTACCCAATCATAATTGATAAGTGGAGTGAATGCAATGCACAAGGAATTGAAGAAGGGACCTTGTTAGATATTCGCCCTTATAAACGTGGAAGTGTTCTAAGCAATTCGGCTGCGGAAAAAAACCCTATAGTCTCTAGAGCTTTTTTAAAGTAATGTTTAGAACATTTTGTTGTTTTTAGCCTAAAAATGATAGAAATTCCTTTTTGAAATAGGCTTATGTCTGAACATTATTATTTTAATGAAATACATCTCTGCGATCACTTTTGGGCCAATGTTATTTCATTCTTTTTGAATAATTATTTCTGATTATTTTATTCTTTTGGATTTTCTTCCAAACCATCATTCATTCATTCATAATCATATTGTATAAATAATTATTCATGAATTTATACATTCTTTTGTATATTCTTCGGTGCTTACTATGGGTCCCCATATATCAATTACTTGAATGACACTGCTACAGACTCAGATTTTCCTCTTGAGCGAGGCATGTGCTTAGACGGATCTCATGGCTTTGAAAATGACAAAGATTGTAGCTTACCTCTGGACTTATTGAGGATGGTTGAGCAAGAGGATAGACAGATCCAACCTCACAAGGAATCATTAGGAATTCTGAGCTTAGTAAAGATTAAAATTGACCTGACCTCAAAGATGAAGCAAGACCTTGTTCAAAGATGTTTTTGTAGGATCATACCAGGATATGCCGGGTTAAGCGCTGATAATGAAATCTGCACAATAGCACGATGTCAAAATTTGTATGAACGACGTAATTCTTTACCGGGGCAATACCTCTCTCGTGGAGTCAGCATAGCTTTGCCCATTTGAAGTCAAATTTCCATCTCTTTAAGTTGTTGTTAGGTCTATCCTGATTAAGAGGAAGATCCAAAGTTTTCTGTCGTACTTGCGCCCCAAAAGGCTCAGATCAAAAAAGGGAAGAAAAAGAAAAATCAAAATCAAAGTCAAAATCAAAATCAAAATCAAAATCAAAAAAAGAAGAAAGAAGAAAAAAATCAAGATCAAAATGAAAATGAGAAAAATAAAGAAGAATGAAAAAAGAGAAATCTAGATGAAAAAATCAGAATGAAAAAGAAAAAGAAAAGGAGAGGCCAAAGCAAAAACCTGCAAAGGGCGCTTTGTGACCAAATGAGGTTTTGAGTTGAAAACCTGAAAAGGGCGAATCAAATTTTGAGCAAAATGGGGCAGGGTCATCCCCGTTATCGAAGACTCCTAACGGGCATTGCTTCATCTTTGAAATCATTAGAGGCTGCTTCATATGTCAATGTCATCATATGCTGATATAGAATTCCAAGAGGATGGTATAGGAAAATGCATTGAATTTGAACAATAGCGCTATAGCTGAGGTTTGAAATCAATTCAGAAGTGGACACTACGACTCGTCATGGAATTGCTTAGAGTTGAACATCAAAAATTGAAGGAAAATTATTCAGACTTACAAGGATTGGCATGAGAAATTACTATTTGCCTTCCTTACTTGTCGAACATCTGTACCGGGGCAATACCTTTCTCTTTGGTTTGCAGGATTTAGGTAGTTTTACCTATTGAAATGCTTTCTCTCCGGGTATTAGTTAAGCTAGAATTGGATAAAACGGAATGGATCCAATCGCGAGGTGATCAGTTGAACCTGGGAAAGAGGTTAAAAGCTATTCTTTAAAGTCGGATGTACCAGAAACAAATGATACGAGCCCGTAATGAACAGGGTCATCTTAGAGATTTCCACGAGAGGGTTGGATGTTGAAAAAGATCATTCCTCTCCAAAAGGATTTTAGAGGGAAATGAATGCCAAACTGGGAATATCCCTATATTGTAAAGAAGACCTTTTTCAGAGAGCACTGGTCCTGAGTGAGATAGCCAATCCTATAAACTCGGATCCAGTCAAGAAATGCTTCGTCCAAAGAAGAAGAAAGGACCAAGGTGAAAACCCGCAAAGGGCGCTGTAAGTCAGAAAATATGAAAAATGAAAATGAAAATGGAAATGGAAAATGAAAAATGGAGAGGCTAAAGGGAAAACCTGCAAATGGCACCTTAGGCCAAAGGGGATTTGAGTTGAGAACCTGAAAAGGGCGGCTCAAATATTGATTAAAGTGGGGTATGAGGTAATCAAAGCAACTCGAATCTTGACCAGATGGGGCATGTGGTGATCTTGCTATGACTGAATCAACAGGAAAGGATAGGCGACATCTTGAGGCATCGACAAAGCACTGTAGATCTCCTAAACACATGTCCAACTCAAAAGGGTCTTCAGAAAGTTTGTAAAGAGAAGTTCAAGCTACGATATCTGGGGCACCCAATTCATATTATTTGTTGTTCTTGGAATACCTTTTTCTTTTCCAAGATATACATTCCCAATTGTCATCTTTCTTTACTATTTTCGATAACTTGTTCTTTCGAGCTATGCTCAGAACCAACTTTATTCTTACCCATTATTATGACCTTTTCTGCAAACATGTTGCATTGGAATAATGATTAATGGACTAATAAAAATTTCACAAAGGAAGTTTTGCATATTACTCTGAAAAGTTTCTAAATAATATAGGAACCTGAAACAGGACTATTGTTTAGAACACACCAAGTTTAAAGGTTGGAAATTTGACAAGGATTAGTCTAAATTTAGACTATCTCTTTGGATTTTTGTCAAATGCGTTAAGTGACAAGATGCCACGTTGGTGATAAAGTTTAAGTAAACAAGCAAGCAATGATCACCAGGCAAGAGGAAGAGGTTACCCCGGAGAAGAGAGCTTTCATCTGCGCATAAGTCTTTGGAATGACACATTGAGAATGGTGTAAGAAACCGGAACGATTCAAATCCTATATCCCCAAATTGTGATAAAAGAGGACCGAAGAAAAGCCACATATTTCTACCATTGGATTACAGTGGGAGAATGATGGTACACTTTTTGTGCCCCAATGGATTAAACTTTAAGGTTTACAGGCGGGGGCAACTTTGCTAAATGTTTCTTCAGAAAGCGCTAGTCGAGAAGGAAGGTGTTACAACACTTAGGTGATAAGGCCTTAATAAAATTCGAGTAATGACAACCTAAGCGACATCATTCTCGAAAAAATAAAATTCTGCATTCATGTAAACACCATTCACACATGTCTAGTTAGGAGCATTTGATTCATTTTGATCATGCCATCCTAATCATTAAGAATAATTAAGTTCATTATACAGGTCATGTTCCCCAGAGAATAGATCAGTGAAGATAGCAGATCTTGCCTTCCTGCATTGACAGTGAAGCAGATCGAAAACAAAGCCTTGCCTCTATCGGTTGCAGTGGAGCTGGTTAAAGAAGTAGATCTTACCTTCCTGCATTAACAGCGAAGCAGATCGAAAACAAATCCTTGCCTCCATCGGTTGCAGTGGAGCTGTGAAAGATAGCAGATATTGCCCTCCTATGTCGACAGTGAAGCAGATCAAAGATTACAAGTCCTATGTCCCTGACCAGCAGTGGAATAGGTTGGAAATTACATATCTTATCTCCCTAAGCAGTAGTGGAGCAGATCGTATCGGGTCTTATCTCCTTGAAGTTGAAGCGGAGCAGACTGAGAAAACAAGTCTTATCACCCTGAAGTCACAGTGGGGTAGACTGAAGAAGTAAATCTTATTTCCCTGAGGTTGTAGTGGAGCAGATTGAATTCGATAATCCTATCTCCCTGAAGTTGTAGTGGAGCGGATTAAAGTAATAAGATCTTATCTCTCTGAAGTTGCAGCAGAGCAGATCACATCAAGTCTTACCGACTAGAGACAACAAATTTTGTTCTTTGAGAAACTACAAGTTCCAAATCCTATCTCCCCAACGTTGCGGTGGGGTGGATCGAAGCACCAGTTCCTATACCTCTGAAGATGCAGTAGGATGGAATGAGCCACTTGAAGAAAAATAGCACCAAGGTCCAAGCACGACCGGGCAAAATTGGTCCTCTTTGGTCTTTTCTCTATTCTCGTTACACGACAATGAGCAAAGAGGGGCAGCTGTAAGGCCCAATTTTTGTCCGGCCCGTCAATAAAATAAAACCAAATTAAAATTAAACCAAAAAAAAGGGTCCAATAAAATAGCAGTCCAAATTACATTCAGCTAGCCCAAACCTAATCTGCCACAACCCAAACCCGAATACATACAGCCCAATTAGCCCATTTTGAAAGAGTATCCCAGAAACCCTTAGGGTTTCTAGAACCCTTCAGCGCCGCAGCCAAGCCTTCGCGCGTGACAAGCCTCCGTTCTCGTGTGCCTTCGCCTCCCACATGCGCACCTCTATGCCACGCTCCTCCGTACGGCCGTACCTGCAGCAGACACAAATAAACAAAAACAACAGCAGAAATACGCACGAAAAAAGGCAGCAGAGAGGATTTTTTCGGATGATTTTCCTTTTTTTTTATTTTCTTTGTAAGAGCTGGCCATAAAAAGTGGGCCATTCGAGTGTTGTAAAGGGGAAATATCAATATACACAATATCAATAGAAAACAATCGAAAAACAGAGTTTTCTTTGAGTTTTGGAAGGTTATTTCATTTATTTTTCGCATTTCTTTGTTCTTTTTTTCGTGGCTCTGTTATTTATTAGCAATAAGGTAATAAAAGGAGGAAATAAGGTTAGAGAGAGGGGATTTACCTGTGTGGCCAGATCCTCGTTGGCTTTGTCGTAATCGGAGCCGGACAACGGTTCAAAGGCCTCTGAGCAACCTTTGCTGAGCGGCGTGACTTTGGGGAGGGGGAGAAACGTTTAGTTTTTTTAATTTTGTTTAAGGCTGTTAATTGATGATTTTAGGGTTAAAGTAGGGAATTTATTGCGTGAAAAACGACGTCGTTTAAGGCCTCCTTCAGTGGCCTTGAAACGGCGTCGTATTGAGCTTACCCATGTGCGCGACCCGACCCGCCAGGGGGAACCGCGTGTTTTCCCCTTTGGGGGATATTTGCGCAGTAGATCCCTTCCCCTTTTGTGGCGTGCTCAAATAGATTTTTTTTCTTTTTAATTTTCGCCCTTTAATTTGATGTCCGCTTTATTTTGGTCCTTGCCGCAACGCTGCGTTTTGGAGGGTGGGGAATATTCCCCTTTCGGTCCCCCATGTCATTCGCGCTTAGCGATTTGGGCCCATTTCTTTATTTGTTTTAAATTTTACCCTGCTTTATTGTTTTATTATCAATTTTGTCCTCTGTTATATTATTATTACCAAAAGTCATTTAATTTATTATCCTGATTGTTGTTATTATTGTTATTATTATCTTAATATACATAGTTATTCATTTTCATATATATGCGCATACATTATTTTATCTCATTATACAATGTTTTTTGTTTGGTTCTAATATGTTAGCATATATTTTAGGTTAATTGTCATTTACATATTTTTAAATACATTTTAAAAAATCTATTCTTATACTTTTATGTTTTTTTAAAAATTAGTAATGCTCTTATAATACTATTTTATACACATATGTATATATATAATTTATATCAAATATGTTTACTTTGCATATGAACGTATATTACCGATTTTATTGTTGTATATCCTACTTATACTTAAAACATACATAATTTATTCAAAAACTCCTTAGTGTGTTTCACTTTTTATTTTATATATTATATGTCATTCTCTTTTTATAAATATTATTTATTTAAATTAACAAATATATGTTTTTAAATTATGATATTTTTTTATTTTATTCGGGTATTATTATTCCATTTTTGACAACTCCTTTTTAATTATAATTGTGATTCATTTCAAATTCTTATATATAATATTTATTTTCAATTTATTCAAATTATAATTTCTTTTATACTTACATCTTAAATCATTTTTAAACTCATACTTTTTTTCATGCACATTAATTTATTTAGTGTTTTGATAAACTTTAAATTCTTTAGTTTTTTTAATGTTAACACATAATATTTAGTGTTTTAAATTCTTTAATTGTTCTTGGGTGCATTGTATTGTTTGTCTGCATTGGTTAATTATTCGTAGATCATTAGATTGCAATTTGTCTACAAATGATTGCTTAATATTGTATATCATTCCATCGAGTTTCTTTCATTAAATCTTGTGTTTAACATAGTTTAAGCATCGAAATCCCTTTTAGATCTTATAATACTCGACATTCTTAATTCACGAGGGAATTGTGCCCTAACTTAATGGGTTTCAATTCTTCTTATGAATTCGGGTAATTAAGCATCTCTTGAGTAATAAAAAACCTCATGGTTTCTACAATAAAATTCTTAAGATTTCAAAATGTTGGATCCTAACTTACTGGATACGACATTTTGTTATCTCAATTTTAAAGTAAAGGCAATGTTTGATGTTTAGGAATTTCGGGAAAATTGATCCCTAACTTATTGGGTTTGGATTTCCTGACCGACTAAAATAATCAAATATCCTTCTTCAAATACATGATTTTCTTAAAAAAGGGGTACACATTTAATTTTAAAGATCGAGTTGTTACACCCTAACTCACTGAGTGTAGCAACCTATTTCTTCAAAATGAGTCCATCTTATTATCCAATTTGGTTTATTCAAATTTGAACTTCAAAGGATCGTATTTCAAAATCTTTTCAAAATTTCGAGACTAAGACATCAAACAATTGATTCGGTACCAATTTTGGGCGTTATGAGGGTGCTAACCCTTCCTCGTGCGTAACCGACCCTCGGACCTATTTTCTCAAATCTCGCAGACCCAAAAGTTATTTTCAAGGTGAACCGATCACACCTCAATACAAGATCGGTGACGACTCCCATTTCTATTTTTAAAAGTCGATCATCATTTTTCAAATGTAAAAAAATGGTTTCAACAAACTTGAGATAGGCATTTTAAAGATTTTTGTCATTCCTACATATAAGTATCAATATTTTGACATTAGGTATCGATACTTGACCATAGGAACAAATTTTTAAAACAAACAGATAGCCAAATTGGTATCGATAATTATAAAAGTATTGATACCATTTGATTAAACAACAATACTATCAAGGTGGTATCTATACTAAAATAAATATTGATATTTTTCTATTAATCATTGATACTTTATATTAAATATTGATACCTTTCTTGAAATTGTGTAGATTTATAATTTAGTCTTATTTCATGCTCGGATATTAGAGTTTGTTCCTTGTGTACTTGTTACAAGCTAATGTGAAGTATAATCGTGTTTATAATTGCGTGATTTGGTTTTATATTGAATGTGTAACACCCCTCACCCGACCTGGACGCCGACTTGAGTAACAGGATGCTACAATAACTATCGGAACTTATACACATGCACACATAGCTTCAAACAAGAACAACAACTACAACATTTAAACATTTACAGAGGTGTTTGTGTCTAAATTAACATTATACGACAATAGAAACAATTTAATCAGTAATTAAGGTCCATTTTCTAAAATTCCAAAGAAAACAATGTAGGTGTTGATACAAAATAACATGTATCGATATTTAGTAAATTAGGCATCGATACTAATGTAAAAATCGATACCATATTAGCGCTTTGCCAATTTTTGGTCAAAACGTTTTATTGGTACCTTTGCAGGAGTATCAGTATTTTTATAGCAAGTATTAATACTCCTGAGTGGGTATCGATACCAAATTGGGTTACTATCAATTTTTAAAAACATTTCAACCTGATGGTATCGATAATCATGTCTGAGTATCGATACATTCGCCCAGAATGCCAAAATTTTCACAAAATAAATTATTCTTCATGCTTAAAACAATGTTCTTACTCAACACACAATTATAGTCTAATTTAACTAAACTTATTAACATCCTTTAAACATTTATCATATCACATCCATACATTTAAATAAGAATATCTAACATACATTATCAACCTTAATCTCAAACATCAATTTAATCATAAACGAAGTCCAAAACAACATCCACATTCCATCAATCCAATAACAAGATAGAATCAATAAAATAATGTTAACAAAAAAAACAAAAACTCTAACCTACATTCCATTTATTCAAAGTGCCCAAAAATTATAAAACCACCTACTTAGAAATTATTACCTTGCTTGGATCACTTCCATTGTCGCTCCACTCACTCTAAAAGAGTTACTTATCTGCAAGATTTTAACGTGGAGTGTGTGAACTTAAACAAACTCAATAAATGTTCGGAATTACCAAAAGTATACACAACATCAAAATTTAAGCAATAGCATACTAGGGCACATTCACAACCATATTTTCATCAAGACAAAATAATGTATTCATGTTTTATTATCTCACAAGTCTAGCTGATATATTCACATGCATTTACACACAACATATTTCATATATAAATCAATTAATGATAATTTGGCAACTTGAGATTATGAAACACGAAAGTGAACTTTATCACCAGACATTGGATAAATGGATCTCCATCACACCAATTACTCAAAGAGTCTAACATGTCCCATAAGTGTAGCATAAAGCTAAACACTCTCCAACACACCACCATGTTCTGATAAGTGGAACTTAGCTCATCATTCCCTTATCTCTCCAATCTGCCTCAGGCCTCAATGCCCAAATCACAAACAAAAAGGTGAGTACTCACAATCCTATGCCACTCCAACTATATCTAATGGTTTCAAGAGATCACAAGGCCACAATATCCACAATTACACATTTTTAATTGTTGTTTTAATGCACATCATCTCTGTTCATATTCATCAATTTACATCACAAACTTGTACACAATACATGTTTATAGGATTCACATTTAATTTCACTTTAAGTTCCACAATAATTTTCATTGAGCCATCATATACTAGACCACACACATGTGCATTAAAATCAGTTTATCACATCCAAATATTCACACACATTACTTGTCGTAACAGCTTCATATTCCACAACTCGACATGCATTAGGCAAAATTTCACAACAAGGAAAAAAATATAAAGAAGGCTTACACTCGGAACTTAAGATAGGTTTTTAAGTTATTCCTAAGCTCTTGATTAACGCTACGAATCATGCATAGCAACAACGACTCTAAACACTCATCGTTCCCACTTCCATTTACTAGCAGAAAGCTCAAACAAGTTTTTCCTTACCTTTAGACTTGTTCGTAGTGGCTCTCGATTGATCCAAAACTTTACACACATAAAAAACACATTCCAAACTCATCAAAATAGCCTTGACCACAACCAAACAACAAAGAAAACACAATTCAAACCTCTCCTTTCTCACTACCAAAAACTAGCTAGTTTTGCCAAAATTCAAGTTTCAACATTCTAATCTTGTTTTTAATCCTCAATTTTGATTTCAAACAACCTAAATATAATATAATTTCATATAAAACATTTATTTCACCAAAATTCGTGGTTTTAAAATTTTCAAAAAATTCAAGCTTTCAAGAACATGTAGAAGGGGAAAATGTTTGATTCTTATCAATTCGATTATGAACTATCAAATTGAAGTGAAATACCTTTTAATTGGGTTAGAATGAATCAAAAATCACTTTGAAAAAAAATAGTTTTGCACAATATTATGAGATTTTCCACTTTTGAATCCAAGCTTACTTTAAAAACATCAAATCTAAATAAATCTACATACAATCGTTTAAAACTCAAATTGAATTAACAACACCCTTTGTTTAACCCTAAAAGTTAGGATATTACCTTAATTTATTGAAAAAATTATAATAAAACTCTACTTTAACATCAATTTCATACTTTTTCAATAATATGAAACTCAAAAATATATTGAAATCTTGTTGTTCTTACCTTGTCCTATTGATTTCAATCTTTAATTTGATTTTCTCTCTCCTACAACTTCTATTTCTTGAATCTAACTTGATATTCTAGCTCCCCATTTTCTCCTTATTATTTTTCTCTCTTGGTAGCCATGGAAATTCATTTGATTTCTAAGTGAAAATAGTGAATTTTTGGTAAAAAGGACCAAATTGTAAAGAAAGGAAAATTTCTTTCTTCTCCTCTCTTCTCACGTGGGTGTATGGAAAGATGATGAAAATTCTTCATCTTTCTTTCCTTTTTATACTAAATAAAATATTAATAAAATAATAATATATCTTATTAAAATATTAATTAAATAATATTTATCTAATTAAATAATTATAAAATATCATCAAAATATCTCTAATATCATCATTTCCTTCTAGAGTTCTCTCTCTTTCTAATTGGCCATTTTTCCCTTTATGATCTTTTAAAATTCCATCCTTGAGTCATCACTTAATTTGGTAAAATTACGATTTAGTCCCTCATAATTCTTCACCTATTCAGTTTGGTCCTAATTCATCCATTTTCCTTAGTTTCTAGATCATTCCACCCTTAAAATATTTACACTATTATTCTTTCAACTTTTTCATATTTACACTTTAACCTCTTAAATTTTGAGTATTTACTCTTGGGCAACAAAACTTTTCTCACTTTTGCGATTTAATCCTAACAACACCCTTTGTTTAACCCTAAAAGTTAGAATATTACCTTAATTCATTGGAAATGATGATCTATAGCTCTAATTCGAGATTTGAACTCAAGAAGAATAATGACAAATTTGGGGAAGAAAACACAATTTTCGTTTGAAATTGGGGGTTATTTTGGTGTTTAAGAGGTTAATAAACCTAAAGAAATAAATTATTTTTCAAATTACTCTCAAATTTTAGGTTTTGGAACACTTTTGAATGATTTAAGGTTTAAGACAGGGAAGAAGACGATGGTATACTCCATGTAGAAGACTAATTTCAAAAATTGGGTAATTTTCCCTTTTAGTCTCTCCCTATTTCTTCCTTTTTCTAATTAGGTCCTAACTCAATTAAAAATTGATTTTTTTTGTTAGAGAGCAAGATTTTAAGGTTCGTATGTTTATTTTTACTGGATGATTGATTGTTATGCATAAATATTGTGCGGTGTGAATGGTGGTTTTATGGTGTGATTGGTGGTCGATAATGAGGTCACGTAAGTGACTAATGTAACGTCTTAGATTTGGGTTGGGTTGTCCAGGTCGGGTTTAAGGGCCACATTTGTCATTAGGGGGAGTCAAAAACACGTTGCAATCTTTTCTTTTAACCAAGGTTTTGTCCAATTGGGTTTTCCTAGTAAAGGTTTTTAATGAGGCAACTTGCAATAGGAGATTGTGTACTCTTTTTCCTTCATTAGGTTTTTATCCGTCAGGGTTTTTCCTAATAAGGTTTTAACAAGGCACATTTTTCATTGAAGGACATCCTAGGGGGAGTGTTGTAAAATGAATGTTCATATAACTCCCATGACCCCAAGAATTCATTTTTTGTAACTTTTGTAACCCCTAAAATATTATAGGGTACCTTAATTATATTTATTAGAGTTTTGTAACCTATAGCAATTGAGGCCTTATAAATAGAGGGCATGTATAGATTTTTTAGATATCTCAAGTGAAAATCGATTAATCATTTTTCTTCTTCTTCTTCTTTGTAATTTTCTCTCTTGTTCATTCTATATTTCTATTTGTTTTATAATAAAATTATATTTATTATCTTTCTCTTCCAAAAGAACCTATTGCTAACTTATTTCTTCTTTACCCAAACCATTTTATTACTTCCAATATAAATTGACATTTTCTTTTCCATTTTTTCTCCTTAATATTTTTCCTATATAAATGTAACTCTATTTCTTTTGATGAATTTGAAACTATTTTTCATTCAATAATTAAAAAAACATTTTTAAACAAAATAACTACAAATATTTATATTTTAAATGATGTATTTTAATTTTTTTTGTTTTTTAATTTAAATTTTCTCATACAAAAGGTAAGAGTGCAATATTTCAGCTAATTGATTCTTAGCTCGACTGGTATGGACATTGTTGCCAATGCAAGAGACGTGGGTTCAAGTGCGCTAAAGTGCATTATCCTCTTATTTATGGGTTAGGGAGGGGCTATGGGTAGTTTTAGGTATTGTGCTCAAAAAGAGCAAATATGATTAAAACCTATAATGAGGTTGTTCAAAAAAAAGAGTACAATATTTCAACAAAAATAATTAAAATAATATGAATATGAAATTTAATTTTAAATTATTTCTATAAAAAATATTTTATTAATATTAAAATTTTTATATTAACAAAACTTTAAATTCAAGGGATAATATAATTTTTTGCCCTTGAATTTGGCAACTAAATCCACTTTGGTACTTGTACTTTTTTGGTCCATTTTAGTTCTTGAATTTAGACTCGCAACAAGGTGGGTGCGTGGTGCCACGATACTTTAAGATGAAATTTCTCATTTATGATGGTGTTGGAGATCCTTTAGGGTGGCTGAAAAGATGCGAGAAATTTTTTGACAATCAACAGACTAATGCGAGAATTTAGACTGTGGTTTGATCAAATGGAAGAAGAGGAGGCAAATCTTGATTGGGGGCACTTCAAGGAGTGTTGTCATGTGAGGTTTGGGTCACGTATGAGTAATTACCCCTTGGGGGAACTTTCCAACCTGAGACAAATTGGGGCTATAAAGGAATATCAACGCCAATTTCAATCATTATTGGCCAGGACTGCTGATCTTAGACCTCGACAACAAGTAAACCTCTTTCCTGTCGAGTTGGTAGAAGAGCTTAGAATTGATATTGAGAAGCAAAAATTGGGAAACCTTGGAGTTGCAATGAATATGGCTCGAGCATTGGAACATAAACAAAATGTCTCTTCCAAATTGTCGTCTCGAGCCATCCTGAGCTGGCCAACTTCCCAAAACACTGGCAACAGTTCAATCATTCCAACAACTAAGAGCATTGCAAAGGGAAGGGGGCAAACAATGGAACTAATAGGGAACAACGACAAAATAGGTTTTTCTGCACCATTTATTAAGAGATTGACAAGGGCAAAAATGGCGGAAAGAAGGGCTAAAGGGCCATGTTATAATTGTGACGAGCCTTATTCCATGGGACACAAATGTAAAATTTTATTTTGGATAAAAGTACCAGATGTTGAAGGCAAGCAAGCGGATGATGAGGTAGGTGATTTTGGATAAGTTCTAAAGCTTATTTTGAATTTGAGCTTGAGGAAAAGCTCAACTCCGAAAGGAGGAGTACTGATGTGGATGGTTTTATTGCAATTAGAGTTTTAGTTTTATTTATTTTCTTTATTACATCAGGTTTTGTTAAGAGTTTTAGTTTTACTTATTTTCTCTATTATATTAGGTTTTTACTTCCTTCATAAACTCTAAGTTAGGAATTCTATTAGGACTCTTTCCTTTATTATTAACAGTCTATTAAAGGCTTCCAATATGAAATAAAAAAAGTAAGCAATTATTTTATAAAAAAGAAACATTATTTTTGGAGGGAGTTTAGTCAAAGACGAATCTGCCTCTTTTAGTAACCATAGTGATGTGATTTCGGTCACATCATGTGACTCAACAAGAAAGACTCAGGATTGGCCCAAGCGCAAGGGGCCCAAAACTAAAATGAAATCTTTCAAATGAATGCTTTGTTTGATATTTTCATGTTGTGTTGATTAAATGTGTTATATATCCAGTTAATTATTATTCTGTTGTGTCCACAGATTTTATTATGTATGTATCTGAATATCTTTATTTTCTAAGTTGCTAAGTTAATTTGCATACGATATGTTATGTTGATAAGTTGTTTCATGTTTGTCATTATTTATAACATTATATATGCATGTTTGAGACTTTGTCTGTAAGTATGTCTTATGTGTGTGTTTGTGTATTCATTGGTATAATATATCTATTTTTATACGTATAAGTCTTGGTCTAGTGTTTTTCTCAAATTGAGGAGTGAATTGAGCCAATGATTGATGTCTATTTATACTTATGTAGGTGGCTGATTGGTGTCCTAAGAATGACCATTCATTACTGAATTTATGCACCAAGAACCATCTAGAATGTTCAAGATTCAAGCTATCAAATATTGGTTCATTGTGACCATTCGTATGGTGCCTAAGTTCATGTCACCAGCTTTGCTTAAGGAGGAATTATTCCTAACACTTGATGAAGATGCATGGATAGTGGCAAAGGTGGAAAGAATTTGGCTATTCATTTTATTCATGCATGGGAGAATTCATGAATGACATTCAAGAGAGAAAAATCATAATTAATTCGGCCAATGTATTAGCATATACATGAATTGAATTGGGAGATGTACCTTCAAGATGTATGCTGCCCATTCAATTGCTCAAAGTTTATTTAATGCGTCAAATTAAGATGTGCTTGAGCCACATGCATTATCAATTCGGCCAAGGGGGCTTGAAGGTGAATCAAAGGTTGCTCATTCATGGACTTAAAGATTACTTCATGGTTCAGCATGCATGCACGCACCAAGGGGGGAAGAAAGTGTTTATTCAGCTATGCATGCATCCACCAAGAAACATGAACCAAATTTAATGTTAAGTGTGAACAATTTCATTGTTAGTGTGAACACATCTAGATGTGAAGGCATTTTAGGTTCTATAAATAGTATGTAACAAGGATGTTTTGAGGTGGAAGATCATTTTTAATATAAAACTTATTTTGTGACAATTGTTTCTCTCTCGGTTCTTAACCGAACTTTCGAACTTATCAAACTCTTACAAGTTTGTGGCGTTCACCCTTTTTTCTTATCATCCCGTAACCCATCCCAGGGTGTGGTGACTTCTACTAAACCAAGATTCGAGTGTTGTCAAATTTACGAGGGCCGGGTTCCTCTATAGCTTCGATTCCATATAAAATTCAAGTGCTTCGGGTCATAGTTTTCACCACCCTTTGAACCTATTCAAGACGATCGTTCCTACAAGCTATTTTCCAAACTTTTCAAGTCTCAGGAAATCACATCACATAGGTCGAAGCAATAATTCTTACTCCTCTTGTAACACCCCTAACCCGTCTCCGTCGCCGAATCAGGGTTACGAGGCATTACGAAACCAAGCTCACATAAACATAACTTTAATATCTAATTCCAAATGCAAGTCCAATTCATGAACATATATAATCAAATTCAAGCATGGAAGTTAAACTCTTTTCGCATTGCTATTTACACAATAGGATTCAAAATTATCCAAAACATTATCAAGCCTATACATGCCATAAGATCGAGTTCAAATATTTAACAAAATACCAAAAGAAGTCGATAGTGTGATGGGCGGTGCTGATGATCCCCGAGCTCGTAACGCGTCTCCAAAAAAAAATCTATAAAAACGAATGAACGAAAGCAAACAAAGTAAGCTTTTATAGCTTAGTAAGTCTACAGCATATCTATAATACATATAAAAGAATCATATAATTCTTTAAGTAAATTTATTGAAATTACAATCATCAAATATGATTACTAATCAAACACTACTTTATTGAGTCATTTTGTTTAAGTCTAAAAGGATGTATATTTATCTAATACACATAAACGGACAAATGTATATACATTATATGCATATAATCAAGTTACTAGCATAATCCTTAACAGCATATACTGATTTCTAGAGTACTTATTGTTCGCACTTCATCGAATCCATTTAAATACAACTATTCAACTACATATATCAAAAGCCAAATTTTTATGCTTATCATCCATAAATGCCGAATGCACATATGCACCTATACCCATCTATGCCGAATGCATAGATACATACACTTATTTTCACCTATGCCGAATGCATACACATAAATATATCCACCTATGCCGAATGCAACATATATATATATATACATATCTATCAATTGCTTAGACCAAATATATGTATATATATATGCTCATCAAGTTAATATGACTAAAATCATGTGATTGAACATTTATGTATACATCGATTTCATATAATCAAAATCATAGAGGTATCAATTGTATATTATCACATGCTTTAAACGGATTCACCGGCATTTAGCCTGCTAGGTTTTAAAACCTGATTCAATACACCGGCTCTTAGCCTGCTAGACTTATAGTCCGAAATGTGTCACCGGCATTAAGCCTGCTAGACTTATAGTCTGAAATGTGTCACCGGCATTAAGCCTGGTAGACTTATAGTCTGAAATGTGTCACCGGCATTAAGCCTGCTAGACTTATAGTCTGAATAATTTCACCGGCATTAAGCCTGCTAGACGTAAAGTCTGAATTATGTCACTAACGATAAACCGAATGATACTGAGCTTTAACAAAAGAATCTCAATTCATAGGAGTTGTATATCATAATGGTATATAGAATTCACATAAAAATTCAGCTCAATAATTTATAAACTATATCCTTAACCCACATCGGTATAAAAAGTTCAGTCATCAAATTCAACTCAATATCTAAATTATACATCCGAATATATATATATATATAACTTAACACATTGAAGCATACTATTAATATCGTACTTTCGAACACATTAAGATAATCCAAGCTAATAATTTCATCTCTTCAACCCCGTTCAAGAACCTTTACAAGAACATACATACCTAATCGAATCTCCCTTTTTCATATATAAGTTTCATACTTAAATTTATCACAAGAACATATACATGCATAGTTGCATAGTCGAACCCCTTATAAACTTGTATAAATGGCATACCTAAGTTCAATACGAGAACATATAGATGTAGATTTGCATAATATATATATAATTCACTCATACTTTTAATTATTTCAACTATCATATTTTTAATTATAATTCATCCAAAAACAGCTCATATACTTATTTATATACTGATTTTATGACATTAAATAGCTAATAGACTTACCTCGGATATCAGCAAACACGATCGACTATTCGATTATCTTCGACTTTCCCCGATCCAAATTCTCTTTCTTCGTTCCTTGATCTAAACATAGTCAAATTTAACCTTTTTATTCATCAAAACATTCATTTGAGTCCAACAATACATAAATGGGAAAATTACCATTTTGCCCCTAACATTTTGCACTTTTTACAATTTAGTCCTTTTTGCACAAAACACAAAATACACAAAATTTGCCCATAACACACAAGGGCCGAATATTCATGGTTCTCATACAAGTCCACACATTGCATTTATTTCACATTTTAGTCCCTCAAAAATTTATTTTCACAATTTAGCCCTAAATACTCAATTCATCAAAAATACCAATACAAAACATGTTAATCTAAGACATATCTTCCATTATTCATCATCAAACATCCCAAAACACAAATATTCATCAATGGCATAATTCAAAATATTCATCAATTCACAAAATTAAGACATGGGTTTTGAAGTATTCAAAGCAACGATCTCAAAAACGTAAAAATCATCAAAAATCGAACAAAAACTAACCTTGAATTAAGCTTCAAAAGATGGCCGAACCTAGCTTAGGTTTCTTTCTTTTTCTTTTCTCTAGTTTCGGTCAAAATAAGATGAAAAATGTGGCTTTTAATTTGTTTGTCTTTTAATATATTAACATTATAATATAATATATTATTATAACCTTTATACATAATATAAAAACTATAATTTATAAGCATAATGCGATCCACTATCTTGAATAATGGCCTAATTTCCTATTAAGGACTTCACATTATAAAGACATTAGCAAGTTAGCACTTTACACATTAATTAGTCAATTTCACATTTTATGCGATTAAGTCCTTTTATTAAATTAAGCACACAAACAATAAAATTAATTCACGAAATTTTCACACATGTAAATTAACATATAATAAACACATGAAATAATATTAAAATATTTTTTTAACTCGGACTTGTGGTCCCGAAACCACTATGTCCAATTAGAGTCAAAATCGGGCTGTTACACCTCTAGACTTGTGACTAGATCCTACGCCAAGGCATATAACACACGCAAAGTGGAATTGGGAGAAAAATGAAATTATAGAACAAACACCAATTGTTGTGTCTTAAGAATAAATATCAGAATCTGAAAGTGATACTTAATTTAGGGGCACTAAATCATTAGATGAGGTTTATGCTAGGTACAATGTGGCTACATTAGAACCTACAAGCTTTGAAGAAGTTGTTAAGCATGATGAATGGAGAGCAACAATGATTAATGAGATCAAAATGATTGAGAAAAACTCAACTTGGCAGCTTGTTGATCAGCCAAAAAATTGCAAAGTGATTGGTGTTAAGTGGGTCTATAGAACCAAATTAAATCCAGAGGGTTCTGTGAACAAAAATAAGGCTAGATTGGTCATGAAAGGATATTCTCAACAAGAAGGAATTAATTTTTCATACACTTTTGCTCCTGTGGCAAGGCATGACTATAAGACTTTTACTAGCCCTAGCAACAATAAAATGTTGGAAAGTTTATCTCCTTGATGTAAAGTTAGCATACCTAAATGGTTTGCTTGAGTAGGAGATATTTTTTGAACAACCAGAAGGTTTTCAAGGTTCAGAAAAATGAAGGCAAGGTGTATAAGCTCCAAAAATCTCTTTATAGGTTGAAATAGGCTCCTAGAGCCTGGTATAGCAGAATTGACTCCTATTTGCTGCAGTAAAGGTTTATAAGGAGCGAAAGTGAAGCTACATTGTATGTTAAGAAGCTTGGTGATGAGAAGCAACTCGTTGTTTCATTGTATGTTGACGATATGCTTGTTATAGAAGATAATGAAGTGTCTATAGAGCAGTTCAAACAAAGAATGAAAAATACGTTTGATTTGGGTGATATGAAGTATTTTCTTGGGATGGAAATTCACCAATCTGATGCTGGTATTTTTATTTCTTAAAGAAAGTACGCTCTGAAAGTTTTGAAGAAGTTCAAAATGGAAAATTGCAAACCAGTAGCTACTCCACTGTTTTCGAATGAGAAGTTTTCTAAATCAGATAATTTCGAAAAGGTTGATGCTTTCGATTACAAAAGTTTGATAGGCAATTTATCATATTTGTCTGCTACTAGGCCATATATAATGTATGTTGCAAGCTTATTGTCTAGATTCATGTAAGCCCCTAGTCAGACTCATTATGGTGCAGCTAAAAGGGTTATGAGATACATTAAAGGTATATTTTACTATGGCATATGGTATTCAAAGAATGATAGTTGCAAGCTTGAAGGTTATTCTGACAATGGTTAGGCTAGAAGTGTGGATGATTGTAAAAACACTTCAGGTTATGTTTTTCTTTTGGAAGTGGTGCCTTTGCATGGAATTCAAAGAAGCAAGATGTGGTGGCTCAATCCTCAGCTGAAGTTGAGTATGTCTCTATTGCAACAGCAACTAATCAAGCCATTTGGCTTAAAAAGATCTTGGCTGACTTGGAACAAAATACTAATGAAGCTATTACAATTTGGGTGGATAATAAATTTGCTATAACTATCACCAAAAATCCAGTCCAGCATGGAGGAACTAAGCATATTAATGATAAATTTCATGCAATCAAAGAAGCTGAAAGACTTGGTGAAATTAGTCTAAAGATCAAGTTGTAGATGTTTTGACTAAGGTTGTCTCAAGGCCTAGATTTGAGTTTCTAAGAACAAAGCTTGGAGTCTCCAAGAAAAATCTCAATAAGGAGTATTAGATGACTGAGATTTTTCTTTGATATTCTAAGAGTGTATGCCAATATTTTTGATATTTTAGCTTGACAGAGCAGTTATAAGTAGTCAAGCATGATACACATAATGTGTCAGTTTGTATTTGGTTAGGTGATACAGTCTTTTTTATGTGATACTTGTTGAAGTTTTAGTATATGATTAACCACTGCAACAACAGTAGTCTTTTGTATATTATGCACCAAAATCTTAATGAAAGATAGACTATTCAATTTTAAATTTTTTTTGGTTTTGTTTTCTTTTCCAGCTCTCTTTTATTATGTTCCATAACTTAACAGTAATCATAGGAATCTCCCGCGCGTTCAAACCCATCATCTCCTTGAAAAAAACCATGATAAAATAACCACATCACTATTTGTTTGGCTAAAACCTGCATGGTAGAATATGTTTCTATTGTGCCATAATGCCCAAATTATGATAAGAATTAAATTGCAGTCAGCTGCATTACGAAAGTCAAGAAGGTAAGCTAACCAATTTTTAAAATCCATCTCGTTGCACTGTTCAAGCCACGAAATACCCATGCTCCTCCATACATCTTTAGTCAACACACAATCACGAATAACATGAATTGTTGTTTCTGCAACAGAAGAACATCTCGGGCACAGCATAGTATTTAAAACGTGCTTAATGTATAACTTATGTTGAGTAGGAACGAAATTCTGTGTAAATCTCCAACTTCTAATTTTGATCTTTAGTGGCATTGAGCTTTGCCAAATACACTGAAATAGCTTTTTTATTAGGAGAAACTTGGTTGTTTGAATCATGGCTATGATTATGTAAATCCCCACCACAAAGAAGCCTATAGCCACTCCTCATAGAATAAGAAATGGTGTTATCCCCTTTCCACTCCAAACAATCAGCTCGGTTTGTGCGTGATAGGGGAATTGATAAAATTCGGCTAGCTCCATCATGTGAAAATAAGGTATTAACTAAGTCCTCCCTCCCACTTTTTGAATTTGCATTAATTAAATCGGCCACCCATGTGAATCATGGATTGATTACTAAAGATTGAATTTTACAGCTGCTCGAACTAGGAAGCTAGTAGTCATTCTAAATGTAGATCGAAGCCCTCGACCCTACTTTCTAGCCAATGCCTTTCTCCAACAAACCACATGAATTCCATATACTAAGATGGGTAAGAGCCAAGTCTGGCACTCAAAAATTTTGTTTGTGGAAAATATTTTTCTTTTACAATTCTGCTAACCAAGCAACTTGGATTAGTAAAAATACGCCAACATTGTCGAGCCAATAGAGCTATGTTAAAATTGGCCAAGTCGCCCAAAATCATTTCTCCATTCACTTTAGACTCACATAAGTCATCCCAAAGCAGACCAATGAATACCTCGATTGTAACACCCTCTAACCCTAAACCGTCGCCTGAACAAGGTTACGAAGCATTACCGAACATATCAAATAACTTATAACTAATTCACAAATAAATAACATACATAGCGTACGTTAATCAATACATCACCTAGATACATGCCACATTATCAAAAGAAAGGTACATCACTAAAATTTATCTGAGGTTAGGATTGCTCTAGATGCTGGACCGGACACTGGCTTTCTACTAATCTGCGCACGGAAATAACCGTACGCTGAGTATGGGTATACTCAATGGTATTACCATAATTCAAATTTATAACATTAATCGATAAATTATTACATTCAAATTTATGTCTACAATTATTCATTAATTTTCCCATACTTTAAATCAACTTGATAATTAATAACAATAAGCAATATTTCAAATCTTGTATTTAATTGTATTCATACCTTATTTCACTATCTCAATTCCATTGGATTTTTCACATCTCATTCCAATAGTTCATTTCAATTCATATACAATTCATTCAATTTATCACTATATTCAATATCAATTCTATTGCAATTTGTACTCACTAATATCATATAACAAAAATTTACTCTTAATCACATCATGAACTTTGGGTTCATATATTCAAATCTCATATCTCGATTTCCAATTCACATATCAATTCACAATTTCACTTTCTCATTTCTTTCCATAGCTCAATCAATCACACTTATTCAAATTTTCTCATTTCAATTATTTACCCCTATTAACAAAACTCGGACCTTGGCGGATACATGGATCCAACCAAACACATCAGAATGGCACCCAGTGCCTCATCGGATAGTTCGAAGCAATAGTTGACAACCAGTGTCTCATCGGCCAAGCCGAAGTAAGCTGGTACCCAGTACCTCATCGAATCTATCCGAAGTAATAGTATGACACCTAGTGTCTCATCGACTCAAGGTCGAAGTATCCCTGAACACTTCCAATCTTATGGCATGCCAACTATATCCGACTCAGCCCAACTAGCTAATAGGGTATTCAAATCATTTTTCTATTTCAAATTCACTTTCGATTCAATCACAATTCAATTCAGATTCACTTTTCACTTTCTAATCAATATACAATTCAATACCAATACATATTTCAGATATTCACATATAATCAAACTTTGATTCAATTCAAACCACTTTTCAATCAATACACAATTCACATATTCACACATAATCATAATTTAATTCACTTTTATTCAATTAATAATTTTAATTCATTTTCCAATCAAATTCAAATCACTAATTATTTTTCAATCAATATACATTTCAAATACTCATGTATTTTCTTCATTCAATTCAATTTGATTCAATCCAAATCACTATTATCATTTCAATTGCTTATCTAATTTTACTTACCATGCATTTTAATTAAAATATAACAATTAATAATAAATAGATTTGAATTATAGTAATACAAACCATGATTCTCGTGTCTACGCCTCGTCCACTTTTTCTTTTCCTTTCTTCGTGGATGCCTCGGGTGTGATATTAGCTAGGAAAAATTAAGATAATTTTCATAATCATTAATACAATATTAATTTTTCATCTAATACTTGAATTTCTATTTTATTTTCATCTCAATTTTAATTTAATCACTAACTAAATTCATTTATTTTTCCATCTCAATTCATACCTCATTTCTACTCAAATTTCAACTAAACTTAAACTTAACTATCTAATTTTTATCATAAATCCCTAATTTCGAGATTCTTTCAATTTAGTCCCTACTATTCAAAACTTACACTTTATTTTACAATTAAATCCTTTACTAACTTTTAACTTGAAATTAAATTAATTTAACCCATAATTCTTTCATTTATTCAACATAATCAATGTCTAGAAATCTAATAACTTCCAAAATTTCAACATAAATCCAATAGTATTTTGTTCTAGGATTTCAAAAACTCAAAAATTATAAGAAAAGAGACTAAATTAGCTTACCAATCAAACCTTGAACCTTGAAATCCCAAATTTTCTTTCTTTCCATCATTTTTCTTTTTCTTTTCTTTTTCCCCTGTTTTCGTTTTGCTATTCTGTTTCTATTCTCTTTTTCTGTCTTTTATTTCTTTTATTTAATTAATAATAATATAATATATAAATATCTTTTACTTAATTAATAATTTACCACACACTTGTCACTTTTTATGGTTTAATTATTAGTTTAGTCCTTTCATCTTTTTCTATTTTATAATTAACTTTCACACTTAATTCAATTTAATCCTAATACTTAATTAACTTTAATATAACTAAATTCACTTAACTAAAATCCAATTGGTGATATAACTAATTCTATAAATATTTTTAATAATTATTTTACGAGTTCATTTTACCAGAATGGCGTCCCGGGAATACATTTTTTTCAATTTTGTCCTTTTTAATCAATTAACCATCGAAACGTTAAAATTTCTTAACGAAACTTTAATACTACCCTAATGACACTTCGTAAACATTTATAAAAATATTTACGGCTCAGTTTATAACATCGAGGTCTCGATACCTTGTTTTTGACCTAATTTACCTAATAATTTCTTTTAAATCACAAAATTCACTAATTCAAAAATATTTCTAAAATCACGCTTAACTTATAATTATTAATTAATAAATTTTTCTAAATTTTTCAACGAATTTAGTTATCTCAAATCACTGTTCTAACACTACTGAAAATTGGGTTGTTACATCGATTATCTTTTAATGCTTACATTTATAGTATTATATACTTTCTTTAATTTTATATAAATTACATAATATGTAAAAATAAAATAAAAATATATATTACAAAGTAAAAAAATAAGTCGGCTCAATCCTTAAATATTAGAGTTTAAGTTCGACTCATATTTTAAATGAGTTTATTTTTTTCTAAGCCCATTTTTTCGAGTCTTATACTTTTGTTTAAACTCTCCTATATTTCAAACACACCTTCGAATTAGGACTAATAGTCCGATCCTTGAACAGGTTTATCTCCAAAAGAAATTGTAAAAATACATAATTAGACACACATATAAAATGATATTATATAAATTTATACTTAAAAAATAAGAATTCATATATAAAATTTACATTTTAAGAAATAATAATATTTAGAAAAAAGAAAGAGTTGACGGCTAATAAGGCGGCTGATGAACTTGGTTAGGTGACCAAATCCTATGTTGGTTGTCAAATGTGGGATTCTTTTCCCATTTTTCTCAGTTCTATATTAGATTTGGATCATTGTTTTTTTGTGAATACTAACGTTGGAGGGACTTAAGTTCGGGTGTATGGGACAAACTTATAGACTTGGGGTGTAGTCATCTCTCGTCTGTTGGTTTTCCTCGTCGTATTAATTTCTCTATAATGCATGGGTAGTTTATTTTTCGACAAGAGCAATTAGATAGGTTTAATTGAGAAAATGAACTAGTTAGTTTAAGAGAATTGGATTATTTTATTTTATTTTATAAAATAATTAAATGATATAATTATTTTTATATTTTTTAAAATAATTTAACTTTTTTCGTAAATTTTTTTACTTAATTTTGAAATCTATCACTCATCCTTTTATTTGTTTTCTCCCTTAATTTTTTTTGTACATCATAATATATGATGTGATTATAAATTAAACACTTGATTATATTGATTAAGGTTCAATTTCTGCCACTAATGTTAATATAAAAGTTCAATAAATTATATTCTTTTATTGAGAAGCATTTTTATATTAATTATATTATGAAAAAGAATGTTTATATTTATTGTATTATGATAAAATATTTTTACATTAATTACGTTATGAGAAAATGTTTTTATATTAATTATAGGAATAATATTCCGTACATTATAATTGGAGTTTTTAGATTCCATAGTAAAGTCATGTGATTAACAAGTGTCCTATAAAAGTATAATAAAATATTAAAATAAATATTTAAACAAAAATATATATGAAATCTTTTTAAAATTGCTAGTAAAATAAATAAATAAAAAACTGTAAGTGTATCAAATACTAACATTCTAATTATATTATAAAAAAAAAACAAATTTACATTATATGATGGGAGGAAAAAAATGGAAGAAAAACTACAAATTCTTAATTTTATAAATTCTGGATAAATTACGGACAAAAATTCTGACATATAACAGTTGTCTTATTTAATATAAATTTATTAATAATAAATATAATGTATTGCTGAAAACCATTTCAAATCATTCAGATTCCAATGTCACAACATTATATTGAGTAGGGATGGATTTTCAGATTTTTTCAATTTTATATATAAGTTATGATGTATTTTAGATTTGCTATCTATATTGTATAACATTCGAACCCCTTTACCTTATATAATTCGTTTTCTTAAGTCATAATGTTATACTTTATATTAACAAAGTATTTTTCAGTTTTTAATTATATAATTTTAATAATAATAATCAAATATTAATTTATGATATGCCTTAAAAGGCTAAACTTAAAAGCCCAATATGGACTTTAAAACGAATTAATTGATTTTGCTCATACCCATATATATTATATTAGTAACTTTCTTGTATTTTGATTTGTATATCTTGCAAAGGAATTATCTTCTTTTGGTAAGGTGTCGACACTGCCGAGAGAAAAAGAATGAAGTTTAATGCCGAGACTGAGAGCACAGAGTAAAAAAAATACAAATTATCTTCCTCTCGACTCATTAGCAAAAAGCCTCTCGATAAATATTTTTGCATAAATTATATTCTTTATTTATTTTTGTTATTTTTTTTCCTTTTCCCAATATATTGTTGTTTAATATATTATTATAGTTTTCAAGTTTTTTGATAAAATTATGGTTAACAAAAAGTGCCAGAAAGTAATAATGATCAATTGGTTCATCAACTTTCTATTACTAATAGAGAAAAATTAGATATCGGATATTTCCAAACACATGAACAGATATTAAAATTTAGAGAAAAAAATTCCTCAACCTTCCTAGATTCTTTTTTTTTACGTTAAAAAAAAAAAAAAAAGAGTCGTGGATCCGTCCATGTTATTGAGAGAGGCCACCGGTAAAGCATGGTGTTATAGCTTCAAAGTAGGCGAAAGGAATCAAATGACGAGCGAATGACGTTCCATTAATCCATGCAAATTGCCTACTTAATTAAGAATAAATTTATTGAAGTTTTGAGTCTCACCATTTCATTGCCCACTATCCCTTGCATCACTAGTATAAGTAATACAACATTTCCCACTTCCTGTTTAACATGGTATAAAATTGATATATGATTTCATTTTATTTCTTTTTAATAATTTAAGTTATTTTAGTATTTTCATCTTAAATTTTAACATATTAGATTTGATTTTCTCAGAATAAAAATATTAAAATTTAAAATAAAAGTGTTGAAATCACATTAAATTATTAAAAAATGCAAATAACATATTTTTCCATTTTCGCATTCTTAGTCAAGTCTCCTGCTTTTAACTTTTCCAAAATGGGTTCTGGCGGTAGCCAAGATAGCGACGGATGGAGCGCTGCTGCTGTAAGAGTAGGCCCACCCAAAGGCGGAGGCGGTGGTTCAGGAATGATGATAGCTCCTGGGAACTGAGGCGCCAAAACTATTTCGAGAGCAATCCCAAGGATTATTATTCTGCTCTCCGTCAAGCAGGAAATGACAACAAATATTTTGCTATAAGATATGCTTATATTATATATCTCATCTTTTTTCATGTATTTAGTAAAAGTATTACATGACTAATTAAATATATTTATGTTTTGCAACTATTTGTATGCCATTTATCTCTTCTTTCTCTTTTAGTTATTACTCTTCAAACTTTATTGATCTCACATTATAAACTCAAAAAGTTATTGCCATAAATTAACAATCCAAAGCTAAATTGCATTCATTAAACAGAAAATAATTCGAAGTTGAATTACAAGCACAACAAGTAACAAGCATCACATTGTGACAAAATAATCAATAAAAAAACAGTAGCAATTTATGATCACAGCAATTTAGAGGGTGGCCAATTGTTGTATGTTTACAGGGTAAGTATAGGACTGTGATTGGTAGGCAGACTGTGCAAATATAACATTGGCAAGTTCAGTGGGATGAAAGGCATCCCAAAACAGGTATTTCCTTCTATCAGCACATGGTTGTTGAAGGGGAAGGCATGTTATTTGCCCATTGTTTCTTCCAACTCCACAGCATCCTTTGTCTATTACTTCAAACCCTATACGTATCCACAATTTTTTATGCAAATATATCAACTTTTATTTCATATCAAAGTTATAATATTTATAATACTGGTAGATTACCATAAGCAGTCCCATTTTGATAAAGATCATTGCTGCTTTTGTAAGAATCCAGGTAAACGAACTTGGCTCCTTGCAGTTGGCCACCGTTGAAACGATCAACCAGCTTCCTTAGCTCACTGTTGAAAAGAAGGATTGCCTTGTTAATGTTTTCATTGCAGCGGCTGCTATTACCATGGTACCGAGCTAGTTGATATGGTATGCATCCGATTGGTCCAACTGCTGTTACTATCACCTTTCGTGCTCCTAAGCTATGTAGTTGCTGAATTATATATCAAACATAGATTTAAAGTATTGGTCACTTGTATATTTATTGAGCTAACCATTCAAATCCCAATAACAGCAATTATTGATACTTACGGTTAGCTGGCGCGTGTAGTCCTGAATAAGTGCATCGGCATAAGCTTTAGTAGTGAAATCAGAACTAGTTGTGTAGAAATTTGGCATAAAGTAGTTATTAAGATAATCATTACTTCCCAGCCCACAATAGTAAATGCACGTGTTTAGATAGCTGCTCAAAGCATTGGTGTCTCCTCTGAACAACCTTCTCATTTGCATCACCGTATTTGCAAAGTTAGCGACTTGTCCGTTCATCGATGAGTGGGCTCCCTACACTCAAAAGTTCCATATAGTCATCGTTATAAACATGTTTCAACTTGGATTTAACGTGATTATGAACGTAATAGGTACCAGATTGTCGCCAGTTTCATCACGAATACCAGCAGCGCCCGAGGCATAATTAACACCACGCAACAGTTCAGGGCCACGAGCCCTTGAATAGGGAGGAATGTAGCGTGTAAACCCCATAAGTTGAGCTGCGATTCCAGTTTCTAATTAGGAAACCAACAATGTAAAATAACCAAATATTACTGATACATATATGGAGGGGTTATTTACCAAGAGCGTCAACAAAAGTTCGACCATTAGTGAAACGACCGGTGGTACCCTGAGGAAAGTCGATGCCATAAGGCCTGTAATTAGCCCTAGCAAGTGTAAGCATACCATTGTTATTTCCATTATCCACCAAGGAGTCACCGAAGATGAAGAAGCATGGTACTTGAGATTGCTGAGGCTGGGGCCGAGGCAGTCTTTGCGACCATCCTCTACCATTAAAGCAGACGATAATCAAGCAAACCAACAAAGATAGCTCACCAACGGTCTTCATATTTGGATACGATCGAGCTCTGGAATACGCACTGATCCCCATGCAGATGAAGGCACCATTTATATAGCCCTAAAAGGGAAGTAAGGGTTTGTTTTGGGGTATAATGCGGTTCACGTGCATGGCATGCAGAGATGAGCCATGAAATTGGGGTTGAGGGAGTGAGCCGTCGTAACTTTTAGTTGTGATGGTCACTCATCACTCATGTGTCACATAAAAGAATATACTTTACATTGAAGCAGCAGCGGTGGCGGAAGTATCTCGTGATCAACTTGTTGGCCACCACAATCTTGCTAGCTTAGCCTACAACATGATCCCATCTCCCTATCCTTACGTCCACCCATTTAATTGAAGTATTTATAATTAATATATATATGTGAGAAAAATAATACGAATTTGGTAGTATGAAATAAAATATAATTGCTGTCCATGGATCACATTGTGACTCCTATTTTTATTTAATTCCCAAGTTGACTTGAGATGAGCTCAAGCACATAATGACCTAAATTACAATTAAAATATGGAGAATCATTTGTGTATTAACACAAACCCAATATAAAAAACATCAATGGTCCCACTCTTGATTGGATCGTTCATAATTATGAAGGCGTAATGTAGATGTACAGTTAGGTTGAATGTAAGTGAGTGAGATACTGTTCTTAATTAAAGCAGTCAAAGAGAGTGGGATAATTAATTTGTGTAGTTATGAGTGGAGTAAAAGTAATAGGGAGGGAATGAGCATCCAAAGAATTCTAGTAGAGTCGGAAGGTGATGATAAGGGAAAAGTTATAGCGAGTCAAAACAAACTTCACACAGAATCACATGATCATTAAAGCAATAATGTTGGTGGCTCTGCTCGATCGTGGTAAATCTGGTGGTAGCTGTGTGTTGGTGTAGGTTGTCGAGAGTGGGGATATGTTAAAAATAATTGATGATCTACTGGAAATTCTGAAAGAGGTAACGAATTTGTATGGTACTAAGTGGTAACATATATTCTGCTCATTCCTTTAACATTAATTTCGGTTGTTTTCTTAGCAGCCTGAATCTTTCTTTTAACACGTGAAACCAAATTTCTCATTCTCCCATGGAACATACAGAAGAGATCATCATAAACTCTATTTCATATACGCGTTTGGACCTCTAGTGAATTTTTTGGGACAATAGGGCAAAATTAACCAAAAGTTTGTAAAGTAGTAGTTAATGTCACACCCCCAAAGTGACGGATTCAAAAGAAGGGTGTTTAGATGTGAAGGTTACTTGTTTTGAAGTACTATGATGGTTAGTATGCTAATTTATAGGCTTCTGGCTAATTAATGTTTGGCGTAAAGTATCTACCGTAGAAGTATCTCAGGATTTATTCTTGTAGTATTCTTCAAATGAATAGAGTACGACAAGCAAAAAGTACGCCTCAAGGTTTTGATTGAGCATGATGCAGCTACAAAGTATATGTTAATGTTGTAAAGGGGTAAAGTGTCTTTAAGGCCACGACATATACAAGTTATTGCCATAGGTTCGGTAGGCCAAGTTTTCTCGAAAGATGTGCAAGATGGGTTCTATAATTGGTTGAGAGTCAACTGAATGGATTGACCGATCAAATAGCATCAGCATCGAATTTTCTTTTATATTTTCTCTGATTTTTGTAGGACATTTAAGAGACAAATGTTAAAATCGTAAAATAATATCTGATATAAACTTAAAACTGTAAACCAGGATCTATCATGTTAAATCATCAAAAATAAATCAAGAACAAAATTAGATACGGAAGCATACCTAAATTCATCGATTTCTTGAAATCTACAGATCTTGCAGTTTTAATCTTCCAAATTAGCACACAATTAATCTAGAGAAGGTGACTCTCTCTTTTCTAAAGATAGGATATTAGAAAAGTTACATTGTTGTGTAATTTGAGGACCATAACCCTAATACCCATCATCAATTAAAAACTAGTTAATAGAGTATCTACACATATTTTACCCATACTTTATTTAATAATTAAAGCCCAATAAACTTTAACCAAATTAGATCACTTTTAATTTAGGCTAACCTATTATGATAGTAAATAATAACATGTAATTACCCTTATTATACATGTAATGTCCATATTTTCCAACAATCTCCCACTTGGATCTCATATATATACTAATTACTATATAATTACATGTCATTACATAACCTTATGAGCTCAAAACTTTACTATCATATCCAAATGGTATTCCGAACAATCTAGTCCATTAATTATGTTAACATAAAACCAAGGTGACTTTCGTTGCATATATCGTAACTAAATCCATCACTGATTACGTATATTAACACAACCAAATGACATAGATCAAGTATGGATGTGTAGCATGGAAATTACATGCAATATGATCTAAAGATCTCTATTTCCAACTAGTCCTCCTTAAACCTCAGTGAGATCAAACTTTACCAAAATTAGAGTGTGAATAATCCAAATAACTTTATCTCTAAAGAAAATAAACTTAATATCCGTAAAATGAAATAGCTAAAAATGTGTCTATAACATAAAAGCATTTAAAAGTACAAACTTCTACTAAACCCAAATATCCTGAAATGACATTACTTCCATATGAACAGTGTGCTCATGAAAAACCTTGGGTGGTAGTCCCTTAGTAAGCGGATTCGCAAGTATGAAGTTTGCCCTAATATGTTTTATAGACATCTAACTTTAACAACCAAAGACTTAAAGTCTATATGCTTTGACTTTAATGTGCTCCTGTTGTCATTGAAATAAAGGACTATCAATTATTGTCACAATTTGCACCCTAGTGACCAAATTTTTTAAATGGTTTTTTTTTCTAAAAATAAAGCCCAATATTTTTTTAACATATAAGCCCAATATATAAACTCATTTAAAACTCAAAACAAAACTCATTGCTTCTAAATTCGGTGTGAGTCTCACGAATTAATTGCTTATTTATTATTATTATTATTATTAAAACTTCTAGGAATTCAAGTGTTACACCTCTTTTTTACTTATTACGTACTGTATTCTTTTTTCTATTATTATTGTTGTTAAAACTTCTAAAATTTTGGTTATCATTATTAACACTTCCAAGTTGGATGCTTTCTTGCTATCATTACATATTAAGAGTTATAAAATACAAGTAATTTAACATTTGATTATGTATAGTGAAGATTGAAAGTGATTAAATCATGTATAATTGAAAAAAAATTTATAATTGTCAAATAGTGTCTAATAAACATAAAACAAATATAATTTTATCTAAGTAAAATTGAAAAATTCAAATTCAAAGAAAATTTTATCTAAATAAATTCCAAAAGCTTAAAGCTCAAAAACAATATGAAAACCCAAAACCCAAACTAAATTAGTACAATTCAATAATAATCGGTTTCATATGTCATAGCTCAGTTTTGATGCAACTAATAAAACAGTGACTCTGATTTCAATTCAATCACTTAACTTTCGAAAAATAACAAATCAGTCCTCCGTACCATTTTTTGTTACAGACGTAACAGAAAGTTGACTTGTCATTTTATTGGCCATGTTGGCATCCTAGCTGTCATTTAAAGGGCTAGCTAGGTAGTATAAGAAGGAGAAGAAGAAGAAGAAAAAGAGAAAAAATATATATATACAATCTAAATAATGTTTTTTTATCCATGTCTTTCTTCCTTTCTTGTTTCAAAAACTGGAAAAAGATGGTAATTATAATTAGGGGTGAGCATTCGATCGAATCGAATCGAAAATTTTTGAATTAATCGAGTTTTCGAATCTCATTTTATCATCCTAACTTTATTTGAAGTTTTCTCGAATCGAGTCGAGTGAGATGGAATTCGAATCGAATAGAATCGAATATATTTGTTCGAGTTAAATTTTAAAAAATAATTTTGGGTCCTTGTAACCATTGTCACCCATCGTAATAAAATTTATCCACCTTAATCAAATTTTTTATTAACTTTCATCACTTCATAATTTATTTATTAATTTTTTATATATTGGTTAGCTTCTTTGCTTGCTTAGTTGTTTCAATTATCTTCAGATTCTTGTCACTATGTATTTTAGAATTAAAAAATATATTAAATGTAAAAATATGATTTTTTTAATAAAAGTTATTTTAAAAATAAAATGTGAAATTAATACCAATATAAAATTTTAACATGAATATTTTATGGAATAATTAATAATTCAATTTTAATATAAATATTCAATATGACTAAACAATTCACTAATATAAATAATATAAAATGTGAAATTTAATTTAATAATATAAATAGTAGATGTAAATAAAATTATTACTATTTATGTTTAGTGATTTTTTTGGATAATTTTGATTTTTTATTTGAGAGTAAAGGGTGAGAAGTAAAAGTTTAGGGGAAAAATAAAAAGTTTTGGAGAATAAAAGTTTGAGGGAAAGTAAATAGGGGGAGTAAAATTTTGAAGGGAAAATATTAAAAAAAATTGGAGGGGGAGGGTTTGGGATAGATGGGAGGTGGGATGGGAAGGGAATAAAAGTTTTAGGGGAAAAGTGGGAGGGAGTAAAAATTTTGGGGGAAAATAAAAGGTTTTGAGGGTTTTTGGGAGTAAAATTTTGAGAAAAAATAAATGGGAGAGTAAAATTTTGGTGGGAAATGGATTTTGGGTAGATTGGGGGGTTAGGAGGGGAGGGGAGTAAAAGTTTTGGGGGGAAAGTGAGAATGAGTAAAAGTTTTGAGGGAAAAGTAAAAAGGTTTGGGAGTTTGGGGTAAAAATGTAAAATATTATAGTTTGATATTCGAATTATTCGAATTATTCGAGTTATTCGAATTCGAAAACTCAACTCAATTCGAACTCGAAATTCGAAAAAAAAATTCGAGTCGATTCGATTAGCTCGAACAACTCAATTCGTTTAACTCGAAATTCAATTTTTTTCGATTTTTTTGAGTCGAATCGAGTTTTGCTCACCCCTAATTATAATTGCTGCAAAAAATGGTTCAGCTCCAACAACTGTTAGGGAAAATCCTTACAGTCCGCCATTTTTGGTTCCTCTTTGAGCTTCATTCACTGCTCTATCATTGATTCGAGAAACCTATAAAACCACGACAAATGCCTCTTGGTTTTGGATTCAATTCCTTGTAAATCAAATGGCCTAAGCATCGGGAAAATGTCAGAAAGGTTGGGTTCTCCCATCAATCCAACAAATTCCTCTAATTGATCATTAATTTCAAGCCCAAGCTTTGCTTCTTCTCCATTCAACGAACCACCCCATAGCATGCTGATCATAATGCTCAGCATTGTTAAGAATATTTATTCGTTAAGGTTAATGGGTGACCCGATTTGAAAGTTTTCAAGAGAGAATTCAATAAAATTGTTCTTATTTTATTAAGTGAAGAACTGAATTTAAATAGAAAAAAAAGACATAACCTAACTGGGAAAATAATTTTCTTATTCTAGTAAACTACTAAAAGATAAATTAAAATATTCCTAACAAATCTCAATTAATTATTTTAAGATTTATCTACCTAAATTACTTAAAAATATCTCCAAAATATATGGGGCTTTACTTATTTCAATAAGATTTTCCCATGAATATTCTTCACCATTTGTCGGATCTCTCGTAGGCGAAATTCGTAGCAGGCACTGAGGCCTTTGTTGCTCATGATTTCTCGTATGACAAGCTTACGTAGCTTGTGCAATTCTGGGCTGTTGGATCTCCACACAATGTCAAGTTCGTCGAAGGTTCCGTTTATGGCTACCACCGGAATATATTGCGATTGGCGAATATGGCGTCATGGTCTTTGAAGATTTTTTGGCGATTGATGGTGAGCTTATGATGATGTTAACTTTTCTTCCCAGCTAAAGCTTGATGATGGGGCCTGGCAGCGACAACTTGGTTTTGACGATGGGTTGTGGAGGAGGCGGCCACGGTAAGATTGCTGGGATGGAGAAGAAAAAGTATAAACATATTGGGTCATTTATGCAAATGTAAAAATATTGAGTCATTTATTAAAAAATAGAAAAGGAAGTACGAAAAAAATAGTCACTCAACTTTGTCTCATCCAACGTGGCAAGTTAACTGGCCACGTCAATTATCCCGTTAAGCATGTGACAGAAAATGTTAATGGGTAATTGATTTGTCACTTTTCGATAACGTTAGTGATTAATTTATTATTTTTCGAAAGTTGAGTAACTTAATTAAAATCAGAGCGACTATTTTATCAACTATATCAAAATTGAGTGATTATTGGTATAATTTGACCAATATTTTATCCCGTAAGTTTTTGTCATTCTTTATTTAGAATGTGATAGATGAATATTATTTTAGAATTTTAATTGCAAAGAGGAGTAGGGGTGAGCAAAAGTCGATTCGACTCGAAAAAATCGAAAAAAATTCGAATTTCGAGTTAAACGAATTAAGTTATTCGAGTTAATCGAGTTATTCGAATCAACTCGAATTTTTTTTTTAAATTTCGAGTTCGAATCGAGTTGAGTTTTCGAATTCGAATAACTCGAATAATTCGAATAATTCAAATATCAAACTATAATATTTTACATTTTTACCCTAAATTCCCAAACCTTTTTATTTTTCCCTCAAACTTTTACTCCTTCCCACTTCCCACCCAAAACTTTTACTCCCCTCCCCTCCCAACCCCCCAATCTACCCAAAATCCATTTCCCACCAAAATTTTACTCCTAAAAACCCTCAAAACCTTTTATTTTCCTCCAAAATTTTTACTCCCTCCCACTTTTCTCCTAAAACTTTTATTCTCTTCCCATCCCACCTCCCATCTACCCCAAACCCTCCCCCCTCAAATTTTTTTTTAATATTTTCCTTCCAAAATTTTACTCCCCCTATTTACTTTCCCTCAAACTTTTATTCCCAAAACTTTTTATTTTCCCCTAAGCTTTTACTTCTCACCTTTTACTCTCAAAGAAAAAATCAAAATTATCCAAAAAAATCACTAAACATAAATAGTAATAATTTTATTTATATCTACTATTTATATTTTTAAATTAAATTTCACATTTTATATTATTTATATTATTGAATTGTTTAGTCATATTGAATATTTATATTAAAATTGAATTATTAATTATGCCATAAAATATTAATGTTAAAATTTTATATTGGTATCAATTTCATATTTTATTTTTAAATTAAATTTTATTAAAAAAAATCATATTTTTACATTTAATATATTTTTTAATTCCAAAATACATAGTGACAAGAATTTGAAGATAATTGAAATAACTAAGCAAGCAAAGAAGCTAAACAGTATATAAAAAATTAATAAATAAATTATGAGGTGATGAAAGTTAATAAGAAATTTGATTAAGGTGGTCAAATTTTATTACGATGGGTGACAATGGTTACAAGGATCCAAAATTATTTTTTAAAATTTAACTCGAACAAATATATTCGATTCGATTCGAATTCCATCTCACTCGACTCGATTCGAAAAAACTTCAAATAAAGTTAAAATGATAAAATAAGATTCAAAAACTCGATTAACTCAAAAAATTTTGATTTGATTCGATCGAAAGTTCATCCTGAGTGGGCAAGGGCCCACCAAAGAAGAAAGCGTGGATCTAGCAAGAAATTAGAAAAAGAGTCGTTTACTTCGGCGGCCATTTCTCACTTCATCCCATCATAAAATGAAGGGTTGGAATTGTTTGAAAGAACCATCTTTGTTCTTGGGTTGTTTCCCTCTCCTGTTTTTTCTGCGATGGAAGTGAAGCTTACCCATAAAATGCATATCTCCCCCTCAAAATCTCTTCTTTCTAACCTTACAAAAACAACCTTCCCTCCTCACACCTTGCGTTTAAAACCCTGGGCAGCTGCTGAAATCCAACATTTCCAAGGCCTGGTCAAGGTTTTTTTTCTTTCTATTCCCACCACCATTTCCCTACTTACTACTAGGATGTCACTTAAAGGAATCATTTGGTTTGGTGGTGGCAGAAATGGAGATTGCAGAACAAGACCAAGGACTATTCCTGCGCTCATGTGGTGAAAGAGTTAAATGAACCTCCTTTAACCCCTTTCTTCAATTCTTGGTTTTGGTCATTTTTTAATATTCAAAGCTTATTTGAGGTGAAAAGTTTGTAGTTAGTTTCCACTGCAGGGGTGAAACTTTGTCTTCCATTTCAAAGATGTATGGAGTGTCCGTTCATTCAATTGCAGCAGCTAATAAGAACATTGTCGATATTAACCTTGTTTTCCAAGGCCAACTCCTTAACATCCCTTCTTCATCCCTATTAGACACTCAACTTGTAAGTAAGATTTTCAGGTTACTGTAAATAAGATAATCCTTGCATCAACACTTAGTAATTTTAATGCTCTATGCACATTAGGAAGGCAACATTATAGTTTCAATTTATTCTAAAACTTGCAGCCTAAATTGTGTTGAATTAAGCTTTGGATATCTATCTGATTTTTGGTGAAATTTACCTTGCTACATTATGTTTTCATTTAATCAGGACCGAGCCAAGAAAAGTAGGTTATGGCAATCCATCCGTGCACTTAAAGCTCCTTCAGGGCAAAAGTTTTTCACCATGATAACTTCACATTGTTTATCAAATGTAAGTCTATTAATAAAAACCATCACAATGTTATTTCATGAGTATGCTTAGCAAGCTCAACAGGCTTTCCCACTCTATTAGCAGGCTAAATCCACTGGTTATTTTCTAGTTCTGGTCCCTCTTATAGCGTTTTGCATTGGATGCATAATCGGTACCTTACATACAAGAGTATCCAGAAGCATAAAGCACCAAGCTGCTGATGAGTCTCAAGCACATCATCCTGGGGCAAAAGGCAGGCGATGGAAGTCAGCTCTCAGTGACTCAGTGGAAGGAGATGTTTTTGACTCTGAATTAGGCCTTGATTCTAATGTAAGTACTCGGTTCAACATGTAGTATATGTCAACCATATATGGGCAATGTTCTGCAAAATCCAATTGCTTGTCTTCTTTTTTGCTTGAGACTTATCTTCCATGATCTTTCTATACCTGTATTATAGGGTTAGCAATCATTTGATATACTCAATACAAGAAATGTAGCGTTCAATACCGAAGCAGCAATTCTTTCTTTGGATAAAATGCCATATTTCTTTTTTTTGATGATGCTCCTATTGCTTGGGTTTTATTACTGTAACTGATTACCGGTACAATTTCCTACTGCTTCCTTTTTCCTGAGATTAAAACTGCTTTGATGTGTTTGCTAAGATAACCATATGATCTTATGTTGACATGAGTAGCCATGAAAAAGGATAGCAGCCATATAAAGTGGCTTAGAGTGCTCAAAACAAGAACTTGCAACGATTATCTTTTGAGTTTTGCTTGTGCTATGTAACTTTGCATTGCAAGCAGAGAGGGTAAGTAACCTGTAGGGGTTCAAAAGACTATGTTCTTATCATCCTTATGCCATCACATTGGCATAATTCTCTGTAGTCCTGAATGTCACCACCTATAAATAGTAGAAATATTTTTCTTTGGTTAAGTTTATGCTGGCTAGATGATTATACACTGGGCAACCTTAGTCTAACAGCCCCAGTTAAATGACCCTTTGAGATGAGAATCACCTTGCCTTCGGTGTGGCATGATTGCAAGTTAATTTATTTGGAAGTGGTATTTCCAAGTGTATGATTCTCGTGTTTCTGACAACTCTGAAGAGTAGATAACTGTCTGTTGGATAATAAGTAGCATTACAAATCTTTGCTTCAGTGATTGTGTTGGTGGCAAAGGGCAAAATTGCATACTACTTCTGTTTCAGGTGGGAGACATGACTGTGATATGCTGAGACTCTGCCTGTGGGACTTAATGATGCCGCCAGATCCAGAGAATGCTCAGCGCAGGCTACACAGGACTTTGCGATGTTCATTAGATAGAAGTTGAAATTATGGCTTTTGCTATGGAAGAATGCCTAACAGCTTGGCAGGTACTGCATATTTGAGTCATGCATGATGCACTTCAAGCATGGTTGCTCACTTATGCAGTGGCTTATAGGTTGATGGTCTCCTTGTATGTATGTTATTTGGGTGGCAGTGATGGGATGCGAAGCTTTTGTATCTGATGCTGCTTTGGCTAAGGACCTTTGCACTAATACGATTCACTCATCATGCTACACTTAATGATGAAGCCATTGATGATATATGTACTCTGATTGATTATTCTTACCTTTTTGGACAAAGACGACTGGACACCTCCATGATATGCATGGTTCACATATCGAAGAATCACTTACAGTTCTAAACTGAATTAGCAGGAAACATTCTTGCCTTGATTTTAGGGATAAGTAACACTAAAATGTGCCTTGTTGGTTGCCAGCAAAACTGGAAACTCCTGGTCTGCTGTATTGTTTCCTACACTATTAAACAATGACCAGTCCTACTGAATGAGCTCACTCTAGATCTAAGAAACTGAAACAATAGACAAATAGCAGTTCACATAAAGAACAGTAGCTATTTTATTTTGATTTGTTTGATAGCCAAATGGTGTCAATAAATTTTGAGATGCTAAGTTAATTTTGAAATGTTGTGCAGAGTACATCAGAAGATGAAGCAAACATTCAGAATGAGGAGGCCTCTGAGGATTATGGTAGACTTGAACATGATTATCAGAAATTTCTTTCGGAATGTGGCATTAGTAAATGGGGATATTGGAGGGGTGGTTCTCCTGGGGCCTGATGGGACCCCTACTGTGAATTCTTGGATTCTTATGTACAGAGTTAATAGTGATTTGTGCCTTGCTTTTCTCCAATACTTAGCTCAATTATTTTTAATCCGTTTCTTGAACGTGTGATTGGCTATAATAATAATAATAATAATAATAATAATAATAATAATAATAATAAAGCTTCTGAATTTTAGCTTTTTATTTAAGCAAGTCTATGTACTTTATATACCCTTAAATCTTTTAAGTGTTTGGGTAAGAAATTTGTAAGAGGAATATCATTTGTATCTAAGGTTTTTAAAATTTTAAAAATAATTTATTTAGGTAAATATATTGAAGAATTTCAAAATTTATGAGAAGTTTTAAGAGAATTTTAATAGCTCAAATTCTTTTATCAAATTTCATTAAAATGCATTTTTCAAAAATAATTTTATTTGATTTAATACACGTGATCTTACTATAAGATAGAAATTTAAACTTCAGATATTATTTTTATTTAATTATAATATATATTTTTAAAATTTTATTTTATCAAAACTGTTTATAATTTTTTTCAACAAATGGCATCCATATTAAATATTTTTTAATATAATTATTCTTCTTTTATAATTATTTTTTTATTTTTAGAATTCTATTAACCTAAATTTTTACAAATCAATTATTTATCTAAACAAAACAGTTACAAATCCTAACATTTTGAAGGGATGAAATCTAAAAGCTAACCTTTTAAAAATCTAAAAAAATTTAAAACTTTTCATCCAAATGCAGAATTAACTTTTATTCTAATAAAATCTTAACCTTGAATACTTCAAAAATATATATATAATTTTTAACTTCATAGGTTTACTTTTGTATCTAAAGATTAAAGGATGAATTATACCATTAGTCACTCAATTATTAATGATTCTGTTTTAGTTACTAAATTATAAAAACTTTCAATTTCGTCACTAATGTTTTTTATTATTTTTGTTTTGGTCATTATCTGTTAGGATAGTGGCAAAATTTACCTTTGTACTTTAACAAATCTTTCAATGTGGTCAGTGGAGAAACCAGGGGAGCTGATAGGGGCCCTACTCCTAAAATGGAAAATTTTTCATTTATGCCATTTCTAATTTATAAAATTTTAAATTAATAATAGTAAAATTGCACTTTATCCCCCAAAAATAATAATTTTTTATTTAATCCTTTAAAAATTATAAAGATATAGACTATTACAATGGTGAAATTACATTTTTATTATCATAAAAATATACAATTTAATTTCAGCCCTCCTAAAAATATTTTTTGGCTCCGCCACTAAATGTAGTACCTCTATTTTTAATTTGTCCAATTTAGTACCTATATTTATGTTTTGTCTATCGTTATGGTAGTCTAACCTAACGGTGTAAACTTCTAACACAAGATGGCACGTGAACAAGTAAAAAACTTAAATAATTAGAAAAGAGGGACTTGGAGTTAAATAACCCGTAGTAGTTTTTTTAGTCCAATGTATTGTCAATTTAGATTAACACATTAATGTCTCTACTCCACCAAGGCAAGCTATCTCCCTCTTTTGAACTTAAGACGACAAAATAATCCATAGCTAATTTCTCACCGTGACTCCATGAATTATATACTCTGATTTTAGATTATCAACTAACATAAATCGTTTTCTACGTAATATTTGTGATACAATTTCTTATTAGTTAACATAGTAAGCCATGCATGACGTATGAGCATAGAAATAATGAATGAGATTAGCATAAAATTTCAATTTGTTTTCCATAGATGAAACATGGTAGATTTGTTTGAATTTTGCAGCAATTGTAGGTTTAACAGAAGCTCTTTTGAAGTAATTTGTTAATTGCAAATTCTTGTGCTTGTGGGTTTCCTTTTAATACACAGAATCATTTCTGGATGATAGCAGTTCATAATGGTTCAGGACAGAGATGGAACTTGTTTCATTCCTCACAGAATCACTATTTGGATGTTTCGCTATATTTCCATATTTCACAAGGTGTTTTTAGATAGCTCTTAAATTCCAAGACTGCTAGGATATCTCTTTTTTTTTTTATGGAAATATTATTTTTAATTTCTTTAACGCATTTTGAATTTTTAGAATCGGTGATAGAATGTGTAAAGTTGAAAATTAAATTTATTAAATTTTTTTAAAATTAAAACTAAATTGATAGGATTTATAAACATTTTAGAGATAAATTTATTATTATGCCAATTAATGATTTAAAGAAGTAGTGTCCAAAATATTCACTAACATAAAAATTTTCAACTTAATAATTGAAAATGTAATTTACGTTCAATGAATAAATTTTACTTGAGGTATCTTATAAATAGTTAAGGTAAACCATACGGTAGTATAACAAAATTATATAAATTCTAAAATATTCATATAGTATGCTATTTTCCATTCGTCAACAACTGAATGAAATTATCATCTGTTTCTCCCTCAATTAAAATAAAATTGAAACGGGAAAATGATGTCTCAACTGAAAATGATGGTTACAATTCAGCACACATCTTTCCAATAATGATTTAATTAAAGAAAGGAATAGTTTATAGCCTCATCAATTTAACTCTTTTTTTTTCGATAAAGAAAGCATAAGACGATTACATCAATCTATTAAAGTTGGGGGTTCTTCAAACAGTTATAATTTTCAATTCCTAATTACAACACATTTAGTCATGTGATCTGCAATCCCATTATACTCCATTGGAATGTGACTCATTCTTACTTTCCACTTCCAATGCAAGAGCCGATGCACAAGCCTTAACTCAACCAACTTACTATTAGCGCCACCACCTACTAATAGTAACTTTACTAACAAAGCATTATCACATTTCACCTCAATCTCCTAAACCCCTTTCCCCAAGCTATAAAAAGGCCTTCCACCATCACTCTAGCCTCAATTTTGAAAACAGTATCCTTACCCAAAAGCATCATGTAACCACAACCATTCAGCATTAGAGTCTTGAAATACACCTCCAATGGACGCATGAGAACCATTATGTGACACTGCCCCATCCGTATTAAGTTTTATCCAATCCCTCCCTGGACGAGACCAATTCAATAAAGATCACGTGGAACTAGGATGTGCTAATTTCAGATCCGTCTCTGCATAACTCCTCACCCATGTATAACCTATATCCAAAAGTGCTCAAGTACAACTATGATTGTTAGAAAAAACAAAAGAATTTCTGTTTTTCCAAAGGAACCAACATAAGATTGGGAACAAAGTTTGCCAACCAATATCAACGTTACCACAACTCCCTTTATTCTGTAAATTCTATAAGAGCCATTCATTGAACGGCAAGGAGAAGAAAACATCATAAACTCGCCTCGAAATCACAACAAGCCATATTGTTTTAGAAAAAGCACAATCCCGAATTGCATGGACCTTTGTTTTCAAAACACTGCTACATTTAGGACAAGCACCATTGTTAGTCATATGTCTTCGAACTCTTTCACAATTCATCAATAATCGATTCTTTCACATAATCATTAGAAACACTCTCACCTTTTGAGGTGCCTTCACTTTCCATATCAAATTCCAAATAGCAGATGATTTAGTGTCTTCAACAAAGACCAAATTCCTATAAGTTTTAGCAGTAGAAAACACATATCTCCTCATCCATTTCCAAGCTAGGCAATCCTGACCCACTTTAGACGTCGGAGGCATTATGGCTGAAATGTGCAAAATAATGTGACCCTATACAACAACACTAAGACGACTCCAATCCCAACTTCCATTCTCCGATACCATGTCGCAAACTCGTAAGGTTTCATCCGGCTACCCAGGACCTATATAGAAGTCATGTAAAGAACCCACCTTCCTAAGACACAAATCATTCTAAAAGTTCGGTGGACGACCATCTCCAACGAACCAGTATACATTAGCAATGATTTCTGGCCAGCACTTCATAAAAGACCTCCATATGAAAGAACAATTACTTTTGGAAATAGAGCTTGGAAGTAAACCTTATATGTTGTATTTACTCCAAAACACTCTAACCCACAGAATCTGTATTCGAGAGAAACCGAAAACTAAGCTTTAATAAGAAAACTTTGTTTTGATCTTCTAGATTTCTTAGGCCCAAACCTCCAAAATCCAATGGACGACAACACTCCCCCATGATAACAAAGCAGGTTCCCTTGACCCTGAACTAGCTCGCCAAATGAAATTATGGGCAATGTTCTCAATCTCTTTACACATGGAGATAGGGATACGCATCGTACACATAAAATAATTTAGAATAGCTAAGAGAACGGACCTTACTAAAGTTATATGACCAGCTAAAGACAATTTCATCGCAACCCATCCAGACAATTTCATCTGTACTTTGTTCACAACGAAATCGAACGTTTTCATCGTAACTCTATTATGCAATAACGGTAGCCCTAGATAGATACCAAGATCCTCCACCCGATTAAAACCCATCTCAATACATATAGTCTCCGCAATGTTTTCAGGAGTATTAGGAGAAAAAAAACATTTGTGATTTACTTCTATTCACTTTTTGACTAGAAAAATAACAAAAAAGTGTCCAAAATAACGTTCACAATATCTGCTTAACTCCTACTCGCTTCACAGAATGGCATTAAATCATCAGCAAAGAATAGGTAAGGTAAGGTCAGACCTCTCTGTGAAAGAAATAACAGTTTCCACGAGCCTTATTCCACCGCCTCCCCAACAAGATTCTCCAATCTCTCTATACACGACACAAAAAGATAAAGAGATAGTGGACCTGATACGGGGTTGCGCGCGGACCAAGATCGAGTTGCCAAGTCACGAGAAACTCCTACGAAAACCCTAAACAATTAGATCTGAAACGAAACAGAAAATTAAAAGATTAGATTTTTGAATTTTCAGATCTGAAATAAAATCCCCAAATCAGCAAAGAATCAAATTGAGAATAGAAATAAGTGTTAGGGTTCTTGAAACCCTCAAGGAGATTGTGATTCTGCCCAATTGAACACCAAGATAGTTTTCCCCAAATTTCGACAATCTAATTTCACCCAAAAAGAGTATGGAAAAACCCTAGAAATTGGGGATTTTTGGGCTGATTCCTTAAGATAGAAAAAGGCTGAAAACACAATAAGAACAGAAAATAGATTAGATACTGATTCACCACAAGTAGAAATAAAGAAAGAATTGACAGTAAGAAATTAAAAGATAAGTCCTAAGAAGCCTTGAAATCTCGAAAGATCTCACAACTCCCTTCAAACGGCTCTAATCTCCCCTCCAAAGAATATCAATGGCAAGAAGAAGGTTGAAGATGGCTCCCACAATCAAAAAGATTGTTAAAACAACTTCTAAAGAAAACTCAAGAGAAAATCCTTGAAGAACTCAAAGAGAATTTTCACTCAAATCAAATCTGAAATTTTCAATGTAATTGTAATGTAATGTAGGGTGGCTGGCCAAGCCATATAAATAGGCCTTTCAAATGTTTTCCTAATTTAATTAGAACACTAAAACTAAAACTAAAAAAACTCATAATTATTTTAATATGGAAATTCGGCCAAGGGTCTTTTATTTGGGACTCTTGGACTGAATATAAAAATTTAAACTAAGTAAAATAAATAAATAAATAAAAATAAAACTTTACAACTTGGGCCACTTTGACAATTTGGCCTGATTTTCAACTAAGTATGGATGGATTTCTTGATTGGGCTGGGAATTTGCTTATTGGGCCTCGCCTTCAAGAATTTGGGCTTTTGTGACTCGTATCATTCCCCCATTCCTCAAAAAGATTCGTCCTCGAATCTGAAAAATCAAATGAACTCGACTTTCCTCTATCGAACGGGAGTAATGGCAATTGAGTCCACTGAAAAGAATAGCCATGAAATAGTAAATAGCAACACAAACAAGCTTGTAGTCCAATTATAAGCATAATAGAACAGGTATAACGCATGTGAATGGACAGATTCAAATTACCATGCAAACAATCTAATTTACTCACCACTGCCTCGTCAAATATTTGAAACAAAGATGGACATGTTTTAAGGCATTCAGTCGTCTCACATTGTTCCCACAAACCATGAATAAATTGCGAGTAATAAATCAAATGGTAAACATAATCGTCACAAGTAGGTATTTGAAAAGATTCACATGGTTCACAGAGTTGCATAATCATACCATGCATTAATCGACGGTCTATAGATTCACTCACACATGCATTATCAAAAACAAGAATCTTTTTATCAACCATCAAAACAGATAGATCATCAATAAATAAAATAGGACAGTCAAGCACGTTTCGATCTAAGTGTTCATCAACACGATCTTTATCACTATCCGAGGAGTACAAAAGTGTTTCAAAGGTTTCAAGCATCTTACCTCGATAAGCAGAAGAATAAGGGTCGATTTTACCTTTTTCATTTAAAACAAACCTTCGCTTATCGGGGGCATAGTGTAGTCGAATCTCCGTTGTTGAGTTAACCTTTGTCAAATGGAACTCAAACTTCATGTACAACCACATAAACTGTTTAAGGCACGAATATAAATTGAAAACAAATTTGGAAAATTTCGTTACCTTATTCTCCAAAATAGATTTGGACAAATTCGAGGATTTTACACAAGGTAAATCAAGAGAATAACAAATCACGCTTCTTTTCGTAATGACTTTATCAACCACAATCGAAGAGTAACAATTAATCGGATCAAAATGAGGGGATCTTTTAAGAACTAAGTCACCAAAAGTTTTATTAATAATTTTCAAATCTGCACTGGACTCGGTTTCTAAAATTTCCTTACCAAGTTTACCTTCGGGATCATGTAGTGTGATTTCATCTTTGCCTAAGTTGATCGTATGAAAGCGTCTTTCATTTGAGAGGTATTGAAGTTGAAAGTTATCTTTCGATCTTTCGGGAACCTGAAAAGTAGCAACACAAGAAAAATTCATATCTTGGTTAGTGGAAACATTCCTCACTAGCCTTTCCTCGTCTTTTTCTTTTGTTTCTTTTATAACTCATTTTCTCTTCTTTCTTCAACTTCTTTTTCAATTTTCTTTTCTGTTTCACATTCCTTTTCACTCTCAATCTCTTTTTGCTCTTTTTCATTCTTTTTTTCTTTTTCCTCACTTGTTTTAACAGAATTTTTCAGTTTGATTTGGTCCTCATGGACTTGTTCCAGAGTGAGCGGCACTAAGGTGAGTTTCTTTCCTTGATGCTTGAAAGAATACCTATTGGTACGACCATCGTGAGTGACTTTTCGATCCAGTTGCCACGGTTCTCCTAGCAACAAATGGCAGGCTTGAATAGGCATTACGTCGCACACAACTTCGTCTTGATACTTACCGATAGAAAAGGCGATGCGCACTTGTTGAGTGACCCTAAATTGGCCTTCGTTGCTAAGCCCTTGTAGTTGATAAGGTTGTGGATGCTTGGTAGTGGTTAAGCAAAGCTTTTCCACCATCGTCGTGCTGGCTATGTTCGAGCAACTTTCACCATCAATAATAACTCTACAAAGCTTACCTTGTACGTGGCAGCGAGTATGAAAGAGATGTTCTCGTTGCTGCTCGCTCTTTGGTTTTGCCAAAGATGATTGTCCATGATCATGACAATCATCATCCATTCTAGGGACACGTTGAGGGTTGCACCTATGGGGTTGGTTATCCCTATCTTCCTTAATTGGATCTCGATATTGATGTTTTTGATTCACTCGTACCTCATTCAAAGTAGTATTCAATGCTTGAAGTGTAGCATTTATTTGTGTGATTGCAACAGTATGTCTGTCTAACTGTTGTTGGACTTTCATAAGTGCATCATTATTATCACCTTTAGACATCTTCAAAACCTGTAAAAAATAAACACTCAACACTCAAAAATAAAAGTTAGCAAACCTCACCATTAATCACTCAAAAAGAAAAATCAAATTCTCAATGAGGTCGAATTCAATCTTGTGAGTTCTTTATCAGAGTTTATATCAACCAATTAGAGAGTGTGAACCAAACTACCAAAGAATCCTAATTTGCACTAGGATGCCAAAAACTGACGAGACACCAAGTGATTCGTGCTGCACCGAGGAAGGATTGTGCACACGTTTAAATCCTACTAACACAAGAAACAAGAAGGTGTTAGATATTTTAAAAGGATAATAAAAAGCAAACAAATGAAAACCTACAGCTAAGAATCAATAAAAATTGCTGAAAACAGAAAACCCGAAAAATTGTGGAGTAACTTGACAACTTCGTTCGAGGTGTTCCCGATCTAAAAAAATCACAAAATTAAATCTCGAATGTCCTTAAATATTTAATTTTTGATCTGGAAAGTTTGGGCACCAAACTCAACCCGCTGAATTTTTTTTAAATTTTTATTGGATTTCGTCTTTTTTTCGATTTTTTGACTTTTTTGACTGATTTTTTTGCAGGAATAAATTTTTTATATTCAATCACAGTGCCACAAATATGTATGTAAAATTTCAGATCAATTTGACAACGTTTACCCACTCAAATAAAATTTTTTTGAAAAATTTTTCTGGGTAAAACTGCTGTTTTTGCTTTAAAATATTGAGATCAGTTTAGAAATCAACCAAGAACACCCAAAACGCCCAAAATATGATACCAAATGATACGGGGTTGCGCGCGGACCAAGATCGAGTTGCCAAGTCACGAGAAACTCCTACGAAAACCCTAAACAATTAGATCTGAAACGAAACAGAAAATTAAAAGATTAGATTTTTGAATTTTCAGATTTGAAATAAAATCCCCAAATCAGCAAAGAATCAAATTGAGAATAGAAATAAGTGTTAGGGTTCTTGAAACCCTCAAGGAGATTGTGATTCTGCCCAATTGAACACCAAGATAGTTTTCCCCAAATTTCGACAATCTAATTTCACCCAAAAAGAGTATGGAAAAACCCTAGAAATTGGGGATTTTTGGGCTGATTCCTTAAGATAGAAAAAGGCTGAAAACACAATAAGAACAGAAAATAGATTAGATAATGATTCAGCACAAGTAGAAATAAAGAAAGAATTGACAGTAAGAAATTAAAAGATAAGTCCTAAGAAGCCTTGAAATCTCGAAAGATCTCACAACTCCCTTCAAACGGCTCTAATCTCCCCTCCAAAGAATATCAATGGCAAGAAGAAGGTTGAAGATGGCTCTCACAATCAAAAAGATTGTTAAAACAACTTCTAAAGAAAACTCAAGAGAAAATCCTTGAAGAACTCAAAGAGAATTTTCACTCAAATCAAATCTGAAATTTTCAATGTAATTGTAATGTAATGTAGGGTGGCTGGCCAAGCCATATAAATAGGCCTTTCAAATGTTTTCCTAATTTAATTAGAACACTAAAACTAAAACTAAAAAAAAAACTCCTAATTATTTTAATATGGAAATTCGGCCAAGGGTCTTTTATTTGGGACTCTTGGACTGAATATAAAAATTTAAACTAAGTAAAATAAATAAATAAATAAATAAAAATAAAACTGTACAACTTGGGCCACTTTGACAATTTGGCCTGATTTTCAACTAAGTATGGATGGATTTCTTGATTGGGCTGGGAATTTGCTTATTGGGCCTCGCCTTCAAGAATTTGGGCTTTTGTGACTCGTATCAGGACCTCTCTACCTTATTCATTGCGTAGGCTGAAAAGACTCTGTAACAGATCCATTCCAAAGAACCTGAAGTGTCGACGAGGAAACATAGTCTAAAATTAAATCAACTAAAAGCTAAGGAAACCTAGCTTCAGAAAGTGTGTCCTTTAGAAAATCCCACCTGATTCTATTATAAGCCTTTTCCAAATCAATTTTTAGCACCATCCCATATATGTTACCTTTAAAACTCTTTAGCAAATGCACAACTTTTTGTGCCATGGCTATGTTTTATGTAATATTCTTGCTTGGGATAAATATTACTTGGTTCTGACAAATTAGCTTAACCATTAAAGGTCGTAATCTATTAACAGTGGTCTTAGTAATTATTTTATAAAGAACTATACAAAAACTTATCGGGCAAAATTGATAAATTCTTTTCAGACTTTGGACCTTAAGCAGTAGTACCAATAAAGTTTTGTTCAGATTCAGATCTAACAACCTCCCAACGTTTGCCTAACTAGCGAATAGACCAAAGGCCCAACAGTATTCCATTGAGATTGAAAAAACTTCGCATGAAACCCATCCACCCTAGGTGTTTTCAGTGGAGACATACCAAAGACTACCTTACGAACCTCATCATCAGAATCCATTAATAGTAGATCCCCTTTCTCCTCGGACTGTAGTGAAGGAAATTTACCACGACATGGAAATACACCACTAACCGAATAATCTATTGTGTAAAGATCTCTGTAAAAATTTACAACATGATGCTTCAACTCATCATCATCAAAGCACCAATCACCACTCTCAATGATAAGCCCCTCTATCTTATTTCTTTTCCGCCTAGCCAATGTATGACTATGAAAATAACTCGTATTCCTATCCCCATTCTTTAGCCAAACTAATCTAGATTTTTGATACCACAGTAACTCCTCATGCTTTAACACTTCTTCAAATTCCCGTTGAAGCTCAAGTTCACGAGAGTGGAGTCATGGAGAATTGCGCCACTCCAAGACTCTTTGCACTCTTCCCAACTCTAAAATCAAATTTATTTTACGCACAAAAATGTTACCGTAAACACGCTTATTCCACTCCTGAACTACTTACTGGAAATGCTCTCAATTCTTATTAATTGCCCGCTCATTGTTCTAATTACCACTCACTAGTTGTTGAAAATTTGCATGAAGCATCCAACTAGCAAGACAACAAAATGGCTTGACACCCCTGCTCACCTTCAGTCTAAGCGTCATGAAAATCGACTGATGATCTAATTTCAATCCATGAAGGTTCCTAACAGAACAATCAGGTGCAAAAGAACCCCAATCTAAATTACAATAGTCCTATCTAGTCCCTGAGAAAAGTTCTCTTGACTCCATGTAAATTGCGCTCCATTAGCTCTTAAATCTCGCAATCCATTTCTAAATAAAAACTCACGGAACCATCTGCATCCAATTCTTGAAACAAGTACACCACCCACCCTCTCAAAGCTATCAATAATCGAATTAAAATCCCCAGCCAAGATCCAAGGACCAACTACTGATTTCGCCAAAGAATCCGACAACTTTCAAAGCTTCCTTCTTGTTGTTGAATGAGGGCTAGCATAAACAACTGAACAAATAAAACTATCAGGACCTTGCTTACTACGAATCCTCAAATGAATCATATAACAATGAATTTCCAAAATATCTACCAGAATATTCTCATTCCAATATAACCAAATTCCACTAGCAAACCCATTACCCTCAACCTAAAAAGAATTAGGATACCCAAGTTTTGCAATACTACCATCGGCCCTAGCTCTACTAACCCGTGTTTCAAACAAACAAATCAAACCCGAAAAAAATTCCTTCGTATACTCATTCACAACATTATGGAAATGGGAATGTCCGGCTCCTTGACAATTCCATAAAAATATTTGTGTCCATAAAGAAAATATATATATATATATAAGACAACCCGAGAAACAACCAACAATCTAGCAACTAACCTTATCTCCACCGTCACTCTCACCATCCACAAATGGGACGTCATCTTCCATAGGAGCGCCATTAGGACCCTGTTCAAGACCATAAACCAAACCCTTCATTGTTGCTTCTAAGTTCACTGTGTCATTCGAAAACCCATTCACAACAACATCCGGTGGCTTATCATGTTGCCCATTCCCAATATCTCAAATTTTTGGTATGTTAATTTGAGCAGCCCCACTTGATTCCCCAAAATTAAACACCCTATTCTCCTTCCCTTTATCCACCCCAGAAATTTTCCTCTCCACAACAGGCACAACCTTATGTTTTGTCATTGTCCAATTTAGAAGTAACACTGACGGGTTGGACAGATAACTCATGGTCCACACCCATTTTTGCTCCCATCTTTGAACCATCATCAAAAGCTGTTTGGTCATCAATTGTCTTAAAGTTCAATTTTCCATTAGTAGGCTTCAAGGCCTTAAAACCTTTCTTTGGCCCAGTTCCAATCATAGGTCCATTTCCTTTAGCCCGCTAGCCTAATTTAAGGTTCTTAGAAAACCCATTTGATTTTTTAAACCCAAAATTCTCCACCATTCTAATCGCCTTCTCCTGGTTCTTCATCTCCCCAAACTGTTCAATATTCTCTCTCCCATTACCCTCACCGAAAATCACACCCTCATTCCCTCCAAATGCCCTTACATCATCTTTCCCATTAATCACACCATGAATCTCATCCTCATCTCTTCCAAGTGCCGCAAATTGAGATCCCCCATAACCACCGTCAACACCATCATTCCTAGCCGCCCCCGAAAAGCGGCCCCTTCCCTTTCTACCGTCGCTCCACCAACATCCAAGGACCAAATGGCTCTTCCTTCACTTGCCGTTGAATCCCAAATTTCTCTTGAATAGATTTGGCCGTCACAGAGTCTTCGTCCGACGATTGAACTTTGGTCCCTGTACCCAGATTCGCACCATGTCCATAGCACTCACACTTGAAGCATACATCCGGTAAGGACTCATACTCAACCCGTTGCAGCTGTCCATTAATCCTCACTTCCGACACCAACGACTTTCTCAAGTCAACACAAACCGCAAGCCGTGCAAAACATCCCCGACAAGCATAGTCCGTATGGATATCAAGTTTCACAACTGATCCAACGGTTTGACCAATCTCCTTAAGAAGACAACTCGAATAGAACCTCTCAAGCAAACCTGGTAGCCTGATCCACTTAACCTGAAAGGTGATTTCATTCTGGGTAGTTGAAAATCCGACGACCACGGACGAATGGACAGATAATTACCGAATATTACCCATAACCCCCCAACCCCCCAACCAGCACTATATTATAGTCTTCCTCCTCGTGGAAACGAACCAAGAAAAAATCATTCTCCGAGTCCATCAACTGGATCGGGCCCCTTGGATTCTACATATGAGAAACCGTATTCAACAATGCATTAAAACCAATATTCTTCCCTAACAATTTCACAATTATTGTTTTAGCAATCCTACGCTCAATATACTTTTGAACATGATAAAAAAAAATTATTGACGGAACTCCCTCGACCACTTCGTGACAACGTCTCCATCAATAAGTGCAAAATCTTCTTCTCTGAATACGTTCTACGAATGTTCCGATGATGCTCCTATAAGCGTAGACTTATACGAAACCTTGGGTAAATCAAAACCTTGAATCTTTTGCCCATCTTCCGATTCCGGTGGCAGATCCGATCTGGTACGAACCTTCTTAGTTGATCGACCGACACCACTATTCAACCTGGAATAATTAACATCCATCGTGAACTCAACCACAGGCAATGTTTCTATCATAGTGTTTTTTATAATAAATTTCTATATATCAACGTAGAAATATACAATTTTGAAAATAGAAATGGACCTCTGGTTCATCTAATTCAATTTACTTCTAATAGACGAGCAATATTGGTTAGCCAAATCCAATAAAGAGGATTTACTCATTTAGAGTAATATTTGGTATGTCATCTAAAGCAATGAATGCAACTACGCTTCAATTCACATTACTGGATTCTCATATGTTAGTAGAAGGGGGGGGGGGTTTTCTTCAATCTAAGATGTTTTTATATCCAAAATTTAGGTTCGGTTTTGATTGAGCTAATTGGAGTTCTAATTTTTTTTTCATCCACCAAACTCAAATATGAAACCTTTATTAAGAAATATCAAATTTGTCGGTAATCTTACATCCCCAACAATGCTAAGACTTTGAAATATAGTGAGTAATTTCAATATTACTTAACCATAGATTTTAGGGAAAAAGTTTAATTTAGTTTAAATCAGAGTAACAGATTAAGATCCTAGCCCTATCTAAAATTATTTCAACTTCTTTACTAATAAATATAAAATGTTAAATTTCATCCATCAAATATATTAACTAAATAAATCATTGTGAATAATGTAAAATATTATTACACTAATATTCCGTAGAGTGAAGTCTCATGTAATATTAAACCTCCAAAATAGAATTATTAGGCTCCCCCAATACAATTATTACTCTCTGTTTTTCTTTGTTACTAAAGAAGAAAAAAAATAAAATACTAAAAAAACAAATAAAATTGCTATAACTTTATAAACATAGATCTCAAAGATAAGGCATTAAAAATGAAAATTGTGTCGGATAAAACTGAGAATCGAAAAGGGAAAAAATAAAATAACAATAGCACGACTTCCAAATCCTTGTTGGGAGGCTCGAAATTGAAAGAATCAAGGACAAAAGGGTCTTCCAGAGCGAGACCTGTGACTGGGAATGGTGAAATGTCTTAGTAATCCTTGTTGCTCCCTCAAATAGCCTTCACAAAGAAAAGCCATTGAGAACTTATCTTCAACAACTCTGTTCACATCATGCACAAACACATCAGTCTCCCCTTCTTCTCTATTCCTAGCCATCAGCCCTGCAGTGTAGATGGCATTCATTCTCCCAGGGGCTTCATCATGGAACCCAGTTGGGGCATCAACCATGATCAGATCCCATTCTATGTCATATATCTCGTTTGGGAACCCTTTGAGTGCTAAGTCACATTTGGAGAATCTAGGATCACCCACCACTTTGCACTCCTCCTTCATTCCCGTCTCTAGCAGATCATCTGCTTGGTGGACTTTGGTTACATACTCAACATGGTACGATTCCAAACTGGGAAGTTTTTGCTTGATCTGTTCGATCCATGCCTTGTCTTCTTCTAGGAAAACGGTACGACCACCATGGTTAAGACCTGCCCACATCAGACTGTCATGTCCTAACCCGAATACCAAGAAGTTGCAAGGGGCTTTCTTCTCTAAAACTCTAGCGGAAACCGAGATTTCCTTGAGGGTTTGTTGTGGGGTGATGTTGGTGGTGGCATAGTGGATGAGGGCATTGGCTAGAGAAGGTGGAGTTTTGGTGCATGTTGGGGTCAAGGGAAGGGATGGGCAATCTAGTGGGGTTGGTTCACTGTCGTCGACAGGGTGTGTGGAGTTGGAGAGATGGGATTGTGAAATGGGGGGTTTGGAAAAGGAAGAGGTGGTGGTAATGAGAAGGAAGACGAAGAGAACAACAGAAGCACAGATGAGGATGAGCTTGGTGTTAAAAGGAGAATGAGGTTTGGAGTTGGACCTCATTGTTGTTTGTTGCCTTCAATTTCCTTTCCAGGCCTTACCTAAATGCAAATTTTGTTTTTCTTTGCAAGGGGAAGGGAAAGGGAAAGGGAAAGGAGACAAACAACACAAGGAAAAGGTAATGTGAGTTTGGAGTTATTATATATGGGTGTATGTATGATGATGATGTTTTCATCTTATATTTTAGCAAATATGAATGAGATTGAAGGGGTGAGTCGACAAGGAGTTCTTATTCTTTATTTTTTACAACAGCTTTACTTAAACTGCCTAATATTACATCTACAACCTTCTTTTATCCATTTTCACACTAAAATTTAATCCCAATTTTAGATTGTTTAAAAACCTAAACATTTACCAAAATTTATATAAATATTTAACTGAAAGTATATATAAACTAGTTTTTTTATTTGTATTAATTATAAAATGTTAAATTTATCTGTAAACATTGTTTAAAAAAATGTGTACACTTTCACAAATAATATAAAAAAATGTATTCTAAATATTGTATAAAATCATGTATATAGTATGAAATTATATATATATTTAATATTGTAAAAATAATGTATATGGTAGACACCTTAGACAAAAATCGACGAGCAATCGAAGGAGGGCCAAAACAGGCCTGACATCAGGATGACGTGACAAGGAGAGTCGGGACGTCACGACGATTCCTAATGTTATGCAGTCATGTTTTGTACAGCTCAACAATACTTCTTTTCTCCCAATTGGACTTTGATTACTTCAAGGTTATTTTAGTCGTTTTAGCCCTTAGCATTGAATCTATTTAAAGGGTCTTTGTAACCCTAATTTAGATATGCGAATCAACAATGACTTTTCTTGCAAGGGAAACAAGATGTAGTCACAGATGAGTTTTGGTGAAAAAATAGTAGATTAAATCATAAGTCGCCACTTGTCATCATTTAATTGGTCCGTCAATTTATTTTAACGGTCAACGTGGTAAATGATGAAAATTGTTAACCGGAAGACTTAATTAATTATTTTAATTAACGACAAGAATTTAATTAGGTATTTTTTAAATATTTCTTAATAAATTTTTTGACATATAAGCAATATTTAAAAGAAATAAACTAATTTTGAGAGGCGAAACCCTAACGTACTCCTAACGTTGTCCCTATTGATACTGTTACCAAAACGGATATTTAAAAATGATGTACCAGACAATATAGATAGACTGCCAACCAGAGTAGTTTGAAAATAAAAATAAAAATGTAAATAGATTTTATTTATTAATTTTAACTCTAAAATTTTAATTAATACTAATAAGGTGATTGCTTAGGTTTGATTTACGGATTAAGTGAAATCAATTATTCACTAAATTTTTATAATAAAATAGTAGCAGTATTATAGGGTTTTTTATCTTTTAAAATATATATTAAAAAAAAAGTAAGCATTCTTTAAAAAACTTTATAAATTCATTATTAAAATTATAAAAAAAAACTGATTACAACAAGAGATGTGAGTTTAATTAAGAATATGGAATTCTTAATCTCCGTTGTTAGTGCAACTATATGACAAAAAAGTATAAATAGGATAGAAATAGATGAATTGATTTGGAGTTGGCGTAGAAGGAAAGGAGGGTGGTTATGATGGAGATGGGAAATCTACTAAGCTTGCTGTTGGTGTTGGGTGCATGGTTGGTAGGCTTGCTAACGTGGTGGGTTCAATAATTACTATTTTATAAGGAAGTTGTGAAGTTGTTGTAGGGGTTGATGTTACAATCATGTGTACTTTTTTATACATAATTATTTGGTGAATTAGTTGTGTATTTCTTTTTAGTTTCCCAAAGGAAAATTATGTTGTTAGTTGTTCATTGATATTTAAATAAATAAAGGTAGTAATCAATTATTGATAGTTTTTTTCCTCAAAAATAAAAATGATGATTTAATTATTTCATTTTTTACCACCCTTTAAATTGTTAAAGAAAAAAAATTAGTTGATAGTTTTTAAATTGGTATAATAGTAATTTTAACTTTCAACATTTATATATTGTGTCAATTTAGTCTTTATTCTAAAAAATTGAACTCTCAACATTTACATAATATGTAATTTGAGCTTTCCTAGTTTTGCTTTTCTCTATGATATTGAGAGTTAAAAGAATGAGAATAGATGAAAATTATCTTGGATTTTTTTGTATTTCTATTTTTGGTAGATTTTTTTTATCAAATTTAGTTGAAAATTGTTATTTTTTCACTTTTTAGATGGAAGGGTCACAAAGAAAAGTAAAATTGCAAAAAAAGGGATCAAATTACACAATGTGTAAACATTGAGGGTTAAATTTTTAATAATCAAGGCTAAATTAACACAATATACAAATATTTAGTGTTAAAACTGATATGCTAATTTTAAAAGCTACCACATTTCTTTCCATTAGCCATTTAACGGTTGATGAAAAAAAAGAAGAAGATAAAATTGAAAAGTTGGATAACCATTAGCCATTAGTCGATAGAGTCATGGGATCCTTGTCACAATGTATCTGGATAAGAAAGGCTACTTGATAGGTGACATTATGGCAAGGTGCCATGACTTGCGTTGGGATGTAGCAAATGTGATAAGAGGAGTTATCATTAGATATTTTGCAAGATACAAGTTATTACTTAAGTAGAAAGACCTTTAAATTAGAGTTGATCATGAGCTAGGTTTGGACTGGGCCTATATATTATATTAGTATACTTTCAGTTTTCTCAAACATGGTATGACTTGAAATATGGGCCTAATCTTGTTCAAGTCAGCCTATATTTGTAAGTTATTAATTAGGCTCATTTTAGGCTCGCTCATATTTTTAAAAAAATATTTATTTATTTTAATTTAATATTCAATTTTTATATGACTTTTATTAAAAATTAAATCTAGATAACATATAACTTATATTTTTATTCGCCAATTTCATAATAACTAAAAATCTACTAAACCTTATCAAGATTTGTCTGTCGTTTTGGCACTTTTTTTAGGGTTCTTTCAAATTTTTGAGTCTTCGTTGTTTCTTTTGGTTTTTTTGAGTGTCGTTTCTTTTACGGTTTTTTCACTGGTGTCTTTTTGTAGTATTTTTGGTGGACTTGTGATCAAATAATATGGAAAGAGGTATGAAAAATTTGAGAATTGATGATGGGGAAGATGGATGGAATATTAATGGAGATGAAGAATTTCAGAAATCGGCTTATGAACTTGTCTTATGGGTTGTTGTTTGACTGTTAGTGTGGTTCATTTTTTGGCTTTGAGGAATACAATGGAAAATCTTTGGCATCCTTTGGAGGGGTACAAATCTCAGATCTGGGGGAAAAATGCTATCTATTCAAAATTTTCCACGAGATGGATATTGAACGAGGGGAAAATGGAACCCCCTGGACTTTTAACAACCATTTGTTGATCATTCATCGGTTGAAGGAAGATGAGGATCCAATGTAGATTCCTTTAGTGTTTACGAATTTATGGGTTCAAGTGCACGACTTACTGTCAGGTTTTTTTGGGAATTGGTGGCTAGGCAATTTGAAAATTTTATTGGCAAATTTATTGAATATGATATGAAGCAGGGGATAGGTGGGATGAAGAATTTCTTCAAGATACGGGTATAATTGGATGTTCGGAATCCTCTAAAGAGGAAGAAGAAGCTAATTATTTCCTCGACAAGGTACACCTACGTTAATTTTAAATATGAGAAATTAACATTATTCTGCTTCATTTTTTGTGTATTAGGCCATTGCGACAGTTTTTGTCCTGTCCGGCTTAATCATGGAGGAAAGGAGATGCTGCTGGGATGGGATCTTTCCTTGAAGGCGCTGCCGAGATGGGCTTTCATCAGAAGTAGTGTTTGGCTTCAAGAGGATGGAGAGGGTGGATTTTACAAGGCTACAATGAAAAAGAGGAATTTGAGGTGCAATCTCGGGATAGACAAGATTAGAGATAATTGGAAAAAGTCAATCCTATTTTAGGATTTAATTTTAAGGGTTTATCCCCTTAAAAATATTTTGATAAGGACGAAGAATCCTGTGGGTTGGGCTCAATCTCTATGGAACATGATTATGAAGAAAACCCACTACAAATAAGGGAAGGAAAGAAAAGGCCTAGGTCTGAACAAATAAACTCTAAAGGTTCAAGTTCTTAGAATCGACTGATTAATCATGATGAAGGTGATGACGTGCAAGCTTTACAGATACTGGTGGCTATGTAACAGCTCGTTTTTAGTCATGTCAAAAATAGTGGTTTTAGGACCACAATTTTGACAAGTAAATTATTATTTTATTATTTATTTAATGTTGACAAGATTATATTAAGGTAGTATAAAAGTTTCGTTAAGAAATTTTGAGGTTTACATAGTTAATTAAGTCAAAAGGACTAAATTGTAAAAGGTGAAAAAATTGAGTTCTATTAGTTAAATGGGTCAAATGGCTATTAAACCTTAAACTAAAGGACTTTAATGGTAAATATACCAATTAAAGAGTTAGTGGATGTTTATAGATAGGTTTTAATGAAATTTTAATAGTTTTAAAAGGTTAATATGATAATTTGGTAAAAAAGAGGGAAAAAACTAAGTAATTAAAACATAAAAAAGATGATATCTTCTTTATTTGATCTCAAACCCTAAAAATAGTCATTAGAGAAGAGGTATTGTTCGATCAAGCTTATTTTCTTGCATGTAAGTGATTCCAAGTTCCATTTTTAATGATTTTTATGTTTTTGAGTTCGTTTTATCTTAATTTAGCTAGCTCGGGGGTTAATCTGAAAAAATATTAAAGGTTGAGGGACTTGACATGGATATTTTTAATGAGTTTTGATGCTAGTTGAAAAATTATGAATCTTTGTTAAAAGATAAACACGTTTTGTTAAGTGATTTTTGGTGAAATTACATTTAAGGATTAAATTATTAAAAGTATAAATTCATGGGTTTAATTGTGAAATGTTGATAATTATAAGTTGTTTCAAGGTCCCTTGTAACAATGGTTAACATGAATTTAGGTTAAAATGAGTTATATTCAAGTTATGAGCTTAAGGACTAAACTGTGAAAAGTTAAAATATTAGGGGTAAATTTGTAATTTTTCATAAATATAAATTATAGACTGAATCGAATTCTAGAAGTACTTAATTGAATGAAATTATTTATTTAGATCAAGATAAACCACATTCGGACTTAAATCGAGAAAAAGCTAAAGCTTCGGACTAGATTGACTATACTACTACGCCCTAGTTGTCAAGGTAAGTTTGTATGATTTGTAATCACTTTAATGTTATCTAAATTGAATGTTTAATATGTTGTTTTAATACAAATGAACCTATATATATATAAATGTATTTTATGCTATGATGAATTGACGGATATTGAGTCCCACTTGAATCTTAAAAATTCTTAGGATACAAATGACATGTCATTAGGGATTTCATGTTTCGGGTGTTGGTCTTGAATGTCCTACCGATGGATGAGGTCCTGCATTTTTTGTGGATTCTCCACAGCTCATGTGAGAAATATCTTGTAGCTTACATTTCGACCCATAGCTCGTGTAAGTAGGCCCATTGCACAGCTCGTGTGAGCATTCATGTAAAGGAAAGGTAACGGTTATATGTAGAGGCACACTATGTGTGAGATTTCCCGAGTAACTAATGTAATTCTAGATGGTTCAACAATTAAGAAAAGGGAACAAAATGGTAAGTATACAAATGGATTGAATCATGACTTCATGAAATGATTTATGAACTAAATGATGATAATAAATATGGAAATTTACATATCTTATGGTTAATTTCATTTATATAATGGATAATTATACTAACATATGAGTTGGTGATGTTTTTTAGGCTTTTACTAAGCTTATGGCATTGTTGATGAATTATGTTTAATCTTTAAATTATATAAATGACATGGTAATTTATGTTTTAGTTTATACAAGCTTACTAAGGACTCATTGCTTACATAGTTTCTTTCCTTTGTTTTATAGATTATCGGAAGCTCGATCGGTTAGAAGCTCGTCGGAGACCTATCACATTTTCCAGCAGTCAATTCAGTAGTTTTTGAGTATTTTGGCCAATGTTTATAATGACATGTATAGGGTGATTTGCAATGGTATTTTGGTGAATGTGTTAATGGTGTTTTTGGTATGTATAAGTTTTGAAAGCTATGTTGATTTGGTACACTTTGATGCCTTATGTCATTTTAGTTACTTTAATGTGTTTGTTTATAAGGTTTTTTTGGTATGTTTTGATGGCTTGCATATGGCCATAAATGGTAGTTAGTTGGACTTGGTTATTATGTTTGGATTATGGCAATATTGGCATGTTTAGGTAATTGATGTTTTGATGCATTTGTGGTGCCTTTGAATGACAGATTGGTTAGGTGATTAAGGATGTTGAAATGATATGTTTATGTATGTTTGGATGGTGTTTAAGTCCCTTGAAAGTGTGCACAAATGGATTGGTTAGTTATGCATGAATTGGTTATGAAATGACTTGATTTTAGGTAGAATTTTGGGTTCACACGGCCTGAGACATGAGCTGTCACACTGCCGTGTGAGACACACAGCCTGGAGACACGGTCGTGTGTCATTTGTAAGTTTCTAAGTGTTCAAGTCAGTGAGTTACACGGCTTAGCACACGCTTGACACACTGGAGTGTGCGACAACTTAGAGAGTTATACGGCCTAGCACACGGCCTGGCACGCGGGTGTGTAAGGCATCTCAGTGAGTTACACGGGTGAGGACACGAGCTGGGACACGACTGTGTGTCCCTTGTTCAAAAGTTACACGGCCTGGGGTGATGTCACACGGCCGTGTGACCCTTATTTCCAATTTTTACAACTTTTTCCTATACTTTCTATTTTGTTTCAAATTAGTCTGTAATTGCCTCAAAGCTATTTTTAGGGCCTCGAAAGCTCGATTTAGGGACAGAATGCATGTGATTGAATGAATTATAATATATTTAATTTATTTAAATATTATGATGTTAAATGTTTTTGATTGTACGGTAATGCTCTGTAACCTTAATCTGACGACGGAGACGATTTAAGGGTGTTAAAGGCTACATATAAGCAAGCCCACCGGTCACCATAAAAATGATTAGCTAGAATGTTCACGATTTAGGGAATCCACGGGCTGTTCATTGACTTTAGCATAGGCTGAGAATGTATAATCCCCAACTTATCTTCTTTATGGAGACAAAAATTTGTGTTAGTAGGATGGAAATGGTCAGAATGAGGTGCGGTTATTATTGTGGAATTGCTATGGCGACGGATGAATGAGGGGAGATTTAAGTTTAGGATGGAAAACTGGATGTTCGGTTACCTTTTAAAGTTTCTCAAAATACCATATTGATGTTGATGTCCAAGAGAATCAAGAAAGCCCAATTTGGAGATGGACGAGATTCTATGGAGCCCCATATAGTAGAGATAGAAAAATATCATAGAATCAATTGAAAAATCTACAAAGATCTAACAATTTACCTTGGCTTGTCTGCGGTGATTTTAATAAAAGTCTATTTTCATATGAGACGAGTGGGGGTATTCCGAGGAGGAAGGTTGAATGGAAGAGTTTAGGAAAGTGTTAGAAGAATGTTGTATATCGATTTTTCAAGTCTTTGGTTTACATGGGAAAGAGGAAATCTATCAGAGGCAAATATTAGGGAACAAATTGATCAATGTGTTATGACGGAAGAAAGGGCGCAACTATTTCCCAATTTCTTGTTGAAACATTTATCTCATTTTTTCTTTGATTATTGTCCCCTTCTAATTCAAATTGATCAAGGGGGTTTAGGGGGAAGAAGAAACAATTCAAATTTGAAGCATGGTGGAGCATGGAAGATTCTTGTGAGGCTGAAATTAATAAACTATGGGAGAATAACATTGGATTTTTACTTGACAGATTAAATGTGGTCAAATCAAGTCTCAAGAACTGGGTGGAAAAGGTGAAATCGAAAAGGGGTGAATTGACAAGGAAACTTAGTAAACGACTTGAGAAGCTTGATAATCAAGAGAGAACCGATGAAGTGTTGGTTGAATTGATTGATGTGAAGATGCACTTTAATTTAGAGGCGAAAAAAGAGGAACAATATTGGGAATAGAGAGCAATGGTAAAATGGTTGAAAATCGGTGATCGAAACACATCCTATTTCCTTAATTTTGCTTTATAGAGGCATTTAATAAACAAGATCAAAAGATTGTGAAATAAAGAATGTTGAATGGCAACTAAACCTCTTAAATTAAAAAGTGTGGCGCAGTTTTACTTTACGGATCTCTTTTCAACTAAAGGTATTGGCAACATAACCCATTTATTGTCAAGAGTCAATATGTTTGTTACGGATAGCATAAAAAAGGCTTGATGTCCGAATATAAAGTTGAGGAGTTATACGAAGCTTTGAAGACAATGGGTTCAACAAAAGCCTCTGGCGAAGATGGCTTTCCAGCTCTATTTTACAAATGTATTGGCACAAAGTGGGGAAGGATGTTAGTGATTTCTGTCTGGAAATTCTAAATGGGGGTAAGTTAATGGAGCTAATAAATAGGATGAATATTCTTTTGATTTCAAAAGTGGATAATCCTACCAGTTTGAGAGATTTTAGACCAATTAGTCTCTGTATGATTTTGTATAAGATCATTACGAAGACGGTAGCAAACATATTGCAAAAATATGGAGTCTTGCATCGATGAAACAGAAAGTGCTTTTATGCCAGGTTGACTTATTATAGGTAATGTTTTCCTAGCTTATAAAGTGTTGCATGCTTTTAAAAAATAGAGGACATGAGCAAGACTTGTGATCAGGTAGAATGGCATTTTATTGAGAAAATGATGCTGAAAATGGGTTTCGCAAGACCTTGGGTGGAGTTCATAATGGGATGTGTCAATTTAGTGTCGTATTCTATTATTATTAATGGTGAAACTGGTGAACACTTTAAGCCTAAAAGGGGAGTGAGACGGGGGATCCACTGAGCCCATACTTATTTTTATTTTACAGTGAAGGTCTACCGGCACTAATGAAACGTGCAAAATGAAAAGGTTTGGTGAAGGGAGCGAGGATATGTCAAAGGGGGCCTCAAATTACCTACTTAATGTTTACAGATAATTATATCTTATTTGAGAAAATAACCATCATGGGAGCTAATGCCATAAAGGGCATCCTAAAGGAATATGAAGAAAGTCCGGGGTAGTGCTTTAATTTTGATAAATCTGAGGCATTTTTCAGAATGAATGCTTCGCATCATGTTAAGCAGCTGGTTTCACAAATGCTTAATGTTAGGATGTCTACAGAGCTAGGAAAATATTTGGGACTGCCGAATATTGTGAGTGGGGGAACGACATACTTTACGGTTTAGGGATGGAGGATAGAAGGAGAAAGAAAATTAGTAGGTAGAGTATTTTGCATCTTTCTCAATGAGGTAAGGAGATTTTCTTTAAATCTGTTCTGCAAGCCATTCCTACTTATTCCATGTTATGCTTTCCATTACCAAATACTTTATATGTGCAACTTGAAAACATTATTGGTAATTTTTGGTGGTGTAAAATAAACTTGGTATTTATTGGTGTAATTGGAAACAATTATGTGATTTAAAAGATTATGAAGGTATGGGATTTCGTTGTTTAGCAAGGTTCAATTTAGGTCTACTTGCTAAACAAGGTTGGTGGCTAATTAATTATTCGAATTCTTTGTTAGTGAGAACTTTAAAGGCAAAATATGTTCCAAATACGAGTTTTTTAGAGTCAAGGTTAGGAAATCTACCATCATATACCTGGAAAAGTGTGTGGGCCACAAAGGGTATTCTTGAGGTTGGGATGTGTTGGAGAATTGGTACAAGGTCATCAATTTTGATGAGGGATGATGCTTAGGGTACCTGGGAATCTAAATAACAAAATTTAGCATTCTATTTCCGATAATTATATACAAATAGTAGCCAACTTGATTGATCCAGGAACGAGAACATGGAGGGAATGAGTTATACGATCTGTTTTTAATGAGGTGGAGGTCAAGCATATCTTAAGCATCCCTTTGATAAAATTCCCACATGAAGATTTTTTGGATTGGAGTGGAGAAGCTTTAGGGGAGTACACAGTGCATAGTGCTTATAGATTGTTGATACATGAAAATATTGAAGGTTCTACTGATGGAATAACCTACTCCTATTCAACTCTTTGCAAAAAGCTATGGACCTTAGATTTGCCCTCTAAGATAAAAAAATACATAATGGATAATTACAATTAATTATGTGCCTACTTTTGCAAATCTGGACTATAGGAGACTGATACGAACGTTAGATTATCCCAAGTGTGCAAATGGTTTCGAAATTGCGGAACATATGTTCAATGAGTGCTTGAAGTCAAAGGAGATATGGTAGCAATTAGGGATTACATGGCAAACAGAATCATCAGTTATGCATATAAAAAACTAGGTGCATCAGTTTTTTTTAGAACAACTCAAAATACCTTTGTCAACTCTTCTATTGTGCTTTGTGGGTTATATGGAATGGGAAAAATCAAGTACTGCATGAAAGCAAAAAATCAATTGTATTATAGATAATAAATTTTATCAAGAATTATTTGGGGGAAATTGATGGTGCAAAGGAAAAAACAGCAGTAAAACAAGTGTGCAAGTGCGATGGAAAACACCAAAGAAACAATTTGTCAAGGTAAATTTTGATATAGGTTTTTGCAAACAAAATAATAAAGTCGTGTTTAGGTATGGTAATATACCTTCACCAATAAGGTTGAGGCACTAGCTTGTTTTTAGGCAGCTAAGATGGGATTACATGTTGGTTTTTGAGGGTGGAGATTGAGGGAGTTGCCTTATAAATGATTCATAAGATGCAAACGAAAGGAGTTGAAAGGTTAGTAATAGGAGCCTATATTTCAAATATCAGAGCAATCTATGAAAGGTACCAAATATGTGTATTTAAACACGTGCTGAGACAAGCAAACGAAGTTGCACACCTATTGTCTACAAAAGAGTTAAAGAGTGTAACGCCCTAAAAATTTAAGTTTTTAATTTTTGCATGTTATGACAAATTGCTTGTTTACTTTAATGGTTAAGTTGTTTGGGAGTGTTTGAGGAGCCTAGGTTCAAGTCTTGGCATTGGCAGAATTTTTAGTTTTGCTCTTAATTGAATCTGGACACTGGCACATAGGCCTTATAAATATTAGTGCTTGTTTTTTTGACAAAAAGAGCCTATTGGTCCAGTGGTATATGGCATGTGGAGTACTTTTAAGGTCTAGGGTTTGAGTTCTGTGCTGCACTATGGAGTGTTTATTTTTATCACTTGTACTGTGAGGTGGTGGAGTTTGATTGAAATGCTGTAGAATTTGAATAGAGGAGTGAATCATGGAGAGAATAGTGGGATTGTGATTGGGTGGAGTGATTCAATGAGGGATAAGGGGAGAGATTTTAGGAGAAAATCAAGGAGTTGTTTGTGATGAGAATTGTGCCGTTTGGGGAAAACTCTAGCTAGAGGTTTCGACTGGGGGGTATGATTGTGCCGAATTTGGTTAGTAGGCATTGAGGTAATCAATTTTTTGAAGTTGATTTTCTTCTGTCAGTTGTGGTTTCGGTTAGTTTTGTGTTTTTTCCTTTTCGCTTTTTGGTGCCGAATTTTGCTAAGACTTGGTGTATCTCTAGGGTGTGTTTGATATCTTCTTCTGCTCATCTCTTTTTCCTTTTGGGTGTTGGCCAAATAGTTGTGGTTTCCCTCTGTCGATTGCATTTTCCTCATCCCTCTTCTCTTGTTGTCAAATTTCCTTTCTCTTTCCCCTCTTCTCTTCTTTGCTGGCTGAATCATCTTCCTCTTTTCTTCTTCTTCTCTAGCCGAATACCATTCTCTTTCTGTCTTTGTTTTCTACCTCTTTTTTCTTTAGATCGCTAAGCTATCTCCCCTTATTGTCTGTGGTTCAGTCGTATATCCCTATTATCTGTCAGTTCGAACTCCTCGAGGATTGAAGGAGTATCAAATATTTCCAAGTCATTGAAACCTTCCTCTCTTCTCTTGATCTAAGACAGGTATGTGGGTTAGCATTCTAGGTGTAGGCCAAGTGCTTGCTGTATTTTTGTAAGTTATCATGAAGTGGATTTAAACCACATGATTAAACAAGTTTGTTTAATAAATCCGTTTGTAATGCAAATATTCGTCAAGAAGATTTTTGTCAACCTTCGTCAGTGGTAAAAGTGGTTAAGCCACTTTTGTCAATCGAGGCAAGCATTAGTTTAATTTTTGTTAAGGATGTAAAAGAAGGAGATTAACCCTATTGTTAAGCGACTAATGGAAAACGTGTTTGAATGCAGATTTTGGGTGTTTGTGGACCTAGGTGTGTTTTCAAAATCAGGTGTATAATCACTCCACTGCAACCGTAGATCGGCGAAAAGCTGAAAAGCTGTAAGCACGACGTTTGAGACCACACGGGCGTGCAATCGCTCGAGTGGTAAGCCCAACTTGCGATTCTTGGGAAAATGACCGAAATACCCCGAAGGGTAAAATGATCGAAATACCCTCGAAGGGTAAAATGATCGAAATACCCTCGAGGGGTAAAATGACCAAAATACCCTCGAATGATAAAATGATTGAACTACCCCAGAAGGGTAAATGACCGAAATACCCCAGAGGAGTAAAATAACCGAAATAACCCCAAAGGGTAAATGACCGAAATACCTTTGAAGGTAAAATAACTTAAATACCCCGAAGGGTAACATGACCGAAATACCTCTGAAGGGCAAAATAACTGTTATACCCCTAGGAGATGAAATGACTGTTATAGTCTTATGATATGTATGGCTGATTTGTTCCAAGATATATATATGATTGTTACTGAGTATGACGTTCTGTATTCACATATAATTTATGACATGACATACTACATGGGGTTGGGATACTGATATGGGGGAAGTATACTGTACTGGTGGTTGTTCCATATATACTATCATTGGCAGCTTCGCTGCAATTCTATTACTGGCAGCTTTGCTGCGATATTGGTGTGTTGGCTATTATCCTCACATGGTGTGTTGGTGATACAGAGTGATGTATTGGCTGGATTGGGATGGGTTGCACTATTGCACTGTTCTGATTACTATATCGGGCTAAGGCCCATACTATATTATCAGTGCATAGGGCTCAGGCCCAGACTGTTACCGCATGTTGTAGGCTGATTGTTTGGTAGGGGATTGCACACTGAGTTTCGTAAACTCACCCTCTCCTTTAACTCTGCAGGTAATCCTCAGCCTTAGGCGATTCGGTGCTTCGAGGGACTTGGAGGTGGCCACACATCTACTGCTGTTTACACTTGCTTTTAATTTAATTTAATTTAAATGTTGGGTTTTGTTTTTGTAATAAGGCCTTTAAGTTTGTTTAAATTTTTAATTAGGCATTTTCTTACCAATTTTAAATTGCTAGTTAGGAGAAGACGAGTTTTAAAATAATTACTGTTTTCAAAGGCACGGGTTTTTAAACGATAGAATTTAAAAAGCTTCCGTGATTTAAACTAACTTATTAAAACAATATCTGATAACAAGACTGTAATAGGCCCAATTTGCCCGGCCCTTACAAAAACAAAAAAATTAAAAATAAATCCAAAAGTCCAGTAATACAATTCATTATCAAGCCCAATACTTAAACTATCCAAACACTGCCCCAAGGCCCATCTAGCCCAACTATCATGGCCCAACACAATCACAAATCAGAAAACCCTAACAGCTTGCAACGAGCCATCACGCCGCAATCAGCCCCTGCCCTCGCACGTGTGCCACCGCCACACGTGCCGTGCCGCGCCATGTCACCGTACGGCTTCGTACGCTAGCTAGCCGAATACCTGCAGCAGACACAAACAAACAACAGAGAAACCACGCAAAAAAAAAGATAACAGCAAGGATAAATTGGAATTTTATGATTATTTTGAATTTTTTATTTGGATCCGGCTATATAAAGCCGTTTTGAATCTTTAAAGGGGTTTTTTTTCTCTTTTTTCCTCTATGCACAATATCAATATACAAAAAGAATCAAAAAGCAAGAAACTGAGTTTTTGAAGGTGGTCTTTCCCTTTTTTCTATCTGTGTTTTTTTCTTTTTCTATTTTGTTATTATTATTCGTGCATAAAAAAGGGGTAAAATGGGGAGTCGAGGTTGAGAGGCTTACCTGGTGGCCACGCCTCCGCTAACTCCGCCGTAATCGGAGTCTGGTGAAAAGTGAGAGGTCTCCCCTCTGAGCCTTGCAGCTATGGCCTCCAAAGTGGCTGAAAACTGTTTAGTTTAGGGTTTGTTTTTGCTTTATATTGAATCAGAAATGACGCCGTTTGAGGTATTTCTCAGTGGCCCCCAAAACGGTGTCGTATTGGGCCCTTAACCCGATGACCCGACCCAGATGCGACTAGATCCGCGTGTTCTGGCATGGGGAGGGATATTTGCGCGATTGGTCTATCTCTTTTCTAATATATTCGAATCACTTTCCTTCATTCCTTTCAATTTACCCCCATATTTTGCTTTTGTTTCACCTTGGTCCAGGTTATATGCTGCGTTTTGGAGGGACGTGGGATATTTCCCACTTAGTCCCCCAAGTTATCCGCGCATTATATTTTGGCCCTCCGATGTTTTATTCTCGTTTTTCCCTTTTAATTTTGCTTAAAACTCAATCTGATCCTCTTTGTTATTTATTTTATTTTATTTTATTAATTAGTTTAATCCTTTTTTATTATCATTGACGCCACTAGCCTTATTGGTATTGTGATTATGTTATTTATATTTTATTTATCATTTATATATGTATAAATTACTTTGTGTACTATACTTTAATTTTTTTTATATATTACAATCATATATTAGCGTTAAATTTCATTATGTATTATTTTTAAATTACAATATATTATTAACATCATAAATTTTTATGTATTATTAGATTATATTTGTTATATATTTATTTTAAATTCATCATGTATTATTATTTCAGACTTTTTAGACATTATTTTAAAAGAAAAATATTATGTATTGGTATATATATATATATTGTTCATTTCAAGACTTTGGCATGTATAATTTATTGATTAATTTCTCTTGTTGCCATTGCTTTCTTATTATACATTTTAAAATCGATTATTAATTCATTTGATGTTTAATTGGTAATATTGATGCTTGCATAATAGGATTAAAATTATTGTGGCTATTCTTGTTAACATTTATCTATTGCTTGGTCATTATTTTTTAGTGTGTGTTCAAATTACCAATTATCTCATACGTTACCATTCAATCGTGCTACATTAGAGATTACGTCCGATATCATTCAAGTATCGAGAACATTTTATTCAAATTTTTTTTTAAAATAACGCGACACTCGAAATTTAGGATCTTCGAAAAGATTGCGTCGTAATTTACTGGATTTCAATCTTCCTCGTTGTATCCAAGAAATCGAGTATCCTTTATTAAAACATAAATAAAAAGCTCATTCTCGAGAATTCGGTACGTGGTGTCCTAACGCATTGGATATGACATATTGTTTTCTCGAGACGAGGATTTTTCTAACAAATGAAAATAAATGCAATATTTGATATTTAGGAATTTTGTGAAATCGAGCCCTAACTTACTGGATTTTGATTTTTTCATTTGACCCAAATAATCAGATATCCTTCTCAAAATGCATAGGTTTTAAAAGTCAAGAGATAAGCTTAATTTTGAGGATTTGAAATGTTTCACTCTAACTTACTGAGTGTGACATTTTATTTCCTTGAAATAAGTAAGCCTTATTATCCAATTCATTTTATTCAAGATAAAAGAATCATATTTTAAAATCTTTTTAAATTTTCGACACTAAGACATTAAACAATCGATTCGGTACCAGTTTTGGGCATTACGAGGGTGTTAACCCTTCCTCGTGCGTAACCGACTCCCGGACCTATTTTCTCGAATCTCGCAGACCTAAAATTTATTTTTAATGGTGAACCAATCACACCTTAATAAAAGATCGGTGGCGACTCCCATTTTATTTTCAAAGTCGATCCCTGTTTTCGTTTTTTCAAACTTTAAGTTGGTTTCGACAGCTTGGCGACTCCACTGGGGACACCTTTAGAGTCAAACCGTAAAATTGATTGCTTTCTGTCTTATTGTCGAAAATTGAAAATTCGATTTGAAAAATTACGATCCTCTCTTTGTACTTGTTTGTATGATTACTGTAAATCGAGTTTTATATCTTGACATCATATTGCATAAAGACTGTTTAATCTTACCCTTTTAAGTGGAAGTGAGAAACTACTTATTCGTGAGGTTTTCACCTCTGTGCAGGATAGTGGATCACTTTCGGAATACATCCGTATCTATGTCTTCGTAAGATTTTCATCTCCGTGCAGCCATAGGGAAATGTATTCCACTGAACCGAACTCAGTCTGTATGAGCCTATAATGGGTGAGGATCGAGGAATCTGCTAGTTCGGGTACCTTGACTTTAGAGCCAAACCGCGTGTAAAAGACCTTAGGAACCTATCCTAGGTAGAGCCCCTTCAAATCCCTAGCGGTTACCCGACTAGGTACTTTTGTTTTCCCTGTTTACTTCTATTTTGTACTAGCCCCTCTTGTTGTGTTTTGATTGTAATCGCATTGCATTTGCATCTAAGAAAGGAGATATTGATTCAAGTTTGATTACTAACTTAGAAAGCTTGTCATGGAATACAGGTTCTTTGACAAAATGGAAAAAAAGACGGTTGCCTGAATATATTCTGAGAAGCAAAAGAAGAGCGATTGAAGAGTTCGTGACCTTGCTTCGTGGCCCAAGGATTCAAGACGATTGTCCAAGAGCCTTCGACGTTCCAACTCCCTTAAAGAAGCTAACGAGCTTTATGAAGATGGGTAGATCAAGAAAAGGAGCTAGCAGTGGCATCTATTGGAAATTGGCGAGATTATCTCAAACATGCGAATGAAGAAAAAGATCGATGTTGTCTCTTGGAATATAAGGGCGAGACCGTACATGCATCTAATTTATGTAAAGGAATTTGCTTTCTAAAAAAGCTTTCTGAATGTAATTGAATCAAAATCAATGTCTCTTTAGGCATTCATTTCATGCATCTGCATTACATGACATCAATGCATTAAAATCCATTGAAAGAGTCTAATTGAGTAAATTTATTTCAGCTAATCTGGAAAACCAACCAACCAAACACCCTTACGGTACCCGTCGCAAAGCTAAAGAAATGGATCAAAGATTAAAGAAACTGGAGCAAATGCAAAAAGAAATGCATGATCAGCTACAGAAACAAATGAATGAGCAGTTGGAAAAAATTCAACATGATATGATAGAAAGGATACTGGAGTCTCAAAAAGACATGATGACTGAGTTAACACAATTACTGACTAATGGAGCAAATAAAAGGGAAAAGTCCTATGGTTAATGATGATGAAGAAGTCAAGGATGGACCTATATATCCTTCAGGCTTTACAACCCCGCATGCGCAGGTTCAGACTGAGGTGCATCCGCGCAAATCTTTTGTTTCAATTAGGCCTCAGGAATTTCAAGCTGATGTCTCAGTGCCAATGAACTTTCAAACTGGATCAGGTTCTAATCCAAGAGATAACCCCGTGAGTCTTGATTTCGATGAGATAGCTGAGAAAGACAAAGCAAAGGAAGAATTGCCAAAACAGTGAGAAGATAGATGTAAATGGTTAGAGGAAAAATTCAAAGCCTTAGAAAGCGCTGATAGTTGTCATGGAATCGACGCCAGAGGCCTGAGCTTGGTACCAGACCTAGTACTTCCTCACAAATTCAAAATGCCTGAATTCAAAAAATACAATGGAACCAGTTGCCCTGAAGCCCATATCACCATGTTCTGTAAGAGAATGACTGGGTATATTAACAATGATCAGCTATTAATACATTGTTTTCAGGATAGTCTCATTGAAGCGGAATCTAGATGGTATAATCATTTGAGCCGAAGCCAAATTAGTTCTTGGAGGGATTTGGCGCAAGCTTTTATGAGGCAATACAGTCATGTATCTGAGATAATGCCTGACAGAATCACCTTGCAAAATTTGGAAAAAAAATCAAATGAAAGTTTTAGACCGTATGCGCTGAGGTGGAGAGAGATCGCGGTTCAGGTTCAGCCCCCACTCCTAGAGAAAGAAATGATGATGCTCTTTATCAACACACTTAAAGCCCCTTTCATCACACATATGTTAGGAAGTGCTACAAAAAGTTTTTCTGACATAGTCATGAGCGGTGAAATGATTGAAAGTGCTGTGAGAAGTGGAAAGATTGATGCTGGGGAGAATGATAGAAGGTCGGAATTAAAGAAGAAGAAAAACGAGGTGAGCAATGTGAACACTTACAACAAATCGATTACACAGCCAAGAAAGGTGATTACTAGTCAGCAAGGTTCATCTAGACAAGAACCTTGTGTGAAACAAGGTATTGAGAACCTCCAATTCACGCCAATTCCGATGTCGTATAAGGAGTTATATCAAAGGTTATTCGATACGCACATTGTTTCCCCTTTCTACTCGAAACCCCCACAGCCTCCGTACCCCAGATGCTACGACGCAAATGCACAATGCGATTATCATGTGGGAAATACGGGGCATTCCATAGAAAATTGCATAGCCTTCAAGAAACTGGTTGAAAAGCTGATTGGTATGGGCGTTGTCAAATTGGATGATTCACCCAATGCGGAAAATCCGCTACCCAATCATGATTGACAATGGGGTAAATGTAATATATGAAGAGGTGTTGGAAAGCGTTCACATCAATGACACAACTGAAGAGGGACCTTGTTAGATGTCCGCCCTTATAAATTTGAGAGTGTTCTAAGCAATTAGATTGCGGAAGAGACCCCTGTGGTTTTTAGAGCTTATTTAGAGTAATGTTCAGAACATTTTTTTGTTGTTTTTAGCCTAAAAATGATAGAAATTCCTTTGTGAAATAGGCTAATGTCTGAACGTTATTATTCTAATGAAATACATCTTTGCGATCACTTTTGAGCTAATATTCTTTCATTCTTTTTGAATAATTATTTCTGATTATTCTTTTGGATTTTCTTCCACATCATTCATTCATTCATAATCATATTGTATAAATAATTATTCATGAATTTATACATTCTTTTATATATTCCTTGGTACTTATTATGAGTCCTCAAATATCAATGACATGAATAACACTGTTACAGGCTCAGATTTTCCTTTTGAGCGAGGCATGTGTTTAGAGGGATCTCATGACTTTGAAAATGACATAGATCGTAGCTCATCTCTGGACTTGTTGAGGATGGTAGAATAGGAGGATAAACAGATTCTACATCACAAAGAATCATTAGAAATTGTGAGCTTGGTGAAGATTAGAATTGACTTGACCGCAAGGACGAAGCAAGACCTTGTTGAGTTACCTCTAAAGTTTAAAGATGTCTTTGTATGATCATTCCAGGCTATGCTCGGGTTAGCCGCTACTAATGAAATCTGCACAACGGCACGATGTCAGAAATTTGTAGTATGAACGATACAATTCTTTGCCAAGCAATGCCTTTCTCGTGGAGTCAGTGTAGCTTTTCCCATTTGAAGTCGAGTTTCCATCCCTTCAAGATGTTGTTGGATTTTATCCTGATTAAAGAGGAAGATTCAAAGCTTTCTGTTGTAGTTGCGCCCCAAAAGGCTCTATGAAAGAAATCTGATACCAAAGAAGGTTTTTTGCATACAAGATGAAAGTGAAAAATCTTAGGAGGAGGACTTTATCTATAAAAAAATTGATTCTGGTCGAAGGAGGATAACAAGGACTTGCCTAATCCTATGAGTTTAGAGTAAAAAAAATGAAAAGTGAAAAATGAAAAAATGAAGAGGCTAAGGGAAAAACCCGCAAAGGGCACCTTAGGCCAAAGGGGATTTGAGTTGAAAACCTGAGAAGGGCGGCTCAAATATTGATCAGAATGGGGCATGAAGCGATCAAAGCAACTCGAATCTTTAGGCTTGTGGTAATCTTGTTATACCTGAATCAACAGGAAAGGGTAGGCGACATCTTGGGGCATCGACAAAGCACTGTAGATCTCCTAAACACATGTCAAACTTAAAATGGTCTTCAGAAGGTTTGTACAGAGAAGTTCAAGCTGCGATATCTGGGGCACCCAATTCTCATATTATTTGTTTTTCTTGGAATACTTTTTTCTTTTCCAAGATATACATTTCCAATCAATTTCTTTGTCATCCTTCTTTACTATTTTTGATAACTTGTTCTTTCGAGCTATGCTCAGAACCAACTTTATTCTTATCCATTGTTGACCCTTTTTGCAAGCATGTTGCATTGGAATAATGATTAATGGACTAATAAAACTTTCACAAAGAAAGTTTTGCATATTACTTTGAAAAGTTTTTAAATAATATAGGAGCCTGAAACAGGACTATTGTTTAGAACGCACCAGGTTTAAAGGTTGGAAATTTGAGAATGAAGAGTCTAAATTTAGATTTTCTTTTTGGATTTTGTTGTCAAATGCATTGATTGACAAGATGCCATAAATAAGAAATCAATGATCACCAGGCAATAGAAGGAGGTTACCTCAGAGAGGAGTGCCTTCATTTGCGCATGAGTCTTTGGTACAACACCCTGAGAATGGTGTAAGAAACCAGAACGATTCAGATCATGTGTCCTTGAATTGTGATAAAAGAGGATTGAGGAAAAGTCATGTTTCTACCCTTGGATTGCAGTGGGAGAATCATGGCACAAATTGTGCGTCCTAATGGATTAAACTTTAAGGTTTACAGTGGGGGGCAACCTGGCTAAATGTTTTTTAGAAAAGTCGGTCAAGCGAGAAGGCGTTGTAGCACGACAGTGTTAAAGCCTTGATAAATTTCGAGTAATGAAAACCTAAGCGGGATCATTCTTGAAAAAAAAAGAGATAAAACTCTGCATTCATGCAAACACCATTCACAGTCTAGTTAGGAGCATTTGATTCATTTTGATCATGCCATCCTAATCATTAGGCATAATTAGGTTCATCATACAGGTCATGTTCCCTAGAGAACAGATCAGTGAATACAGCAGATCTTGCCTTCCTGCATCGACAGGGAAGCAGATCGAAGACACAAGCGTTGCCTCTCTTGGTTGTAGTGGAGCTGGTTGAAGACAACGGATCTTGCCTTCCTGCATTGACAACGAAGCAAATCGAAGACACAAGCCTTGCCTCTCTCAGTTTTAGTGAAGCTGGTTGAAGACAACAGATCTTGCCTTCCTGCATTGACAACGAAGCAGATCGAAGACAGAAGCCTTGCCTCTCTCGGTTGTAGTGGAGCTAGTTGAAGACAACAGATCTTGCCTTCCTGCATTGACAGCGAAGCAGATCGAAGACACAAGCCTTGCCTCTCTCGGTTGTAGCGAAGCTGGTTGAAGACAACAGATCTTGCCTTCCTACATTGACAGCGAAGCAGATCAAAGACACAAGCCTTGCCTCACTCGGTTGTAGTAAAGCTGGTTGAAGACAGCAGACTTGCCTTCCTGCATTGACAGCGAAACAGATCGAAGACACAAGCGTTACCTCTCTCGGTTGTAGTGGAGCTGGTTGAAGACAACAGATCTTGCTTTCCTGCATCGACAGGGAAGCAGATCGAAGACACAAGCCTTGCCTCTCTCGGTTGTAGTGGAGCTGGTTAAAGACAACAGATCTTGCCTTCCTGCATTGACAGCGAAGCAGATCGAAGACACAAGCCTTGCCTCTCTCGGTTGTAGCAGAGCTGGTTGAAGACAACAAATCTTGCCTTCCTGCATTGACAGCGAAGCAGATCGAAGACACAAGCATTGCCTCTCTCGGTTGTAGCGAAACTGGTTGAAGACAACAGATCTTTCCTGCTTGTATTGACAGTGAAGCAGATCGAAAACACAGGCCTTGCCTCCCTCGGTTGTAGTGGAGCAGGTTGAGGATAGCAGATGTTGCCTTCCTGCATTGATAGCGAAGCAGATCGAAGATACAAGCCTTACCTCCCAGGCGGTGCAGTGGAGCAGATTAAAGCCACATTGGTGAATCTTGCTTCCCTGACATTGCAGTTAAAAAGATTAAAGCCATAATGACGAATCTTACTTTCCAAAGGTTACGAGTTACAAATCCTATCTCCCTAATATTACAATGGAGTGGATTAAAGCACCAATTCCTATACCTCTGAAGATGCAGTAGGATGAAATGAAGTTACTTGAAGAAAAGAACACCAAGGTCCCGCATGACCGGGCAAAATTGGCCATTCTAGTATTTGCTCCGTTCCCGTTACACGACAACGAGCAAAGAGGGGTAGCTGTAATAGGCCCAATTTGCCCGGCCCTTACAAAAACAAATAAAATTAAAAATAAATCCAAAAGTCCAGTAATACAATTCATTATCAAGCCCAATACCTAAACTACCCAAACACTGTCCCAAGGCCCATCTAGCCCAACTATCATGGCCCAACGCAATCACAAATCAGAAAACCCTAACAGCTTGCAACGAGACATCGCACCGCAATCAGCCCCTGCCCTCGCACGTGCGCCACCGCCACACGTGCCACGCCGCGCCACGTCACCATACGGCTCCGTACGCTAGCTGGCCGAATACCTGCAGCAGACACAAACAAACAACAGAGCAACCACGCAAAAAAAAAGATAACAACAAGGATAAATTGGAATTTTATGATTATTTTGAATTTTTAATTTGGATCCGGCTATATAAAGCCATTTTTGAATCTGTAAAGGGGTTTTTTTCTCTTTTTTTCTCTATACACAATATCAATATACAAAAAGAATCAAAAAGCAAGAAACTGAGTTTTTGAAGGTGGTATTTCCCTTTTTTCTGTCTGTGTTTTTTTTTCTTTTTCTATTTTGTTATTATTATTCGTGTATAAAAAAGGGGTAAAAGAGAGGAGTCGAGGTTGAGAGGCTTACCTGGTGGCCGCGCCTCCGCTAACTCCACCGTAATCGGAGTCTGGCGAAAGGTGAGAGGTCTCCCCTCTGAGCCTTGCGGCTATGGCCTCCAAAGTGGCTGAAAACTGTTTAGTTTAGGGTTTGTTTTTGCTTTATATTGAATCAGAAACGACACCGTTTGAGGTCTTTCTCAGTGGCCCCCAAAACGGCGTCGTATTGGGCCCTTAACCCGATGACCCGACCCAGATGCGGCTAGATCCGCGTGTTCTGGCATGGGGAGGGATATTTGCGCGATTGGTCTATCTCTTTTCTGATATATTCGAATCGCTTTCCTTTATTCCTTTCAATTTACCCCCATATTTTGCTTTTGTTTCACCTTGGTCCAGGTTATATGCTGCGTTTTGGAAGGATGTGGGATATTTCCCACTTAGTCCCCCAAGTTATCCGCGCATTATATTTTGGCCCTCTGTTTTGTTTTATTCTCGTTTTTCCCTTTTAATTTTGCTTAAAACTCAATCTGATCCTCTTTGTTATTTTATTTTATTTTATTTTATTAATTAGTTTAATCCTTTTTTATTATCATTAACGCCACTAGCCTTATTGGTATTGTGATTATGTTATTTATATTTTATTTATCTATTTATATATATATGTATAAATTACTTTGCATAGTATACTTTAATTTTTTTATATATTACAATCATATATTAGCGTTAAATTTCATTATGTATTATTTTTAAATTACAATATATTATTAACATCATAAATTTTTATGTATTATTAGATTAGATTTGTTATATATTTATTTTAAATTTGTCATGTATTATTATTTCGGACTTATTAGGCATTATTTTAAAAGAAAAATATTATGTATTGGTATATATATATTGTTCATTTTAAGACTTTGGCATGTATAATTTATTGATTGATTTCTCTTGTTGCCATTGCTTTCTTAGTATACATTTTTAAAATCGATTATTAATTCATTTGATGTTTAATTGGTAGTATTGATGCTTGCATAATAGGATTAAAATTATTGTGGCTATTCTTGTTAACATTTATCTATTGCTTGGTCATTATTTTTTAGTGTGTGTTCGAATTACCAATTATCTCATACGTTACCATTCAATCGTGCTACATTAGAGATTACGTCCGATATCATTCAAGTATCGAGAACATTTTATTCAAAAAGTTTTTTCAAAATAACGTGACACTCGAAATTTAAGATCTTCGAAAAGATTGCGTCGTAACTTACTGGATTTCAATCTTCCTCGTTGTATCCAAGAAATCGAGTATCCTTTATTAAAACATAAATAAAAAGCTCATTCTCGAGAATTCGATACGTGGTGTCCTAACACATTGGATATGACATATTGTTTTCTCGAGACGAGGATTTTTCTAACAAATGAAAATAAAGGCAATATTCGATATTTAGGAATTTTGTGAAATCGAGCCCAAACTTATTGGGTTTTGATTTTTTTCATTTGACCCAAATAATCAGATATCCTTCTCAAAATGCATAGGTTTTAAAAGTCAAGAGATAAGCTTAATTTTGAGGATTTGGAATGTTGCACTCTAACTTACCGAGTGTGACATTTTATTTCCTTGAAATAAGTAAGCCTTATTATCCAATTCATTTTATTCAAGATAAAAGGATTATATTTTAAAATCTTTTCAAATTTTCGACACTAAGACATTAAACAATTAATTCGGTACCAGTTTTGGGCGTTACGAGGATGCTAACCCTTCCTCGTGCGTAACCGACTCCCTGACCTATTTTCTTGAATCTCGTAGACCTAAAATTTATTTTTAATGGTGAACCGATCACACCTTAATAAAAGAACGGTGACAACTCCCATTTTATTTTCAAATTCGATCCCTGTTTTCGTTTTTTCAAACTTTAAGTTGGTTTCGGCAAATGTTTTTAAAACAATATCTGATAACAAGACAAATGTTTTTTTAATTAATAATAAATGAGTTAATTTTTAAACTTAGAAACAAATTTTTACCAACGAGACCAATCTTTCGAAAGATACTCCAATGTGACACGTCAGATCCGACCATAACATTTAGGCCGGATTTTGGGTGTTATAAAGAGAAATGAAGATACTTATCTCATTGGAAAGGTTACTCCACATGCAAAAGCGGCAGCGAAAGAGGATCTTCAACAGTCGGGCTCAACTTTTTCAGCAAATCGATGTTTTGTTGGTTAGAACAAAGATAGATGGTATCTTTTCACCGTGGACTAATAGATTGGAGAAAGAAATGTTCACGGTGGGAGAGTAGATTGGAAAATAGAAGGGTTTTCAGGATTTCTCAATTTCGATAGCAGTTTGGGAATCAGAGTGATAATATGAAAGTCCTGGTCAAATCTAAAGGTTTTCTTCCAGATGCATCAGAAAGAATAGGAGTAGAGGATTCAGTGATCTTTAAAGAAACAAAAATGGCATTTGAAAGGATTTTATTTTCTCAGATGCTTGGGGAAAAGGAAAGTCTACCTGGGTGGTTGGACTATTTTACTTTTTATTTAATGCATGTTATTGTGTCGTCTTTTTATTGTTTTTAGTTTTTACTACTGTATGGGCTTTAAAAGACTTGGGTCTTGTTCTCTTTTTATTTTTAATCCAACCATTCATATATTAAAAAAAATTAGATAACATATTTTTTTAAAGTTTTTACATGCTATTTTATTATTATATTTTTAATTTTATGTAATAAAAATAAAATAAAAATATGTAATAAAAGTATAAAACGAGTCGAATGAAACCGAGTTCAAACTTTGAATGATGAAATCTGAATCAACTTAATTTTCGAACCTTTTTTGTTCCAATATTTTCTTATTTGAATCTGTTTTTTCATATTTAAATAGATAACCAAATTTATGAAGAAATCTATTTTAAATTAAGAAGACCTTTTGAGAGATATAAACTTACTAATAAGGTATTGATAATAACAAAATTATATGTTAGAACAAATCAACACTTTTTTAAAATAAAAATTCATAATTGTAAGGTATAAATAAAAATACAAAAGAAAAGTTATTTAAAAATTAAAATAGTTTAACCTAACAAAATAGTTTAATGCTTAGGAAACATAGTATGTGGTGGCGTCCAAGTACAGTAGTTGAGTCGAACTCAAAAGGGAGTTTCAATTTGCTACCTTTTTCCACTCATGCTTGTAAGCCTAATTATTAACCCTAAATAAATTTATTTTTTTATAGAATAATTAAATAGAAGAGAGTACTAACAAGTGAATGTTAAAGCCAAAGAAATAAGAGATTTCTTATTATATATTTCACTTACGAGAGGATCTATTTATAAGCTTTATTACATTTAATTAAGTACAAACAAATCAAGGCTTAATTGCTTCATTAAAGCATTCACTTTACTCTTACATTATTTTGTTCAATAAGGGTGGATAAGGAGGAACAAAGAGGAGATCAAGGTGGTGCTATTGAGGTTGGTTCACTTAAAGAGGTCAAAAGTCAGAATAAGGATAAGAGGATAGGTTGCTAGGGGCAATAATTTCTCACAGTAACTTTGGGGTGCTAGAAATTCGATCATTTCTTCATTGTTGATTTGGGTATTTATAAGAGAGATCCCCTTGTCCATTAGCATTACGTGACAAATTGTTATGAAGAAAGTTATCTTCATCCAATGCGTGAAGGACGTTCATTGTGAGGCCTATTCCGTTATTCATTCTGTCAGTACGAGGTTGGTACGCTCATGTGGGCCCCTCATGACTTTGAGGGCTTGTTCACACTTGAGGAGTGTGAACACTTAAAAAAGGATGTCTTGCCCTTCATGAGAGAAATGAATGGTCTTACCAAAGGGTGCTGAAACCGGGTGGTCAAGAGCATGGGAAAAGGATCCTCCTTTGATCAAAACAAGTGGTTGGGCAAAGTATTGTTATAGACGGAGTCAATAGGAAGGTCAACACTACCATTGATGCCAACACGTGTCCAAGTGGCTGAGGGATATAACACCACTTTTAGTATATTTATTCTAATTCTTAAAAAACAATATTGAACCTACATTATTGAGGAATGTAAAAATAAAGAAAACTCATAAAAATGTTTAAGGAGTTATTGAACCTACACTTTGAACATAATTATAACAATTATAAGTAAATATGTTGTTGAAAATAATATTTTTCCTATTCCATCTTTTTCTTGTAGTGACATAGCTTAATTATATCTCTTTATTACCATCTTTTTAAGTACCTGAACATTTTATGGGGTTTTCTGGTTAGTTATGTCTTTGGCCTCTTCTTGACCACCCACCTTCACCATATGACCATCAAAGCATTTACTCATTTCCTTTTATAAGGATGATTGTTTATGGAACTGATTGGTCTACCCTATTCTAGGCAAGGCATTATTTCATTTGTACTAGTAGATTATTCTATAGGGATATCAATACAAATTGAAGCACTTTCAATTGATACATTGATAGAAAAGGTGTTGCAAGTAATAAAGAAGATTTAGATAAAGACTTGCATGAAAACACTTTCCTTAATGCTTTTAAATTTGCCTCTAGGATACAAGTCATAAAACAACAAAAAAATAGAGTAGAAAAAATAACATTGAGTATTATATAGGCACAATTTATTTTTTCATCAAAGAAAGTGTATATTTTTCCATAACGTAACAACTTTCTAAAAAAAATAATGTTTCTTCATCATGAAATATATTTTTGGAAAGTTATGTTATTCAAATAAATTAGTTCAAATGTAAATGCAAATAGTTATAATTATTTTAGAAAATAAAAAAATATATAAAAATTATTTGCACCATCAAAATTAAGCACAAGTGCCCATATTTTAACCATTTATATACATAAAGCTCAATAAGCTCACTTATCTAGTGAGCTAGGCACTCAACTCAATTACCCAAGTTGTAAAAAATTGGTTATTTAAATTCTTTATGCTATATACTTGTTAGCAATGTGAGATTACTAACATTGCAAACTACTAACACATGAGATTTAGTAACTCATTTACGATTAGTAAAATCATATGGTAGTTGTTTTGCAATATTTTTTTTGCAAATGAACTAACTTTTAAACTTCTAGGTCACATTGATTTGTTTGAGGATTTACATGAGATAATAATGATGCATTCAACATAATTTCTTTTACTACTATATATTTTCCCTACATGGTTTTAATTGAGAACTTATCTTAAATATTGCAAAGTCATACTCAACCATTGCTTTAAAGTCTTGCAACCTTTGGTGTATCCAATCAATACGAGCTTTAGGCAAGATTACTATTTTCTAATGTTCATATCTTTTTTTTAGATTATTCCACAGTTCCAATGGATCTTTTTTATGCTAAAATATTCTTTTTTTAATTCTTCATGGAGATGATGACAAAGGAAAATCATAGTTTTGACTTTGTCTTAGTTAAATTCTTCATTGCCTTGCACAAATGTTCCCAAGACCATTAGCATCTAGGTAGATTTCAACATCTAACACTTATGATGAATGGTATTCCTCATTGCCTTGCAATAGTTACACCTTCTAGTTTAGATAGAAATGCAACATAATTATTTACATGATCATCTTCATACGCTTCACTCTTAGAATCACCACTCCATGTCATATTATAAGATTTCTTCTTTTTCAGTGTATTTACACATTCTGCATGATTGTGTCAATACACTTCATGCTTATAACACTAAATGCCCTTTTTATTCTTTTTTTTTTAGTTTAAATAAGCAGAAGTAACCATTTTATTTCCTTTTTTCTCACTAGCTTTTTCCTTCCTCAATAATTTTTTGAACATTTTGTTGAAATTTTTGGCCAACAAGACTAGTTTTTCTTGCATACCTTTAACATCATATGTAGCTTCACTAGTTGTGGCTTCTACAATGCCCACATTCTTTGCAATAGTAAGCATAATTCATTTATGTCTTGCCTTTCTCATTTTTGGAATCTTTCGAATTTATTTCAAATTTCTGTAAAAAACCAATAACCTCATCTACTTCTTAGGAAGAAATATCTTTGGCCTCTTCAATGCTGCGACCTTGATTCCAAACTTCTTGGGAAGTGATCTCAATACCATTCGAAATTGTTTTTCCTTAAAATGCACATCACTCAAACTATGAGCCTTATTAACAATATCACATGGTCTAGAATAAAAATAAAAAATAATTTTAGATTCAGACATACATAAGCTCTCAAACCTAGTGGTGAGCATTTGTAGTTTTGACATATTTACTCTTTATGTTATTTCACAAGCAAGTTCAAGAATATTCCATGCTTCTCTTATAAACAAACATTTGAAGATTCTTCAAAATTCTTGTGGATCCATTCTATTGAAAATTCCATATAGGGCCTTAGAGTTGTAGTTTACTAACTTATCCTATTCCGCAGTCCAATTTGCTTTGGGCTTAAAAGTCTTCTTAATTGTTTAAGGAGGTTCACATCTAGTTAGAACAACTTTCCATGCCTTTTAATCAATATATTTGATAAAATCTCTCATTCTAACCTTCTAATATGAATAATTAGACCCATCAGAGAGTGGTGTTTTAGATGTTGATCCTCCTTTCATGCCTTTCATTTTGCTAGACATAAGATCTTCACCAAATGTGTAAGGTGATTCATCTAATACCAATTGAACGTTTGTTTGGCTAAGTTTTAGGAAGAGTTGTTGGCACAACAAAAGACACAACTATAAAAATACATCACACTAGAACTTTTTATGCATTTTGGACTTAGCTTACGTAATCAATCCACTAAAATCTTTATAATACAAAAGGCAATGATCTAAGCACAACCTATTTCACTCAAGTTTCAACCTTGCCTTTGTACATTCTAGTTTGATTCTAACAATTTTCCATCTAAATTACTTAGCAAGTGTTTGCCATAATTGTCAAACCCTAAAATATAGGAGGTTAATTGAAATAATTAACCAAGTAATGACTTAGGCTAAATGGTTAAGTAGCTAGTGTACTCCCTAGAGGTCCTAGGTGTTGGGACCGTCGGTACGCCCCATGGCGCAGCGAATAAATTAATCTGGTGATCCACAGCCATGGATCCATGTACAAGGAACGAAACCGGTTAAAATAGGGTTGAAGTTATACCTTCTTAACGAGAAAAAAAATAAAAGGATGTTGCTGATTCGATGTCGATTCCAAGCCACAATGAAAACATCGCATCCTCTACATATTCCACCCTGTATTAAAACGAATGGCAAAACTCTCTTGGAACCATTATAGAGAAAAATCTCCCAAAATGGTTGCTAGACCCTTTTGTCAATTTTCTTTTAAAATAAAATTACCCTAATTTAGGATTTTGGTATGCATATATAGGAAACAAAATCAAATCTTATAGAGAACATATGGAAAGCATTAAACACATTATATTCTTTCCAAGAAGAATTATAGCATATGGAAAGTATTAAAAAACGTTATATTTGTAACAGCCCGTTTTCAGTGAAATCAAAATAGTGGTTTCGGTACCACAAACCTAATGTGAAAATATTTATTTTATTATTATTTTAAGGTCTACAGTATGTTGGTATTACCGTATAAAAATTTCGTTAAGAAATTTTACCATTTGCATGCTTAATTTGATAAAAAGGACTAAATCACATAATGTGCAAAAGTAGTGTTCTAGTAGCTAAAGGTATTAAATAGCTATAGAACCTTAATGTATGATTTCTTATGTGCTACATATACCATTTTTATTTTGAGTGGACAAATATGGACATTAGTTATGATATTTTAAAGGTTATAAGTAAGGTTAAATTAGTAAATAAGTTAATAAGTAAATTTAAAACAAAATAAAATAATGGTGTCATCTTCCTTAATGGGAAACACCACCAAAATTGAAGGATAGGAAGACACTGCTAGGGCTTGAAGCATTCAGCCAACCTTGGTGTGTGCATGTAATTCATTTTTTGTCCCTTTTTTAATCATTTCTATGTTTTCAAGATCGTTGTAGCATAATCTAGCTATCCCAGGGACTAATTTGCAAAACTATTAAATGTTTAGGATTTTAACATGAATGTATATGTATTTTTTTATGATGTTTGATGAAAGAAAATGAATTGTTTTTGTTAGATACACAACTTTTCTTAAGAGATTTTTGATGAATTTGTCAACTAGGGATTAAATTGAAAAATAGAAAAACATTAATGGTGAAATTATGAAATAAATGAAATATAGGGCTTTCTAGGGACTATATGGAATTTGGCTATGGTGGGTTTTGGGAAAATTTCATGAATTTTCATTTTACGAGCAAATGACTAAATTGAAATGAAATTAAAATTATAGGGGTAAAAATGTAATTTTTCTAAAATATGAGTTTGGGTTAAATTGAATAAAATAAGTATTGAATTGAGTTGAATTTATTCGTTTAGATCAAGACAAACCTCATACGACTTTAGATCAGGGCATAAGATAAAGTTTTGGAATAATCGCATCCGTATCTACGTTTAATTGTCGAAATAAGTTCGTGTAATTATATTGTATTTATGTGCTTTTAATTGAATTATACATGTATTATGGACTGCAATATTTATATATATATACCGATTGCACATCCAATGATGTTACGTCGACTACTGAGTCATGTTTGAACCTTAGGAATTCGTAGGATACAATTGACATGTCATTAGGGTTTACATGATTTGGGTGCTGGTCTTGAACGTCATATCGACGGATGAGGTCCGATATATGTTGCGGATACTCCACAGCTCGTGTGAGCAGCATCGTCTAGATATGTTTCGACCCACAACTAGTGTGAGCAGGCCCATTTTCACAGCTCGTGTGAGCATACATGTACATGAATTGATGGATGACAGTTATATGAGTTAGCACACTATGTGTGAGCTATCCCGGGTATCCAACGATATTCTGAATGGTTCAACGGTCATGATTTGAAATAGAATGGTAAGAGTTCAATACGAACTAAGACATCAACACATGTGATTTGCATTGAATGGGTGATACATGTTATAATGAAAGTTGAGATGGATGATATATACATATGACACATGATTAAATGTTGTGATCATCCATGATTAAATTGATTATATTATATGCTCATACAACTAACATGTCTAGTGTAAATGCTTAGGCTTTGACCAAGTTGTGGTTGGATTATGCCATGTTAAGCTTAATTTATATGTGATAAAATGGTAAGTTGAGTTTTTATATGAACTTACTAAGAAATTATGCTTGCTCTGTGTTATTTTCCATATTTTTTAGTGAATCAAAAGCTTGTTCGGGTTGGAAGCTTTTCGGAGTTATATCACACTATCCATCAGCTAAATTGGTAGATTTTGGTGTTTCTAAGTTTTGGTTATAATGGCATGTATAGGAGTTTTTGTTTGATAATTTAGCAATTTGTTTTTGGCTTGTGCTTATGGCATTTTGGATGGTGAAATGGTGCTAATTTTGGCATGTATATATTTGGCCTTATAATGGTTGATATCATGGCTTATGATGCTTGAATGATAGAAGATGGAATGGTAGTTAAAAATGTATGTTATAAATTGGTCTTTAGACATGTTTAAATGTGGTGAATTGGCATAATTGTTATAGATGACATGTATGGCCATTGGTGCTAGATGTTAATTGGCATATTTGGTACTCATTGGTGTAAATTTGATAGGTAAACAAAATGGTATGATTTGACATAAACTTAGTTATAAATTAGTTAAACTTTTGGCCAAATTGTGCATAAGATTATACATATTTAATGGTTGTGATTGATGTGCCTTTTGGGCATATTGGTTGTATTTATATGTACCTTATTTGAATAGCTTATTATGGCATGGTTTGGTGCACTTTGGAGAATTTGGTTATAGGTGGATGCATGTTTGGGTGAGAAAAATGGCTTAAAAATGACTTATTTTTCGTCCACACGGCTGGACAACATGGCTGTGTGTCCCCTGTAGCTTACAAAGGGTTGCAAGTCAGGCTGTTACATGGCCTAGAACACGGCCTGATGCACGGGCCTATAAGGCCACTTCGAATGGTACACGGGCGTGTGGCTTGGCTGTGTAACCCAAGTCAGAGAGTTACACTAGCACGGACACAGGCTAGGACACGACCAAGAAATGGGCAGTAACCCATTGGTTAACATGCCTAAACTTCCCCTTTCTTAACCAAGTTCCAGCCATCTTTACCCAATTACATTTCCTTTTATTCGACAATAAGGGTAAATTACTAAACAACCCCTCAAAGTTTGAAAACCATAGGTATTTAGCCCTAATCCTAATAGCATTAGAAATTTTGTTTTCCTTTTCAAATCCAAGCAAAAATTTGGCTTCCTTTTCCCTATTTCTTCTCCATTTTCTTTTCATATTCTTCTTTGCATAATGTTTTTCCTCGTTGCTAAAATTATTTTTGTCCCCCGAATCAAAATCTATTTCTGATTCAAGTCATTTTCAACCGGAATCATAATCATCATTAGAAACATTCTTTAATCTTTGCCAAGAATCGGTAAATACGTCTCAATTCCGTTGTTTGATCTCAAATCCTTACAGAATTTCTATCTAATGGCAATCTTGCAATCAATATGTGCTTTGAAACCCTAGGCTAGGTCGAATCTCACACGACCAAGATCCTTCAACACGGCTTCCACACAGTCGCGTCTCCCCTGTAGATTAATTTTTCATGTTCCAGACGACCACAATCTATTACACAGCCTTGCCACACGGCTTAAGATATCGCACACGGCCTGGCCACATGACCATGCTCCCCATGTTTTACAAATTTGTTTAGAACTTTTGTAAACTGATCAATTTAGTCCCTGCATGATCCTCGATTTCTTTTTAGAATTTTATCTCTTTCAATTAAGTCTCTCATATTATAAACGATGCTAGAATCCATGATTTGATTAACAAATTATTATATATGCATGATATGTAATTAGTATATGCCTTCTATGACCGAATTATGACAAAGAACTGAACTTGAGGCAACAACAGTGGATAGAGCTGTTAAAGGATTATGATTGTGTAATTGAATACCACCTCGAAAAACGAAACATAGTAGCAAATGATCTAAGTAGAAAAAATGAATGAGTTAAGAGCAATGTTTTCTAGGTTAAATCTAGTGGATGATGGACGCTTGCTAACTGAGCTACAAGTGCAACCCACTTTAGCCAATGATCAAGGTTAAACAACCTTTAGACGTATCATTATCGTCGTAGATTAGACAGGTGAAGGATGACAAAACTGAAGATTTCAGGTTTAATGGCGAGAGTATTTTATGCTTTTGAGAAAGGTACATGTGCCAAATGATAAGGATTTAAGGCAATCCATACTTCGGGAGCGCAACGTAGACCTTATCCCATGCATCCGAAGGAAATAAGATGTACCAGGATGTAAAGGAATTGTACTAGTGGTTTGGACTGAAATGAGATGTGACAGAATTTGTGGCTAAATGCCTAACGTGTCAAGAAGTGAAAGCTGAACATCAGTTCCCTTCTAGGTTATTACAACCTAACAAAATACCGAAGTGGAAGTAGGAGCGTATAACGATGAACTTTATTAGTGGGTTACCCTTAACACCCACTAAGAAGGCTTCAATCTAGGTGATAGTAGAGTGATTAACTAAGTCAGCATATTTCTTACCAGTCCACACAGATTATTCATTGCAAAAGCTGGCTAAGTTATATATTGTGGAGATTGTAAGACTTCATGAAGTGCCAGTATCAATCATCTCAGATCGAGATCCCCGTTTCACATCTCGATTTTGGAAAAAGCTTCACAAGGCACTAGGCACTTGTTTGGATTTTAGTACTACCTTACATCCGCAAACTGACGAACAATTTGAATGAGTCATCCAAATATTGGAAGCTATGCTGAGAGACTGCATTATCAAATTTTGAGGTAGTTGGGAAGAACATTTGCCTCTAGCAAAAGTTGCCTATAATAATAGCTTCCAATCGAGTATACAAATGACATCCTATGAAGCTTTCTATGGTTGAAAGTATCAAACACCATGGTGTTGGATTGAACTAGGAAAAACAAGAATTTTGAGTCCAGAAGTGGTACAATAATCTGAGAGGAAAATAAAATTGATTCAGGATAGACTAAAAGCGACTTCAGATAGACAAAAGTTATGCACACTTAAAAAGAAAAGACATTGAGTACAGTGACAGAGATCAAGTCTTCCTAAAAGTGCCCCTATGACGAAAAGTGTTAAGGTTTTGAAGAAAATGCAAGTTAATTCCTAGGTTCATAGGACCTTATAAAATCCTTAAGAGAGTCAGTCCAGTTGCATATAAATTAGAATTACATCTAGAAATAGACCATATACATGATGTATTCCATGTCTCCATGTTGAGACGATACTGATCCGACCCTTCTCATATCGTACCAATTGAAGCAATCGAGGTGAGACCAGATTTGTCCTTTGAGGAGGATCCTATACAAATTTTAGATCATGACGTAAAGGTTCTGAGAAGAAAATGAATCCCTCTTGTCAAAGTTCTCTGGCGGAGCTATGGCACTAAGAATGCCACATGGGAACAAGGAAAGACGTTTCGTCAACAATATCTTCATCTGTTTGAACTAGGAAAATTTTGATGACGAAATTTCTTTAAGGAGGGAAGAGTTGTCTATCTGAAGTCGCCAAATATAGGGGGTTAATTGAAATAACTAACCAAGTAATGACCTAAGCTAAATGGTTAAGTAGCTAGTGCGCTCCCTAGAGGTCCTAGGTTCAAGTCACTCATCTCTCATTCCTTTTCTTTTTTTTTTCAGCAAACTATGATGAAAACCACACTAAAATAAATATTATTTGGAATGTAAATTAAACAAGAAATAGGTAGTAGCCTAATGGTTAACACACCCAAACTTCCCTTTACTTATCCAAGTTTGAGCCACCCTTTACGCAATTCCATTTCCTTTTATTCGGTAGTGGGGGTAAATTATTGAGCCACCCCTCAAAGTTTGAAAACCCTAGTTATTTAGCCCTAATCCTAATAACATTAGAAGTTTTGCTTTCCTTTTCAAATCCAAGCAGAATTTTGGCTTCTTTTTCCCTATTTCTTCTCCCTTTTCTTTCATATTCTTCTTTGTATAATATTTTTCCCCATTGCTGAAATTATTTTTGTCTCCCGAATTAATATTTATTCCTGGTTTAATTCGTTTTTCAACCGGAATCGTAATCTCCATTAGAAACATTCTTTAAGCATTTCTAAGAATTGGTAAGTACATCTCAATTATGATTATTGATATCAAATCCTTATAGAATTTCTATCTAATGACAATCTCGTAATCAATTAAATGTTCTTTAACGATTTTTGCCAAAATCTTTCAAACATATCGTTGAATCTCGATACCCAATGTTAATACATATGAAATTCGTTGTTGAATAACCAAGTTTAGGTGAATCAAGCCATTCTTCATCATGAGGAACATCGTTCAGGCTCCCGGTAAATAGTGTGTGTTCTTTTACAAGCAAATTAGGACAAGTTATGCCTCGGATTAGGGCCACACAATCGCGTCTCCCCTGTAGATTAATTTTGCATGTTCCACATAACCACAGTCTGTTACGCAGTTCTGTAACCCCTCTACACGATTTAAGACTTTGCACATGGCCTGGCCACACAGCCATGTGCCCCCTATTTTACAAATTTGCCCAAAATTTTTATAAATTGATCAATTTAGTCCCTACATGATCCTTGAACTGCTTTTAAAATTTTATCTCTTTCAATTAAATCCCTGATATTATGAATAATGTTGGAATCCATGATTTGATTGACTAAATTATTATTATATATGAATTATATGTAATTAGTACATGCCTTCTGTGACCGAATTACTGATAAATTGTTATTGATACTCAAATAATTATATTACTGATTGCATGAACATCATGCCTACTGTTACTGATAAACTGAAAAGATGACATACATGTCTACTGCTACTGTTAATCTGATTATATGCTGAGCATGTCTATTGTTTCTGTATTGTACTGTTAATAACATGTCATTCTGGATTGCATAGGGTGGAACACTTTGAAAGAGGAAGTATTGACAGTTTATCTGCAAACATTTGTGGTTTATCCACAAATTTACTGCAGCTTTTATCTGCAAAGCTATTGTGCATTCACAACCTACTGGAAGCGTATTAACCTGTAAATACTGGTGGTTTATCCACAACTTTTACTAGCATATTTTATTTGCAAACTCGTTGTGTATTCACAACTACTGGCAGCGTATTAACTTGAAACACTTGTGGTTCATCCACAAACTGGACTGTCTAGGATATAAGAGTTTTGGGGAACTCAACCTGGGGAGTGTAGAAGTGGGGTAGGACATTTCTTTACTGTTAAACTAAAATTGAATTACATCAGCACTCATAAGCATGCCCAAATGAACTGTCAATTTCTGCTATGCTATATAATTGTTACTGTACTGAACATTCATATTAGATGCTTGGTTTATTAGTTTGAACTAATTTTCTTGTGATGGAACTCACATTAAGTTTCAAAGCTCACCCTCCCTTTAATTTTTATCCTTACAAATAACCCACTAGGTTAGGACTCAAATACGGCATCCAGAGGGTCTCAACTTAGTTTTAGTTAATAATATATTTTAGATTTACTATTTGGTCTTTTAATTATTTAGAGACTGTATTATTTTATTTTAAACTGTGGTATGGGACAAAGAATTTGATTTTTAATTTATAGCTTGCATGACATTTAATTTGATTTTAGAACATCAAATTATGAATATTAATTAGTTATGCATGAACCTCGATTTTTATTAAAACATTAATAGATATCACTTTTTCACTACTACGATACAGTTAAAACTTTGAGTAATTAGAATGACGGAAATGTGCAAGTGTACACAATCGCAACAAGTAATAAAGTGACAAGTAAATGTCGAGTTATCGTACCCACAGGGACTGTGAAAAGAATTATTTATGAATGCTATTTAAAACACTTTGGTGAAGAAAAATATTTTTTTTGAAGAGTGTGATTAAAAACTAAGATTTTAAACCAAGTGAACTAAATAAATAAATCTCAAATGCATGATTTCAAAATATGATTTTAATCGAGATGACATAATTGTGTTAGATTAATTACATTTCTTAACTTAGAATTATTAAACTCATGTTTATATTGTTAAGAATAAGTTCATGGTAACTCGGCAATTTGCTAACTTATGAACACTCACCTACCAAAATTGATTTATCTCTTAACTATATCCCTATGTCAATTCAACCAATTAAAAAAATCTTAATAGGCGAATATGTTATTGCACATACATACTTATTAAATCGAAATAATCCTTGTACATATCCCTATGTCAATTCAAACAATTAACTCGATTTAATAAGCACATAAAAGACTATGTGAGGTAATAAAGTATCCTTACCTTGAAACAGTTTAATCATAATAATCTTGCAAGTTATGCAAGGCAAATGTATCGTCAGCTATCATTGCTAATCTAACCCTCAGCTACCTTAGATGATTAAACATGCACTGATTAAGTACTATGTCCATTAATTACAATTTCAATCTGTTTAAATAATTAATTAATTAGTTACCTAACAATTGTAATGCAAGAATAACTTAGTCATGATTTTACTTAATCAAGCATCTTACCGAGACCTATAACAACATAAACACAATTTCAATAATTTTAACAAACGAAATGCAATCAACCTAACACAAATTAAATTCAAGCTAAATTGATTAAATTAACCATTCCAACAACATAAATATTCACAGATATGTTCAGCATAACAACAACAAAAATTAAAGAGATAGGGAACAAGAATCAAATTCGGTGTTTTTCTGTGGCTTGACTAGTTGCTCCATTCTTCCTTCTCCGTTGTCCTCGTCGACCAAGGCTGCTATGAACACTTAATTGCTACTCCAAATAGCTGATGAATGCCCCTTTCCCAAGGGGAGAAATCGGCAAGAGAGCAAGGGAATTTTGGAATGGAAAAGAAGAGAGAAAGTGGAGAGAAGAGAGGAAAGATGTGAATGCTTAAGGTGTGTTTCTTAAATGACCAGCCTAAGGGGGTTTTTATAGCTGAGGAAGACTGATAAAAATAGCTAAAATTATCAGCCAAAGAGCCCTTCCTTGGCTGGCCACACATGTGGCAGGGTTGATAGTTTCAACTTTGCTAATTTAGGCTTTGGGCAAATCTATAAAGCCACCAATTGTGGAGGGGTTTGAATGCAACTTGAACAAGTCTTCAAGGGTCTCTTTGCAAGCTTAAATAATCAGCTAATAAGCTGATTTGGGTCAGCTCTTGGGATGGTTTTTGGGCTGTCCATTTCTTGGTCGGTTTAGTTCACTCGGTTTAGTTCAACTGGACCACTTTTTCATAATTAATTAATAATAATTTATTAACCCAAATTAAATTGGATGTAAATTAAAATTAATTATATTATGAATTAATGCATATAATTTTGGACCATCTTAGGCTGAAATTTAGTTCGCCTCGATACTTCAAATTGCTTTTCGGTTTTGCGCTTCTAGCAGTGTCTGTCGAGCCATTTTTTGCCTTTAGTGTAAATCTGTCAAAAATAACTGAAATTCATCAAAATTAATTATAAAATAAATAAAATTCAACATGTTTATATTTTAAGTGCACTTTAATTCTTTTGTAAAAATTAATTATTTTTCGACAAGAATTTTATCAAAACTGTATGATTTTAAGTTAAAAATGGTATGTAAAAATGTGTAAATTTTCATGTTTCTAGTAATACATAAAATGGTAGTTAATCAAGTTTTCATAAAGGAGTCACCATTACATAGGTTAGATAATCTAAACCAGTTTTGATAACTCGTAAGTTTTTTCTGAAAGACTAAGTTTTCTTCTAAAACAAATAAATGTTTCAATATGACCATTTTAAAAACTCGGATAACTTAATGGGTCGCTTTGGTAACTAATTTAATCTTCCAAATTCGAGTCTAACGTCTAGATCAAATTGAGAAAGTTACAATAATCATCTAAAAATGATAGGAAAATCATCCCTCATAGTTTCTTAGATGGACAAATATTTTCACTAAAATATCTCTCTAAGACCTTCAATGATAGTGCATCATATAATATAACGAAAACAGTAGTTTTTATCATCAATTAAAAATATTCAGCCATTTTTCTAATTCAAACATGGCATCTTATCATAAGATAATGGATAAGTCTTCAAGTTCAGAAAGAGTATTCTTTAAACCTTTGTCCTTTAGGCATGACCTCTTCATTCGTTGTGCTCACTTGAAATGATTTCATGAGATCTTGCTTATGGACTTAGTTACAAAACATTTTGCTGCTAATTTACAAGAATGTAAAATAATTACGACAAAAATTTAAAATTTGCCAACTAAACAAATCAAGTTGCGGTACCAAGTTGTGTTTCTTAAAGTATCCACAATGATGGTCTCAATTGCCTCCACAATTTGTTCCTAACAATATAATATAACTAACTATAACTAGTATATAATTAGAAGTCTATCCTCATACTCGACCTAAAGATATGATATGATTATATTATTTTTAAGGAGATATTTTTACCTTAATATAAAATTAATTTACACATGTTAATGAGCAATTCAACTTTTATATTTTTTTTACATTACTTGGGAACATCATGCTTGTTGAGTTCTGAAGGAAATTAAAACATGTAACTATTTGTTTGATATAAAATAACAATATATATTGATAAAGAAAATATTTTCAACAAACATGATAAAAATATTAGTTTGATCATGTGCATAATAAGAATAATTATATTGATAAATTAAATTCATGAAAAAAAATTAAAGTGTGTAAAACTATTTGGTTCTGCTAGTCGAGTTTATTTTTTATTGGGCCAATCTAATCGGGTCAATTCAAGTTTTGAAATTTTCATCTCATTGCGAGTTAGGATCAACTATGTGTTCTAATTATTTCAAGCTCGAAGAATTTAGTTTGACTTTAGGTTTTTCAATTCGGATCATTCTAAGTTCGATTCATTTCAAGCTTAAAGAATTGAGTGTGATCAATTTTCACATGTCAAATTGAAAATTTGCACACTCCACTAAAAAATATTAATTATATTATAAGTATTATTTTTATCAATTATTATTTTTCAAAAGTTAAATTTTAGGTTTGGATATTTTTGGTTGGGTTCATTTGAAGTTTAGATCATTATGTGTTTAAAGTATTTCGAGTAAAACTTGGTTTGAAAATCATTTGTTTTCATTTTATGATCAAATTAGATTAAGATGGATAAAGCTATCATAATGGTCATTATATTAGGAGTAAGATTGCATTTTACACTCTCTACTAAAAAATGGGCAAATTAGTCATTGTATGTTAAATCAAAGAGCAAATTCATTATTTCTATTAAAAATTCTATCCATTTATATTCTTAAAAACTAACGTGATTAACAAAATAATCAACTAGAACACTTTAAGAGTAGATAGTTGACGCATTTCTTTCTAAAGTTGGAAAAGTAAGGGAAGTGACAGTAGCATTTGTTGCTCGATGTTGAAATGGGTAACCAAATTGGTAGGCATTGGCTCAATTGAAAATCATTGACCTATAACAACATCTCACATCTATGCAATAAACTGGAAAAAGGAATATTATTTTTTAAAAGATGAAATTTCAACTTTAACCTTTTACACATGTATTAAAAATACTATCATTTAAACCAAATTCATATTTTAATTATTTAATTATTTATTTTATTTAATATTGATTTAGTATCAAGAATTATTTATCTAGTATATTGAGAATCAATATTTTTGTGAATTAAAAGAAAAGGCTATGAGACTAATTAAAAAGAGTGTGGGTATAGTTGTTGATAAGATTCTAGGGTAAACTATACTATTAGTTACTTAATTATGGTTAAGTTTTTTTATTTTAATCACTTCATTAAAAAATGTTACAATTCGTATTTGAAATTATTTATTTTAGTCACCCGATTGTTAAGTGGCTAACGTTGTTACTTATTTAGTTCGTATAGTAACAATTTTACTCCTTAATTTTTATATTTTATGTCAAGTTAACCGTAATTCTATAAAAAATATTAAAAAAAAAACTCAATTATTTTGATAAATGAAAATTCTATATAAAAATTCAAGTTATTGCCAAATTATTGCAACAACAAATCTTCAACATTGCCATAAAATCATGAAAATGGATAAAAAAATCAATTTCAATATCTTAACATAATATTCATTTGGTATAAAGCTTAAATATGATTAAAAACCAATGTTCATACAAGAAAACTCAAGATTCTATTGCAGTAACGCTTATGATTGTTCAATATTGAGACATAAGAACGAAAATGATTAAATAGAACCCAATAACAAATTAAAAATAGAACATAACCAAATTAGTAATATCTTCAAATTGAGTTTCGTATTCTTGAAGAACTTCTAGAACTGATAATACAGAGATTTGTGAAAATTAAGTTTGAAGTCATTTTTTAGTGAAAAATATAAAATATACCACAAAATTTTCTTTTACAAACTCAATTCAAAATTTCAATTTATTTAAATTATTTTTCAAAACCCAAATTGTAAAGTTATATTCTAAATCTTTTTCTTTTTCATTTCTTATAATGAAAAACAGTTTCCCCTCATTTTCTCTATGTTATCTAATTTTGAAATTTATATCTTTTTTTTTATTTTTTTATTTTTCTATGTATTTAGAATTTTAAATTTTTAAAGAGTTTCATTTTTTATCATTCTATATAAAATCAAGGTCAAATTTATGAAAGTATAAGAGTTGAGAACCGTAATTGTTATTAAACCAACTAAAAAAATACTACCATTAGCCACTTAACGGTTGGGGCGACCAAAAAAATTCCAATTGTGAAAACCTTTGTAACCAAATTGTAACTCCTCTTCGTAAAGTGATGAAAACAAAAAGTTATCCATAATTGAGTGACTAATGATATAATTTACCGGCTTTTTTACATATATAATATAAAAAAATTTAAATTTTTGAAAATGATATCTCGCCCTGATTAATTACCAAAATGGTATGGAATGAGATGGTGGAGGGTGGTGCATAGGTGGCACCACCCCTATTTTTCTGACACTGTCATAGATAGTTTAAAAAACAAATTTTTAATAGGTGAAGAATTGTTGATAGGCGGCACCAAAATGGTTCTTTCTACCATTTAAATACAGATCTAGCCTAGGTTTAAATACGGGTCCGGGTGGTGGTGCCCATGGCAGTGGTGCCAATCTCATAGGTGGCACCGGTCAAGCACTCCAGCATTTAAGTAGTGTTTGTGCAAAAAAAAAAATTAGAAAATTCAAGAAAAACAAAAAAAAATTTCTATAGAAGAAGAGTAAACAGATAAAGAAGAATTCACAAAGTAGTAGATATGAAATTATTTTTTTTACATTACAATTTTTTTTTTGAAATTGTATTGAGAATTTTTATTTATTTTTTAACAAATTTAATATTGAAGATGAATAATCAAATTTTCGTATGTGTTTATTTCGATGGAGTAATTTTGACAACAACAATTGGATGTATATTTGAATGTCGCCAACAAATAGTAATGAGATTTAGTAGAAATGTCTCGGTTGATGATATGAAGGAAAAGATTAATGCAAAAATTGTTAGATGTTGTGGGAGAAAGATCTCGAAACTTTTCTACAAGCTTCTAGTTTTGAAAAATCCCATCAAATTTACCGAGATGGAACTTGTAAACGACAAATACATGGAGACAATGGTCGCTCTTTATTGTGGGAATCAGAACAACTAAAATGCACCGATTCAGTTATTTGTTGAGTTAGCTGATGTGGAACCAACTGAAGATCTCACTTCATTAGGTGAATAACATGGAGTTCAAGATTTGTGTATGATGGTTCTGATATCATACGTTAATAGTCAATCAACTGTACACTGGATCGGCATCGATCTTAATGTTGTACCTGGGTTTGAGAACCAGAACATGGGCACCCATTTACAAATACATCTAGTGGTGTTTGAGACTGATGCGGATGATCATGATGGATATGATAGTAGTGATGATTTTGATCACAAAGTCGATAGGGATCCCGATGTGGACGAGGTTTCGGATGATATCGACAATGAATATGCAAATAACGATGGAAATGTTAATTCGTCTTCAGTCGGGAACTCGATTTGACGTATTGTGATACATAATAAACTTGGTGCACACATGTCGTTTATAGATTCCGATGCAGCGCATGTAATCAAGTTCTAGAGTACCCTGATATGCTACCTGCTCACCGGTTGGCCATAGATTTCGAACCTGAGGAGTTGTTCTTGGGCCATAGAGTTGTTCTTCCGTACTTTCCATTAAACGGTATAGCATGAATGTTTTGGTGGACTACAAAGTCACCACGTCTAAATTGATATTGTATATTGGGGAGTGTTAGAGGTCGACGAAAGGCTACAATTGGCTAGTATGAGCCACATTTATCCAGAAGTCGTAGATGTGGGAGATACAAAAAATTTTTGGGCCTCACACATACACTTCAACGCGTATGAGAAAAGATCAACGGAAACTTGATTCCAAAACCATCTACATATGCATCATGCCAATGTTGAAGGGCATCTCGACCATTAAAGTTTCGGTACTAATTGTTGAAATGCAAGCACAATTCCAGTATCAAGTATCATATCGAAAAGTATGGATAGTTAAACAAATGGCAACAGAGTAGTTGTACAAAAATTGGGATACGTCGTACAATGAGCTATATGGGTGGATAGTCGCTATGCAAGAGTACGTGCCAAGAACTGTCATTGAGTTAGAGACACGACCTTCTTACGACTCGGATGACCAACTACAACTGAGAAAAAGAATTTTTGACCAGATGTTTTGGACATTTGATCTATATGTGCAAGCATTTCCCCATTACAAGTTGCTTGTGTATGTAGATGAGACCTAGTTATATGAAAAATATACGTAGATCCTACTTATTGTGGTTACTCAAGACGGGAACAAGAACGTGCTCCCAATAATATTTGTCATTGTTGACAATGAAAACATGGAATCATGAGAATTCTTCCTCATAAACCTGTGGAAGTTTGTTGTTTGTGACAATAAAATTTGCATCATATCCGGTAGAGGGAAGGGAATAATTACCATCATTAGGCATTCCAATGTATCATGGAGATATTTTTACTACATCTAGAACATCGTGGCTAATTTCCACTAAGAGTATAAGAATGCAGACTGGCGAAAGCAAGTTATGAAAATGGGTAAAATTTAGTTTCAATATATGTTTTAATATTTTAATTCGAGACTATAACTTATCTTTTCTTAATACATACACAACGTACGAGCTAGAGCCACACCTTTTTCGACAAAGGATGACTAAACTTGAAGGTGACATGCAAGGTAAAATGAACACTCCTTTCTGACAGTGATTGGGTACTATAGCTCCATGGAAATGGCTCAAAGTTTCGATGATGGGTTTCGATATGGTCATATGACCACCAACTGGCAGAGGAGGTTAATTTCGTGTTCAGAAAAATACGATATATTCCAATTTCATCTATGTTCTTGACTACGTTCTACAGGTTGGCTACCTTGATGCCAAGAATGTGGCTGAAACAAGTCAACCAGATAGAAGCGAGACATGTGTTTGTCAAAGATGTCAAGAATGCAATAGATGCGAATAGTCGGAGGGCGAGGTCGATGAATATGGAAATATATTCATGACAGTTTGAAACGTTTCGAGTTACAGAGACCATTGGTCGTCTACCTAGTATTCCACCTAGGTCTTACAGAGATGATCTCTGAAACAAACGATGCGATTGTGGGAGGTTTCAGACACTTTATTATCCCTATGCGCATGTCGTGGCAGCCTGTGCTCGCACCTTGATCAATGTTTAACAATTTATCACTGAGGTGTACACTCTCAAGTGCACATTACGTGTCTGGGAAAATGAGTTTCCTGTCTTGCGTGATCTGTCTACATGGGAGGTGCCTTCGATGATTTTCGAACTTGTTTCGGGCAAAGATTTACGTAAGAATCCGAAAGGTCGTCCGTAAGTGACCAGAATCCATAATGAAATGGACATTAGGGAGAAAACCGACAAGTAGCTTTATAGCGTGTGCAAAGTACCTGGGCATAATCGGATTAAATGCCCGCAATGAACTTATCATATTGGACAATCATCGCGATTGGGTAGGAATTGAGCTAATGTACTCCATGATGGATTTTGGATATATATATTACATAGTTTGTTCTAACACATCTCATTTAAAACTAGAAAGTTTGTTCAAGTTTTTTCCAACACATCTCATTTAAAATTACAAAGTTTGTTCAAAATTTGTTCCAATACTTCTCATTTAAATTTCAAAATTTTTTTATTTTTTATTTATATTTTTGCATGTATATAAGTTGATAATATATATCTTAAACACCATCTTATTTAAATTTAGAACCAAAAAGCCCAATGTTTGTTCTAAGAGAATTAAGTCGGATATAAACTTGAAAGTTAAGTAAAAAATGAGTTTAAATGCTCAAATTTTACTATAATTAAATAAATACAAACTTGATCATTGAAATTATATGTGCTCGTGGTAAATCGTCGTGGTAGTCAGCATTCACATTACATGTGCTCGTGGCGATCAACATTATCCTTACCCGAACCTGGGGATGTGCTAAAGATAGTAAAAAAATCGTATGCCCCAAACTTTTTCCCAAAAGGAGTGGAGTAATGTAATGGTAATGGGCTGAAGATATCAAACGTCATCAATGATCTCAGATTAGGTAGATCAGAACTGGATCTGAGAAACTCTGATGGCCTGACGAGCTCGAGAAATAGTCATCGACCCCCAAGTTTGAATGATAAGAACTATCCTCAGACCATGTATAAGACAGCTCAGGGTTGAGCATTGACTCGGGCGAGGGCTTTGGCTCTGGCTCGGGTGTAAAATGCAGATTTGGAAAATGATGGAAAGGTTGCCCAAGTCATGGCATATGCGAGGGGACTACCATCGATTGCCCACCAAATAAATCCCATTTCCCCATCTCAGAGTACCACTGTATGTACTCTAACAACGGCTGCAAATCAAAAGAAAAATCCATGTAAGGTTTCCGTCCCATCCGGTTGTTCCACACCGTAATATATTGTTGATGCACTTCCGCCCAATTATTTCCCTATTTTCGCCTCTTGTTAATCCCGTGGATCTTCCTCAATTGCACTAGCGATGCCGAGATATACTGTATGCATTCGAACTACCATAGTACTCGATCCCCGTTATACCACTCCACTGTCTAGAAATTGATAATGAGTACGTTAACGCACAACAGGTGTGAGTGTATGTGGGAAAATGAAGGGAAAAAAACCATAATTTCCAGGAAGGAATAGGGCAACCAGATGAACTGCACAATATTGGAATAGCTTACCCCTTTCTCGGCATGTGTCTCAATCATCAGACGATATATCGAAACTGTGTATGACCTCTCGATACCTGGATTAGTACTCCATCTATGAAAATAAAAATACTTGTTAGAATAATATCATTAGAAAAAATGTCAAATAATTGCTATAATAGGTAAAATTTTATCACATATTCTCGAGTGGAAATACATATGCTTGGTAACTAACCGATACCGAGAATGACATCCGGTAAAGCGCCTAAGATTGTAGCAATATGAGGCATCTTCCTATGTCCACGGTAAAAGGCTTTGTTGTCCGACAAAGCTTGCGATACAACATAGCTAATACTGCGAAACCCCAACCATACGAACAAATGTTATGCAAATCAGTTCACAGGGGCAAATACATCAAATGGACCTTGTTGTTGTTTGCATCCGGTATGAGTACATCCCTTACAATGTGTATAATGTACACTCAAGTAATGCACATCACCTCCCACTTAGTGGTAGTAATCGGTAAATGCTCGAAATTGGCCTTCACCCATGAAAACCTCAAACCCATAATTTTCAACTCAGTATCACCAGGTGAGACTCTCAGTAGGTTATAGCAAAGGGTGGTTGACTTAGAAATTATACTTATGCCCGTTACCGCACTCCCGTTGATTGGGAGCCCGAGTTGCAGTGCAACATCCTCCAGGGTGATAGCTCACTCCCCATACGACAAATGAAAAGTGTAGGTATCCAGGTGCCACCGCTCGACCAAAGCAGATATTAAGTTGTACCACAAATCAAACGTCCAGATCAATGCCACTGATTTGAATCTGGTTGACTCCAAGTATGACATCAGTTGTAACGCCCTGAATAATTTAAGTCTGTTTTTATGAAATTTGACACAAAGGTGTATCTGCTTCAATGGTTAAGTGTTCTGGGTATGTGTATGAGGTCTTGGGTTCAAGTTCCACATTTGGAGAAATTTTGTTATTTTTTATCCAAGCCTTATCCCTATCGGGTGGGCTTATAAAATATTATTTGTTAACTCATATCAGAATGAGCCTGCTGGTTCGAGTGGTAAGGAGTTAGTGTGTTAGAGGTCTTGTGTTCGAATTTTTGTGCGAGCGTGAGTGTTAATTTTTGTTTCGGATGCCTGATAAAAGTTCGATGGAATTGAAATTTTGAGGTAGTTGGATATGGATTGAGGTATCGGATTTGGTGGGATTATGTTGTTAGTGGGGGAGTTAGGATTTTTGTTAATTTTTATTTATTTTACTTTCTTTTTAATTTTTATATTTTCCCAAAAACCTCTCCCATTTCTGACATTTTTTTTGTTTCCCTCTATTAATTTTCTTTATTTTCTTCATATCAATTTCTATCTTCATCTCCCTGTTAAATTTGAGGAGTTTCGGTTCCCTATTCGTCATACATTTGGTAAGTGGTGGTGGTAAGGTTTTTGCTCAAGTTAGGGAGAATTATTTTAAATTCGTTTTAAAAGGATGTTGTCTTTTTTTTTAGTTCTGATTTTTTGGGTTGTTAGCAGCAGCAAATCGTGAGGATTAGAGCTTTCCTCTTGTGGAATCGTAGTATCGGGGATCGTTCAAAAAGTTGGGTAAGTGATGAATGCTTGGGTTTCGCTGTGGTCAATTTTTTATTTCGGTTCAATTAAGGATGTAAGACTGATTTTGGGACGTGTTTTGTCAACTTTTTTACGTTCTGGTGGTCTCAGGATTATTTTCGCAGCAAAAACGAACCAGGTTTGCACCCTAAACACGAAAAATCGAGGTTCGGTAAAAGCTAAAAAAGTCACTGTAGACGCCATACGAGCGTGTGTCTGGCCGTGTGCGAGACACGGTCGTGTGTCTGACGAAGGCGTAGCCGTGCGCAAGACACGACCATGTGATAGTGCTTGTGTGGCCGTGTGAGCCATACTGGCTAAGCCAGATTGGCGTGTGGGCTCTGGGCTGGGCCGTATGGGCCACACGGATAAGGCCAATTTGGGCATGTAGGCCCAGATGAGCAAGCCACATGGGCATGTGGGCCTAGAATTCTAAAATTTTCCCTAAGGTCGCATGAGTCGTTCCAATCGACTGTGGACCTACTGTAGGGTCGGTAAGGGCTAACCAAGCCCTAATTCATGGGATTTGATATTCTGAAAGTTTGATTCGAGTAGGACACTGATATATATGTATGACTATTCTGTTTGAATGTATATATATATTATCTGTATACGAGCATGTTAGGCATGTTAATTATGCTAATTCTGAATTTCGTATCTATGTTTGGGGTGAGATTTGTATATGTGGAGGAAGTGATCTGTACGACGACCTTTCGCCTATATTCTGGTAGCTCGACTGCATATTATCTGTGATGTGTCACATCGACACTATATGGTGTGTAGGGATGGGTGAGTGTTTTTAATCCCACATTATGTGATGGGATGGACGGAGATGGTGTGTAAAGGATGGGAGTAGGATTCTGTATATCTGTTATGTATATCTGATTCTGATATCTGTATCTGATATGGACTTAGGTCCAAATTTGTATCTGACTGTATATGAAATATGGTGTATGTTGCATGGCTATTTTTGTTAGGTTACACACTGAGTTTACGTAAACTCACATATGTTTGTCTGTTCTGTTCAGGTAATCCACAGACTTAGGTGGGTCGGTGGGACAGAGGCTCAATGGTGACTACTTGATCGAGATCTGTTTTTATTTAGTAATAATGGTTTTATTTTAAAATTTGGCTTTCTTGAAAGTTCGTAATTTTTGGGACTCTCTGGACTGTATGGTTTGAACTTTTGGATTTGGATTTCGTTTTGCTTTCTTTTTCGTAACTTTGACAAAAGCAATACGCAAACAAATGGTTTTTGAAAAAACGAGCATGGTCTTGTGTTAAATGGTTTCCAAACTTTCACTGCGAAATAAATGGTTAATTTTAAAGAAAAACTTAAAACGATTTCAGTAATGTATATGTATAAACGAATATGTTTTATAACACCTGGACGATTTATCAAATAACTAAACATGATTTTATCAAAGTACTGTCAGTTTCATCACCCTTCATCGTAACACTACCAGATTCGGCCATAACGTTTAGTCCAGGTTTGAGGTGTTACATTAGTCGTTCATTCGACAGATATCCTAAATCATTCACACGGCCCCTCAATACGTGGTACAGGCCCTAACACTATTAAATTATAGAAATAGTTAATATAACCTAATTTAATTCCGTAAATGACGTGGATCTTTCTATAAGGGGACCCGTGAGTAACAAATAATAATTTTATTACCATCTTAGTAACCATTTTGATATGTGATCATCATCGTTAATCAAACAACTCATTTAGATATCTGCAATTTAAAAAAATGAGTTCAATTAGTTTGTTGCAAAAAACACATTTCGGTAATTAATTTGTATTTGAGCCTTTTTATCCCACTAATAGGAAAAATATTATTAAAGTGCAGAAATGTGACACCCTAGCACGGAGTTGCGAATAAAACATTTCGATAATTAATTTCTAATGTGATCCATTTTAAATAATTATCAAAACACCTAAATGTAATACAATAAATATAGTACAATAATATCATTACAAAAATACTAAACAATCTTGTCCACACCACATTTTTGTTATCCTATTGCAGTATATAATAAACTTATTTATATTGGTTCAGTAATTAACAAAATAAAAATATCTCATAAATTCCAACTCAATGGTCCTATCTTTTACCTACATAAAAAAATTAAGTTCAAATAAAAGAAACTATCAAAATAAAATAAACCTAATTGGACTATATGTTGTTATCTGCATCTAATATTAAACCAAAAAAAAATATGCCCATCAAAAAATATAACAGTAACATACCTACGCACTTTCTTTCAAACAACATTCCTTTCTTACAAAAATAAAACCTTACAAAGATAATTTAAAAAATCAAAATCTCAATAAATCAAAAACATTTGTCAAATAATTCCAAAAAAAAACATTTATAACCTATAAATCACAATAAACACTAAAATAAACAAATAATTTATAAATACTAAAAAATTACCTCTTTTTATCTTTTCTGTTAAAACCCTAAATGAAATCCTCTTTTGATCTTTTTAAACCTTTTTTAAACCCTAAATAAAGCCCTCTAATCCTTTTTTAACCCTAAACAAAACACCTTAATCCTTTTTAGACCCTAATCATAGCCCTTTAATCACTCTTTTTATTCAAACACTAAACTCTAACAAAACCCTTTTCTTCAAACCCCAAATCCCTAACAAAATCTTTTTTTTTCAATTCTCATTTCCTTCTCTTTTCTTTCTATTCTATCTTCTCCTTCTTCTCTTCTCTATTATGCTAATGTTCTCTTTTTCTTTCTTTTTTTTTTCAGTAAACTTTTTCTTTCTTTTTTTTCCTTCTCCTTCTCTTCTCTTCTCTTCTAAATCTATTTTCTTTTTCTTTTTTTCACTTTGGGGGACCATGGTTATAGGGTCCCTCGAAACCCTGAATTCACGAAACCCTTAAAGGTCTCGTCCCATCACCACGTAGCAGCAACCACAGGAGGAGTCAGGGCTGACACCGGTGCTGCCTGTCAGGAGGACTTCACCAATGTTGCCTAACTCGCAACCTTCACCATATTCTTTTTCGATTTTCTATTTCTATTTTTTTTGTATTTGTTTTGTATTTGTATTTGGGTTTTGTAGTTGGGTATTTTGGTGCCACCAATGAAGAAGGCTTGACCAAAAAAATTGTTTTTTAACTGATTACTGACGGTTGTTGGAAAATAGGGATGGTGTCGCCTCTGCACCACCCTCCACCCTCCACCATACCAAACACCCTTTCCCGTAATTAATCGATCGGGGTGAGATACCATTTTCAAAATTTTTAAATTTTATTATATTATATACGTAAAAAAGCTTAATTTACCCTTAATTTTATTTGTTGGTGCAAGGGTGAAGTTGTTTGTTGGGCTTAAGAATATTAAATATATCTGGAACTCCGGACTGGTTGCAAAAGTAGCAAAAAGTGTAAAATTAATGTCAAAATTTTATTTATTACATATATATTATAATAGTTCAGCATAAAATGAAGAATAGCTAGTACGAATTTAAACTTAAAATTAGAAATAAGAGTAAAACTCTTGTAAGAAAAAAGACATTTTCAAAATAAGTGTAAAATTTTCATTTTCTTTGCTAAAATAAGTCATGGGAGTAGCTAAATATTATCAATTGAATTAGTTTATACCTAACTCATATACTAAAAATATGTAAAAATAATAATATTCCTACCAAACATAACATAAGTGTAAGTGGGTTGTTATTTGAATTCATTTATATTCGGTATAATTATAAATTTAGCTCTTAATGTTTCTTATTTGGCTATTCTAGTTTTTACTTATTTTTTTAATCATTTTGGCCCTCAACCTCTACAATCTAGTCAAATTACTTTATTTTTTTATGGATAATTTTAATAGAATTGACATGACAACTCGTGTAGCTATTTATGTATACTTTAATGCTAATATTGATAATTTTTCTAAAAAAATTACAAACTTATAGAATTTTGTTGAATTTAAAATATTTTTGACTATTTTCTGAACATTTATGAATTATAAGTGGACTACCACCAGAATGGCCAAATCAATGTCGTTAAAATTTTAATAGTTCAGTTAGTTTTTTCCATAAAAAAGAAGCAATTTGATTAAAAATTGAAAGTTAAGGGTCAAAGTGATAAAAAAGAATAAGGATGGGAAAATAAGTGAAGATTTAAAGTTAAATTTATGATTATACTTTTATAATTTTGGTGTAGTGGGGTATTCTAGGCTCTTAATTACACATGTTAGATAAGTTTGGTGGATATGCATAGGATGAATTTAAATTTTGAAAATTTGGAATTATTTCAAACTTATATTAATTTCTAATTTGAGTACTTTCGAATTCAATCATGTATGTTCCTTACTCAAATTATTTTAGTTTGATTATTCAAATTGTTATGGTCCAATTTCTTAATTTTAAAATGAATTTAGATCAAAGTTAAATAAATTATTTAATCAAGTTGAATTTATCATAAATTTGATAATTTTTAAATAAAATATATATTAATTTGTAATCATATCACACACAAATATATATATGTATATAATATAAGTTATTATAATGTGATGTGTTATCACTACCTCGTCAATTTGATTATAATTAAAGTAATGCTAAAGGGATGAAAAGATTTAATTAAATCTTTTCGTAAAAAATATTTTTAAATAAGTTCTTAAAATTTTAAATTGTATCGATTAAATTTTTTGACCAATATTTTTCGTCTCTAATCACTACAATACTGATATGGCGCTTTATGTCAGCAGCAAAAAATTAAAAAATTCAATTTTCTATAAAATTAAATATTATTTAAATTTTTTACTAAACAGTTTGTTCAAGTTAATTTATTTCAAACTTAATTTTTTTTAAATATTAAATAAAATTCAAAAAGTTAAAAAATTAAAAATTAATAAAAAGCATTTAAAAACTTAAGTTCAAAATCCACCATTTTTAAATTATATAAAATTTTAAAAAAATTCTTCAAAAATATGATATGTATATTAATGTTTTAATTTTGTTGGTACCTTTTAGACTATATAAAATTTTTAAAAAATTATTAAATTTTATAAAATTTTTAATAAAATATAATAATGTTTGAAAAATTAAGTTTCCCCACGAAAAATGCACTCAATTAAACCCTCAAACTCTCAAATTGCATTATTAAGCCCTTTAACTAACGTTTTTCATCTTTCACTGTTATAGCACTAACGTGGCACTCCATGTCAACAATAGTTGTTGACGTCAGCAAAAATAAAGAAAATTAAAATTTATAATTTGGTAACACCATCTTTAACTTAATCTAGACTTAATTTTTAAATGGATTTTTATTAATTTTAAATTTTTTTGAAAATTTTGAATTTTACTTAATATTTATATAATTTTTAATAATATTTTACAGATTTATTAAAAAATCATTTAAAAGAATTAAGTTTAAAATAAATAGAGTAGGACAACCATTTGTCCAAGTTCATTCTAGTAAAAAATTTAAATATATTTTTTTAAAATTTTAATAATATTAATAATATTTATTTTTAATATTTTTAAATTTTGTATAATTTAGAAAAAAAAAGTCTTTAAATGAATTTAGACTTAACTTTTAAATAGTTTTTATTAATTTTAATTTTTTTTGAATTTTTTTGTGTTGATGTCAACAATTATCGTTGACATGGAGCTCCATGTTAGCACTATGATGGTGAAAGACGAACAACATTAGTCAAATGACTTAATTGATGTAATTTGAGAATGCATTTTTCTTAAATGGGATTAATTGAATTTTTTTCACCCCATTTAACCAAAAAAAAAATTAGAAACATTATGTAGTAACATATATTCTCGTAAACAAATTTGTGTAAAACAATAGATTTCCATTATTAAATGAGTTGAGAAAATTTTATTTATTGTATAAAATTTACAAGTTTTACTAATTACCAGGGTAGAAAAAGGAAATTTTTGTTGGAAAATATGACATCACATATATAATAAGGGTAATTACATATTATTATTTACTATCATGATAGGTTAACCCAAATTAAAAGTGATCTAATTTGATTAATTTTTATTGAGCTTTAATTATTAAATAAAGTATGGGTCAAATATGTGTAGATACTCTAGTACTTGAGTTTTAATCAAATTCTAATTAATGATGGGCTAATTAAGAATTAGAACTAATATGAGAAGGTTATAAATATTAAGGTTATGGTCTCAAATTATATACAATTTATCTTTTCTAATATCCCATCATTAGGAAAGAGAGAGTAAATATTCTCTAAATTTATTATGTGCTAATTTGAAATTTCAAGAATTCATGGATTCAGGTATACTTCCGCATCTAATTCTGTCATTTATTTATTCTTAATGATTTGACATAATAAATTCTAATTTACGGTTCTAATTTTATATTAAATATTATTTAAAATTCTAACCATTCTGTCATAGTAACTTAGAACATTTTCTAGATTCTAACGTGTACGTATTAATACTAACAAAACAATCAAGACCCTTTGCTATTCCTTATAGATACAAATCTAATACTATGAAGTTTTGCAATCAACAAGAGGCCCATCTTCCCTTTGCTCACCTTGTATCATCACCGTCCGTGAAAACATGGAGCATCCTGTGAAAGCTGGGGATCTCCATTGATGTAGTAGTAGTAGTAGTAGTAGTAGAGGCAACGTCTCAGTGGCCTATGAAGTTAATCTCGTCACTTTGATCATCAAGAGAAACCCCATAGCCATGTGCATCCATCAATCAGAAGCTTAAAAAAACAATACAGAGTGCTCATCTTCCGTTTCCGGACCGACGTCTCTTGTGCTTTCTTCTACGATAATGGCGAGCATCGAGAGAATACCGTCATCTGGAACTGGAAGTCGACAACTCTCCGTGGATTTAGTGTTTGTAACCAAAGTGTAGACATTGATTGATTCAGCTGATGGTTGAAGCAAGGATGGCTAGTTTTTTCCCATTATAATGAAAATCTCGATACCCAACCTAATAATAATGGGTTTTACCCACGAGGAGTGAATAAAGTATAGTTGTAATCTTTGTAATATATATATATATAAATCTACTGATTTACCTGATCCTTCGAAAAGGACCAAGTCCGATGCCTGAAAAGGAGCCTTCCTGGGATCATAAAACTCAGGCCGCAACTGAGAAACAATGGTAGATCCCTGATGCATTTGGTGTGTAAATCAAAACCTTGTTTTCAACACATAATTAGCCCCTTCGAGTAATCACAATCGATAGAAATTAAAAAAGATAACAGGGAACCCTAAACCACCAAACAGGAAATGAATCCAAGTATGAAACCCTAAAAAGCAGAGTTTGAACTTTTAGAATGAAATTGTGGGTTAAAATAAAAAAAAATCCTACATACAATCACCATCGATAGAAAGCTAGAAGGAAAAACAAACCAAAACAGGGAACCCAAAATTACCAAACCAAAATAAAATCGAAGCAAGAAACCTAAAAAAGCAGAGTTGAATTTACAGAATGGAACTGTAGATCAAAATCAGATACAAGAAGTCGAAACAAAGCTGCCTGAGTGCTAAAACGTTCCAGAAACCGGGAAAAAACCAGAAAAAAAATCAATCAGAGAGTCAGCTGAAACCAGGAAAAAATAAGTGAATGGGAGAGGGAGCAGAAAATTCAATCAGAGAGGGAAGTGAAAATAAGTGAGGGAGAGGGAAGCCGCCTCCCTTTATATACACATGGGAACTAGCCGTTGTACTCCTACGCGTTTTTCTTGCTTTTTTTTATGGTTGCAGTCCCTATTCTCTTTTAACTTTTGAAATATAGTCCCTCTATTTTTATATCCTAAAATTTAGTCTCTCTACTTCTTATTTGAAAAATTAAAGTCCAATCAATAATACCATTAATGGGTTCCATTAAATTTGAATATATGAGATTTTAATATTAATTTTTATTTAAAAATTAAAATCGTAATATTCACATTTAATAAAAGTTAATTAATAATGTTATCAATAAGATTTTAATTTTTAAATCATACAAACAAAGGGATTAAATTTCAAATTTTAAAGAGTATAAGGACTAGGATCATAATTAGAGTTTCTTCTTTTAATTTAGTAACATTATTGGGTATTCTTTTCTATAACAAAATGTGTTTTTTTAAATAGGAAAATAGAAATGAGATTTATTACCAGTGTAAAATAAAAAAATAAAAATGGTATACTAATTTTTTTTAAACTTTTTTACATACATACATATCCTTTTCACTTTCAAATATATTTTTCATTTTTTTTTTCAATTATACATTTTATAGATACAAATACAATAGTAATATTTTTATTAGATTATTATCAGTTATGATTTTAGTAAAAAAGAGGGCCAATGTCAAAATCATATGCATTATATTTTTTTCATAAAGTTTTAATTTATACTATTTTAATTGCTGTTAATTATTTGTTTCTCAAAGCTAAATAAATCCTTGTTTGAAATTTAATTATTAAAAGAATATAATGTGTGTTTAGTTCATTTAATCATTTTTTAATACATATATATAGACATAGACAAATAAAAACTCTTGTAAAAATAAAATTTCTTCAAAACAAATAAAAAGTATTTCTTCTCTTCGCTATAAATAAATCATATGACTAAAAATTACCAATTGTGATTAGTTTAGAGCTAACCAATGATTAAAACATGTGAAAACAATTATACTCCAATCGAACGTAGCATGAATGTTATTACCCGAGGCTAAAAAGTAATTATATTTAATAATCATTATTAAAGTATTTATATCTTAAGTTTAAATTTGCATTTTAATAATTAATTCTAACGAATTATAAGATAAATTGAAATACAATCAAAATAAAACATTAAAAAAAATTAAAACACAAGGCGGTATAAAAAGTAACAAGAAAACAAAATAAAGATATGATTGGTATGATCTAATGTTGATGAATAACTAATTTAAATATATCATTTAAAGATAATTACATATAAATCCTAAATAATTATTTACTCTTTAATTAAAAGTAAAATAAAATAATTGTTTGAATACTTTTATTTTTCCTAACTGGTCGCATGTAAATCTTAAATTAATTAACAATTAATGTGTGAAATAACTCTTGTAGGTACACATTTAAAAATAAAAATATTTTTCTGTAAATTGAGTAATTATAACAAATTATTTAAAATCATACTAGTATTGTCCACAAACATGAATATAACTGTTTTTTTTCCTAAATTGAATCAAGACTACAAATTATGAAAAATATTAAATGATAAAACGTACACAATCTTTTAAAAAAATTAAAATATAAAAAGTTGAAAACGATATCTTAAACTATGCCTTCAAGCTAAAAAGGAAAAAAAAAAAAAGTAAGATTCTCTTTCGTAAAAGTACCATAACGACTCTTATATTAAGAGTTAAATTGTTTCTTGTTCCCTTTAATAAAAAAAATAAGTAAATTAGTCTTTGTATATTAAATCAAAGAGTAAATTGGTCTTTCCTATTAAAGTTTGTATCCATTTCTAATGTTAAAAACTGACATAGTAGACAAAATAACTAAACAACCACGTGTACCTTATATTGATGTATATGAACTAGTTTTTAACAGTAAAAATGGATATGATTTTTAACAAAAGGATCAATTTGCTCTTTAATTTAACATATAAGGACTAATTTGCACTTTTTTTTAATAAAGGGTGCAAATATAATTCAATTCTCAATATAAAGGCCTCCATGATATTTTTACGGATTCTTTTTTTATATTCTCTTTGAAATCTTTTCTGAGCAACCTCTTGCCCTCCACAATTTGATTCCAAGACATCTTCACCTCTCTTTGGATAATCAATCCAAAAGGCTAAGGGTGTGTAAACATTATTGATTTGAATGTAGCCAAGGTTGGAAGATATTTGGGGATAAGAATTCCATTATAGAACTAGGAGATCATCGCTCTCTCAAGCTTCTTGTAGAGGTGCTTGGAAGATATAGCATTGTCATCTTTTTTTCTTTTTCGAATATAGACTTCACCAACTCATCATTAAAAACTTATTTTCAATCCATGGTCAAATCAAATTAAATTTAAATTCAAAATTTTTGTAGGTCATTCTTTCATTCAACTCTTTGGATGCCTAGTATGGCATGTTTACGCAACTACAAGAAGTCTTTGAAGTTGGAAATTTGGTTGGGTTTTTGCCTCCAATGAACCCACTAGGTTCTTCTTTCACAAATATAACATTGATTTTCCTTTTTATCTTAAAATAATTGAATTACTTCTCAAGTTTAGGAACCTGGCCGCTGATCTTCATATTCATTTCTCTCTCTGTATATATCGGGTTAAAATAGTTACCATGCAAGTTTACGTGTGCTTCAAGATTTAATTAGAATTATTTAGTTATTCTTAATTAGCTACCATTGTGATTATATGTTTTTTTTATTATTTATATGTGATTTAATCTAGTCCTTGCTAAGAGTATGCTTGTCTTCCTTGTTGCAATAGGCCACTAACATGGAGCAATATAGTTTTGAAAACCTTGGATCTAATTTTGCCTTTTTTTTAAAAAATTATTGCATTGGTTCGTGAATGTCAACATTTGTGCACATGTTTAAGGTAAAACAAAAGATCCTTGTATCTCTGTAATAAGCTTTGGTTGATTTTCTAGGTCTCTCAACTTGGTAAATTCATTATTTTCTATGATTTTGAGTTTAGATGTATGGCTTTTCTCAAGTTGAGTCTTTGTGTGTTGTTAGTTGCATCAATCATTTATAGCTTTTGAAGTGTTGTGTGCTTTCATGCGTTTAGAGTATTGGTACTAATGTTGGTGAGATTTGGGCAAAAAGTTCTATGTGACATGGAATTATTAGAGATTAACTCAATCTTCTTCCTTTTCCTTTTGTTTTATTTTGGTTTTGAGATTTGAAATTGAAATAATAAATGATGAAGACTAGAGTGCAAGATGATATTATCTTAACATTAAAAGTTAGTGAGCTCACATTGGCATTTTGTAACTTTGCATAAGTTAAAGCGTTAATGGATTGACAACTCATCTAAATTTAAAAGGGTTAGAAAATGTTGTTCTTTTTAAAGTAAAAGCACGAAGAAATTGGGAGAAACTTCAATTGAAAAATAATTGGGATACATTAAAAAAACGAAGCTTATGGAATGAGTTGCTTAATAATTTTATAGGTTTAGGATGGTATTTATTTAAAAATATTGTTGATGCTATTGAAATACAGGTTTGTATTACATGTATCAATATTTTACTATGTCAAGTTCGTTGAAATTAATAATTTACATTGTTATGAAATCTTCATTATAATGTTTAATATTTCACATATTATGTAGAAAAATCTTGATTTCAAAAGATTTAAAAAAGGAAGAAATTGAACCACATTTGAATTAGTTAATGTGACAAATATTTGGTGGCATTGTGGCTACTGAAGAGCATGCACAGGCACCTTCATTTGGTGTTCTTCTAAATGAAGCTTTTATGAAAGATCTACACGTGTTGAGGGATCCATGATTCAGATAAACATGGATTGATAACTATGATATTCTTAATCTTGAGATAGCTTTAAAACCTTCTCTTGAAACTTCTAATCAGGATAAAGCAATGCTTGGGATTGTATAAAATAAAGGTTAAAGTATTAATTCCAAATAAAATATTAATAAGAAAGATATTGACTACACATGTTGAGAAATTATGTGAGAATATGACTAATCAAAGGAAATTGGTGAATGCAATTGTTTTTTTCTCATTCTCAATACATTGTTTTAGATGCAATGGATGTAATGTGTGCTTTGAAAAATTCAAATCCCCAAAAGTCATTTTCTCAATAAGAAAGATCAATAAGAAATTCCAAATAAAAGATCAATAAGAAAGATATTGTAATACCCCGAAATTTACTACAGTAAGAAATTAAGATAGTATCCTTGATATAGTAAAATAAGGAAATAAAGTGACAAAAAGGGAAATTTTGAGTTATGGCAACATTGGGAAGTATATTATGATATATTAATTCAAGAAAAGATTAAATCGCAAAAGTGAGAAAAGTTTTGTTGCCCAAGAGTAAATACTTAAAATTTGAGGGGTTAAAGTGTAAATATGAAAAATTTGAATGTAACACCCCAGACCCGGCCTAGACGTTATGGCTGAATCTGACGATGTCACAAGGTATATAGTGCTTTTCGAAAAATATGTCGTCGCTAAGTCCCCTTTTCTGTTTAACCATTTTTTTCATTATCTTATGTTAATTTCAAATCATGTCATTCGTTTCCAAAACATTATTCATTTACAAATCGTTATTCAATTTCAAAACGTTTTCTTCTTGCGGAAGCTTTTAAACAGTTTGTGTATTCATGGTATTTTTGATAAAACATTAATTCAATTTGAAAACCCGAGTTTTACCTAACACTAACAGATTTAAATCATAAAACCTTATAAAAACCAAATTTAAACCAAAATCTGTAAAGACCATAATTACAGCAAAATACGCCCAAAAAAAAGTAAAATCATAAATAGGTAATAAATAGTGTAAAAGAAGTCGTGTGGCCACCCCTGAGTCCTCCGCCGCACCGATCCGCCTAAATCTAGGGATTACCTGTACAGATTAAACAGAAGGGGTGAGTTTACGTAAACTCAGTGTGTAATCCCCATACAAATGAACAGACAATAAACAGATAATCACAGTTTGGACTTAAGCCCTTTTCAGTATCAGTATCAGTATCAGTCCAGCTTGGGCCTTAGCCCATCTCAGTACAAAAATAGTCATGCAGTAGGGCTTTAGCCCATCACTTATCAGTAGTAATAATAGATATGCAGTCATAAAAATCCTACCCATTCAGCCTCTACACACCAACTCCGTCCAACCCTACACTCCATATGGGGATATAATCAACCCACCCATCCCTACATCCCAAGTAGTACTAAATGCGGCACTAGACAGTAGTTTGCAACTAGCTGCCAGTAAATTAGGCTCGAGGCCTTTCAGTACACTTCCTCCGAACATTATAATCCCCTAATCCAATGTAATGCAATATACAGATATGTCATCCTATAACATAATATCATGCATGTAAACAGGGCATACAGTATCAAATCAGTGGGACATCATCAAGCTTAGTCATATCAGTCATACAGTCATTTCAGTCAATTGGGGGTCTAGGTAAACTTACCGACCCTATAATAGGTTCATAGTCAACTTGGGCGTCCCGTGCAACCTTATCAGTCAAACAGTGAAAATGGGCCTACAAGCCCATGTTGTTCACCTGTGTGGGCCTACACGCCCGTGTGGCCCACATGACCCAAATTGGCCTTGGCCTCATGATCCATTTTAATGTAACCCATGCTAGTTAATTATTCATATGTGTTTCCACTATTTACTTATATGATCTTTCAAAGTTGTCTACTTGAGTCACTGTTACTAAATTATTTGTATCTTAAGATATAAAATTCTGAATTAAGATTCGCAAATTTTCTCTGAAACCAGACTCATATATCTTCTTACCATAAAATGTTTAGAATTATTGGTTTAGCCAATAAGTACATTTTTATTCTTTAATTCTCCTGTTCTGTTGTCTAACAGTTTCGACCTTTCTGCACTAAAAATTAATTATCTTCTCGTACAGAATTTGGATGATGTTCCTGTTTATTTCTCTTGAAAGTAGACTTATTCAATATTTTAAACATATAAATTCTAACCTATAATTATTTTTATACAATTTTTAATAGTTTTTCAAATTCAGGACAGACGATTCCAAAATCATTCTGACCCTGTCTCACTAAAATTCAAATATCTCATAATATAAAATTATTTTGCTTACTTTGTTTCTTCTATGAGAAACTAGACTCAAATATATTTAATCCAATATTTTTTAATTCTCTAATTCATTTTCCACAATTTATGGTGATTTTTCAAAGTTAGCCTACTGCTGTTGTCCAAACAGCAAACAATTTCAGCTTTTTGTCGAATCTCTTATTTTTGTGTTTCGGGTACACACTTGGTTTTGTTTGATGCTAAAACAGTCCCCGAACACTCCAAAGCCTATAATTGAACAAGTAACGCCATAATCAGTCTTACCTCACGATTAATCAAAATCCTGAAACCAAAATACTTACCTATAAAACGATAAACACTTACCGCAAAACTTCAAATCGGTACGTTTACAAAAATCACGAGGAGAGCCTTAATCTTCATGAAATGCTGCTGCCGACACCCTGGAATTAGACTATTGAACACAAAATAATATCTTAAAATGATACCCAACAACTTACTGAATTTGAACAAGTGCTGCTTAACGCTACGAAATCAATAGGAAAGAATAGTTTAGGTGAAACAAGGGAATTTTGACAGTAGAGGAAAGAAAAGAAAAGATAATCGAGTAAGAAGCAAAGAAGAAAAAAATTGGTAGATATGGGGGAGAGAAAACATCAGAAAGATGGAGAGAAAAATGACTCTCTTTTTTTCGAAAAATGAAAGTGATCAGATTTTAGATATTCTCCCCCATAATTCACTCTTAAAATCAGTCTCTTACTTCCTATTACACATCCACCACTAAGAAACCCAGTTCAGCACAACTTTTGCCGAAACTAGGAGCAAAAATACAATCTTTGCTGTCCGAAAGATACAAACCCATGACCTCCCTCACACCAACACTCCACTTATCCACTAAGCCAGCAAGCCTATTCTATTAATTATTTGTCAACTTTTACTTAAAATCCTATTGGTCAAAGATAGGGCTTAGTCATAAAAATACCAAAATTTTCCCAAGTCATATCTTGAACTTGTGACCTCCCAAATACTCTTAGAACACATAACCACTAAAGCTGACAAATATTTATATCACATTCACAATACCCAAAATTAAAATTTTGGGGCGTTACATTGAATGGCCAGTAGTGCAAATATTTTAAGGGTGGAATGATCTAGAAACTAAGGAAAATGGATGAATTAGGACCAATTTGAATATGCGAAGAATTATGAGGGACTAAATCGTAATTTTACCAAATTAAGTGATGACTCTAAGGATGGAATTTTAAAAGATCATGAAAGGAAAATGGTCAATTAGAAAGAGAAAGAACTCTAGAAGGCAATGATGATATTAGATATATTTTGATAATATTTTATAATTATTTAATTAGATAAATATTATTTTATTAATATTTTAATGAGATATTTTATTATTATTTTATTTAGTATAAAAGGAAAGAAAGATGAAGAATTTTCATCATCTTTTGATGCACCACGTGAGAAGAGAAGAGAAGAAAGAAATTTTCCTTTCTTTACAATTTGGTCCTTTTACCAAAAATTCACCATTTTCACTTAGAAATCAAAAGAATTTCCATAGCTACCAAGAGAGAAAAATAATAAGGCGACAATGGGGAGTTATAATATCAAGTTAAATTCAAGAAATAGAAGCTGGAGGATGGAGAAAATCAAGTTAAAGATTGAAATCAATAGAACAAGGTAAGAACACCAAGATTTCAATATATTTTTGAGTTTGATATTATTGAAAAAGTATGAAAATGATGTTAAAGTATATTTTTATTATATAAGGTTCTATATTATTGATATGTTAGTGAAGGGAAATATGAGGAAGTGATGGGAAATATTGTAGAAAAAGGAAAGGAAGGTGTTATAAATTTGGTTACTGACATTTTACACTAAAACAGTTTTGGACAGCTGCAGTAGTCTGAATTTGAAAATTCACCAAAAAGTGTAGAAATTGAATTAGAGGTTAATTAAAGTATTAAATTTAATCCTATTGAGTCTAGTTTTACATAGAAGAAACGGTGTAAGCAAAAGAACTTCATATTATGAGATATATGAATTTTTGTGAGACAGGGTCAGATTGATTTCGGGTTCCCCTGTTCTGACTTTGGAAAATCATAAAACATTGTAAAGAAAATAATTAGGGGTTTTAATTTATATTTTTAAATTCTTGATGAGTCTATTTTCAAGAAAAACAAACAGAAATATCATCCAAACCCCGTACTAAGAGATAATTAATTTTTAGTAAGCAAATGTCAGAGTTGTCAAACAACAGAACAAGGGTAAATTTGAAGATTTTACTGTACTTATTGGCTAAACTATAAATTCTGAAAATTTTATGGTAGAAATATATTTGATTCTAGTTTCAAAAACATCAAGTGGATCTTAATTTAGAATTTTGTAGCTCAAGATATAAATAATTTAGTGACTACGACTCAAGTGGACAACTTTGATATGAACATATAAGTAAATAATGGAATTATAGATGATATTACATATATGCATGCTATATGCATTAAGGATGTGGAATGGAGAGGAGGAGGAGAAAAATATATGAATATTCAACTAGCATGAGTTTTCATTAAAAATGACTAATTTGCATGTTTTATGCTCAGGGACTAAATTGAATTAAAGTAAAATTTTAAGGGTAATTTTGTAAAAAGTCAAAAATGACCAAATTGCATGAAATGAATTGTTTTATTGTCTAAATTAATATATTGAAATAAATTATTAATATCAAGTAGGTTGAGAGCTTTAATTTTGTTGTATGATGATATTATAAAATGATTTTGTTAAATATTGATGTTAGGATCAAATGTGAAAATGGTTAAAATATTAGGGTTTGGTATTAAATTTATATTTTATTAAGGGTTGTTTGATAGCCTAGAATATTTGGATAAATTATTAATTGAGGAAAATTAGTCGATTTGATAGAGTAATTAGTTAAGAGACTAAATTGTAAAAGTTGTAAAAGTTAGGGTAACTATGTATATTTGAAAAAAATTGAAGGGTATAAATAGTGAAATGAATTGGAACTGAAATATATGCTAATGAATGAGTAATTTTATATTTTAGATCAAGATTTCGTAGATACTCGTGAAAAAGGAAAAATAACAGAATAGTCATTGAACTCCTGCAATTATTACAATTCAATTCAAGTAAGTTCGTATGAACTATATTCTGTATAATTTTGATTAAAGTGAATGTTATTTGGTGATGGATATTATGTGTGTGTGTGTGTGTGTGTGTGTGTGTGTGTGTGTGTGTGTGTGTGTGTGTGTGTGTGTTCTATTGTTAGAATTGAATTATTATTGGAAATATATTGTCGAATTTAATACTTAGTTTGGATTGAACGCGGGATTGAGTACAATCGTTCTATGGAAAATGATGAATTGACAGATAAGACCAAAACTGGGTTATGGCACTATGAACGTAAGACCCTGGTTGGACCATGGCAGTGTTTATATGTAAGACCATAGCTGGGCTATGGCATTCTGATGATAAGACCATAACTGGGTTATGGCATTACAAATGTAAGACCATGGCAGGGTCATGGCAATGCATGTGTAAGACCATAGTTGGACTATGGCACAAAAAGAACGATGTACTCATATCTGTAAGCCGTTTTTCAATTCAGTAAGAAATTGTAAGAGACTTATGTGATTGAATTGAAAGATTTATAGATTATTATTGATATTGATCTGAAGGAAGTGTATTTATTGATTATATTGTGTTTGACAAGGAAATTATGTATGTTGAGACGAGTAATAAACTCAAGTGTGACTTGTCGAGAAAATAAGTTTATCAAAGTTGAATTTATATGTAATATGTCCAAGTCAGTGTTGTTGCTTAATGCTTAGGCAAGTGCCAAGCCATTGGCGGAATGGTAATATGATTGTTTATGTAATACATTGAATTGATAAGTATTTAAGTGAAAATATGCTAGTGCTCATGAAAAAGTGGTAAGGTTTAAATTATGCAATTTTTTATGAAATGACTTATCATGTGATCAATTTAAAAAAGGCTTTGGTTAAATGCACTAGCTTGTGACCATGGTTGAATGATATGATTATGACTTGTGTGTTAGGCATATGAGATAAGTGTGGAAAGTAAAGAAATGCAAATGAAAATAAAGAAATTTGGAATAGTTAAAGTTATATATAAAATCTTACTAAGGTTGGGATAATATGTATAATTGATACTGTGAATTTATTCACTTTGTGAATTAATGAATATAGCTTCATGAGTATTGTGGTATCAATATTAGATTGTTTTTATATGTATAAATTTTATATCTGAAATGAATTGATATGATTAAAGTTTATACGAGCTTACTAAGCATTCATTGCTTATGTATTTGTTTTCTTCTACTTTTTAGATTATTGAAAGCTCGATTGGGTTGGAAGCTTGTCGGAAATATATCACACTATTCATCGGTTCTATCAGTATATTTGAATGTTTTGATTTTGATTGGTTTCAAATATGAATGTTAGATGAAACAAAATGTCTAATAATTAATTTGTAAACTCCGGTGATGCTCCTTAACCCTGTTTCGGCGTTGGATTCGGGTTAGGGGTGTTACAGATATTGACTACACATGTTGAGAAATTATGTTAGAATATGACTAATCAAAGGAAATTGGTGAATGAAATTGTTTTTTTTCTCATTCTCAATACATTATTTTAGATGCAATGTATGTAATGTGTGCTTTGAAAAATTCAAATTCCAAAAAGTCATTAAGAAATATCAATAAAAAATTCTAAATAAATGATCGATAAAAAAGATATCGACTCCACATGTTGAGAAATTACGTGAGAATATAACTAATCAAAGGAAATTGGTGAATGAAATTGTTTTTTTCTCATTCTCAATACATTATTTTAGATGCAATGGATGTAATGTGTGCTTTGAAAAATTCAAATTCCAAAAAGTCATTTTCTCATTAAGAAAGATTAATAAGAAATTCCAAATAAAAGATCAATAAGAAAGATATCGACTCCACATATTGAGAAATTATGTGAGAATATGACTAATCGAAAGAAATTAGTGAATGAAATTGTTTTTTTTCTCATTCTCAATACATTATTTTAGATGCAATGGATGTAATGTGTGCTTTGAAAAATTCAAATTCCAAAAAGTCATTTTTGTACCATTCTATCACCAAAATGTTTCTAGGCATGCAATGGATGAATTGTCTACTTTATAAAATAGAATTCCAAAATGACATTTTTGTACTTTTCTATCACAAAAATATTCCAAGTCTTAGTAAAATGAGAGATATTCTTGAATGTAGATCAAGTTATCAGGATTTGGTGTCTTCAACATGAGTACGATGAACAAAATGCTAATGCACGTTTTTCATCTTTGCTAGCAACATCTTTACCTGAGTTTCAACCATTCCAACCACTTCCACCACAAGGTCCTTAGGATGATGGATGCGATATGATTATATTATTATTTTATCTTTAATAATATTTTGAATTACACTAGCAAAATTTAGTGAAGACTTAATCGGTAAAACTAATGTATGATATTTTTTTATGAATGATTATCTAACGTCATGTTTTTTTTTTGTACAAAAAGAAGGATTAAACCATAACTAAACTATGTGAGACCAAGACATTCCAGAATAATCATGTAGTAATAGGAGGACTTCATTTGGCGGTTGCATGAAAAAATACCTACCCAATGGTCTTGAGAACGCCATTAAAGTTAACCCATTAGCTACCTTGTTGCCCTCTCTGAAAGTATGAGTAACTTAACCATCCAAGAAAATTGTAATAGCTTGTTAATGGCACGTGCCACAGCTGAGTAATGCTGATTAGCTATATTTTCTTGAATCACTTGGATAACTTCAGTATTATCCGATTCAAGAATAACTTGTTTCAGCCCAAGACTCCAAGCTACTTGGAGAACTTCGAGTGCACTCCAAAGTTCAGCATCAATAACTGAATAGCAGCCAATATTCCTTAAGAATCCAGCAATCTACATCCCATGCTGGTCACAGATTAGTCCACCTGAAGAAGCATTGCCAAATCTTATGTCATAAATATGAATGTCATTTATTTGAATTAAATAGTTGTAGTTGGCTAGTTCAGTATGTTGTATATAGATTTTTCATATTGCAACAATGAGTATTGCTGTTACTACTTTTTGGGAGAAGGTGATTATTGATTGCTCTGCTAGCATCTTAATTGACAAAATTATGTTTTAAATTAATTATTGATTGTCTTTAAAAATAGAATTGGCGATGCATTTTATTTATTTATTTGTTCGACTTTAACAATGTGTTTAAAAACTTTGATATTAATTATGATAATCTTGAATTAAATAAGAAATTAATGAAAAAAAGTAGTCACTATTGAGTAGAATAAGCATCATGAAATGGAAGAGACTACACCGATAATGAAATTAATTTCACTAAATAGATTCAAATTATAGCAGCAACCAAATTGGTGTCCACGCATTTCTTTGTAAAAGCGTGTTCTCACTGACCTATATGATTCCACACGTAATGAATAAATTGGCCAACAACCTCAAAGTTTCTATTTATGATCTATCATGTAAACATAGGGGAAGACTTAACAAGAAAATTTTGTCAAGTTGCCAGAAAAGGAAAAGAATTGAAATGGCGGAGATAGCTGAGGGTATAGTTATTGATAGATTAATTTCATTCCTTGGTGCGGAGGTGAAACTGTTTGGACAGCTTAAGAAAGAAGTTGAAGACATCCAGATCGAGCTCGACCACATTGCTTGTTTCCTTAGACAAACAGATCCAATGGTAGATAAAGAGGATTCTAATGGTGGCTTCAAACTATGGGTGCAACATGTAAGGGAGGTGGCTTTCCAGATAGAAGATGTTATGGATGAATACAAGCTTTATCATGTTCCAGTTGCACAACATCAGCAGCAGCAAGGTTTAATGGCTTCCCTGAGCAGAATACCTCATATGGTCCAGACTGTGAAAAGGCATCTCCAGGCAGCATCAAAGATCAGAGATATCAAAACATCTGTTAATGAAATCAAGGAAAGAAGTGAAAGATACAGGTTCAACACCCTGCAACATGTTCCAGGTGAGAACTGTAACGAGCCGGTTGACCCTGGAATGGGACTTCATTTTGTCAACAGTGAAGCACTCGTGGGCATTGATTCTTCTCGACAAGAGTTGGCCCGTAGATTGGCAGATGCAGAGCTGAAACGCACAATTATTTCAGTGGTGGGGATGGGAGGGGTCAGGAAGACGACCCTTGTTAAGAAAGCTTTTGATGATGAAATCATGGCAGGACACTTCGACTGCCATGCTTGGATCACCGTCTCTCAATCATCCAGGGTGGAGGTGTTGCTAATGACCATAATGAAGCAGGTGTTCGAAAGCAGTCCCCACCTGTTAGGGTCGACGCAATGGATGGTGTAGAATTGATAAGCATCACAGTATGACCTTAGAAGAAGTTGCAATGACGTACCTATCCGAATTGATTAACAGAAGCTTGGTTCAAGTATCAGTGATTGATTCTATTGGCGATGTCAGAAACTGCCAGCTCCATTATTTGATGTGCGAAGTTATTGTTTCCAAGTCCAAAGAACTGAGTTTCATTCAAACATGTCCAGAAAATTTGTCCAACCATGATCGTGTAGCTCGACATCTTTCCATCTGCAACAAATCAAACAATTTCCCAATGGTTGTTGGTAATTATCAAACTCATTCAGCAATTTTCTTTGACATAGAAGAGTTACCTAAATCTTTCTGCTTCTTACAGTTCACAAAGTCCAAATTGTTGAAAGAACCGGACTTTGAAGGAGCCCCATTGACTTATATTCCAGAGGAACTGGGAAATCTGTTCAATTTGAAATACTTGAGCATAGGGGACACAAAGGTGAAAAAGCTCCCAAGATCTATAGGTAAATTGCATAAGCTTCAAACTTTGGATCTAAAACGTTCTTTTGTAAGCGAGTTACCAGTTGAAATCAACATGCTCTTCAATCTTCAATATCTTGTAGCTTACTACAAAGATAAACAAAGCATCTACAGTATCAATAGTCAAAGAGGGAGGAAGTTATATTCCAACTTTGGGAGCTTAGAGTCCTTAGAAAAGCTGTATGAGGTGGACTTGGAGGCCTACAGTGGTGGTAACTTCTTTCGCGAGTTAGCAAGATTGAAGCAGTTGAGAAAACTATGCATCACTAAACTAAAATCAGAAAGTGGGAATGCTTTATGTGATGCAATACAGCAGATGATCCACCTTCAGTCATTGAGAACTTCTTCTATAAAAGAGGAAGAGCTTCTTCACCTACATACAATCTCATCCCCTCCGGTTTTTCTCTGTTGCCTCAGGCTATGAGGAAGATTAATGAAGTTACCTGGTTGGATTTATGAACTGAGGAACCTCACAAAACTTACCTTAGAATGGTCAAGAATATCAGATGATTCACTTCAAATCCTTGGTGTTCTACCAAATTTACTCTTCTTTTGGATTTTTGAGGGATACAGTGGAGCTCAACTGCATTTTCACAAGAATCACTTTAAGAAACTCAAGGACTTGAGGCTTTGCTGGTTAAATGATTTAAAGAGACTGATAATAGATGAAGGATCATTAACACTTGTAGAACATCTAGAACTTGGACCTAGCCCCCAATTGGAGGAGTTGCCTGCTACCATTTCTCATCTAAAATGTCTGAAGACCATTTAACAATATGCCCATGGAGTCGGTTCAAAAATTGTTGCCTGATGGAGGCTCTGATCATTGGAAAGTCAGGCATATTCCAAATATCTATTTCCTTTACTTCATGGTTAAAGGAGCACAGCATGAAACCTACAAGCTTGGTGATTCACGCTTGTTAGAATTCCTTAGTTGAAGCACTTGGATGGATCTCCTTCCATGTCTTAAAATTCCGATGTTGGTATTGTGTCAGACACAGTTGAGTGGCCAATACAGAGGTATGTTCAATCTTTTTCTAAGTCTTAACATGCATTTGAATGGTCCTTAGAGGATCATATCTCCATAACCATATTATTTCAAGAAAAATGAGTGAGAGCAACATAGATTTTACACTGTTCTGGTTTGCTATTTCTTTTATTTTATGTTTTTTGGATGATTTTACTTGTAGGACAGGGCAGGGACTCAATGGTTTTCAGATGGATCAATTCAACTGAATGTAGAATAACCAAATAGGAAGAGACTAAATTTGAATCTACCAGTCTAACTGGTTATAATTACTTACCAGATCAATGTGGTTGATTGATGTATGTTGCCTTCCCAAACCCCAATCTCATAAATAGCTCCTTGTACCTTATGTCGTTTTTGCTTGTTATATTGTACTCATTGTTTCCCTTCACGTCAATAGCTTCCACCTCAAAACCTAGAAAATATCATCTTACATGCAATGGTAAATTACAGGTTGCGTACATGGAAGACAGTTTTCCAAATAAAAAGGTAATAAGTTAAGCAACGAAGTATATAAAAAAGGACTAAATGAGAGGAAATAAATAAATGAACTAAAGAGGGTTAAGCCTTTAAAATACAATGAACTACAAGAAGTACATTCAGAAGTTGCAATCAACAAAGCTATGTTACCTGGACTCTTTAATTTCCTAAAGTACCTATTTGGACATAGGAACGTGGTATGATCCTCCAAACATATTAAAGACTTCAAAAAAAAACAAAAGCATACTCATATCATACACATACAATACTCAAGCCAAATTTAGGTAACAGAGCTCCATAGGAAGAACGTGTGGAGTTTCTTAATCTATCATACAAACAGGGGCAACTGAAGCATTCCAATAAACCAAATACATAGAGCAACTAAAACATCAAGTTCCAATGAACCGAACATCCATACACGCAAGAAAAAGTATAGCCAACAATAGAGGGAGAATCCATATAAAACTTCATGCAAACTGAAAAAACAAAAGATAAAAAATATCAAATTTACAATGAAAGCGCATAAAGAGAGGACTGTGAAAGAGTTAATAGCCAATAAGTTAAGAGAAAGTGATTCAAGGCAGAAAAATTGAAACTCAAAGCTACTAACTCAGCCAGTATCATACATCTACAGCTTAATTGAAATTGATTTCAGCTTCCATTATTACCCATTTTATTCTTGCCATAAGAGATTGAAGCAGAAAAAGGCTTAAACCAGAGTCAGCAAATTTCAACATCTCACCTTTGATTTTATTAAACTATTGATCCCGAAAAGAAACATTGTTCAGGAACTGAAAACAAAAAGCATTGAAGTTTGTAGCAATGCATTCATAACTGCAATAAATAGAAGAGCTACAATATTAAAACTAACAAAAAGTAAGAGTAGGCTATAGTTTAACCGGTGATCATTGTGCCAGCGCCCTCATCGGTCATAATCTCATGAAGCAACGAGTGCTCAACACGACCGTCAATAATGCTAGCAGTGGTAACCCCTTGAGCAAGCGATCGAATACAACAATTCACTTTGGGAATCATCCCACCGCCTACCTTCCCTTCCTCAATCATTTTCTTCACTCCCTTTATATCAATCTCTTTCACCAAGCTTCCAGGGTCCTCTCGGTTTCTCAGAATCCCTGCGACGTCGGTCAACAGAATCAGTTTCTCAGCCCCCAATGCCGCCGCCACCTCACCAGCTACCGTGTCTGCATTGATGTTGTAAGGCTGACCATACTCATCCGCCGCCACTGAAGCAATCACCGGGATGCTTCCGTTGTCCACGATCGTTTGGAGGACTGTGGGGTCCACTCTCGCAACCTCTCCGACAAACCCCAACTGTGCAGCGTTTGGGCTGGGCCTGGCAACTAAAAGGCGGCCGTCCATGCCAGAAAGGCCCACGGCGGTGGCTCCAGCGTAATTGATACGAGAAACCAGGTCTTTGTTAACTTTTCCAACAAGGACCATAGAAACAACTTCCATGGTCCTGGCGTCGGTTACACGGAGCCCATCGCGGAACTGAGCGGGGATATTGAGCTGATTGAGAAGGACGTTGATTTCAGGACCACCGCCATGGACGAGGACGGGACGGAGGCCAACGCAGGAGAGGAGGACGAGGTCCCTGACAACAGAGGCCTTGAGCTCCGCAGATTTCATGGCGGCGCCTCCGTATTTGACGACAATGGTTTTTCCCCTAAATTTCTGAATGTAGGGGAGTGATTCAGAGAGGATTCGAACTCGAAGTTGAAGATCGGAATTGCTGAGAGAGGGAAGAGGCGGGTCATTGAGGGCGGTGGAAGAGGGTGAAGAAGCTCTAATGGAAAGACGAAGGCGACGAGAATTGGGGGTTAATGGGGGTTTGGAGAATCTGAAGTTGAGGTTTAGGGTTTCTGCTTTTGATTTTGTCTTTGTTAGGGAGAGAAATGAAAGGGGGTCCTGTGAAGAGCAAAAATGGAGAGATTTGCCGGTGGCTGTTGCGCCCATTTTTCTATCTTCCTTTCCTCTTCTCTGCTGCTTTGGCTCTGGCTTAGAAGGAGCTAATGGTGCACCCACTCATTCACGACCCAGGAGTGTAAGCAAACTATTACATTCTATTTTCAAAAGAATTTATAATAATTAAAAAGATAAAATAAGAAACTAAAATGAAATTTTATTAAAATCTAACAGTGTGATATTATCCTTCATCCTTATTATTATATTAAAAAAATGATAATAATAATAATAAGTATGTAAAAACAGGATAATATCATTTGTTTTGGACGAAAGACTTCAATAATAACTTTATTTTCGACCTCAACCATATTGACACAATTATCTCCTTTTCTATCTTATCAAACAATTAAAAAGGTCACATTAATTTTATATGTTATTGACATCTAAGTAATATTTAAATTATTATAAAAAAATATTGTTTTAATATAAAATTTAATAAATTATGATATGTCATGTCAAATAATCAAAAACAAGACTATGTATAGAAGTGTACATGAATCCATTGTTGAAGATTGCCCAAAAAATTTTGATCTTTCAAGAAAATAGTTTTTCTTTTAGTATCTCTCAGATAGGGATGGAAAAGATATATGATAACTCTATTTCTTGGGAACCACTATCTCTTTAAATAACTGATTATTAAATTAGTTTTGAGTATTTATAATTTGACCCCTCATCAAGTTATAAATACAACTTATAACTTATGATATCTACACATTATTTTCATGACACTTTGATACCTATGACACTTATAACATAATTGTTCACTTAATTTTGATCATATTTTATAATAGCATTATACATTATATTTATGTGTCCATAATTGGGGATTTTAATCCAACAATCTCCCACTTGGGCAACATATATTTCCTGATAAATATACAACTTTATGGGCTCAAAATTTGCTATAATATAACATGTATTCTATAACAGTCTTGTCCATCAACTATATCCATATAGGATCAAATTAGTCTTTGTCATATTAACCATGACTAAACTCATCAATAGTCACATATACAAATATAGTCAAATGATATGGATCAATCATAGATGTGTAGTATGAAAATTACATGCAATGTGAACCAAACATGCCTATTTCCAACTGGTCCTTCTTAAACTTAAGCGATGTCAATATCAAACAGAGTGGATAAACTAAATACTTCATTTTTGATCAGAAAATAACCAAATACATAAATGTTTGAAAACAAACATAAAACAAATAAAACACAAACTTTTACTAAACCATGATACCCTCAAATAATATAACATGTAGGGGAATGTGCCCATCTTGTAGTAAACATGTAACTATTTTCTATTTGTTTAAACAATGAATAAATAAATAAAGTTAATTTCACATTCCACTATTATGTCTTTTGTATTTTCCGTCTTTTATATTTTGCATGCATAGCGAAATTGTGACAAGCAAATATTAGCTCATTGATTGTCTAAAGTTCAAATTGAAGATAAGTGACATTGTAAATAACGTTTACATTGCGAGAAAGAAAACTTACTTCAGTAGATAATCTAAATGAGTCTGTAATCTCGTAAAAGAATCAAAGTGAGCATTTGATTCAAATACTGAGAAAGATTATTATGTCGTCTACAATTCCAATTGAGGAGATGACTAGTCTTGGCTATTGGAGCAGTTGACTCCACGAGTAGAGACATAAATGTATTCATTGGTAGAATGATACATTGGACTAGGACTCAAGATGAATTAATTCTGAATCTGTTTGTGAATTAATTCACTTGTGACGTTCATGGTGTGACTTACCTAAATCCTAAGTTAGTCACTGACCATGCGTATGCAACTCATGTGCTTTAATATAATTGGAGGCTTATGCTCTAAAGATGATCGAACCCATAGCCGATATGTTGGGTACATGATTTGTGTATGGCATGGCTTTACTAGAAATAGTATAATTCATAGCTCAATTAAAGAGTTAATGATATCATATTATTGGCATTGTTTGGATTGATAAATATGGAACGTGGTCACGGGTCACTAGTTCTCGAACAAGTAATTTATCATAGTCATTTGTTGATAGTGATCATATTAATCATTAAGAAGACACAATGGTGACAATGAGATAAAATAGAATTGTATTAAGTGAACGGATTTAACTCAAAGGAATCAATGATATCATATGAGGGTAACACACACATGATGAGGTCATTGGACAAAGCAGTTGGATGAATTGCTTTCACAAACAGTATACAATAAGGAGTTTTAAATCATGGTATTTCTTGTGGACTGACTCCATGATTAAGTAATTGAAAATTAAAAGAAATGATGCTTCTGGACATAATTGCAATCATTAGAGCATAATTGTATATGTCTAATTGGTCACTCCGCTAGCTCAACAAAAACTTGATCGAACTGCATTTGAATCAGAAGTAAATTCTACGACTTTGGAAATAATTTAATTGAGTCGATTTATTCGATGTGAAAATAAATTATGTGGTCGTAAGAAATATTCAACTAGAGAATTTGATTAAAGAATTATCTTGAAAAATTAATTTGGAAAATCTAAGTGATTTTTGGAAAAATTAATTTTGATCAAGTAAAATTAAATTAATCAAATCAATTAAAATTAAGTTGATATTTTTGGAAGTTAATTTTCAAGTTAGATAATTGGACAAATGAGTAATTGAACTTGAAAATTACATCTGAAATTGTAAATTGGGCTTGAGAGCCCAAAATCGAGACCAAGACCCAAAAACTGGTCAAATCGAGCCTAATATGTTAAATCAAGCCGACAATTCAACCAGTGGCTAGATTGGACCGGTCGGGTCGTCATTGACCTAGACCGAACTGACAGCAACCGAACTGGCTCAGGGTGCCGTATGGATGTCGCACCTGCATCACTGGACACGGTGGTGCCGGTGGCTGCGACAGCGACATCTCAGTGGGCGATGGCGATTGGTTGTCGGTGGTTGAGCAATGGAAGAGTTACACTCCTATTGGGACTCTACCAGAGAATTTAATTTCAGATTAACTATTCTAAAAATAATATAATTTTAATAGTTTAATATTAAATTTAATTTAATACTTATCTTAATAGTAATTTTTTTTAATTTAATATTAAAGTGATTAAGTTTAATCATAGTTAAACTCTCTAAACTCTTCCTATATAAAGAGAGCCATGGGTCATTATTTTCACACATTTGAATTCAAGAGAAAGTTGTAGAGAGAAAATTCTCTGAAGAGATTATTCTAGAAAATTTGTAGAGAGAAATTTATTTTTCGCTGCATTTTCTAAACTCGTTTTTCCAACATAACACTTATATAAGTAGTGTGCTCATGAAAGAGCTTAGGTGGTAAACCTTTTTGTGAGCGGATCCTCTATTATAGAGTTTGTCCCAATGCGCTCTATGGATATTTTTCCACTTTGCACTCTCTCTTTCACAACTTAGAACTTTATGTCAATATGTTTTGACTTAGTTGAGCTCCTGTTGTTGTTGGAATATAGCACCGCTAACTTATTATCACAAAATAATTTGAGTGGTGTTTCTACATTCTCCAAAATGCGCAGCTTAGTGACAAAGTTTTGCAACCATATTCCATGGTTTGATACCTCATAACATTCTACAATTTGCTGCCATAATGGAAGAAGCTGCAAGTGTCTATTTGACACTTTTCCAATATATAGCTCCTCTAGCTAACAGGTAAATATAGTTTGATGTAGATTTCTTGCTATCTTGACACCCTACAAAATTAGAACCAGAATACCCTACGACCTCCAAATGATTTGATCTCTTGTAAGTGAGCATGTAATCTTTTGTTCTCTAAAGATACCTCATAACCCTCTTGGTTATTATCCAATTTTCCATACCAATGTTTCTTAAATGTCTACCTAACATCCTAACAATGTACACAATATCTAGACATGTACATACTTGAGCATACATTAGACTCCCAACAACTAATGCATAGGGCATCTTTTGCATTTCCTAAATTTCAAGGTTACTTTGTCTCTTTTAGCAACATTGGTGTCATTTGGTCTACAACCATACATGCCAAACCTTTTGAGTATTTTATTAATATAGCTCTTTTGTGACAATCCAAAAATACCACAAGATCGGTCTCATGTATTTGAATTCTTAAAATAAAATAGGCGTCCCAAGATATTTCATCTCAAAATACTTAGATAAAAAACCTTTTGGTTTCATGCAATAAGCCTATATCATTAGTGGCAAGCAAAATGTCATCGACATATAGAACCAGAAATATATAAATATATACCTACTCCCATTGAATTTGTTATACACATAATCATCAACAATATTCATTTCAAAACCAAACAAAACAATTACTTGATTAAACTTGTAGTACCATTAACGGGAAGCTTGTTTGAGTCCATAGATGGATTTTGTTAATTTGCAAACCATATTCTTTGGGTATCTCAACTCAAAGTTTTCTGGTTGCATCGTATAAATTGTTTCTTCAATGTCGTCATTGAGAAACATAGTCTTAACATCCATCTGATGTAATTATTTGTACTTCTGAAATCTTTCCCCTACCACTGTTAAGCATTCATGTTTAATTCTTGCCTTTACTACCCTTCTTTCTTTCCTTTTTTATACTTATGAGATACCTATCACCCATTCTGCATTTATCTGCCTACCTGAACTTATCCACAATACATAAACTATTTATAACATAAGGAACTAAGCCAGACAAAAGTATCATGCATATGGGGGCTATTTCTCAATTTTTAATGTCTATAGAACCAACTAAATTGTGCTCTGATACCACTAAATTGAAATTCCCTTACCTAACCAGTTCGTCGGGTCCAATATTGGATGTCACAATTAAACCCATCCAATTTACAGTACAATAAACTTAACTAGCCAAGTTTTATTTGATAGATAAATAAAATCTTTTTACTATATAAACACATCAAGTAAAAAAACATTTACAAATACTTCAATGTAATTATCTATTAAAAATAATCAAATAGCCACCATATAAGTTGTTGCTTAATTGCTCACTATAGAGATTTACTTCAACTTTACTATATAACAATTTAATTATACATGACGTATATCAACTCAAGTTCTATTAATATTTCAAAACCTCAAGCAGAGCCTCTAAGGATGCCCCCTATATGCACGACACCACAACCTGCATGTCCTCTTGGACTCCGCAAGGTCTGACTTGGTCCCTTCCATGCTTTCTATACATTCCTTGGTCTTGCATCCAGGGCAGACCACTCATAAGTTCATGCGAACTTAGTGAGGTTCCATATGTTCATCACTACATAAAAGAATCAATAAAAAGAATTCATGTATATAATTAAAACTCTCTATTTTTCATTTAGGCTTTAGCATCTGCTGTTGTGTTCGATGTTTATACGTTTTCCCTCTATAACTTCTAACAGACACTTTACAACAATACAACTTCTTAATGGATACTCCTTGGCGACTCATACCATAGTCTCAAGCTTCATCTCAGATTTTCCATTCTTCTTGTTTGATATTCTATCAGGCATTTCATCTTTTGGATGGATGTTTATATATATACCCACCTAGATAACTTGATGAATTACTATATATTACATTGAGAGGGCAGATTTTTTTCATCATCTTTACCCTCATGAAGATCTTAATGTAGGTATACGATCTTGTTTTCTTTTCACTTGTTTACCGCCACTTTGGCAAATATTAGTGCAGTTGAAAAATCCCATGAATACTTGACCTTATCAGTAAGCAGTTTAAGCCTAAAATTTGGTAGACCATTGATAATAAACCCCTTTTATATATAGCCATATGAGATAGTCCTTATGGCATTACAATTCCAAGATAATCCTAGCGGACTTCCCTTTACTTCAATAATACACGACAGACTTCTAGAACAGATAGTCCTTATGGACATCCCACAAGATAGTCCATGGTGGACTTCTTTTTACTTCGATAATACACGGCGAACAAATAGTCCCTATGAACGTCCCACGAGATAGTTCATGGAAGACTTTCCAGATATGATAATCCTGACAAATATTCTAAACTACCAGATAGTCCCTCTGGACCTTTCCACCTAAACTAGGTTCTGATAGAACTTCAATTTATTTAGTAGTCCTCGTGAACAGTTTTGTCTTTTGACAAATCCTTGACTGACTTTACCAAAAAGACAGTCCCCAACTGACCTTCCATTTAAGATAGTCTTTTTTGGTGAACCCTGAATGGTGGATACCTAGTAACAAATACTCTATAAAGAAAAACCCTCCTCCATACATATCCACCTATGCAACACTTTCATATATCTTTCTTACATTCATAACTTGGCGGTAGAGGTGATCATGGGTTGGGCGGCCCGGCCCAGCCTGACGGCCCGCTTGAAATATGAGAGGGTTCAGGTAAAAATATAGGCTCAAAATATGGGTTTGGGCAAAACTTTTTTGGAACAGGCCCAACCCGGCCCGAATATATAATAAATATATATTTTATTTTTTAATTTTAAAGTATTTTTAAAATACTTTTTTTTTATTTTTTATTTTTAAAATACAATTTTGATGTTTATTAAAAAAATAGGCCGGGCTCAGACTTAGGAATTTTTTCCAGGCCGGGCATGGACAAAATTTTAGGTCCATATTTCAGGCCGAGCCCAGGCTTAGGACGCGGGCTAAAATTTTTTTTTGGGCCCGGCCTGACCTATGATCACCTCTACTTGGCGGAGCCTTATCTCAGCAATTTCGCCAATGCTTCTAAATTTGACATAATTATCCTGACGGATTTTCTTGTTCGTTGTCCTGGCGGACTTTATAATCACGCGAATCATTTCACAGTTCTCCTATATATGTCATGTTTACTATCCTAGCGGACTTTATATGTTGTTATAGCCCAACTATGGTCTTACACTCTTATAGGCTTAAAGCCTCCGATCGATGCCATGGCCTTACACATCATTATTGTTGTCACCCATCCATTCCCCCTCAAATCCTCCTTGTTAATTCGAACACCTAAATGTTCACCTGCAAGGCCAAACAATCGCATATTTCAGTTGCAACACATGCCAAAACGAATTACGAAAAAACTAACAAAAATTATATTTCCTAATCCATTCATTCATTCTTCCACAACGCCAATTCCTACTCCAACTAACCCGACAATCAATTTTATCCGTACTCTATAATTCATGAACACACATAACACACAACAATACGTTCAAAATATAACATGAAATACGCCACACCCATTTCACAGATACAACACATAACATATTCTTAGAAAACATATTTTCATCCTTCATGTAGTCAAACAACTAAGGCATACATAACACATCCAATCAACAGAAATCCTATATCATCACTGAAATCTCACTGAACTCAACATAGAATCACATCAGTCATACAACATCCAAACCAACACCCAGATATGGAGTATGGAAACTGTAATAGCCCGATTTTGACCCTAATCAGATAAAGTTGTTTCGGGACTACAAATTTGAGTCAAAAAAATATTTTTAAATTATTTTTGGTATTTGCAGTATGTGAATTGATATGTGTAAAAATTTCGTATAAAAATTTGATCGTTTGAGTGCTCAATTTGATAAAATGACCTAATCGCGTAAAATGAAAATTTAGAAGGTCAAACTTAAAAGCACCCAATTGTTGTTGTCTTTCAAAAATGAGGGTTTTAAATGGGAATTAGGCCATTTAGTAGATAGTGGGCAGCAATGGTCAATATTGCTCTTAAGTTATATGTTTTATAATTTATTTAATTAAGGTTAATTTAGTCATTAAGTAAATTATAATATTATAATTAAAAATAAGTAATGAGAAGATGAATATTTCATCTTTCTTAGCCAAATAGTGAAAATGAAGAAACCTTCCATGGCTTTTTAAAGTTTCAGCACTTCCATAGCAAAATTAAGGTATTTTTGGTTTCGGTTTTTGATAATTTTTATGTTTTTTAGATCGTTGCTTTGTGTACTACAAGACCCATACTTTAATTTTAGAATTTGATGGTGATTTTGAGATATGCCATTAATGAATGCTTGAGCTTTGTGATAGTTGATGATGAAATATGAAAGATATGTAAAGGATTAACATGTTTTGTCTTTGAATGTTTAGTGAAATTGAGTAATTAGGGTTAAAATTGTGAAAATAAAATTTTGAGGGACTAAAATGTGAAATAAATGAAATGTGTGGACTTGTATGAAGCCTATGAATATTCGGCCCTAGCATAGTGTGGGCAAATTTTGTGTATTTCGTGTTTTGTGCAAAAAGGGCTAAATTGCAAAAAGTGTAAAATGTCAGGGGAAAAATGGTAATTTGCCCATTTATGTTTTTTTGGATTTAATTTAATGTTTTGATGAATAAAAAGGTTAAATTTGAATATGTTTAGATCAAGAACGAAGAAAACGGAATTGGATCGGGGGAAAACGAAAGTAGTCGAGTAATCGATCGTGTCCGCCGATATCCGAGGTAAGTCAATTAGCAAGTAAATGTTATCTAAATTGAATATATATATACACATTTTTTTACCACGCATATGATAAGTTAGAACTTAAAATGTGTAAATTAAATAAAACCTTGTAATTTACCTATATATTATAGCCGAATATAAGAATTAATATTAATAAGTTGATGTTAATGATTTACGTTTCATGTATGTTAGCTAAATATGCTATAAATTCAATGATTCGAAACAAATGGTGGAATAAATATACATAGATGTGTAAATTCGAATGTAAGGCTTAATTCTTTGGATTGAATTTAAGCTATGAGTTAAAGATATGGTTCTAAAGTATATTATAAGGTCTTGTAATAAAATTTAAATACTACGAATTACATATATTTTTGTGTGTATTGTTAGAACATAGTTATATACGTATATTCATGTTCTTGAGCTAGAAAATTAATGTATGAATTTTATAGGTATAAGAGGGTTCGAACATAGATTACAAAAACATTTGTGCTGAATGTAATGTTTTTCTTTTAGTTATACCTATGTGGTCCGAATGTAAGTTTACTATGAAGAATCGAATATAATTCAATGTTACGGATATGCAGTTACTGAGTAAGACTTATGTAATTATAAATAACTATACGAAAGAGCGTCTTTGTATTTGAGATTCTTAGGCTTGTGCCTAGCAGGCTTAATGCCGGTGAAATATTCAAACTACACGTCTAGCAGGCTTAATACCGGTGAAATATTCAGACTATACGTCTAGCAGGCTTAATGCCAGTGAAATATTCAGACTATACATCTAGCAGGCTTCATGCCGGTGTACGGAATCAGGCTTTAAGCCTAGCAGGCTATGTGCCAGTGAATTTATTTAAACGTGTGTTCAGAAAGTTCTTGTTAATGTAATTTTAAATGTAGTCGGACATGTGAATGAATTATATATGCAGGTATGTATTAATTAAATGAATGAATGGAAATAATGTAAGTTGTTTATTCGGAATGAAATATCATAAGTGTTTGTAATATTAGAAGTTACCAATTTTATTTAGAGATGTAAATTGGCTTAGTTGATAACTAAGCTACCATAACGAAGGCTTATATATATATATATATATATATTTATATATGGATGAAGTAAGGTATGTTTAGATTAATAGAAAGGTATATGGAATTGAAAGTATAACCAAGAGATGTATAATATCCTTATAAATAATTTAATTGTTCTTTTATTTTATTTGTTAAATTTTATCTATGCTATTGACTCACTAAGCTTTAAAATGCTTACTGTATGCGTTTGTGTCTGTTTATTTTGTCTTATAGATTTTAAGGTGGTTACGAGTTCGGGATCGTCAGTAAAGTTTATCACACTATTGGATAATTACGATATTTTAAGCTGAAATTTTCTTGAAACTATGGCATGTATAGACTAGTTTGAAATTGTTTCTTTTGAGAGTATATTTGTATTAAAGCCATGCGAATATGGCTTAATTAGCTTGCTCTACTCGATTTTGAATTGGATTAAAGACCATGCACATTTTGGTTTTGGTTTGACATTATAGGAAAATTGTAAGGTAAATAAATGTTGTGTGTGTGGTTTATTCGAACTAGGTATGAGCTTAATATATATATAACATGGTTATAGGTGAAAGTATACATTATTTTAGAGAGGAATTTGGTCTTGAATGCTAATGAAAAGTTAAACTTGAGAAGTTAGATTTTATATGCAAGTATATATGTTAAAATGGGGTATGAAATGCATTTTTATAAGGTGCTGAAATAAAAACTTTGGTAAATGATATTTGTATAGATAATTACATGTGTGCATATGCGGTTTTAGTATTTATATACATATATATACTTGATAATTAAAGTTGGCCTTGAAGTTTATAATATTTTGGAATAAGGCGATGGTTGAATAGGCATGTTCGGCTTGGTCATAGTAAATATTAAGTAAAATGTTTCACATTTTAATTTAGCATCCGCATGATATATATATATATATATGTATAATGGTGATTTATCAAAATGTTTGACATTAATGATGGGGTGGTGGTTGTTAAATAATGAACTTTGCTTAAAAGTATATTTGACTTGTTATATTATAATATGAGAATAATAAAGTTGAAAGTATATATGCAGTTAGTGAGTAGAGAATATTAAATTATGAGTTATAAATTTATGCAAAGGTTGAATAAAAAAAATGCTATGTACTGGACCTGTATTAGTAAATATCATATATATATTTATATATATATATTCATATAGAACGTCTTGAAATTTGTTTGATTCAAGTATATAGGTGATAAGAAATATAATTATGTATATAAGATTTGCTAAATTGACACGGATATATATATATGTATAAATTGCTATATGAAACTTAATTTTTTCATTAAATGAGTATATATATATTATTTATGTTCGAGTATACCTTTGATTAAATTTGGTTGCGTTGATAAGGAATGCAACTATGTAATAATTTGAATTGTCCAGTAAGTATATTTAGCATTGTACTTGCGTGTTTAAGATTGTTCAATAATTGTCTATAATCATGTTAAGATCAGTAATGCATTGTAACCCTAATCTGGCGACGGACACGGGTTAGTGGTGTTACAGAAACTCACCTTTTAGCTTGTTTGCGTGGAATGACTTCATGACTAAATAAGTTTATAATTAATAAGCGAAAAGCTGGAACTTAATTATAAATCATTTAATCCTCAATCGCATATGTCCAATTGCTCTATCTTTTAGCTTGTTGAAACTAGATATGAATTGTATGTTGAATCAAATTAAAAAGAGGAATAAAAATGGTGAAAATGGAGAAATGAGAAATCATTTGAAAATGAAAATGGAGAAATGGAAACATTTGGAAATGATTATGATTTTCTCCAAAATGAAAATGAAAATAGAGAAATGAAATCATTTAGAAATTGATATGATTTTCTCCAAAATGAAAATAAAAAATTAAAATGACCTGAAAATGAATTTATGTTTTTTTTGAATTAAATGAAGTTTGAAAATAAAAAATAAATCATTTGGTCATACTGAATTGTTGAATATAAAAAATTAAATACATTTTCTCATAGATTCTTTTACGGAAAAGTCGTCATGATTTTAATAGAATTAGAATTGGGTTGAGAAGATTATTTAATTGGAAATATATTGAGAATTTTATTTTGGAAAATAAAAAAATATCGGGTTGGATCGAATTATAGAGTATTGAGTTAAAAGCCCGGAAAGTACTTGTAATTGGATCCGATATAGGAGTGGCTTAAAAACCCCTCATGTTAAAGGGGTGGACACTAACTAGGGTTGTCGCCACCTATACTTCTAGTTATACTAGGAGTTCATTTTTCTAGTTGAAATAAATTTTTACAATTCAACAAGGGTTCTACCTTCTCTTTTTATAAAGAGATGGCACCGGTAGGACTATTGACACAACTTAAAAGTATTATTACTCTACTCGAAAATAGAGAGAATTTATTCTAAACTATTAAATCTATTTTCTAGATTAACAATTATGCCGGTCTCTATTTGAGAAGAGATTTTTTTTTTGTTTTCACACTAAAAAAAGAAAATTGTTTCTAGTTTTGTGTTTGATTCAATTCGTTCAAGCCCACATTCGAAGCAGTTCGTGGTACGAAAATAGCAGAGAATATTGTTTGGTTGAAAGTCGGGAACGAAAAGAATTCGTCTATCCGAAAACACAATTGCGAATTCGGTCTAGGGTTTATTGTTATAAATATCATAAACCTGGTCAGTTTTCAAAATTTTTATTTTTCGCTGTGTAAGAAAATCAGAAATTTTCCAACATAGACTATGATGGGAAATGATGGGTTGAACGCTGCCACATTTCATCTGATCATCGAAGCAGTTCGTGGTACGAAAATAGCGAAGAATATCGTTTGGTTGAAATCGGGAACGAAAAGAATTCGTCTATCTGAAAATATAAGTGCGAATTCGGTCAAGGGTTTATTGTTATAAATATGACAAACCTGATCGGTTTTCAAAATTTTTATTTTTCGCCGTGCAGGAAAACCGTTTTTGAATCAGATATTTTCCAACACAGACTATGATGGGAAAGGATGGGTTGAACGCTGCCACCTTTCATCTGATCATGAACGTGTTGAAGAAGAAAAAAAGATGGATGAGGCATATCAAGTGGCAGATTTCATGAAAGTCGCTGGAGTTTTGCCCAATGTGATGGCATATAATTTTTTTACTGACGGCGTGCTGTTATGAGTGTAAGTTGATGGAGGCGAGAACGGTGGAGAAATAAAGGTTTGGGGATTGGGTTTTTGTTTTAAATTTACACAATTTTTAAAAATTAAATATTTTCATTCTGTAAATGTTGAAGGTTAAATTTATTGATTTTTTTAAGAATTTGAACTAAAATGACAATTTTTTTAAACATTGAGGGTTAAATTTGTTGAATTTTTATTTTTAGGCTCAAATTAATAGAATGTGTAAGTATTATAGGGCTAAATTTGTTATTAGACCAATAAAAAAACCCACTTTAGCACTTCTGTCAAATTTCAAACGAATGCTAATGTTCAGTGACAAAAAAATTGATTTCAAATAGTTTAGTGACTAAATCGAAAAAATTAAAAGCTTAGTAACCAAAATAGAACACGACCAATAGTTTAGTGACCATTTCTATACTTTACCTATTTAATTAATCATAAGGATTTTCTTTGCTTTTAGCTTAGCATGGAAGATTCTAAGATAATATAATAAAAAAAATTGTGTTTCAAAGATAATTAATAAAGATGAGTTATTTGAGTTGATTATACTTTGGAAATATAAAATAAAATTTAAAATTTTAGAAGAAAATTAAATAAATTATTTTTAATATTATAGTAACAAATTGGCTAACACTATAAAGGGATGAATTTTTTTCAATAATTTATTAAATTGATTTTGATGTTTTGAAATTTAAAATTTCAATAAAAAAGTTAGAACTTTCGACAATGTGGTAAAGATGTGCAATTAGAAAGCGGCCTAGAAGTTGGGTGATCAAAATACATAATGTGACATGTACAATTAATCGTTGTTAGAAATTTAACACTTAGATGACTAAAATGAAAACGACTTAAAAGTTGGGTGATAAAATTACAAAAAGTTTATTTTTGGTGACCAAAATGAAAACACCCTAAAAGTTGGGTGACTAACTAGGTAGCTTACCAACTCAAGGCATTATTCTTATTAAATTTTCTACATCTCTATACTATTATTTAAGTTCATGATTGAGTTGGTGATGCGGTTGGTGTCACCCTCAACCGGGTCACCAACTCGGTTAGAGAAATTACGGACATGCCTTTTTTAATTAAAATAATTTATACTGCTTGGGGTATTTTAATATTTTTAATTTAAAAAAAAACTAATAAAAATATGCATATTAAGGGATTTGAACCCAAACCAATTGTATTAGTAAAACTTTAATTTATCATGCAACTAGAGCTTTATGTTAATATTTTTATACATTTTAATTTTATTATGCACACTTCATTACTTCCATCATTTATATATATTAATAATGCATTTAATTGAGTTGGTATCACAAGTTAACTCGACACTGACTCAAGATTAAAGACAACACAATGATAAATAATTTAATTTAATTTAATTTTTTAATTTTAATACTGTACATATTTCATATGTTATTATTACTTAGTTAAAAGTCATGGATTACATTATTTATTACATGTTATTTTTAAACCTACATTTATAGTTTCCATACGTAACTGCGAATGATAAACTTTATTTGAAAACATAATGTTTCTCTATTTAAACAAATTCACTAAGTTATTACTTAAAAAATGATGATATTATTATCATTTTTTTTAATAACTAATACCAAGTTAGGTTTACGTAAAAGAAACTCTTTTAAAATTCAAGTAGTAATACCATCTTTAAACACCCCTAATCTAATTAGTGGCCTTTTTTCCTTTCTTTGCCTTGCCCTTGTATAAATTTTTTTTTTTACAAAAGAAAGATTAACTCTATATAAAACGAGATTACATTACATTAGATCATTATGTAAAGATTGAAGGATTTCATCTGGGGGTTGCATGAATGTAACCTTGTCAAAAGGTATTAAGAAAGCCATTTGTGCCAAACCATCCACTACCTTGTTACCTTATCTGAAAACATATATTAAGTGAATTGTCGAATCACGTTGGAGAAGCTCTTTAATGTTACGGATCACAAAAGAACCATATTGCTCTTTTCCATATTCTGGATTTGCTTGAATAGCTTCATTACTATCGGTCTCAAGCACCATTTTCTTCGGCCCGAGACTCCACACTATTTGGAGCCCATCAAGTATACCTAGTTCAGCCATGAGTACCGAGCAACTCCCGAGATTTCTTGTGAAGCTTGCAACCCATACTCCAACCTAGTCATGGATTAATCCACCCACAGTAGTAGTCCCTAAAAGTTGACACATAGCACCATAAGTATTCACCTTCTTCCATCCATCATCTAGTGGTTTACGTCTTATGGCTTTACAAGAATCAGCATTTATACGCCTCAATGTCTGGTTCGACTCATGGTTTGCCTTAAGAAAAATGTCTTTCATCCAACAACTTTTTCCCAAAAATACTATCGGTTTCCATAAACTCAGCATGAAATACATAATTATTTCTCCTAATCCAAAGTTGCCAACAGATACTACCAAACAGTGTTACCCAACCGCTAGGAATACAGGCAAAATATTCACGATCAGATAGATTTTTAACAAACCATTCTTCCATGCTGAGACTCATGTCTCGTTTCCACCTTAGTAACAGAGCCAAGTTTCCACAGCTGGGGTACAAAATCGCAGTACATGGTCAGTATTTTCCAACGCACTTCCACAAACCATTCAACTTGCATCAGTAATCATTTTTCTTCTCACTCTGTTCTCATTGGTTAGAATTCTATCTAAAAAGGCTAGTCAAATGAAAACACACGCCTTTTGAGGAACTCGAATGTGCCAAATCCGATGCCAAATCCCATCGTATCTACTCCTTTCCACCCCCACAATTAGTAGCGTAGACAGATCACACTGAAAACAAATTCTTTTTATCGTGAACCCAACTTGTAGAGTCATCAACGTCATGATCTGATGGAGGCTTATAAGTTGAGATGTTTAGGATGACTGGACGTGGCAGAACCGAGTTAAGAATAGACCAATTCCAATCCCCACTCGGCGTAACAAGCTCCTTCATAGAGACATGCTTCTTAGGAATGCCTTCGGGTTGTGTACAACTGTTTACTAGGGAACCTTGTATAACTTTAATTAACTTTTAGATAAATATAATTCTTTTAACATCTACAGTAAAAATTAAATTTCCAGCTAATATCATATAGTTTGGTAAATACATCCAACAAATAAAGTTGATGCGAATAATATTATAGTAAGAGGATTTGGAGAGAGATTTAAAATTATATAAAGAAAATTAAGACTAAACTTAGATGAAGTTGAATATACCTTAAACGCTAAGTAAATTATATAAAAACCAAGCCATACATTGTGTAAGTGAACATGTCCTTGATGCCCTTGATCTCTGGGTTGTCCATGAAGTGCAACTGGCCACCTTTTGTCACTTTCAATAAATTTTATTTGGATCGACCCACTCTATGTGAAGCAATGTAGGATAATCTTCGATAAGGATATGATGGATCCATAATTTTACTTTGTTTAACAAATATTCTTATTCTTGTTTCTTCCTCATTTATTTATCCTATAATATAACCCATTCCACGGATTTAAAATAGTTGTTACAATCCATTTAAGTCTTCTTCCATTTTCTTTCTTCTTTAAACAACCAATGCAACTCTTACAAATTACATCCATCAACAAATAACATATTTATTCTATTAACAATGTATTTTGAATTATGAATAAATTAATAATTTTAACAACTTTATTCTATTAACATAAATGATGCTTTTAACTAGATTACAAATATTTTAAATATATTTTAAAAATATTTGTCCAGAAATACTTTGATTTGAAACTTTAAAGCGTACAAATATATGCTAGTGTGAGTAAGGGCATGGAGCAAGTCAAAAATTAGTATCATTGATGGGAATGAAGGATTTCCATTAGAAAAGTAAATGGAGATACCAAACTTGGATGGACTTGAATTCCTCCAAAGACAAATACGGGGATAAACTAGCATATGATAGCACTATAAATATACATTTCAGATGCATCCATTCTTCATTTCAGTTTTCATAGCTACCAACATGAAGCTTGCAGCAGCCATGGACGCCTTTGATTCTTTCATGCCATACTTACTCCACTTGGTGCTTCTATACGTCTTTGCCGGTCTCTTTTACTTTCTTTACAAATACAAATCTAGCGGCGGCGGCGGCGGCCCCACCCCCAACCTCCCTCCTGGTAAAAAGGGTCTTCCATACATCGGTGAAACCTTGGATTTTGTATTGGCGTCCAGAAGGGGAACTCCTGAGAAATTCGTGACTGATAGAACTACCAAATATTCACCCGATGTGTTTCGCACATCACTGCTTGGAGAAGACATGGCCGTCTTCTGCGGCTCCGCTGGTAACAAGTTCCTTTTCTCCGGCCAAAACAAATATGTCACTTCATGGTGGCCGGATTCTATTAAGAAAGCTTTGATGGACCCATCCAGTGTTGACAATTCTTCCAAAGAAGAATCCACTAAACTTCGGGCCTATCTGCCTCCTTTTCTCAAGCCTGAGTCCCTGCAACATTTCATACCAGTCATGGATATAATGGCGAAAGAGCACCTAAATCAACATTGGTCGCCGTATAATGAAGTCCAAGTTTTCCCACTCTCCAAGAAGTACACGTTCGCACTGGCTTGTCGTCTTTTCATGAGCGTCACGGATTACGACGAGATAGAGAACTTCGCGAAGCCATTTGCTCTTGCCACTGCGGGTCTCATGTCGGTTCCCATAGATCTTCCAGGTACAACTTTCAATCGGGCAGTGAAGGCCGGCAGACTGATTCGACAACGGCTTTTAGCCCTCATTACCCAGAAGAAAAATGAGATATTGGAGAAAGGGAAAACAGTAGCCTCAGACTTGGTTGACAGCATGCTGATGGATGGTATGACTGAGGTTGAGATCGGCAATAAGATTGTGGGCTTCTTTATTGCCAGCCATGACACAACAAGCACTGCCATCACCTTCATTGTTAGCTATCTTTCGGATTATCCTGAAGTATATAACAGGGTTCTTGAAGGTACGTGATTTAGCTTGATTTTAAGCACCCATGACATTGGGATGGGACTATTCATGAATAAAGTAATGTTTTCAACTAACTGCTGGGAAAATGCAGAACAAATGGAAGTATTAAGATGCAAGGAGGCAGGGGAGCCATTGAGATGGGAAGATATACAGAAGATGAAGTATACTTGGTGCGTGGCATGCGAAGTAATGAGGTTGGCTCCGCCTGCTAATGGGTCTTTCAGAGAGGCCATAACCGACTTCACTTACGCAGGTTATACAATCCCAAAGGGATGGAAGGTAACTAATACCTATTTTTTTTAAATAAAATAATGCAACCATATATAATAAATATTGATTTAATTGTACTAAAATGGTCAGGCGTTTTGGATGGTGCATACAACGCACAAGAATCCGAAATACTTTCCGGATCCAGAGAGATTTGATCCATCAAGGTTTGAAGGGAATGGTCCTGCACCCTACTCCTTTGTACCATTTGGGGGAGGTCCTCGAATGTGCCCTGGCAAGGAGTATGCTCGACTCGAAATCCTCACTTTCATCCACAATCTGCTCACCACTTTCAAATGGGTTAAACTCAATCCCAATGAGAAGATTTCCTACATTCCATCACCCATTCCTAAGGAGGGTCTTCCCATCAAAATCCAACCCCTTCTAAATTAATTGTTCCTACTTAATAACTTTTCCACAAGTGAGTTAAATATCTCACTCTTATTTTTAATTATCGATGGGGTTTCAAAACTCTATAAATGCTTGATGTAATAATATCTTTTAAATAAATTATACAATCAGAAATAAATGGCCAGTGCCTCGTTTGGGAAAACTATGGGTTACTAATTTGTCTCTAGTCAGCTTTTCTCCCTTTGGAAACCCACAGGTAAAATCCAATTTACAGGCTTAGGTCTTAACTACTTTATTGTTTCCTTTCATTATAACTCTGATTATGATTATGTTATACAAAATGGACCATAGTTTATTGGGGTCATTTTCTTATTGTGTGCAAATGGGAATCGAACCTTAGGGCATCTACTGCTACAATTTCCTATGCTGCAGTTTGGTTAAAATTAGGAGTGAGCAAAATTTGATTTGATTTAAAAAGCTCGATAAAAAATTAAAATTTTAAATTAAATAGTTTGAGTTATTCGAATTAATCGAGTTATTCAAATTAATCAAGTTATTCGGATCAACATGAATAAGAAATCAAATTTTTCGGTTTAACTCAAATAGGAATTACATAATTCGAGTTATCTGAAAATCCGAATAAGAAAAGGAAAAACTACATCGTTTTGATAAATGTTTACATTTTCTAAAGTTAAAAGTCAAAACCATTAAGTCAAAAGACAAAACTACATCATTTTGATAAATGTTTACCTATTAAGTTAAAAGCAAAACCATTATATTTTTTATGTAGTTAAATAATATTGTACTTTGTCTACTAGTTAAATAATTGGTCCATGTAAATGCAACATTGAGTATAAATAATAGGATTCGTTAACTTTATTTGACTTGACTCGAAAATTTTTGACTCGATTTGATTTGATTCGAGAATATTTCAAATTGAGTTCAATTGCTAAAATAGAATTCGTCAACTCGACTAACTAGAAATTTTTTTACTCGATTGACTCAACTCGATCGAATGTTCACCCCTAGTTAAGATCACCAGAATTACCAGTTCAATACTTTGATATGGATATTTTTAAGAAAATTGGTAGAGGTATTGGATCTCTCCTAAGAGTTGATAGTCACACACTTGATAAAGAAAGGGATATATATGGTCATTTATACGTTCAACTAAATCTCCGTAAAACCCTTTCTCGTTTTGTTACTAGCGAAGGATATAAACAAGCTATTATTTATGAAGGTTTGAATTCTCTCTTGTTGGAAGATCAACCACTCTATCGAAAAATGTCATGCTTCTACTTCTCCATTTGTTAATGCTATTAACCATTTAGATCCATCGCACTTGGATGTTCATACCATTAGTCCCTCTACTTTTGATGGCTATGGTCCGTGGGTCATTATTCAAAAGAAAAACAAGCCAAAGCCGAAAGTAATTGATCTCAAGCCTAAAACTATTGATCAATTGTGAAGAAAAATATCTTGAATAAAAAGGTGAAGGGTAAGGGAAAAATTATCTCAAACTCACCCAACAATAAATCTCCTTAATCCCACTTTGCTTCCCCCAACAAAGCAAAAAGCTATTAGCTTCCCCTATGGCACCAACATCAATTTTGAATGGTCTAGTGGGATACTACTGGCGATTTGTTAAAGGATTCTCGATGATATCTTTCCCATTGACTAAGTTACTACAGAAGAATATCAATTTTGAATGGTCCAAGAAATGTCAGAAATGTTTTGAGAAGTTGAAAACAATGTTAACTAAGGCACCAATACTAACACTGTAACACCTCATACCCAACCCGATCATCATATCCGAACTACAGAATGCCACATTCGTTGCCGGAGCAGTTATGATTAATCACATGCAAATTTCAATCTTAAATGCCCAAATGCTAGCATTGCATACATAAAACACGAAAACTAACCATTTTTGGGTCAAATATGAGTTTAAGAAAGCTCAATACCATCCATAGGTTGAACTAGGACCAAACTAAAAAGCTTTTAAAATATTTCAAGTGGGTGTTGTGACTTTCAGAGCTTGGTGTCACGTCATTAAAGACAATAGCCAAGCTTTCCAATTTGAAGACCAAATTGTAAAGTTTTCAAAATAAAACAGAGTCGACATCACGACCTCAAGCAAGAGCTGTCACGACGAGATGGCCTGAGGTTGCGGCATTCAGGATGTGAAGTTGCAACATTGCAAGTAGACCACTAGGTCCCTGTTTCAAATGTTTTCTACCTAGCATGTTTAACATAATTTTGCACCAAAGCCCTAATTTCATACTATTAAAGCATGTACAAATATGTTAAAATCTACTATAACCAAAATCACAAATCACAACCTTTATACAAGTATTTTGGACCATTTCTAACATTTGATAATAATAATAATAAAACCCTAGGTACATGTTAGTAACATAATGAAAAAGGGCTATAAAAACTTAGGTTGAGTTGATTAGTGTCGTGTGGATGCAGACTTCACTTTCCTGGGGCTTCAAGAATACTTGTACACAGAATAAAGAAATTGTATGCTGAGTGATAGGGCTCAGTGGTACTTTCATTATTCAAGATAACAAAAACATTCATAAATTTTCATATATAACACATTTACATAATGTATTCAAGTCTCATCTATCAAACCAAATAATTCACATATTTGATACAAATAAGAACATAGATATGCCAAGTAACCAATCCATTCATCAATATATGCATGGCAAATGAACTATGCATACCATTTGACAAATCGCTTATATCTTTCTAGCTATCCTTATAAACTATGCGGTCACATATCTCTATATGTAATTTACATTATGGCATTCATGTTTCATAGTACTATTATTTTCTTACCAATCCCATGGCATGCCAATTACATCCAACACAGCCCGAACAACTAATTGGGTACCAACATTCAATCTATTTTTATGATTTAAAGCATATAACATTCCTTAATCGTAATCATAATCCAAATCATTATCATTATCAAACCCATACATTTCATATTATATAACATTTTCCATTTCAATTTCCATATCACATAATATAATTCATGTTTTTCATTTCATTTTCCATTTTATTCATTTTAGTCCTCTATCCTGATAATCCCTACCAAACTTGATCAAAACATGTCATACTATCAACATATACTCACTTCAATGATTCACCAATCAACAAACATGCATATGCAAGCAAATATTTCTATCTCAAATCATAAAAGGACAAATTGTTGTCTCGCGTCACTCATCGACTACTCTCGCTTTCCCTTTCTCTCTCAAAGTTTCTATGTCAACATTAGCTATGAATAGTCATGAAACATAACACACTATCAATTTCCAGCCAATCCATAACAAAATATCAATTTATGCATATTTTGTAATTTATTCAATTTAGTCCTTACAACTGGAACAAGCATAACATTCAATCTAAAGTTTCGGATTAAAATTCGATTTCACATACATTCATTAGGAACCCTCTACTTTCTATTCCTACTAAAATTTCATAATAGTTTTTCATTTTATTCAATTTGGTCCTTAATGTACGAAACTAATAATTAAACTTTACAATTTAGTCATTTTCTTAATCTAAGCTTAATTTTTAACAATTCCACACCTAATTTATTCAATTCTCAACAATGGAAACTTATCAAAATTTCACCAATTGGTCAAAGTGATCCATGGGTTAGCTTAGTCAAGCTTCCATGACAAAAAAATCTATAAAAATCAAAGAAAAATTACTAGGGACTTACTTGTAATATTGATCGAATATCAAGCTAGGTTTTAAGCTTTCTTCTTTCTTCAAAAATGGTGGACGGTGGTTCTTGAAAAGAAGATGATAACTTTATCATCTTTTTCCCACTTATTTAACTTATATAATATGATTAATTTTAGTTAAACTTAATTAATTTGCTTAATCATGATTAATTAAACCTTAATCCTTAATTAACTTAAGTTAATGAAATTTAACATCACATCCCACTATGATCCATTTAAAATAGGTCTATTGGCCATTTTATTTTCTTCGATAATTAATATTTAAGTCCTCAAGCCTTATCCTAATAAAAATCTATAGCGATTAAAATTTTACAATTTAGTCACTAGGCCTTAATTAACCCCATTGTTTTTTTTTGCTAAATTACCTAAACAAATTTCAATTCATCAATATACTAACTTCATAAATATCACTATTTAATATTTACAAACTCAATTTACGATAACGAGGTTCTGAAATTGCATTTTCCAACACCACTAGAAATTATGTTGCTACAATCATAACCTGAACTAGGAAAGGATTTTGTAATATTCAGTAACACGTCTCATAATGGTTACCGATCATAAGAGTTTGATGGATTTTCTAGTGTTCAATGTCGCGTCTCATAAAAGATGTGCATTGGTGCAATAAGGTAAAGTAATTGCATACGTTTTTCAACAACTCAAACCTCACGAGAAGAATTATCCCACTCACAAATTGGAACTTGTAGCCATAGCTTTTGCTTTAAAGGAGAAACTACCTTTACGGTAAGAGGTGTCATGTCTTTATCGATCAAAAAAGTTTGAAGAATTTTCTCACGTAAAAATTATTGAAATATCTCTATAATTCAAACTTTTAATCCAACTCTTCGGTTACTTAGAGAGCTCTCAAGAATTCTTAACACATTATTGAGAAAGGTGTCCAATGGATTATAAAATATGGTTCCCGAATTAGTTTCTGGCATGATAATTATGAGGTCCTATTCGTTCTTTTATTCATGGCCCTTTTCTACCTAAGGAAGATTGTTTCTTGGTGAAAAACTTTTATGTTGGCTCTTATAATTCTTCCTTTGCTATTTCAAACAACATCAAGGATTGTATTCTTGTCACCCCACTTCCTTTTTTTTTAAAGATGGTCTTGATGTTTTGTGTTGGAACGCCACTTCTAAAATACTCTTCTTCATGAAATTAGCTTATCATATTGCCTCCAACCTTATCAACGCTCTTCTTGATTCTAGTAATTGGTTATGGGCAGGGGCGAATTTAGGTGGGCTGGTAAGGGCCTCGCCCCCCTAAATTTGTAAAATTTCAATTGTGCAACACCCTAGACCCGGCTTAGACGTCTAGTCCAAGTTTAAAAAGTTACATTATAAATACTCAAATACTACGCAAGCCATAATAATACCAAACCATGATTCAAATAAAAATTTAACACAAAAATTAGTTAAATATATAATCTTCTGAAGCCATACTATTATAGTTTAACGAAACTGCTATCGAAATATTTTAAAAAAAGTTAATAGTTCAACCAAGCTCCCACGGCACCGGCCCGTTCAAGTCTGCGAACCACCTGAAATCAAAGTAATAACAGAATGAGTTGTGAAATCAGAGCGTAAAAGAAATTTATTCAATTAATGCTCATTTATAAAATAGTTCTAAATTCAGAGATTCAGTTCGATACAAAAGTAATTTCAGTTTAGATTCAGAGTAGATCAACTACAAATGTACATATATGCAATTACAGGTCATACACGATACAAATCAGATTCAGATACAATATTCTTATCCCCGCCCGCTACACACCGTCTTCGGCCATCCCAACATACCATTAAGGATATTCAATGCTCAGCCAACCCTACACACGTTAAATTGTTCGTTGACACTTTTATAGAAATGCAGCTTAGCTCCTAATTCAATATGCGACAAGCGCCAGAATCATATTTATACTTATTGTGGCGTAGCCAATATTTTAGAACAGATTTCTTCCTCCTTTACAATATCCCAACCCATGCCGGTGTAGAACACAAATGCCTATATGATGTATTCAGTCATTCTAATTCATTTCACAATCAAATAAGATAGTTCAACATCAAAATAAGCATTATAGTATCCTTATAACTAAGTTGCTCACAGATCAATCTCAGGTTATCAGACAGTTCTAATATAATCAATTTCAATCATTCGTAAATCGAAGAGGACAGTATCAGTGTTAAGTAACATTTTTGGCCTCGAAAATATATTTCGAGCCCCAATAACATGCCACACGACCAAGTGGCACGCCCATGTGCCTTGCCCGTGTATCTCCGAAGCATAAACAGTGAGTTATATGGTCTGGACACACACCCGTGTCCTTGGTCGTGTGGCTTTATACCCAACGCAGTAAATTACACGGCCTGGGCACACACCAGTGTCCCTGGCTGTGTGGTCTTGTACCAAAAATAATGAGTTACACGGCCTAGGCAAACGCATGTGTCCCTGGCCGTGTGGTCTTGTACCACAAATAGTGAGTTACACAGCCTAGGCACACGCTCGTGGCCCTGGCTGTGTGAACTCTTCACTAATATGGCCATACACGGTCTCGACACACGATCGTATGCCTTACAAAATTAAGGTTTTCGGTACGCACCTGATTTCGTTTTGACGAAAAAACAACATGAAGACTACCCGGAACCTAATTAAGCACTCAATAATCAATTACACCATCGATTTCAATATTTTAGCAAAATCAACCTACCTCCAAGATTATATCGAAAGTTTCGATGCAATCCCAACTCAATTCGTATACTCACCTCATACGAAACAGAGGAAATCAGACTAACACGGTGGAATAACGTCTCTTGCAATATCCTCACATAAAAAGATAAACAATTGAATGATTAAACAGAAAGTTCAAGCAACCGACCAAAATCTCGTTTCAACATAATATTGCTAACACCACGAAACTCGTAAAATGAGAGAAAAGTAACGACGAAACTTGCTTAATACTCGCACAATCGACCTTACAAGTAACAAAGAACTTCCAATTAACGCAAAATTGAATATTGTAAAAGGAAAAATAAAAGAATAGAAGAACCAGAAAAGAAAATAACTTTTGAAAAACAAAGAAGAAGGTACAATAGAATTTCTTTAGACTATCTTAAGTTAACCACCATCCCACCTTCTGGCATTTGCAAAAAATATTTCCTAATGCATATGATGGGATTCGAACTCAGAACCAAATAGAATATAGACAGATGCTTAACCAGTGAACTAGCAGGCTCATTCTTGATACCGGTCTACCCAGAATTGGACTTAACTACGAAACACATGGATGAAGGTTATTTTAAAAATAATAACAAAACTTTTAACGATGCTACTGAAACTTCAGACCTTAAACACAGAATCAGAGCACAGAACCACAAATACGGAAATTTAATTACTGTAATTTCTCACAATTAAATTCTTAAAAATTTGGGGCGTTACAACTCTCTCCCCTTAAAAGAAATTTTAGCCTCGAAATTTTACGTAAGTCAAACAGATACGGATACAGTCGTCGGATTGATTCTTTTGATTCTCACGTTGCTTCCTCAATATCGTAGTTCTGCCATAGGACTTTCACTAGAGGAATAGTTTTCTTCCTTAGCATCTTAACATCACATTCCAAGATCTGGACAGGTTCCTCTTCGAATCTTAAGTTCGGTCGTAATTCAGTCTCGTCGACAGTAGCAATATGTGACGGATCCGACCGATACCGTCTCAGTATCGAGAAATGAAACACATCGTGAATTTGATCTAGCTTCGGCAATAATTCTAACTGGCATGTAACGGGTCTGACACGGTTAAGATACGGTAAGGCCTATTGAACCTCGGGTTTAATTTACCCTTGTGTCCGAAACGGATGACCTTTTTTCACGGTGATACTCTCAAGAAGACTTGATCACCAATAGAAAATTCGATGTCATTTCTTTTTAAATCAACATAGGACTTTTGCTGATCAGATGCGGCTTTCAGATGGTCCCGAATTACTCTCACAGTGTTCTCAGTTTCAGAAACCAGCTTAGGACTCAATATCTGACGTTCACTTAATTCTATCTAACATAAGCGGAGTATGACATTTATGACCATATAAGGCCTCGTAGGGTGCCATCTGAATACTAGACTGAAAGTTGTTATTATATGCAAACTCCACCAATGGTAGGTACTCCTCCCAACTACTCCAGAAATCTATCACACAACCCCGAAACATATCCTCTAGGATTTGAATAACTCGCTCCTACTATCCATCGGTCTAAGGGTGATACACAATACTGAAGTTAAGTCAAGTGCCTAAGGCCTCATGGAGTTTCTTCCAGAACCGAGACGTAAATTGCAGATCCCTGTTAGAGATGAGCAAGACCAAAATTCCGTGTAGTCTCATAATTTCGGTGATATACAGTTTAACTAACTTCTGTTAGGAGTAATCTGTCCGAATAGGTATGAAGTGGCTTGATTTGGTCAATCGATCCACCATGACCCAAATCGAATCTTTCGTAGTAGGGATTAAAGGCAACCCACTAACAAAATCCATCACTATCTGTTCCCACTTCCACTGAGGAATTTTGACTGGTAAAACTAACCCGGTTGGCAACTAATGTTCCGCCTTAACCTTTTGGCACGTTAGACAGTGGGACACAAAAGCGACTACCTCCCGTTTCAGTTCGGGCCACCAGTAGAATTCTCGCAGATCCTGATACATTTTGTTCCCACCAAGATGCATAGCATATGGACTACTATGCGCCTCCTGAAGGATCGAACACCTCAACTCTCTGTCATTAGGTACACAAATCTGACCTTTAAAGCACAACATGTTATCATTGTTCAAGCTAAAATCGGAAGTCTCGTTCGAATCAACATCTTGCAAACGCTGAACTAAGGACTCATCACTCAAATGTTTCGCTCTAATCTACTCTACCAAATCAATTTTACCTGTAACTTAGCCAACAACCCTCCATTCTCGACCAAACTCAGGCGAGCTAATATTGCTCTCAGATCAGTCAGCTCTCTACGGCTTAGGGCATCAGCTACCACATTAGCCTTACCTGGATGGTACTCTATCATGCAATTGTAATCTTTAAGTAACTCAACCCATCGGCGCTACCGAAAATTTAATTCTTTTTGGGTTAGCAAAATTTTAAGACTATTGTGATTGGTATAAATAATACACCTTTCACAATATAGATAGTGTCCCCAGATTTTCAGAGCAAATACAACTGCAGCTAGCTCAAGATCGTGCGTAGGGTAATTACCCTTGTGTGTCTTAAGCTGTTGCGACGCATAAGCGACCACTTTACCATCTTGCATAAGCACACACCCTAACCCAACATGTAAAGCATCACTATACACCATAAACTCTCAGGTCGATATTCGGTTGAACTAAGACAGAAGCTTGTGTCAGAACGGACTTGAGTTTACCAAAACTAGGCTGTTGTGCCTCAGGCCACACGAATAGAGTATTCTTACGCAATAATTTTGTCAGAGGTGACGCAATCAGAAAAAATCTTTCGACGAACCTTCGGTAGTAGCCGGCTAAACTTAGGAAGCTACGAAGTTCAGATACATTTTTTGGTTTTTCCACTCAACAATAGCTTCTATTTCTTGGGATCAACTCGGATCCCTTCCACCGTCACTACATGACCCAAAAAAGTGACTTCCTGCAACCAAAACTCGCACTTACTGAACTTGGCATACAATTATTTTTCTTGGAGTATGTGAAGTACAACGAGAAGATGATCAACATGCTCAGCTTCAGTTTTACAGTAGATCAGAATATCATCGATAACAACCACTACAAATTGATTCAAGTACGGTTGAAACACCAAATTCATTAAATATATAAACGCCACCGGGGTATTCGTTAAACCGAAAGATACTACTAGAAACTCGTAATGTCCATAACAAGTCCTGAAGGTAGTTTTGTAAACATCAGTCTCTTTGACCTTGAGCTGATGGTAATAAGAGAATAGATCCATTTTGGAGAAAACAGATACTCCTCGAAACTGGTCGAACAAGTAGTCAATTCTCAATAGTAGGTACTTATTCTTGATTGTTAACTTGTTTAACAGCCAGTAACCTATGTACATCCCCACTGACCTGTCTTTCTTCTTAACAAACAACACCGGTGCCCCCCAGGGAGACACACTTGGTCGAATAAATCCTCTATGAAGGAGTTCCCTAAGCTGTACTTTTAACTTGGTCAGCTCTTTTGGTGCCATGCGGTAGGGCGCAATGGACACTAGAGCAGTACCTAGTAACGTATCAATTCGAAACTCCACCTCTCTATCTGAAGGTACTCTAGGCAATTCCTCAGGAAAGACGTCTGAAAACTCCCTCACGGTGCGGATATCTCCCACTAAAAGTTTCACGGGAACATAATCGGATACGTAAACAAGGTATGCCTCGCACCCCTTCCGGACTAACTTGTCTGCTACAAGAGCGAAGATTACATTAGAGAGGTAATTTCGACGCTCACTAACCATGACCACCTCGTCATTCTCATTCGATCTCAAAGTAACTCTCTTGGTTGCACAATCTAGACTGACTCGATACTCAACGAGCCAATCTATTCCCAAAATCAAATCAAACTTATTAAAGGGCAATTTCATTAAATCGGCTCAGAATACCATACACTGGTGCTTTAGGGGTACCCGTCTGTATACCTTATCAACTCAAATTGACTGACTCAAAAGACTAATCATAGAAAACTCTTTAACAGTATTCTCAGCGGTTAAACCCAGATTTATAGAAACATCTTTAGCTATATACGAATGAGTAGAGCTAATATCAATGAGAGCATAATACGGAACAGAATGAAAAAACTAATAGGGCTTGACGAGCCTTAGCCTGACCTGCACCTCTACCAGGTGTTCTTTGTCCTCTCCCAGATCCATTACCACCCCTACCAGTACCCAACCTCTGAATGGTTGTTGAACCTCTCTCAGAGGCTGAACAGAATTTAGAGCTGGAGTCTGTGTCGCAGCTGGCACTGAATCTGGTCGTCAGGGGTAATCCTTAACTCGATGCTCCATTGACCCACAAAGGAGGCATGCTCCTAACTTCCTCGACACTCGCCCAGATGACGCTTCCCATAACCACTACACAGCTGAATCTTAGTTGCTACAATTAGCGTCTTTGCTCTCAGAGGCTTATCAAACCTCGTCCACTTCTTAGGGCATTGACCCGAACCAGAGAAGTTTGACTCCCTCTTAATCTTATTATGATCCTTATCACGATCACGTCCCTCGCGCTCAGTACGCTCCATTTCTTCTACTACCTTTGCTTTGTCAACTAGGACCGCAAAAACCCACTCCTTCTGAGGACCTACCGGAACTTGTAGATCATATCTCAATCCCTCCTCAAATCGCACACACTTGTCATAGTCAGGCGCTACCAAAGTCCGCATATTCCTATTCAGTCATAGAAACTCAGCTTCATATTTAGCCACAGATCGGTCGCCCTGAACTAGGCTCATAAACTTGCGTTGGCGAGCTTCAACATAACTCGCCCCCACATACTTACCCTAGAAGGCATTCTTAAAATAATCCCAATTAACCTGTTCGGGCTGAGCACCTTGTTCAACTGTCAGCCACCACCGATAAGCTTCGTCCCGAAATAGAGACACAACACCCTTAATTTTTGAATGGGAGTACAGTCGAGATCAGTTATAATACGCTCGATAGCCTCGAGCCAATATTCAGTAACAGTAGGAGCGACTCCTATGACACTCCTGAACAATTCAGCCCATTCTACCGCAGTCGTTCAGTGATCAACCCTCGACCTCTATATCTCGAATGGGTCCCTGTAACCCTCTCTAATGATCGAATCATGGCCTGAGACAGTATGTCATCCCCAGCCATTAGAGTCTGGGACTCTGTTTCAGTAGTGGGTGTACCAACCGTCTCGCTAGTCTCCAGATTGGGCATACTACCCATAGAGGATGACTCTACTCGAGCTCCTCCTCGAAATCCTCAACGCTCCATCATACCACGTCCATTACTACCAAGCGAACTCATTATGGTAATCTAGCTACAATATCATAGTACACAGATCAGTTCACATATCCAGCAGTATGATTTCACCAGTTCACATCAAAACATTTTACTCTTAACAGTTTAAGTATTATAATCTTTATAACAGAACATAAATACTTATAGGGTCAGCGTCGGAGGCCCAGTCGTTCACTAAAGTGTCAGTGTTTCTATATTAGTTCAGATAGTAAATTATCACTAAGCTACTTTTCTCACACATTATGAGCCCAAACACAATCCGAGTGTTGACAAACCTAGCTCTGATACCACTAAATGTAACACTCTAGACCCGGCCTAGACGTCCAGTCCAAGTTTAGAGAGTTACATTATGAATACTCAAATACTATGCAAGCCACAATAATACCAAACCATGATTCACATAAAAAATTTAACACAAAGATTAGTTAAATATATAATCTTCCGAAGCCATACTATTATAGTTTAACAAAACTGCTATCGAAATATTTTAAAGAAAGCCAATAGTTGTGAACTCAGTGCATAAAAGAAATTTATTCAATTAATGCTCATTTATAAAGTAGTTCCAAATTCAGAGATTCGGTTCAATATAGAAGTAATTTCAGTTTAGATTCAGTGCAGATCAGCTACAAGTGTACATATATACAATTTCAGTTCATACACGATACATATCAGATTCAGATGCAATATTCTTATCCTCGCCCGCTACACATCGTCTTCAGGCATCTCAACTCACCATTAAGGACATTCAATTCCCAGCCAACCCTAGACGCCTTAAACTATTTATTGACACTTTTACAGAAACGCAGCTTAGCTGCTAATTCAGTATGGGACAAGCGCCAGAATCAGATTTATACTCATTGTGGCATAGCCATGATTTTAGAACAGATTTCTTCCTCCCTCACAATATCCCAACCCATGCCAATGTAGAACACAAATACCCAGTCATTCTAATTCATTTCACAATCAAATAAGATAGTTCAACATCAGAATAAGCATTATAGTGAACTTATAACTAAGTTGCTCACAAATCAATCTCAGAGTACCAAACAGTTTTAATATAATCAATTTCAATCATTCGTACATCGAAGAGGCCACTATAAGTGTTAAGTAACATTTTCGGCCATAAAAATAGATTTTGGGCCCCAATAACAACCACACGGCCAGGTCACACGCCCATGTGCCTTGCCTGTGTGGTTCCGTAGTATAAACAGTGAGTTACACGGTCTAGACACACGCCTGTGTCCCTACCCGTGTGACTTATACGGGTTGGGTACACGCTTGTGTGGCTTTGTACCCTAAATAGTAAGTTACATGGCTTGGGCACACGCTCGTGTCCCTGTCCATGTTGTCTTGTACCACAAACAGTGAGTTACACAGCCTGGGCACACGCTTGTGTCCCTAGTCGTATGGTCTTGTACCACAAATAGTGAGTTACACGGCCTAGGCACACGCACGTGTCCTTGGACGTGTAAACTTTGCACTAATATGTCCACACACGGCCTAGACAAATGACAGTGTGCCTTACCCGTGTGGCCCTAAATCGAATGAATAGTGAGTTACACAACCAGTCACACGGCCTAGGCACACGCCCTTGTGCCTGGCCGTGTGGCGTCGACAACCACCATTTTTTGTGACCTGAAACTTGCAAAATTAAGGTTTCTGGTACGCACTTGATTTCGCTTTGACAGAGAAACAACATGGAGGCTACCCAAAACCAAATTAATCACTGAACAATCAATTACACCATCGATTTCAATATTTTAGCAAAATCAACATATCGCTAAGATTATGTCGAAAGTTTCGACATAATCCTAACTTAATTCGCATACTCACCTTGCACGAAATAGAGGAAATCAGACTAACACGGTAGAATAATGTCTCTTGCAATATCCTCGCCTAAAAAGGTAACCAGTTGAATGATTAAACAAAACGTTCAAGCAACCGAGCAAAATCTCGTTTTGATAGAATATTGTTAACACTACGAAACTCGTAAAACGAAAGAAAAGTAACGATGAAACTTACTTAATACTCGCACAATCGACCTTACAAGTAACAAAGAACTTTCAATTAATGCAGAATTGAATACCATAAAAGGAAAAATAAAAGAATAAAAAGAGAACCGGAAAAGAAAATAACTTTTGAAAAACAAAGAAGATGGTACGAAAGGATTTCTTCAGACTACTTTAAGTTAACCACCATCCCACCTTCTAGCATTTGTAAAAAAATATTTCCTAACTCATACGATAGGATTCAAACTTGGAAGCAAACAGAATATAGGCATATGCTTAACCAGTGAACCAGCAAGCTCATTCTTAATACTGATTTACCCAGAATTGGACTTAACTATGAAACACATGGATGGAGGTTGTTTTAAAAACAATAACAAAACTTTTAACGATTCCACTCGAACTCCATACCTTAAACACAGAAGCAAAGCACAGAACCACAGATACGGAAATTTAATTACTACAATTTCTCACAATTAAATTCTTAAAAATTTAGGGCGTTACAAATTGAGTCCTTTTGAATTTTAAAAATTTTTATTTTGACCTTATAATTAGTACTTAAAATAAGATAAATTATTTTGGCCCCCAAAGTTTTTCAATGTTTCTTTTAATTTGATTTATTTTATATAATCTATAAATTTTTATGATAAATTTAGTAACACCTTTAGTTTAATTTGATAAATTAATACAAAATCGTGTCTAAATATTTATTTGCTAAAATAATCACATAATTTCAATATCTAATCATAAAATAGTATCTAAATATTAATTAGGTAAAAAATAAACTTAAATAATTACAATATTTCATACAAATTGAGTATTTAACTTAATTTGTTTTTTTCTAAATGTTAATTTTGGTGATCAAGATTATCTAGAATTTAAAAATACATTGTTTTATAGGCCAAACTTACTTTCAACATGTCTATTTTATATAAATACTTCGCCTCCCCCTTATCAATATTTCTGGCTTCGCACCTAGTTGTAGGTTTGGAACCTAAAACTTCCACTTACACTCTCCTTTTCTCATTTCGGAAATTGTTGGCCCTCTTCTCCAAAATTGATCTTTCCTTTGTTTTAAAGGTCTTGACATCTCTGTTAAATGCACTTTCTGCAACTCTCACCCTAGGACAATTGAACATGTACTTTGAGATTGTTCATTCACTTATCATCTCTAAAGCCTTTTCTTTATCCCCCTTCAACTATAGGTATGTTCTCCCTCTTTTTAATGGATTGGCTCAATGCTAATTTAACATCTAAATCCTCATTTCCCCATCATCGCATTCATTGGCCAACCATGTTTTCTTTCTTCCTTCATGGCTTTTGGATTGCTAGAAATGCAATCATCTTTGACAAACCCATAAGTGAAAATGATATTCTATCTAAAGTTATCACTCTTGCTATGGAGTACTTTGTTATTTTGCATAAAACCAAATTTCGAAGATATTCTACCTCACTTCACGTCAAATGGAACCTTCCTTTAAATGGATGGTTTAAAGTTAATTATGATGGTTCCTCATTAGGAAATCCTGAAACTGTTGATCTGGGAGCCATTATTCGTGATCATAATGGTAATTAGATTGTCGATTGTCATTTTTATCCGAGCATGACTACTAATATTATGGCTTAGCTTTGGGCTCTTAGTGATGATGGTCTTGTGCTTGCTCATAATGTAACGACCCAATTTTAGTAGTGTCAAAAATGGTGGTTTCGAGACCACGACTCCGACAAGTGAGTTGTTATTTTGATATATATTTAATGTTTATAGGGTTTAAATTTTTGTTAAGAAATTTTGAAGATTAAATGGTTAATTAAGTAAAAAGGACCAAATTGTGAAAGATGCAAAAGTTGGTCTTTAATAGGTAAATGGATTAAATGGCTTTTGAAATGCAAATTAAAGGACTTAGATGGTATTTATACCATATGAAAAGTTAATGGACAATTATGGGTTTATTTTTGTCATTTTGTAAACTAATAAACTAAGGATAAATTAGTAATTAATAAACAAATCTTAAACTAAATTAAGCAAATAGTATCATCTTCCTAAAATTCTTCCCTTTCACCGAAATTGAAGAAATAAAACACCATTTTTAAGGCTTTAAGGTTCGGGTAACATAGGAGTATTTCATGGTAAGATTTTGTGACTCATTTTTAGTAATTTTTATATTTTTAAGCTCGTTTTAACTTAATCTACCTAGCCCTGAGGTTAATTTGCAAAGCTGTTAAAGGTTGAGGAACTTGCAATGAATGAATTTGATGTTTTTTTTTTTATGTTAGTTGATAGATTATTAATTTTTATTGTTAAATTAACATGATTTGTTAAGTGAATTAAGGATTTAGGGATTAAATAGCTTAAATGGTAAATTCTATGAATTTTGAGTGAAATGAGTAAAAATGTGGATTGATATAAGTATAGGGAAGAATCAGATAACATGTTTTGGGTTAGGAAAATGGTGAATTTTCAAGCTATGGGCTTAAGGACTAATTTGTATAAAAGTTAAAATATTAGGGGTAATTTTGTAATTTTAGATTAATATGATTTATAGGTTGAATTGAATACTTGAGGTTAATTGAAGTACTTAGTTGAATTAAATTATCTATTTAGATTAAGATAAACAACAACCGGACCTAAATTGAGGAAAGGCGAAAGCTTTAGATTAATCTCCAACTCTACTTTTACGACTATAGTTATCGAGGTAAGTTCGTATGAACTATAATCTTATTAATGATAGTTGATTGATTATATGCTATATTATGCTGGTTATAAATTGACTTGAATATATAAATAGATTGACGTTTTAAGTAATTGATAGATAAATAATACCATTTGAACCTTAAGAATTCTTACGATACGAATGACATGTCATTAGGGATTTCATGTTTCAGGTGCAGGTCTTAAATGTCCTACTGATGGCTGAGGGCCTGCATTTGTTGCGGATTCTCCACAGCTCGTGTGAGCAGCATCGTGTAGCTAACATTCTAACCCACAACTCGTGTAAGCAGGCCAATTTCATAGCTCGTGTGAGTACTATTGAAAATGAAAGGTTACGGTTATATAGAAAGGCACACTGTGTGAGCATTCTCAAGTATCCAATGTAATTCTAGATGGTTCAATGGGTAAGCAAAGGTTAATGGCAAGGTATGTATACAATTGGATAATGGTTCATAATCTTATGAAAAGGTTAATGTAATAAATGATGTGTACACGAAAATCTACTTATGATATGGTTGAACTTATATGTATCATGTATGAACTTACTAACTTGTGAATTTGGTGGTGCTTATATAGGATTTTACTAAGCTTATGAGCATGGTAATGATGTTATGTATAATTTACAAATTGAGCTTAAGAATGGTAAGTTATATTTGAGTTTATACGAGCTTACTAAGGACTAGTTGTTTACATAGTTATTTTCTTTTGTTTCATAGATTATCAGAAGCTCGATCGGTTGGAAGCTTCTCAGAGATTTATCACACTATCCAGCAACCACTTTGGTAGTTTTTGAGTTATTTTGGCCAAGGTTATAAATGGCATGTATAGGACCTTTTTATAATGAATGTCTTTGAGTATGTTAATGAAAATTTTGGTACGAGTATATCTTTTATGTATTTACTTTGTTTGTGTGGGCTTATAATGTTTTAGCAAAGTTTATACCCTTGAGTTAGGTTTTAGGTATTTTGTAAGATATGGTGTGGTTGGTTGTTTATATATTAAAGCCATATGATTATGGTCATTTTAGTATGTTTTAATGAAAGGTGAATGGTTTGACAATTGATGTCATTAGGTAGCTTATTTGACTATGTTTTTGTGTTTGAGATGTGGCATTATAGCTTTGTTTTGATTGAAGTTGTTTTTGTACAAATGTGGTGCTTTTGAATGGCATATTGGTTAGGTGAAATAGTTTGATTGAATTGGTATGTTTATGTGTATTTGAAAGATGTTTTGGTCTATTGAATGTATGCATAAATGGAGAGGTGATTGGGTAAATTTTGGTCTTAAAATGGCTTGTTTAGGGTTAAATTATGGAGCACGCTACCTGGGACACGAGTTGTCACACAGCCTGGCTACGCGATCGTGTGTCACTTATTATTTCAATTCAGTGAGTTACACAGTCTAGCACACGGCCTGCGACACGACTGTGTGTCACAAATTAGAAAGTTACACGGTCTGGCACATGGCCTGCGATACGACCGTGTGACCTAAATTAGGGAGTTACACGATTTAAGACATAAGCTAGGGCACGATCGTGTGTCTCTTTGTTCAAACACCACACGGTTTGGGATATGTCACACAGCTTGGCCACACGGCCTTGTAACCCCTGTTTTTAAAGTTTTCAACTTTTTCCCAATTTTTTTGAATTGTTTCAAATTAGTCTCGAATTGTTTTCGAACTATTTTTAGGGCCTTGAAGGCTTGTTTAAGGCCCAAAGGTATATTTTTGCTAAGTTTATAATGAGTTTTATGTAATTATCATTAAATGAAATTATTTTTTAGATTGTACGGTAATGCTCTGTAACCCTAATCTGATGACAGATACAGGTTAGGGGTGTTACACATAAAATGCATATTAACAACGTTATTATCAAACTTGATGCCATAGTTGTTATTGATCTCATAATCCATCATTCAAATGATAATGTTTTTCTTAGATCTCTTATTCATGGTTGCAAGACTGTTAAGCATATTCCTAAGTAGTCAGCTTCAACATACCTACAAGGAGGGTACTTGTTGCACTAATGCTTTGGCTAAAGCTGGAATTCATGTTAATCCTAACATTTTTGTCTCATGTTAATACCTCTAATGACTTTTATGTTGTGTATTTTGAAATCCCAGACTTTATGCGTACTCTTGTGAATGCCAACTTAGTTGGCACACCTTTATATCATACTCTTTATAACTAAATAAAACTCTCCTTTTATAACAAAAAAGAAAAGGAGAGAAAGTGAATAAAAACAAGAAAGGAAAAACGAAAAAGAGCGGAGAGGGTTGAGGAAATAGCTGACTGAATGTTGATAGGCTTTTATCTAACATGATAATCCATTATTAGAAAGGAGGGCATTCAAGAGAGAGGGGAGGGGATGAGAGAAAGAGAGAATAAAAACGGGATGAAGAGGGAGAAAAGATGAGGAAGAGCTTAGCCATCTACTATCTAGTTGTCCTAAAGCAGAACTGCCACTTGTTTGTCTTATCTAATTGGGCTATGGTTGATTATAGACTTGTCTAATGACTAGGCTACTTAAAAGAAGAGGAAATAAAAACACTTTTGGTAATATTTGGAAAAACGAGTTTAGGGAGAGAGAGAGAGAGAGAGAGAGAGAGAGAGAGAGAATGTCCATTTAGAAAATTGTTTGAACTTGGATTTCAACATTCAATGCCCAAGCACAACCCATTTTCTAACTTTATAATATAATATATTAACTTTATTTTATTGTTATATACTATGTAATAAAAATTAAATATATAATACTATAATGAATATATTAAAAAATGTTAAGTTGTATTTTATTAAAAAATTCTATTAAAATAAAAAGTATTAAATTACTAACTAAAGTAATATATTTTTAAAAGACAAATAAAAAAAGAATAGGTCTAAACAAGCTTGAATTAACTATTTATAAATATAAGTAAGTTTGGACAAAATTTTAAGTTCATATTTCGAACCGAGTCAAACTTGTCCAAATATTTATGATATTATTAACATGCATAAATTTGACTTGACTTAACCCAGAAGCACCTCTAATTGAGCACAACCTCTCCTCCTTTCTTTTAATATTTATTTTATAGTTTTAAATCTAAAAAAATCTTAATATTTTTTTAGCAAAACAATTAGAATTTTTTTTTTTGAATTCCTATATAATTTTTTTAAAAAAATTCAATATATATTAAACTTTTATATTATGTTTTTAAATCTATAATATTTTATAACTTTACATTACGTTTGGGTAAATAATTATAAAAGAAAGGAAAGGAAAGGAAAGTAGAAAAAAGAAAGGTTAAGGAAAAGAAATGATATATTTTGTTTTGTTTGGATAGTTAAAATTAGTAAAGGAAATAAAAAAAACTTTGTTTAGTTAAATTGTGAAAAGTTAAAAGGAAATTATTGTTTATAAAATTCTTTTTTCTAATATTTATACACTTCTTATAAAATATTTTGGGTAAAAGGTTAGCATAATAAAAACGATATTCCATATCTTAATAGAAATTTATTTTAATTTATCTTTTCCCTCAAATTGGTGTAAATAAAAACTAAATAATTTAAGAGAAGTGGTGAATATTCAACTCCTATTGTTTTCTCTTAAATAATAATAATAATAATAATAATAATAATAACCTTATTCAAGCAAAAAAGAAAGAAAGAAAGAAAGAGTATTATTTGGAAGGCTCTCTCCTACATTAACTAGTGGACGAGAATTTAATCTTTACTTTAAATATGAAGCAGCTTTAAAACTTTATAATTGACGTTTATGCTCTTAATATACCTACGAAACGTGGATGAATAGTTATTAAATATATTCAAATATATATATTCTCTTACTTCCCTTTTCTTTGTTAAATTCAAAGGTAATAAATTTAGAAATTTTAATTCTAATAACATGGGTAGCATGATTAGGCATATGTGACATTATTGGGTGTTAAGGTACTCATCACCTCATGTTAGTGATTGGGGTTGCATGGTTATGGGAATCAAACCATCGGCAGTTATCTGGGCCCAATTCTTTTATTTTATTTTCACTAATTAAAAAAAAAAAGTGATGGGTAGAAGTGCGAACAATGATTTTAACCCCAAACCTTGTTTCACAGCAACGCATTGGTAATACGCTTTCTCCGTCAAGAGAAATAAAAATTATTTTTCTTATTTGATTCTAATCACTGTAAATAAAAGCGTTACCAATAGATTTAGATAAATTAATTAGTAATTTATATAGGTTTAGGTAGTATTGGAAATGATAACATTATCGTATATTGATATCAAATATCAAAGTGTATGAGGTTAAATGTAGTTTCATAGTGTGGCAAAAAGGAAGAATGGAATGAGCAAGTGAGCATAGGGTGCCAAACATTGTTGTCTCCTTCGAACCGACTGATCCATCTTTAATTGGGCCACTCCACTTCAATTCCATCCCATGCATCATGTATTAAGCCTCCTACAGTTCTACCCCACTCCATGTCCCTTTTTGAATGGATTGGGATATTTTCATCTTTTACCTATTTAATTTTTAATCCTATCACATTCCATACGGTTTCTTGTTTAGGGATGAACATTAAAATTGTATATATAATGGGCAATGTCATTCATGAACTTTGATTTTTTATTTGATTTGATTCAATTTTCACTAATCACTAGTATTAGCAAATTAACGCTATTTTACGTTGATATATTACCTATACAAACCATTATATTAATTCAATATGTGTATTCATTTCTTTAATCTGTACAATTACATCGAAATTAAAGTTTCATGTATACATATGACCCACAATTCAAGTCTCATGTGTATAATTACTCAAGTATAATGTGTACTATCAAATAGTTTTTATTATAAATTACCAAAACTATTTTTAATAAAATTAAATTATTAAAAATATTAAAATTTCAGTTGATGCTTACCAATGTATATTAGTTTATCATATATAATGGAATTATATATATTTAATATATATTCTAAAACATTAAATTAAAAAAATAATGTAGAAATCCATGCAAGTAGATAAATCAAGCCCTGCTCTCACCCCGTTCTATCTAATCCCCTTATTGATTTTGTATGTGATATAGCTGACAAAATCCATTAGATAAACTCCTCACTAAACCTTAAATTCTAAGGTGTGTTTCAACTATGCACTTCCTTAGTTTGTGTTGCTATAAGATTATAATTAATGAAAAAAAGATTGTATGGAACTTGGATTTCACATCAAATTTTTCCTCATGATTTCCTATTTTAAAATGTTAGAAATTAAGAGGAAAATCTGATTTGTCATTCTTCTATTGAAAAGAAATAGAGATGACATAAAATCACAATTTCTTACAATACTTTCTCTACATTTAGTATTGTTAATAATAGGAGGTTTTTATTTGCATTTTAATAGATAAATTAGCACTTAAAAGATAAAAGCATCACATACATTCGTAAACAGATGTAATTATTAAAATGCAAAGAAAGATTTCGGTTGTGTTGTGTGTTCCAAAGAAGACTTAGCCTATCCGGCCAGGCAAGGAAGGAAGTGGAAGGCTTACAGATACAGTTACAGGGTCCGAGAGTTGAGAGTCAGGTCGGGTCGGTGGGCTGAAATATGGATGAGATTCAGTTAAAAGCCGATTAGTCGCTTGCAGGCTTCAAATATTCTGGAAGAAGACTTCTTGCTTTTTCTGGGTTGGATTGCAACATTATGAAATTCAGTGAGAGCAAAAGGGTGAGGATCATCGAAATAATGGAATATTTTGTAATATCCTCTCCTGCCCTTGGAAACACAAGAAGAGGAGGAGGTGGATCTGGATCTCCTCATGGAGAATGCCCTTCTCACCGCCGTCTCAAGTGCCGAGCTCTGTTTCTCAGTTCTGAGGGCTACGGTCGACGCATTCGAAACCGAACGGCTCCTGCTCAGTATTACCCCAAACGCCTCTCCTTTTTCTGATGATTCTACAGCTCTGCTATTACTGTATACCTTTGGAAACTCCATGCCTCTCTCCTGCTTCATGCTTGTGCGGTGGCCAAAATTTGATGACTTATGAATGCTTCATGCTCAGTGCTCACTCGGAAATGGGAACTCGGAACTTGATTTGGTAGCAGGTTTGGTTAGGCCACCAAAGATTCTACATTTGTCTATGCTTATTTATTGATTTCAGACATGCATTATTTTTTTCTTTTTTGTTTTTTTACCCAATCAAAAGTATGTATTATTAAGAGAGATAACAACAACCTTTTTTAAAATAAAAGAAAATTACAACAATTGACGTGGTAAAAAAATAAAATTATCATAGAAGTTATTATACTATATTGCAAATTGCATTTAAACACTAAGGGTATATTTGGAGAGAAAATAATAATTGAATGAAAGTATACTTATTACGGTAATAATTATACTATTTTGTAATTATAAAGAATTGTAATTCTTTAGACACGTTTGGCTGACAGAATATAATTACATCATAATTCTCTGTGTCATGTTTGGTAGTATAAATAATAACTACACATTTACATAATTTATATTTTAAAAAATATTAATTACTATAAAAATATTAGTCTGATAAAAATAATTTATAAACAATTAACAAAAATTAATATTAAATCATCATATGTATTATGTTAGTTTGAAAAATTAGTTGATAATACGATTGCTAATAGAAATAACAAGAAAAATAAACATCATATATGCAATTTTATCTAATTGTTCTAGTTCATATTTGTTGGGTTATTCTCTTTTTAAAGTTTAATATATACTCCTTATCATCATTTAAATTTGATTCTGCATCATTAAGGTCATTAAGATCTTCTTCGTTCATATACTCTTTAGAGTATGGTGCATCTCAATTCAACCTATAATTAAAGTTATAAAATATACAACATGCTAGTTCAATCCAACTTTTTTTTTATATTATAGGCTTAATGACAAATTTGGCCACTAAAGTTTGCATGTTTTGTCAAAATAGTCTTAATTGTTTTTTTTGAGCCTTTTTTGCCATCAACTTCTGTTCTTTTTTTCAATTTACTTTTTTCTAACACGTTTAATGAAAATACCATTAAAAAAGTTAATGGGGATGATGTGGAATTTCATATGTGAAATATTTTTAATGAGATATAATTTATTACTTAAATAACCCAATAAGACAATTGCATGTGAAAAATAATAAATTAAATTAAAAAACAACTCTTAATTTAAAGAAAATAAGCATAATTATCTAAAAAAATTAACTAAGTAGAAAAATTTCTCAGTAAATAAACGTATGAAAGATTGAAACCTTTTGAAAGAAAATGAATATTGAAATCTTGAATTTATTCATTAAATCTATTAGAAAAATCAGATTGAAAAATAGAACAAAGGTTGATGGCAAAAAAAAAAGCTCAAAAATACAATTAGGACCATTTTGACAAAACATGCAAACGTTAGTGGCCAAATTTATCATTAAGCCTATATTTTATTAATGTAATGTTGTTAATATGAGAAATATCATTTTAGAACAATAAGTGTATTCTCAAACACATTTCAAAACCTTAAATGTTTCACATTAAAAAGTTTGTGATTTGTCTATGGTTCTTATGTCTAGCATTTTTCTCTCAAATAATATCATACCCCACGATATGCTGCAAGAAAATCTTTTACATTTGCATAACTAGCATCGACATTATATATTTGGATTCGCAGCCAAATAGTCTATAGCTTTAATTATAAAAACTTATATAAACTTAATTTGGAGAAAAACATATGCTAGGTTATATCCTTTTTATAATACATAAATTAAGTAAAAAATAAATAAAATTTTTTAACATAAAACCTTTACAATAAAAAATGTTTTATAAATTGTCCAAAACTTTCATAACACTTCTTATAAATAATATAAATTTTTTGTCATAATTTTTAGAAAGTTCATTTTTATAAATAAGTTATGATAAAAATATTTATAACATTATTTTTATGAATAAGTATATTATATTTATAATATATAATATATACACATAAATGAAGTATGGCCATACTTGGCCCTAATTTTTTATAGGTAAATATATATTATAACACTTTTACTGTAACACTCCTAACCCGAATCCGTCGCCGGGGTAAGGTTACGGAGCATTACCAGAGTTTACAAATTAATTATCAGACATTTCATTTCATCTAGCATTCATATTTGAAACCAATCAAAATTAAAACATTAATGAGCCAATGTTGACCAAATTAACTTATACATGTCATTATAACCAGAATCAAATCATCCAAAATTACTGATAGAACCAATGGATAGTGTGATATATCTCCGACAAGCTTCCAACCCAATCGAGCTTCCGATAATCTATAGGGTAAATAAAAACAAATACGTAAGCAATGAATGCTTAGTAAGATCGTGTAGTCTTTAATCATATTAGTTCATTTAAAATATGAAATCTTTACATATCTAGGATAACCCAACACTGATACCACAATACTCATAAAGCTATATTCATCAACTCACAAGGTGAATAAATCCACAGTATCACTTAAACATATTATCCCAAGCTTAGTAGGATTTTATATAACTTTAACTCTTCATAATTTCTTTATTTTCATTTGCATTTCTTTATTTTCCATGCTTATTCCATATGCATGTCACACAAGTCATAAACATATCATTCAACCATGGTCACAAGCTAGTGCATTTAACCAAAGCCCTTCCCAAACTGATCACATGATAAGTCATTTCATAAGAAATTGCTTAATTTAAACCTTACCACTTTTTCATGAGCACTAGCATATTTTCACTTAAATACTTACCAATTCAATGCATCATATAAATAATCATATTACCATTCAACCAATAGCTTGACACTTGCCTAAGCATCAAACAACAACACTAGTTAGCATACTTGCATATATTACATATAATTTCAACTTTGATAAACTTATTTTCTTGACATGTCACACTTAAGTTATTTACTTGTCTCCACTTACATAATTTCCATATATCAACATATCAAGATATTGATTTAAATACATATCATAATACATATCATTCTCTTACCATTTCTTCATATTCATATATATATCATTCAAAACAACTCCCGATATTTTACCTTCTGAAGAACGACTTACGGATATGAGTACATCATTTTCAGAAGCCCAAAGGCTGAACAGAAGCTCATGAGAGCTAAACAGGTAGTAAACACGAAAGTTCGCAACAAATGCTGAACCTCGGTTTACTCGGGTAATTTACTGTCAATTCGTCCTTTACATTCGTAGTGCCATAACCCAGGTATGGTCTTATCATCAGAATACCATAGCCCAGCTATGGTCTTACATATAAACACTGCCATGGTCCAACCATGGTCTTACGTTCATAGTGCCATAACCAAGTTATGGTCTTATCATCAGAATGCCATAGCCCAGCTATGGTCTTACATATAAACACTGTCGTTCAACCATGGTCTTACGTTCATAGTGCCATAACCCAATTATGGTCTTATTCGTCAATTCATCCTTTGCCACAAAAACGATTGTACTCAATTTTGCGTTCAATCCAAACTGAGTATTAAATTCGATAATATATTTCCAATAATAATTCAATTCCAACAATAAAAAACATATTTATATAATATTCATCGCCAAATAGCATTCAATTTAATAAAAATTATACAAAATATAGTTCATACGAACTTACCAGGCTAAATTACAGGAATACCAAGATACAGGGGTATTTTGGTAATTTCCCATTTCCCTCAATTTTCCACCCGATCTTGATCTAAATTAATATTTTATTAAATTTACTAATTTAAATAATAAAACAATTCATTTCATGCAATTTGGTCATTTTTATATTTTTACAAAATTGCCCTTAAAATTTTACTTTTATTCACTTTAGTCCTTGAGTCCAAATCATGCAAATTAACCATTTTTAATGCAAACCAATGCTAGCAAAATATTCATATATTTTCCTCCTCTCCATTCCACACCATTAAAGTATATAACATGCTTATGTGTAATATTATCTATAATTCTACTATTTACTTATGTTCATATCAAAGTTGTCCACACGAGTCATACTCAATAAATTATTTATATATTGAGATAAAAAACTCCGAATTAAGATCTGCTAAATTTCTCTGAAACTAGACTCACATATCTTCTTACCATAAAATTTTCAAAATTTATGGTTTCGCCAATAAGTACAGTTTATTCCTTAAACTCATCCATGTTCTGTTGTCTGACAGTTTTGACCTTTCTTCACTAAAAATCAATTATCTCTTCGTACGGGATTTGGATGATGTTCCCATTTATTTCTATTGAAAATATACTCATTAATAATTTTAAACATATAAATTCTAAACCATAATTATTTTTATACAATTTTTAATGATTTTCCAAATTCAGAATAGAGGATTCCAAAATCACTCTGACCCTGTCTCATAAAAATTTAAATATCTCATAATATGAAATTCTCTTGCTTAAATTGTTTCTTCTATGTAAAACTACACTCAATAAGCTTTAATTTATATCTTATTCAACTTCTAATTCAATTTCTATGATTTTTGGTGAATTTTCAAAGTCAGACTACTGCTACTGTCCAAAATTGTTTTAGTGTAAAATGTTGATAACCAAATTTATTACACCCTCCTTTCCTTTCTCTACAATATTTCCCATCACTTCCTCTTATTTCCCTTCACTAACATATCAAGAACATAGAACCTTATATAAATAAACTCTACTTTAACATCAATTTCATACTTTTTCAATAATATCAAACTCATAAATATATTGAAATATTGATGTTCTTACCTTGTCCTATTGATTTCAATCTTTAACTTGATTTTCTCTCTCCTCTAGCTTCTATTTCTTAAATTTAACTTGATATTCTAGCTCCCCATTATCTCCTTATCAATTTTCTCTCTTGGTGGCTATGGAAAGTTTTTTTATTTCTAAGTGAAAATGATAGATTTTTGGTGAAAGGACCAAATTGTGAAGAAAAGAAATTTTCTTTCTTTTTTTTTCTTCTCACGTTGGAAGCATGAAAAGATGAAAAATTCTCTTCATCTTTCTTCCCTTTTATATTAATCATTTAATAATAAAATAATACTAAAAACCTTATAAAATATTAATTAAATAATATTTATCTAATTAATTAATTAAAAATATCACCAACATCATCATTACCTTCTAGAGTTCTCTCTCTTTCTAATTGACCATTTTTCCCTTCATGATCTTTTACAATTCCATTCTTGAGTCATTACTTAATTTGGTAAAATTGCAATTTAGTCCCTCATAATTTTTCTCCTATTCAATTTGGTTCTAATTCATCCATTTTTCCTTAGTTTCAAGATCATTCCACCCTTAAAATATTTGCACTATTGGTCCTTCAAATTTTTCATATTTACACTTTAACCCTTCAATTTTTGAGTATTTACTCTTGGGCAACAAAACTTTTCTCACTTTTGCGATTTAATCCTTTCTTGCATTAATATATCATAATATACATCCCAATGTTGACATAACTCAAAACTTCTTGTTATTTTATTTCCTTATTTTACTATATCAATAATACTATCTTACTTTCTTTCTATAGTAATTTTCGGGATATTATATTTATAACATGTAAATTAATTTTTATAATAAAATTTTTGGCCATAACTTTAGAAGAAAAAATTAGGATTTAAATAATATACTTTTTTGTTATAACTTTATAAAATACATATATTATTTTTAGAATATAATTTTTTAAGATTTATAATATGAGAATTTTTTTTGTCATATTCATCTCTAACAATCATACATATTCATGTTTAAAATATGATTTTTATAACTTATTTTAAAATTGGATTCAGGTGTAATTACGTGTATAATTACTTTAATTCTCACCCTCCCCCTAAGAATTGAAAAATGTAATTGGGGTACTCTAATTACACCTAATTCGATTAGACCCACTATTACAATGATTATCCAAACATGTCACCCTTGTGTAATTACAAGCAATTACACTCAAATCCAATTACTAGGTTGCTTTCAAAACACTACCTTAATCTTTAAACTTTTATTTAAGTTGGACTCCACTATTTTATTTGAAACAAAATAGCTCTCAATCTATTATTGTTGATGTCGCATTATTTTGTTACGTATGACACGTGGATAAATAATCTAAAAATTATAATTAAAAAATTAAAAAGTTCAAAAAATAATAAAATTAAAAAAATTACAATTCCAAAAATTATAAAAATGTAAAACAAAATTATAAAATTTTCCAAAAAAATTCTAAAATTTTAGAAAATAGGAATACAAAAGAATTTTAATTTTTTAAAATTTAAAATTTTCCAAAAATTATATAAAAATGTTTTATAATAATAATAATAATAATAATAATAATAATACCTAAATTTCTAGGCAAGTTCACAAGTTTAGTAACACTCTATAAAATATAAAGCTTTGTTTAAATGAAGTTATTCATAAGGAAAAAATTACAAATCATACAAGATTTATTGATCATATAATTAATAAGATAGCGAGTTAAATTGAATTTGTATGTATTGGAATCTAGTATGTTATATAAAAAAACAAATACAATGCATCTGATTTATAACAACATCTATTCATTTAATCATTTTATAGTTTTCGTGAAAAAAATCTATCTTAATTTTCACAATGAACAAAAATAGTTTACGGCGGCACTAGTAGTGGTATGTATGATTAACTCACACCTGATTTTCGAGAAACCAAAATAACACTTTCAAAAGCAAGAGTGTCAAATTCTATAAAGAACTTCAACAGAAATCTTTTATAGAACAATATTTGAGTATTAAAAGATAGAGGGAAATATAGAAATTTCTATTTCTTAATATTTTGGTGTGTCATGGTATATCTTTGTATTTCATACCACTAAAATTTCTCTCCTATTTGGATAATCACATCTATTAAGAATGAACATAATTATTCATTATATATTAAAAGGTTAACAACTTATTAAAGTGTATATTAAAATATTAAGTGATATAGGCGCTTGTGGAACAAGATTGCAAGCTTGTCCAAGTCACAGATTTAGTCTAGTGCTCTAGACGAACAAGGAAACTTGGATTTCGATTCAACCTAAAACGTAACAATCCAAGTTAGATCTAATTGAATAAAAGGGAAACAAGTAAAAAAATGAATTATTAATAAGAAACAAGTAAACCAAATTGAGAAATTAGAGTTCTTGATAGTCCAAGTTGATTTGAAAGAGAAGACCTATTTTTGATGAATTTAGAACAATTACAGGCTACCAATTAGGGGAAAACAATCGGTTAGAATAGATTTGAAAGAATGATGATTAAAATCGAATGAAATCAAAAGAAAACATCAAAATAAGATTCGGTCAGCCAAAGACAATGAAAATGTGTTTGGAGTGATTTAGGTTGTTCTTGATGAAGAAGAAGTTGTTGAATGGATATCTAAATAAAAGAAACAAAACATATTAGTCATTGAACAAAATTGAAAGAAAAAGAGGGGCGACTTGAAAATAGTCCAAGAATGATCAAATTCGGGTTTTATGAGTGAGAAAAAAAATCATTCTTGAACTTCAAAGAAGCCCCCAACCAGATCTGAAAACAAGAAAACAAAACAGTTTATTTGAATGAAGAATTAGGCAATATAAAAATTGTTTTGTAACAAAAGGATTCAAAACAACAAGAAAAGAAAAGAACTCTTATTTTTGAATGATTCTTGATGTACTAAGGTGGGAGAACGTATTTTATTGATGAACAATGACCTGGAATTAAATAAATCAAACACTTGAAACGAGAATAGAACAGAAAAGCAAAGAAACGAAAGAAGAGAGATGGGAAAGATGAGAGTGGCACATAGAAAGTCCTAAGGAGCTTTGGAGACAAGATGAATATCAACCTCCTTCAAATGGTTCTAATTTCTCTTCCAAGAAAGACTCGTTGGTAAGAAAAAGCTTGAAGATTATTCCTACAAACTAAATAGATTGTTAAAATTCTTTTAAAAGAAAACTCAAGAGAAATTCTTTAAAAAACATAACTCAAAGAGAATTTTATTAACTCAAAATCAAAACAATCAATGAATAATAAATACAATAGGGGCGACACACCCTATTTATAGCCTGCCAACCCCTAACTAATCTCCTAAATTTAAGAAATGTGATAAGTATGCCAACTAAGCATGACAACTCATCAACTAACTAACTAACTAACATGTGAAAATAAATCTAAGTGTAGAATAGAATGGGAAATTCGTCCAAGGGTCTAAATGGGCTCCTTGGGCTGAACTTTTACATGTTGATCCACTAACTAAGTAAAAGTAAACAAAAAAAATTAAAATGTTTAAAAATTGGGTCACTTCAACAATTTGGTCTGATATTCAGCTAAGTCCTTCTTTGAACTCCATGATGGGCTTGTAGACATCCTAATAGGTCAATTTTCAAGAACTTGGATTTGTGATCTGTTCGTACTTGAAATTGGCTCATTTAAGGTTATACATGCAATCCATTGCGCATTAGCTAGGGGTGAGCAAAACTCGATTCGACTAGAAAAAATCGAAAAAAAATTAGAATTTCGAGTTAAACGAATCGAGTTATTTGAGTTAATCGAGTTATTTGAATCAACTCGAATTTTTTTTCGAATTTCGAGTTTGAATCGAGTTGAGTTTTCGAATTCGAATAACTCAAATAATTCGAATATCAAACTATAACATTTTACATTTTTACCCTAAATTACCAAACCTTTTTATTTTTCCCTCAAAACTTTTACTCCTTCCCATTTCCCCCCAAAACTTTTACTCCCCTCCCCTCCCAACCCCCCAATCTACCCAAAATCCATTTTCCACCAAAATTTTACTCCCAAAAACCCTCAAAACCTTTTATTTCCCCCAAAATTTTTACTCCCTCCCACTTTTCCCCTAAAACTTTTATTCTCTTCCCATCCCACCTCCCATCTACCCCAAACCCTCCCCCCTCCAATTTTTTTTAATATTTTTCCTCCAAAATTTTTCTCCCCCTATTTACTTTCCCTCAAACTTTTATTCCCCAAAACTTTTTATTTTCCCCCTAAACTTTTACTTCTCACCCTTTACTCTCAAAGAAAAAATTAAAATTATCCCAAAAAAAATCACTAAGCATAAATAGTAATAATTTTATTTATATCTACTATTTATATAATTAAATTAAATTTCACATTTTATATTATTTATATTATTGACTTGTTTAGTCATATTGAATATTTAAATTAAAATTGAATTATTAATTATGCCATAAAATATTCGTGTTAAAATTTTATATTGGTATCAATTTCACATTTTATTTTTAAAATAACTTTTATTAAAAAAATCATATTTTTACATTTAATATATTTTTTAATTCCAAAATACATAGTGACAAGAATTTGAAGATAATTGAAACAACTAAGCGGCAAAGAAGCTAACCAGTATATAAAAAATTAATAAATAAATTATGAGGTGATGAAAGTTAATAAAAAATTTGATTAAGGTGGTCAAATTTTATTACGATGGGTGACAATGGTTACAAGGACCCAAAATTATTTTTTAAAATTTAACTCGAACAAATATATTCGATTCGATTCGATTCGAATTCCATCTCACTAGACTCGATTCGAGAAAACTTCAAATAAAGTTAGGATGATAAAATGAGATTCGAAAACTCGATTAACTCGAAAATTTTTGATTCGATTTGATCGAATGCTCACCCCTAGCATTAGCTTCAAGATTTGGTTTCTTGGGCCAAGAATTCCAAGATTTGAAATCTTCGTTTTCTTGGTTCTTGAAATCACCTAAAATAGCAAAATTGGACTAAGATTCGATTTCTTGATTTTCTTGAAAATAAGAAAGTGAATCTTGATTTTCTTTTCTCCTCGTATGTTCTCCTAAGGCCTTTGTAGCAAAGTCTTGGATAGTCCCATTCAATCTTTCCTTGACATGCTTTGCTTTTGACCTTGTTATTAGGCCTTGATTTAAAAAATGCAAAGACCTGTTCTTGATGGATTTGGAACAATTCCAAGCTAGCAATTAAGGGAAAGCAATCGGTTAAAACATATTTGAAAGAACAACGATTAAAATCAAATGAAATCAAAAGAAAAGGTAAAAATAAAATTTGCCCAAACAAGAACAATGGAAACCCAGATGCTTGGATGTTATGGTAAAAAATTAACAATAAAATGGGTCGTTAAAGGTAGTTAATTCAGAGATGCGTTTAAGCAAAAAGAAAATTGTTAGTGAAACGGTGCGTTTCAGAAGGGTTAATGGGTGTTGCGTTTTGCTAAATGGTGCACTTCACCTTTTAATAAAACAATGAGTTTTGGGCTAGGGATTAACCACTGTCATGTAACAACTTCCTAACTGATTTCCTCGTAACTATCAATTCTTTCCATTTTAGAATTGTTGGAGACGGTAGGCAATTAGGGAATAGTTTGATTGAAATTCTCTTCCTCTTTAGTGTTCTCTTCTTCTTTTTCTCTCATTCCTTTTTAGATCTCTTTCCTCTTTCCGAAACGATCCGTAACAAAGGTATCAAAGCCTTGCGATCCTCAATGACCAGTGATAGGATTACCACCCATTTGTAGAAAGACATTGGTCTCCTCCAACAAAAAGTTTCCAAACTCCAAGTAGAATTCCCAATGACGAATCAATTATTAACTAGACGGTATTACCTCTCGGCCTTTACTGCCTAACTAATCGACCAATACACGCTTACCTCTTAGCCTCACTTTCCTGACTGGGATAAATCCACGATATACTCGGTAAGCTTATCTCTCAATCCACTTGCCTATATTATTTATTAGGGTCGTCAATCCTAGGGTTTAAGCACACATGAATTTATACCAATAAATTCATGAGAAACCCTCGTTAATTTCCTAACTACTCACACATCCACTCATTAAACTACTTAATTAATTAAACAGTTCCATAACCGAAACATGCTAGATATAAGTAAAGCATAATAGTTTATTCAATTATTCATAAAAACTCTAATTGATCAAGTTAAGAAAAATATAAGTAAAAGAATAAGAGATAGGAAAAAGCTCATGAATAAATATAAGTGTGGTTCCGGAGCAATCTCTGCTCGCAATCGTCTTCACAGCGGAACAGGAAGAATTCCGATTACACGAACATAAAAATAAACTAAAACTGAAAAACTAAGTAAAATTGTCTCTACAAGTCGACTCCCCCTCTAATGGAGTTATAAAGGGCGTTTATATAGGCAAATATTATGGTTTTAGGTGCCTAAAATACCCTTGATATTTTGAGTGCAAGTAAGAAATAAAATCTAAGAAAATCTACCCAAAATATGGTTGTTAACGTTAGCACTATGTCATGATGTCGTCTAGGTTGTGTTGAAACACTGGGATTCAGTGTTACAACACAAGAGGCAGTGTCGCAACACTAGGTTCCGATGTTGCAACATCGATGCCTGTTTTGTTCCAAGATTTTGTTTTTTTTTTGCTTCGATCTTCAGTGTCTCGATATGGTTTTCGTCCTTTATGTTTTGGGGCCTAAAATGGCACCCTACACACTCAAATAACCCGTTAGTCATTCCCGAGGCCCGAGTTGGCCTAACAGGTTATCGAAACACTAAAAAATGCGTAAAAATGCTTATTTTGCTAATAATTACTTCTAAGCTACTAAAACAGAAAACGAAACAAACTACCATAAAATGAATTGAAATCAAGCTTATTACGTGCCGAAAATAGTCTAATTTTCCATAACGAACCGTGGCAGATCAAACTTAACAACTTGACTGCTTCCAAATGTGCAAACATTTGGAGTTGAAATCATGCAAATAACTATATTTAAAATTTGTGCAATATCTGCAAGTGAACAGGTCAAATTGTAATATAAATTTGTGTTATAATAAAACATCGATAAGTATTCCGAAGATCATACCCAAGGGATTGCATATTGGAGAAATTTATTATTAGATTTCTTAGGCCGTATGAAATTATCGAGAGAGAATTGGTAAGACATTACCCCCAGAACTTAAGAAATTCACAATTTTTCATGTTTTGATGCTATGTCGGTGTAGATCAGATCCTTCCCACGTGATTACTCCCGATGAAATTAAATTTCAACCCGATTTTTCGTACAATGAGGAATCGGTGAAAATCTTGGCTAGGAAAGTTAAAAAGCTACGAAATAAACGAGTATTGTAGTGAAAGTATTGTGGCACTGACATGTTATAAAGGAAGCTATGTGGGAAACGAAAGAACCAATGAAATCTCAATACCCGAACCTATTTTCAAGTAATAAATTTTGAAGACAAAATTTTCTTATGGGGGAGAGTTGCAATAGCCCATTTTTTAGTGGTATCGAAAATGATGATTTTGGAACCCCGTTTTCTAATGATCAAGTTAGTAAATATTATCTATTAATATTTACGAGTCTATTATAAGGTTATATTAAATTTCGGTCCAGTAATTTTGTTGATTGAATGGTTAATTATGGTACATTGACTAAATCATAAAAACCGTAGAAGTTAATCGCTATTGATTTTTATTAGTTAAAAAGGTTTAAAAGATTATTGTTTGAGGTTTTATGTAGCAATTAGCCATTTTTTAATAGGTAGGGCAGTTATTGCACATGTTCTTGACGTAGTTTGTGTTAATAAAGTAAAATTTAATAATAATAAAAACATTAAAACATAAACTAAGGTGATCTTCATCCATTTTTCTTCTTCACCATCGAAATACCACCATTGTAGAAAGAAAAGTTTCAAGCATTCTTAAACATTCGGCCCTTGCATGTAAGTGTTTTCAAAGCTCGTTTTTCATAAATTTTATATTTTTGAGATCGTTGCAACTTGATCTAGTTAACTCGGGTACTAAATCACAAAACTGTTAAAATTTTGAAATGTTGTCATTGATGGTTTTTTTATGTTTTTTTATGTTAAATGGCTTGGTTGTAGGCTTAGAAATGATTAAGGAATAAATTGTAAAGTGAGGTTTGTTAGTTTTGAGTTTAGGGACTAAAATGAAAATAGTTGGATTCGACATGAAATTTCTATAATTATATAATTTAGAGGGCTGTAGAATGATGTAATTGAAAATAAACCAGGATTCGGTTTCTTGGACCAAGCATTTCAAGACTTAAAATCTTGATTTTCTTAATTCTTGAAATCACTTGAAATAAAAAAAATTAGACTAAGATTTAATTTCTTGATTTTCTTGAAAACAAGAAGGTGACTCTTGATTTTCTTTTCTTTTGTATGCGCTTCTGAAGCCTTTGTAACAAAATCTTAGAGATTGATTTACTTTGCATTTGACATTATTATTGGGGCATTGAGTTAAAGAAAGTCCATCACATCTTTGGCCCGAGACTCACATCATTAAAAGCTTAAGCATAATAAATAAAATAATAAGTTTCAAGTTATTTAAAATATTTTTAACCCTTCTTTTTCTTAATCAAATTTAGAGTGTAAGGAAAAGTGAAAAGTAAAGAATATTAATTAAAAATTTTAAGAAAATATTCCCAAAATTAAGTTTACAGTACTGCTTTGCCCTGGTGGTAAAGTTTTGTTTTTTTTGACAAAAAGATTTTCATTTCATAGAACAATAGTCATTACAGACAGAGCAACAATGGCATTAAGCCAAAGAAAATGATTCCCAGCAATCAAGATTTCAAACATAAGTGGTCAACCCCTCCAAAAGTAGAAAAAGAGAGGGAATCATCACCAATCACTTGGGCATCAGCCACTAATATAGAACATTAGTGCGTATAATCCTCATTATCGAGCTGCCTCCTTTTCCATTGAAGACCTTGCTTACAAGAGAGGGAGAAAAACAGTGAAGCAAAATGTTGACACCATTTTTTTGATAAAAACGGGGTCGACTTGGGTTTTGAAAAATGAAACAGGATTCGCCACCAATCATTTTTAATGAGGTGTGATTGAATCACCTCGAAAAGTGGTTATTTTTAATAAACGATTTAATTTTATTAAAACAACGATTTTGGTCCACGAAATTCAGAAAAACGGGTTCGGGAGTCGGTTACGCACGAGGAAGTATTAGCACCCTCGATACGCCCAAAATTGGTACCTAGTTGATTACTTAATGTCTTAATGTCGAAAAACTGAAAACTTTAAAGAAATTTAAAATACGATCCTTAAAAAAAACTCGAATGGCATGGATTAAAATTCAAGAGGATATTTGGCAATATGGTTAAACGAGAAATCGAAACCCAGCACATTAGGACACGTTCCTTGAATTTCCAAACGCAAAACATTACCTTATTTTGAAATTTTTGGAAGGATATTTAGCTATTTGGTTGAACGAGAAAAATCGAAACCCAGCACATTAGGGAACGTTTTCACGAATTTCCAAACGCAAAACATTGCCTTATTTTGAAATTTTTTTAAAAAGGATATTTAGCTATTTGGTTGAACGAGAAAAATCAAAACCCAGCACATTAGGGCACGTTTTCTCGAATTTTCAAAAGCTAATGTTGCCTTATTTAGAAATTTTTTTTGAAGTATGGTGTTAATATACATAATGGAATAATAAATATGATAATGTGAACAAAAATAATATGAGCAAAAAACGAATAAAAAAAAAACAAATCAATCATATATATACCATAACAAACAAACAAACAAATAAATAAATAAATAAATAAATAAACTAAAACATAAAAAAGGACATATAAATAAATACATAAATGAACATAAAAAAACAATAAAGGAAAATAAATGAAAATTATAAAATATGAACATGTGTATGTGCATTTAAGGGAAATATATATATGTATGTATATACATAAAATTATAAAAATATGAAAATATATATATGTTTTAAGGATATTAAATATAAAAGGTTATGTAAATATATACATGTATATATATATAATTATGAAAATATGGAAAAATATGTATATATGTATTTTAAAATTATTAAATATAAAAGTTTATGTAAATATGTATATGCACGTATATGTATACAAAATGTATATAAAAATTATAAAATATAACATATATATAAGTATGTATATATATAAAAATAAATAAATTATAAAAATATGTACGTATAATATAAAAATGCACGCATGTACATATATGTATAGCAAAATTGGAAATTGGAAATATATGTATATATATAAATGAGGAAATCAAATAATAATAATAATCATAATAGATTTATTAAAAAATAACCAAAATAACGAAAAAAGGACCGAATTGAAATTTTAAAACAAAATTTAGGGTTAAATCATAAATAAATTAAAATGGAAGGACTGTTCTGAATGCGCATGTAACATGGAGGGACTAAAAAGGAAATTTAACCTTTCCTCAAAATACGTCGTTCCAACGGGGACCAAATCGAAATAAAATAAAAATAATTGGGCCAAAATTGCAAATAAAAATAAACTGCAGATCCTGTAGCGGAAAATATCCCAATAGCTGAAAATGCGCAGATCCTGTAGCGGGTCGGGTCTCGCGCACGGGTCTGGGAGTGAAACTACGTCGTTTTGGGTGTTTGGGAGTTGAACCAAAACGACGTCGTTTCACAAGGGTATAAAAATCAATGTTTTTGAGAAAAAAAATCATTTGAGCATTGAAAAGAGAAAAAAAATAGAAGAAAGAAAAAAATTTTCTCTGGACCAAGTCCAGATTCCGGCCAATGCCCAACGCTCCGGCGTCGCGCCGGCCACCTTGGCCGAAAATTTCGAAAAATGTATTTTTTTTATTTTTTCGCACTTTTCTCTTTATATTATACATGTATATAAGTAAATAAACAAAAAAATAACGAAAATATATATATCTGAGAAGAAATCGAAAATAAGAGAGAACATTGGCAATCACCTTTAAACTTTTTTTGCTTTTTTATTTCTGTAAATGCTACCAAAAAAGAAAAGAGCAGCCCCCTGTTACAAGAATGAAGTTCGCCCCCCCTTTTACAATGATTTTTTGCTTGGCTTTTATAGCCATTTTACACTTTTTCTCTATTATTATTTGCTGTCACTTCCTCTTCGATTTTGCAGGTGCAGGTGGCAGAGTTGGTAGCTGAGTTGGTGGCTGAGTTGGTGGTGGCAGAGGGCAGACGTGCGGCACTGAAGGAGCGACGGCAACAAAACAGTTGGTCGCTAGGGTAGGTTAGGGTTTCTGTCACTAGTTTAGGTTATGGGCTAGGTTTATTTTGGGCTGAATTGGGTTTGGGTAGTTGGGGTGTATTTGGGTAAATTTTTTTGGACTTATAGATTGTTAATTAATTTTGGTTTGGTTTATTTGGTATGGGCTCGGGCAAATTTGGGCTTCTACAGCTGCCCCTCTTTGCTCGTTGTCGTGTAACGAGAACAGAGCAAAGACCAAGAAAGGCCAATTTTGCCCGGTCTCGCCTGTTTTGGACTTGTCCTGGTGCTTTTCTTCAAGTAGCTTCACTCCAGTCCACTGTGTCTTGTTGCTTCAATCCACTCGACCGCACTTCAAAGAGATACGGCTTGTAGCTTGAATCCATTCTGCTGCAACTTCAGGGGGGTGAGGTTTTTTTGTTTTAGTCTGTTCCACTACTACATCAGGGAGATAGGATCGGTTTCTTTTGTCTGCTCCACTGTAACCTCAGGGAGATAAGACCTGATGCGATCTACTCTACTGTAACTTCAGAGAGATAAGATTTGTGATTTTAATCCACTCCACTGCAACTTCAGGGAGATAGGATTATCGGCTTCAATCTGATGTGATCTATTCTATTATAACTTCAGAGAGATAAGATCCTTTATTTTAATCCACTCCACTGTAACTTCAGAGAGTTAGGATTACTAGCTTCAATCTGATGTGATCTACTCTATTATAACTTCAGAGAGATAAGATCCTTTATTTTAATCCACTCCACTGTAACTTCAGAGAGTTAGGATTACTAGCTTCAATCTACTCTATGGTAATCTCAGGGAGATAAGATCTCTGGCTTCAATCTGCTCCACTGTAACCTCAGGGAGATAAGATCTGAAATTCTTCTGTCTACTCCACTGTAACCTCAGGGAGATAAGACCTGATTCAATCTACTCTGCTGTAACTTCAGAGAGATGAGATCCTTTATTTTAATCCGCTCAACTGTAACTTCAGGGAGATAGGATAGTGTCTTGGATCTGCTCCACTGTAATCTCAGGGAGATAAGATCTCTGGCTTCAATCTGCTCCACTGTAACCTCAGGGAGATAAGATCTGTGGTTTTAATCCGCTCCACTGCAACTTCAGGAAGAGATATGATTACTTCTTTCGTCTGCTCCACTGCAACTTCAGGAAGATAAGACTGGATACGATCTACTCTACTGCTACTTCAGAGAGATAAGATCTATTACTTTAATCCGCTCCTCTGCAACTTCAGGGAATAGGATTATCTGCTTCAATCAGGGAGATAAGATTTGTACCTTCAATTTTCCCCACTGCATCTTCAGGGGGATAAGACTTTGGTTCTTCGATCCACTCCACTTTAATATCAGGGAGATATGATTTGTAACTCGTAACTTTTGGAAAGTAAGATTTGCCATTGTGACTTTAATATTTTTAACTGTAATGTCGGAGAAACAAGATTCACCAATTTGGCTTTAATCTGTTCCACTGCATCGCTTGGGGAGTAAGATTCGCTGTTGTAGCTTTAATCAAGATTCACCGATGTGGCTTTAATCTTTTTAACTGTAATGTAGGGGAAGCAAGATTCACCGTTGTGGCTTTAATCTGCTCTACTGCACTGCCTAGGAAGTAAGGCTTTGTTTTCGATCAACTTCGCTGTCAATGCAAGAAGGTCAGATCTGCTATCTTTACTGATCTGTTCTTTAGGGAACATGACCTATATAATGAACCTAATTATGCCTAATGATTAGAATGGCATGATCAAAATGAATCAACTGCTCCTAACCCGACATGTGTGAATGGTGTTTGCATGAATGCAGAATTTCATTTTTTTTCAAGAATGATCTCGCTTAGGTTGTCATTACTTGAAGTTTACTAAGGTTTTACGACTGACGTGTTACAACACATTCTTGCTTTACTGGCTTTTCTGAAGAAACATTTAGCCAGGTTGCCCCCCACTGTAAACCTCAAAGTTTAATCCATTAGGGCACACAATTTGTGCCATCATTCTCCCACTGCAATCCAAGGGTAGAAATATGTGGCTTTTATCTCAATCCTATCTTATCACAAATCAAGGATACATGACCTAAATCATTCTGGTTTCTTACACCATTCTCAGGGTGCCATACTAAAGACTTATGCGCAGATGAAGGCTCTTTTCTCTGAGGTAACCTCTTCCTACTGCCTGATGATTATTGCTTGCTTGTTCATTCCAGCTTTGTCGTTAACCCGTCCTCTTATCATTTTGTTCAATCAATGCATTTGACAATGAAATCCAAAGAGAAAATCCAAATTTAGACTCTTCCTTCTCAAATTTCCATCCTTTACCTGGTGTGTTCTAAACAATCGTCCTGTTTCAGGTTCCTGTGATATTTAGAAACTTTCCAGAGTAATATGTAAAACTTCCTTTGTGAAAGTTTTATTAGTCCATTAATCATTATTCCAATGCAACATGCTTGCAAAAAGGGTCATAACAATAGATAAGAATAAAGTTGGTTCTGAGCATAGCTCGAAAGAACAAGTTATCCAAAAATAGTAAAGAAGGATGACAAAGAAATTGATTGGGAATGTATATCTTGGAAAAGAAAAAAAAGGTATTCCAAGAACAACAAATAATATGAGAATTGGGTGCCTCAGATATCGCAGCTTGAACTTCTCTGTACAAACTTTCTGAAGACCATTTTGAGTTTGACATGGGTTTAGGAGATCTATAGTACTTTGTCGATGCCCTAAGATGTCGCTTATCCTTTCCTGTTGATTCAGGCATAGCAAGATCACCACATGCCCCAATATCATCAAAATTCGAATCACTTTGATCACTTCATGCCCCCATTCCAATTAATATTTGAGCCGCTCTTTTTGAGTTTTCAACTCAAATCCCCTTTGGCCTAAGGTGCCCTTTGCGGGTTTTCCCCTTAGCCTCTCCATTTTTCATTTTCATTTTCATTTTTTTTTGCTCAAAGCCCCTTTGCAGGTTTTCACCTTGGTTCTTTCTTCTTCTTAGAACGAAGTACTTCTTGACTAGACCTGAGTTTATAGGACTAACAATCTCACTCAGGATCAATGCTCTTCTGAAAAATGTCTTCTTTACAACATAGGGACATTCCCAATTTAACATTCATTTCCCTCTATAATCATTTTATTGAGGAATGATCTTTTCAACATCCAGCTCTCTCATGGGATTCTCTGAGACGACCCTACTTATTATGGGCTCATATAATTTGTTTCTGGTACATCCGACCCTGATGAATTACTTTTAACCCTTTTCCTAGGTCCAACTAATCACATCGTGATTGGATCCTTCCAACTCTAATACCCGGAGAGAGGGGATTTCAATAGGTAAAACTACCTCAATCCCGTAAACCAAAGAGAACAACGTTGCTCCGGTAGAAATCTTGATAGATGCTTGGCAAGCAAGGAGGGCAAATGGTGATTTCTCATGCCAGTCCTTGTAAGTCTCAATCATTTTTGCAACTCATTGCAGTAATGAACTATGGTATCTGATTTTGAATTGATCATAGACCTCAGCTATCATACTAATATTCATGATATCGTCTTCTCCATAATTCCATACCGGCATATGATGAAATTGACACATGAAGCAGCCTCTAGAAATGCCCATTAGAAACCTTCGATGATGATGACAGCCATGCCCCATTTGCTTAAAATTTAAGTCGCCCTTTTCGAGTTTCCTCCTTTGGTCACAAAGTGCCCTTTACGGGTTTTCGCCTCGGCCTCGGCCTCTCATTTTCTTTTCTTTTCTTTTTTCTCTTTTCATATTTTTTTTACTTTGATTTTTATTTTGATGATTTGAAATTTTTTGGATTGGATCTGAACTCTTGGGATTAGGCAAGTCCTTGTTATCCCTTTCAAAGAATCTTCTCTGATATCATATTTACTTTATAGAGCCTTTTGGGGCGAAACTACAACTGGAAACTTTTGATCTTCCTCTTTAATCAGGATAAAATCCCACAGAACTTAAAGAGATGGAAGCTCGACTTCAAATGGGCAAAGCTATGTTGAGTCAACGAGAGAGGCATTTGCCTTGACGAAGAATCGTATCGTTCACTGCAAATTTTTGAAAACGTGCTGCTGTGCAGGTTTCATTATAAGAATCGAGGCATACCCTGGTATGATCATACAAAGACATCTTTGGAATCTAGAGGTAACTCAACAAGGCCTTGCTTCGTCTTTACAGTCAGGTCAATTCTAATCTTCACCAAGCTCACAATTTCTAATGATTCCTTGAGAGGTAGGATTTGTTTCTCCTCTTGTTCTACCATCCTCAACAAGTTCAGAGATAAGCTATGATCTATGTCATTTCCAAAGTTATGAGATCCATCTAAACACATGCCTCGCTCAAGAGGAAAATCTGAGTCTGTAGCAGTGTCACTCATGTCATTGATATCTGGGGACTCATAATAAGTACCAAAGAATATACAAAAGAATGTATAAATTTATGAATAATTATTTATACAATATGATTATGAATGAATGAATGATGTGGAAGAAAATCCAAATGAATGAAATAATCAGACATAATTATTCAAAAAGAATGAAAAAATATTGGCTCAAAAGTGAATGCAAAGATGTATTTTATTAGAATAATAACGTTCAGGCATTAGCCTATTTCGCAAAGGGATTTCTATCGCTTTAGGCTAAAAACAACAAAAATGTTCTGAACATTACTCTAAATAAGCTCTGATAACTACAGGGATTTCTTCTGCAGTCCAATCGCTTAGAATGCTCCCAAATTTATAAGGGCAGGTCATCTAACAAGTTCCCTTTTCAATTGTGTCCTCATATATGGCATTGATGTGAACGCTTCCCATCGCATTCATTCCGTTGTCAATATGATTGGGTAGATGGCTTTCTGTACTAGATGAGTCACCCAACTTGACAATACCCATGTTGATGAATTTTTTGACTAGCTTCTTGAAGGCAATGCAATTCTCTATTGAATGCCCCGTAATTCCCGCATGGTAGTCGCATTGTGCGTTCAGGTCGTACCATCTAGGGTACGGAGGCTGTAGAGGTTTTAAGTAATAAGGAGCAACAACATGCGCATCGAACAAGCTTTGATATAGCTCTCTATATGACATCAGAATTTGTGCGATCTGGAGCTTCTCAGTACCTGGTTTTACTCCAGATTCTTACTTTAAAGGGCTCTGATGGCTAGTGGTTTCCCTCTTTAGCCTGCCCACAGTGATTGGTTTTGAGTGGCCCTTGTTATGTCCTCCTACATTATCCCTTTTATTCCCTTTTTTTCCCTAGGACCTTTATAATATTTGGGTACTCTACCCTCATCTGCTTTATTTCTGCTAGATTAGCAACAGGATTAGCTAAATTGTTCCTCAAATTGGATCCTGGGCCTGTCAGGAAATTCACTGGTGTCGATGTACCAGTCTGATAATATTGGGATCCGATAGTAAAGAGTGCCCCTTGTGGGCGCCCATCTGGCTGGACCTGGACACTTGTCGGAGTACAATCTAAAGAATAGGCAAGATCCTCATGATCAACCCCAAAGTAAACCACCGGGTCTTTCATTTTTTTTGACTTTCCAGCTAGCAATCGGTTGAACTGGCTTATCATAGTTCTCTGCAATTTTAGCATCTAATCTCTCATTTCCTATTGAAATTCGATCAATTTCTCCTACATCTGTATTTGCATTCGCTCTAATTTCTCCAACCTTTGTTCCATTCCTCTAGTCTTTGCTTGGATGCTATAAGAGTATTTGGTTGGTTGGTTTTCCAAATTAGCTGAAATAAATTGACTCAATTAGACTCTTTCAATGGATTTTAATGCATGTAATGCAGATGCATAAAATGAATGCCTAGAGAGACATTGCTTTTGATTCAATTACATTTAGGAAACTTTTCTAGAAAGCAAATTCCTTTACATAAAACAAATGCATGTACGGCTTCGCCCTTATATTCCAAGAGACAATATCAATCTTTTTCTTTATCCGCATGTTTGTGATAATCTCGCCAATTTCCAATAGATGCCAATGCTAGCTCCTTTTCTTAATCTTGGTCGCGATCCATCATCTGCCCATCTTTACAAGGCTCGTCAGCTTCTTTAAGGGAGTTGGAACATCGAAGGCTCTTAGATAATCGTCTTGAGTCCTCAGGCTACGAAGCAAGGTCACGAATTCTTCTATCCCCCTTCTTGTGTTTCTCAGAATATATTCAGGCTGTCGTATTGTTTTCCACTTTATCAAGGAATTCGTATTCCATGACAAGCTTTCTAATTTAGTAATTAGATCTGAATCAATATCTCTTTTCTAAGATGCAAATGCAATGCAATCATAATCAAAACAAAACAAGATGGGTTAGTACAAAAATAAACAAGGAAAACAGAAAGTACCTACTCGGGTGACTACTAGGGGTTTGGAGTGGCTTTATCTAGGCTAAGTTCCTAAGTCCACTATATGAGGTTTGGCTCTAAAGATAAGGTACCCGAACGAGCAGATTCCTCAATCTTCACCCATTATAGGCTCATACAGACCGAGTTCAGTTCAGGGGAATACATTTCCCTATGGCTGCACGGAGATGAAAATCTCACGAAGACATAGGTACGGATGTATCCCGAAAGTGATTCACTATCCTGCACGGAGGTGAAAACCTCATGAAAGACTAGTTTCTCACTCCCACTTAAAAGGACAAGACTAAACAGTCTCATGCAAAATGATGCCAAAATATAAAAATCAATTTACAATAATTATGCAAACAAGCGCAAAGAAAAGATCGTAATTTTTCAAATCAAATTTTTAGTTTTCGACAATAAGACAGAAACAATCAATTTTACGGCCTGACTCTCTAAAAGCATCCCCAGCGGAGTCGCCAAGTTGTTGACACCATTTTTTGATAAAAACGGGATCGACTTGGGTTTTGAAAAATGAAACGGGATTCGCCACCAATCCTTTTTAATAAGGTGTGATTGGATCACCTCGAAAAGTGGTTGTTTTTAATAAATGATTTAATTTTATTAAAACAACGATTTTGGTCCACGAAATTCAGAAAAACGGGTTCGGGAGTCGATTACGCACGAGGAAGTATTAGCACCCTCGATACGCCCAAATGGGTACCTAGTTGATTACTTAATGTCTTAGTGTTGAAAAATTGAAAACTTTAAAGAAATTTAAAATACGATCCTTAAAAAAAACTCGAATGGCATGGATTAAAATTCAAGAGGATATTTGGCAATATGGTTAAACGAGAAATCGAAACCCAGCACATTAGGACACGTTCCTTAAATTTCCAAACGCAAAACATTACCTTATTTTGAAATTTTTGGAAGGATATTTAGCTATTTGGTTGAACGAGAAAAATCGAAACCCAGCACATTAGGGCACGTTTTCACGAATTTCCAAACGCCAAACATTTCCTTATTTTGAAATATTTTTAAAAAGGATATTTAGCTATTTGGTTGAACGAGAAAAATCGAAACCCAGCACATTAGGGCACGTTTTCTCGAATTTTCAAAAGCTAATGTTGCCTCATTTAGAATTTTTTTTTGAAGTATGGTGTTAATATACATAATGGAATAATAAATATGATAATGTGAACAAAAATAATATGAGCAAAAAACGAATAAAAAAAACAAATCAATCATGTATATACCATAACAAACAAATAAATAAATAAATAAACTAAAACATAAAAAAGGACATATAAATAAATACATAAATGAACATAAAAAAAACAATAAATGAAAATTATAAAATATGAACATGTGTATGTACATTTAAGGGAAATATATATATGTATGTATATACATAAAATTATAAAAATATGAATATATATATGTTTTAAGGATATTAAATATAAAAGGTTATGTAAATATATACATGTATATATATATAATTATGAAAATATGGAAAAATATGTATATATGTATTTTAAAATTATTAAATATAAAAGTTTATGTAAATATGTATATGCACGTATATGTATACAAAATGTATATAAAAATTATAAAATATAAAAAATATATATAAGTATGTATATATATAAATAAATAAATTATAAAAATATGAACGTATAATATAAAAATGCATGCATGTACATATATGTTTAGCAAAATTGGAAATTGGAAATATATGTATATATATAAATGAGGAAATTAAATAATAATAATAATAATAATCATAATAGATTTATTAATAAAATAACCAAAATAACGAAAAAAGGACCGAATTGAAATTTTAAAACAAAATTTAGGGTTAAATCATAAATAAATTAAAATGGAAGGACTGTTCTGAATGCGCATGTAACATGGAGGGACTAAAAAGGAAATTTAACCTTTCCTCAAAATACGTCGTTCCAACGGGGACCAAATCAAAATAAAATAAAAATAATTGGGCCAAATATGCAAATAAAAATAAACTGCATTAAAAAAATATAAAATGTGTAATAAAGGTGCTCATGGCCCGGCCCGGGAAAAAATCATAAGCCCGGGCTAGGCCCATTTTTATTTTAAAAATTTTAAAAAATTAAAAAAGTATTTTAAAAATATTTTAAAATTAAAAAATTAAAAAAGTATGTAAAAAATATTTTAAAATTAAAAAAAAAAATATATTTATTATATCGGGCCGGGCCAGGCCTGGGCCGAAAAAGTGGTGCCTGAGGCAAACGGGCCTCTTTTTTTGCCCAAGCCCATATTTCGGGCCTATATTTTTACCCAAATCCTCCCATATTTCGAGCGGGCCGTCGGGCCGGGCCGGGCCGCCCGGCCCATGAGCACCTCTAATGCGTAAGGACCAAAGCGGAAAATATCCCAATAGCCGAAAACGCGCGGATCCTGTAGCGGGTCGGGTCTCGCGCACGGGTCTGGGAGTGAAACGACTTCGTTTTGGGTGTTTGGGAGCTGAACCAAAACGGCGCCGTTTCACAAGGGTATAAAAATCAATGTTTTGAGAAAAAAAAATCATTTGAGCATTGAAAAGAGAAAAAAAATAGAAGAAAGAAAAAAATTCTCTCTAGACCAAGTCCAGATTCCGGCCAAGGCCCACCGCTCCGGCGTCTCGCCGGCGTCGCGTCGGCCACCGTGTACGATGGCCGAAAATTTCGAAAAATGTATTTTTTTTATTTTTTCGCACTTTTCTCTTTATATTATACATGTATATAAGTAAATAAACAAAAAAAACGAAAAAATATATATCTGAGAAGAAATCAAAAATAAGAGAGAACACTGGCAATCACCTTTAAACTTTTTTTGCTTTTTTATTTCTGTAAATGCTACCAAAAAAAGAAAAGAACAGCCCCTGTTACAAGAATGAAGTTCGGCCCCCCCTTTTACATTGATTTTTTGCTTGGCTTTTATAGCCATTTTACACTTTTTCTTTATTATTTGCTGTCACTTCCTCTTTGATTTTGCACGTACAGGTGGCAGATTTGGTAGCTGAGTTGGTGGCTGAGTTGGTGGTGGCAGAGGGCAGACGTGCGGCATTGAAGGAGCGGCGGCGGCAGAACAGTTGGTCACTAGGGTAGGTTAGGGTTTCTGTCACTAGTTTAGGTTATGGGCTAGGTTTATTTTGGGCTGAATTGGGTTTAGGTAGTTGGGTTTGTATTTGGGTAAATTTTTTTGGACTTATAGATTGTTAATTAATTTTGGTTTGGTTTATTTGGTATGGGCCTGGGCAAATTTGGGCTTCTACGCACAAGATAGAGCCAAACATCAACAATCGAAAAGCCAAAGACACCGGAAAGAACGAAGGCATGGAGCCACCTCAGACAAACTGAAATCACCCATCAGCGACACCAAACCTGGATTTGTAACCATACAACGATTGAAGCGATAGAGATCTTGGAATCTGTTGAAACAAAACAACAAAGCAACATCTTGAGGCTTTTGGTGCCGCCAACCATCTACCATCCATAGTTACAGCAAAAGAATTCACCAGAAGCAGGGAACATCACAGGCGTCAGAAGACCACACCTATCTCTTTTTAACACCGCTCAGAAGATAGAGATGAGCCACAAAAACTCAAACGAGGCCTCCAAAGGGGTTATTAAACCTAGAGGAGGACATCAAAACGGCAAAAAAGAAAAAAAAAAGAATAAGGTGAGGGACGACCAACCATTGACGACAAGTGGTTGGTCATCTAAAGGCGAACAAAGGTAGAGGAAGTTTTGAGTGGCGCTTAAAGGTGAGAGAGAAAATTAAGTTTAGTAATGGTGGGTTTGGATGGGTGATTGGATGCGGTGCGGTGCGTTTAGCTTACTTTTTGTCTCACGCTACAGTATCGTTATAGTATCTAATCTCACCGCCACCACTGTTTTTACACTAACTGCAAGTAAACGCACCACCCATCCAAATTCACCCTAAAAGAGAAAAGAATGTTGCTTCTCCTATTAGTCAAAATTGACTTTTATGTTAATTAATTTAGTTTTTAAGTTTTGAAGGGTTTGCATTTTTTATAATATATAGGGGTTAGTATTTGGTGCATTATATTTTTATTTATTCTACAAGTAGCTTTAAAAAATTCTCATATGTCTCTCTTTTTTAAATATTTATTTTTTTAATATTTTAGTATACTTTTATAGGACATTTATAACACCTTCACTTTGCTTATAAAATCTAAAAACTCTTGTAATAATGTACCAAATATTTTTCCTACTATGCATATATATATATATATATATATATATATCTCAACCCCAATGTTGATCTATCAATGAAAAATGTTAATGACATATTATGTGATGAAATTAAATTGCAAGAATTACATATGATAATAATAAATTTATATACTAACAATATTTTAAACATGAATTATTACATTTATAAAAAAGATTAAATAAACCTAAATACAGACGAAATCAAATTTAAACATGAAACTCGAAGAGTCCCATTAATTCAAATTTAATTGATGTAGAAAAACGGCAAGCATTTTGTTGAAGAAAGAACTTTGGGGTAAATGATTCTTAGAGTTTGAACCACAACCTCCATAACCTATTATTCAAGCTTCAACTCCAAAGTCAACAACTCAACTTTCCACAATCCATACCTTCTCCTTTTCTTTAAATATATAAATACAACCATCTCGTACTCCCTCAAAACACAAATTACCTACATAATCAATTTCACTCTTTTGTTAAAATTAAATCCTAATTGACACCATAGGATCAACAATTCCTTTTTATATAATAATAATAATAATTGCTTAGGAAAAAACAATAAGATAAACTACATAATTAGTCATCCAACTATTAGTGTATTTCTAGCTTGATCATCCAACTATAGAAATTTTCATTTTTCTCATTTAACCATTGATGAAAAAGATGACATGACCATTTTTAATTGATTTAATTACACGTTTAATCCTCAATGCTTACACATTCTATCAATTTTTAATTCTAATTATGAGTAATTTAACCCTCCACATTTACATTTTTATCAGTTTGGTCCTTTTCTCTCCACACCTTTTACTATTAGTCAATTTCTTTTATTCTCTCTATTTCTGTTGGATCTTTGTAATTGAGCTAGTTTGGAAAGAAGATTGTATCGATGCTGATAAATCCAAAGGCTTGTTCAAATCCTAATTCTTGATGTTTCCCTCTTCCTTCACCTGACATGTCCAAGCCGGATGGATGGTTTTAAATTATTATTTTTTAATAATCAAAATGACATTTTCTTTAAATACAATAATTAATCAGATTAGACTGATATCTATTATTTCAAAATTAAAAAAGAATTAGATTGATTAAAAATTGTGGGATCAGTTACAATGATTTCAAACGTAAATAAAAACTTAATATTTAACAAAATATACTTCGTTATTATGTTATGATCTTATCATATCAATTTTGTGATTCCTCAATTTATATTATGCCAAAATAACTTAAATTTTTTCAAACTATTATAATTTTATGATTTGGTTTTGCTTTACGGTCTTTGTTTTTCTCATAAGAACTTGAAATTAATATTATGAATTATATTTTCTAATTTGTAAGCTTCTACAATAATTAGAATACTTGGGCAAAAGCTCTCAGGCAGCTACTGCGAATGTTTTTTAAGAGACAAGCCTTGGATTTATCATCATCAACACAATCTTCTTTCTAAACTAGTCTAATTACACAACAAAAAAAGATAAGAGATAATAACTGAAATTGACTAATAGCACAAGGTATGGTGAGAGAGAATATGACCAAACTAATTTAAATTATAAATGTGGGGGGTTAAATTTGTTAAATTATTTAGAATTAAGATTAAATTGATAGAATATGTTGGTGTTTAACGAATAAATATGTAATTAAACCAATTTAGAAAAGGTCAGAGTGACCAAAACAGAAACAAATGATAGCATTAGTGACGAAAATGAAAATTTCTATAGTTTGGTCATCAAAACAAAAACACGCTAATAGTTGGTTGACTAAGTTGTATATTTTACCCAAAAAGATAACTGTTCTTCAAACACAACAGCTTCTGGGATGTATTAAACCTTAATCGCCAACAAACAGTTTTGTCTTCAGACCTTTGTAAATCCGGATTCATCATTTCCATGTTCAAATAACAGAAGCGAAAAGAAAAAAGGGAAGAACAACCCAAACTTCAAGTTTTGGATTGGAGAAGAAAATTGTATAGATGACATCTACGCTATACAGATTACCCTTCATGCAAATAGTAGTCATACCTGTTCAGGTCCTTGAGCACTATACATCACACTTACTGCATGTTTGCGACCTTCAGCTAATGGTAGTCATCTTTGAGTTTTCTCAACATCTTAAAAAATCCAAAGGCAGCCCCTTTGACTAGCATCGCTCGAAAATCTTGTAGAGCTTCTCCAGTGAAGCCACCTGAAAATAAAGGTCAAAAAAAGGAGAGGCACGGATTACTCATTAGTGTAATTTTAACTATTTACAGAGAAGAGTTGTCCCTTGAACCATGACAATAAAATGAAAACAAGTTTCTAAACCAAAGTTCAATAACTGTGCTACTAATCCATAAATATTCACCGTCTTTCGGGTCTACCATGCATGTAATCCAAATTCAAAAGGTAATACCATGCTACAGTCGAATATTGCATTGAGAATGAAGTCTATCATTATCTCCAACAGATGTTCCACTATTTAAACCTCCAACCTTCAAGTTTGAACTCTCATGTCTATACGATGGGAGAATATATATCCATGGGCCAGGGCTAAAACATATAAAAAGTACTTTAAAATTAAATATATGTCTTAATAGTAATTTTCTCAAGTTGGTCTTAGGCCTAAAATCTTATGTCCAATCCTGGTCTAAGTCGAGCCTAAGTGAATGTCCCGACCCTTCATTGTGTAACCAATGGGCCTCCATACTGGGATAAAAAGACGTGAGAAACTTTGTTGGGTCAGACACAAATACATACAGGTCCCAGACGGACATTGTTGACAGTTAGAAATTAAGAACCCCATGGCTGGAGAGCCATTAAGAACAAATCTGCCACTAATAAAACTTTGTTAGGAGGAAAATCTGCCTACCCTGACAAATGTTCCATTAGAGGCCATTGAATTTGGAGGTTTTAGAAATAGCCTCATGGATGGAAACAAGACATGTTGGATTGACCATTCACGCTGGGCCCATGCAGTCTCAGCCTCTGACAGTAGTTCATGCTCGAATTCATCCTTTTCTGCTGTACCATCTCCTGTAAACACCAAAGAGCAACAAGGCTGATTATAGTCGAACATATAAATAAAGTCTGCCATGGCTGATTATTAAGCAGCATTTACAACAACATAGCATAATGCCCGATAGGCTGTTAATATGCTATGTTATATGGACTAGGATCAGAAGTCAAAACATAGAGTGGGTTATGTCATTTTGTTAATGTTTTACACTAATTTTAAGGATACAAGCATCGGATGACACAAAATTAGTGTGTCAAAGAAATAGCAGAGACTGGTACATTCAAGGAAAGTGAAAAGTTCATGTAAAATAGTGCATATATGACGGAAAACCACAAGCTGGAAAACCTATTTCTATGCAAATGAATGGTGATTAATTTGAGCAAAAGCAGAAAATGTTTCATTACCCCTCCCTCTACCTCTTTCAGCAGACTTTGAAGCAAAAACACACAACGAAACTAGAAAACAATAAGATACAAGAGTAATCAACAAAAGATAGTATTGATTTCTGCATTATGAATCTTCTTAAATAGTATGACCACTCCACATCCCCATTGTCAATAAGTACGAGTTTTCCAAATTAGTAGACCAAGGACAATTGACAAGTCTAATATTTAGAGATAGTCCATCTTCAATGTAGTGATTTTCTATCTTTGTTGCAACTTAAAAACAGGCCTTCAGGAGAGCAGCTACTATGTTACTTTGATTCTTCACTTTTCTTGAAGCACCCATGTCCAACACTCATATCCGACATGAGTATGGAGATGTGCCTCCAAAGATCCTCCAAATACATTGAAAGACTTCTAAAAAAACCTAACCATGCCCATATGGGACACATACTGAGACTCACACCAAACTCCAAGTGACAAAGGTTTGTACTGCATTAGTAAAACTGTGATTTAGTAATTACTGCAACCAATATCCCCATTCTCATGCTTCCTACTAGACTAGAAGACAAGGGCCCTGTCTTCAAGAGAAACATACACAATGAGATTCACACTTACCCACATGACAAGAATAATTTCCTTTGTCTTGAGTATGCTTCCCATGTTTCCTCTTTCTGTAAAATTCCAATCCTTTGCCTGATGGATTTGGCAACATAGGCGGATGCATAGCATAAAAATTCCCAAGAGCAGCTGCAAGTGATTGGAAACAATTTTTTTCTTCTTCCCACTCAACCTACAATAAATAGGAGAAATTACAATTAGAGAAACAGGTATCAAGGGATACAACAATATATTTGCAAAGTTTTGACACTACTATGCAAGTAGTATCAGCTATCACCACTAATGTAAAGTAGTATCAGCTATCACCACTAATGTAACGTAAGCAAGGTAAGTCTTAGTACTGTAACGTAAGCAAGGTAAGTCTTAGTACAGTAGAAGGAACACATTCTAGAACAATGGAAACTACCAAAAAATATATTTCCCACTTATTTTCTTAATCCATGCATATAGTGATTCCTCAAGCACTTCACACATGATATGCTACTCTACCAATATGATACATGGCAGACAACTCCATAAACAATAGCCAAAAAGAAAAAAGGGAATAAAAGTAGAACAGCTTAGGCTATCACAAGGACTGCAAATAAAAAGCACTTTTAACTGAGGTTGAGGAATTGCTTTAGTTGCAGCACTTGTCCAAAGCCTAATAGAAGATAATATGAGATCACACATTTGAACCTTCCCTCTCCTAGTATAACTTTTTAAATCTGAGTAGTTGACTCAAAATGTCCAAATAAAAGGCCCCCAACCACTGCCAAATAAGAGGAAACTACCATTCAAGATCACATAATTATAACCACGACTTGGTAACTTTACCATGAAAGAAAGAAATGTAATAAAGATGAAGAAAATTTTTACTTAAGGAAATAAGTAGGGCTGAGCCCAAAAATAAACTAAAAACTAAATCAAAAAATAGTGTTCAGTTTGTTTCAAATGTGTTCTATTGAATTTGTTTTGCTTTTTGGTTCAGCTAGCAAGGCTATTTAGTTTGGTTTTCAGATCACAAGTTGAAAACACAATTATAAGAACCAAGCTATTTTTAATAATGCTTAATTACATTTAAAAAGAAAAAAGAAATGTAAAAAGTTATCTTCTTTTATAGTTTAGCTGCAGTTTTTTGTCCGAAACCACTCACACCTAACCGTTATCACCCCCACAAATAACAGATATAAGACAAACCCGGAAAAAGAAAGGTGAGAAGGGGACTGAAGGGAGGCAACGAATACACTAGAGAAGAGGAGAAGTTTAGAAAGGAGTGAAGGAAGGGGAGGAGAAAAGGAGAGTAGAGCTCCCAATGTAACCAAAAACTTACAAACAGATGTTGGGGACCAATGACTGAAATTAACTGAAGATGAAAGCAACAATAAGGGACTTGATCTGTTCACATGGACGTCTAGGAGAGAAAAAACATAGAAAGGTATGTTACGAAAAAAGACATAGACAAAGAAGAAGAGAGCAGAAAGAACAAAGATCAATTTGCATGCAAAATTTCCCGTTGCTAATGTTGTTATATGAAAGATTTTTATGTGTTAAAAGAATATATGAACAAATGCTCACCCCATTAGTCTTACTCTTTGAATTATGGGCCATGCCACTCCATTTGCAGAACCTTGAACATAGAGTGAGATTTCACCTAAGGGAAGCTAACTTAAACATTTTTAAGCCCGTAACACACTATTTCTAACAGCTACCTGAAACCATAGCACTAAAATCAATAATTACCATAATCAAACAATGCTACCTACATCATTGCCCAAACATAGCACAAATTCAGGAACACGATCCATGTCTGGAGTGTACTGGTCAAGTAGAATTGGCAGTCTAGATAAATTCCCATCTGAATCAATAAAAATGCAGAAATACTCCTCCAACATTTCAGACTTTTGCTTAAGCAGCTGTGTATTCATCTGCAGAAGAACAAACATCTGCATAAGTGGAAGATAGTTGGTAGAAAGGCACACATGTAGCAGCAGTAAAAGAAACTTATTATGTACTCAGAAGTAAATTCTAAACTTTTATGAAAGCAACTAATACATATATGAAGAATGAGAACCAGTTGCACCAGTTTATTAAAAGAGTGAAGGCAAAGAAAAGCAACAACAAAGGAAAGAGATTATGTCCTACAGCATTTTTCTCCCTTTTTCCTTTTTCTTTTCTTTTTGCTAGGACCTTTCTCTTCTCTGCTAAAGGTGGAGAAAGAAGAGGCATTTTGCAAGAATTTGCAAAATAGTAATGTGAAATTTGTTTGCTTCTTAACTCTATAAATCAGAGAAGTTCAAGTGGTTCACCAAACTGCATAAGATGGGCCTCAAATTGAACTGGTTTCCCCTTGGGATGGTCCACCTGACTGAAATGTGCATGACACTAACGAACCAAACCAGGCTTGACATGGTATGGTTTATAAAATGACAAAACAAACAAGTGACATAAGGGGAACTGTACCTGCTCAGCAATTTATATGGTGTACAGCCCTTTAAACTAGAGGCAGCAAAATGATCAAAACCCAAAACCCACTCAAAATAGATCAAACCTAAGTGTTCAAACTATATTTGACAAAAAAAGGTCAAGGATTTGAACCCTAAATGACCCAAATCCAGGAAAAACCAAACCTGAAATGAACAAAACACAAAATCTGACTACAAAAGATGTTAAAACGGATACATCTTTCATAAAATCTAAACACGACCTAACTTGCCAAAACCCGAGTTTGGTCCACTGCCATAGAGGCTTGAACCCCCCCCCCTCCCCCCTCCTCCACCCAAAAGAAAAAGGAAAGCTCAAACCAGAAACATCATGCATTAACCCAAAAGAACCCAATCCTAACCCAGACCGAACAACTCAATTGCTACCTCTACTTAGACAAAAGATATAACATCATGTTCAGGAAAAGCATTCAATATTAAAACACACAATAAGACCCTAATACGTGTATATCTATTATTAGCTAATATTTATGGCAATCTCAATCATGATAGAAATTATACAGACATAAATTTCAATAAATTATGCCCACAGAAAGAACATTACTTCTGCAATCTTCTTTTTGAGCTCATCATTTTCATTGCTTTCTAGGTCCAAGTCCTCCTCCTTCAGGGCCAACATGATTAACTCTTGCAAAGGAGCTGGCTCACTTAGTTGTATAGCATTAAAATGAGCAAACCGACGAAGAACTTGCTGATACATAAGTTCTTTGCTGCAAATGCAGAAAAAAGGAAATTTTAAATAATAAATATCTACTACTTTTAGGGAGAACATTCTAAACGGAAGCAAGGCATGAGTCAGACTCAAGTATAGAAGATTTCAATGTCTATTTTATCCCAAACTTGTACTTGGTTCTTTATGAATACACTGATTCCACTATCAGTCCAATTCTGACGAAAACTTTTAATAGAAAAGCCAACCTTGTAAAGACATTAGTCTTTGCTATCACAATGAATAAAAATGTTCACACAGTCAGCCAAAACAAAACCAAAAAAAGTAACTATTTTTTTGCAAGGCATTATGTTTTTTTTTTATTGGGCCAGATGCAAGGCATTATGTTTATTTATGGTTATTTCTTCCATTTTTTTAAGGGAAAAAAGGGTGCATCAAACGTAGAGAACGCATTTTGATGAAAAAGAAAACACACCCTAGGATCTTTGTACATACATGATACATTCCACTAGTTCTTATTTTATAAGGTTACAGGACTTCATGGCACAGGCTAACAGACTGATAAAAGAACTCCATACCTGCAGCTTTTATATGAGCGTGCATGAATGGTGTGCACAAGTTAAAGTGATAGCATATGTCGAAAGGTTACATCTAGATCTCCTATTTGTTTAGTTTATTGATATTTTAAACCACTTAACACTATTCCCTTTTGCAACTTGAGACAAACAAAGTGATATTAGATTGATCAACCTATTTAATTAATTGTGGTAGAACCTGCAGAAGATACCAAGGAGCTGAATTTTGGAGTGGGTCTCAACGGATGCCTTCTTCACCCCTGCCCTAAAATCACATTATTATAATAAGTCACCCTGCCCTAAAAATTTTATTATTATAATAAGTCAAGTTTCATTTTGCCTTCCATGCAAATTGTAAGTTGCCTGGTTGTAATTGTGTATTATTCTTTCCCCTTTATTTCTCTCTTTTTCTCCAAAATGGTTCTTCAAAAATACAGTTTTCAATTCTATGATTTGTTCTGTGAAACAGTTAGAGCAATTTGTTCGACTTTAAGCAGTTCGTGTTACTACCCTTATAATTTCCATGAGGTTATTACACGAATCATTTGAAAGATTTGCCTTTCTCATTTTGTTTGAGATTGTAGGTCACAATTATCTAAATTGGCACCATCAGTTGCTTAGTTTGTTTCCCAACAGTGTTTCTTTTAACTTTTAGACAAGTTGTGTTAGCAAGCATATTGTTGCACTTAGATTTGTAATTGTTTTTTTTCCAAACTATTGCATAATCTAATATTTTAACTGTAATCTTTGTAATGATTTCAAGCTCTCAAAGGAAAAAGTTTACTCTTGTTTCCAACCAAATACCCCATAAAATCCAAGTAAATTCACATTTTGTAATCTTTGTTTCAAACTATTGCAAACTCTGAAGAAAAAAGTTAGTCCCCTACCATAATCCACATAATCCAAATAAATTCATCATTTTACAATGCTGTTCCAAAGATGCAGTTTCAATAATCATTACTACTCTTCTCAACCCATTTACATATTACAGAAAACGTACAATCCAACTGTATATTAATCTTTTCCTTTTAATTTTAAGTGCTGTTCATGTTCATGCAGCTGCTAGTTTATGATTTTCATTGAAGTTGTGCTCTGCATCTGGATTGCTGCAATTTGCAAGATCATTTTGTTATGAAGATTTAAATTGTTTCTGTCTTAAGTCTCAAGTTTTTTCCTTCATTATTGCGATTTAGTACGTCTAATGAGCTAAATGAATAAGATGATGAAGTTCTGTTGACTGTGTAAAAAGGTTACAGTTCAGTGATATAACTATTGCTTTTATTTTTACAGTCTTGGTGGTGGGTTCATTCATGAGCCTTAATTTAAATCCAATTTGGTTGCTTTAATGTCTGGTAATCCGATGAGCTGATATTTACCCCATCTTTATTCACAATACTAAAAGGGGGAAAAAAGCATAAGGTTTACCTATTGTTGCACATGGGAACATACAGGCATGAGCAATCATAAAAGCATGTAAGATTTCATGGATGTGGAAATATTACCTTAAGTTCACCACATTAGCAAGATAGAGATGAGTATTATGCTGAAGCAATGCAAAAACATCATCAGCCATTCCAACATAAGTGCTTTGTCTCACAATGTCCAGCAGATCTACATAGCATATTTTGGTAAGAAGTACTGTACAAGTCCACCCAATCAAGTTCTCTAGTATAATAATTATTATGAAATTACCAGAGTGACATTTGCTATCAATATCATTAATAAGCTCCTGAATGCTAGTAAGATCTGCTGTTTCCTTCAGGTTTCTTCTTTGTCTAACAGATGACCTGTGTGGATATTAGAAATCGATAAATCTGTCAGAAGTAATTTATTTTATGTAGAAAAAATGAGCATTGAGAGCTCGTAAAGCCTTAGCATTCTTATACATTTGTGTTTTACAGAAAACCTTTACAAAGGTTAGTGAATGAAATAAATTTTTTTTTTAAAATGAGAAAAACTTCTTTTTACGGTGGCTGGAAAACATATTACTAAAACATAATAGGAAATGGACTGTAACACAGAGGCTAGGTACAAGGTAAGAACATGCCCTGTCATCTCTTTCTGATAAGCCTAAACAGTACAGCAACCAGAAAAAAAAAAAAAAAAAAAAAAGCAGTTTACACTTTTATAAGCATGAACTAGAGGTCCTACCTCACAGTTGTCAAGCTAGAATCTCTTCCAAGGTATTTCTGGGGATTCTTATATAAGTAGGCATGCATCCGTCCAGCTGGATCTGATGAATCTGTTCTCACTATTTTGTTCACTGGAACTCTCTGTGACTTCGATCCTGAGAGTTAAAAAATACACACTAGACGATGCATAAATATTATTGAACAAACATGTTCAGTGTGGGAAATCCAACTGCTTGATATAGTTAGAAGGTTTTCCATAATGTTACCAGAGGGTGAGGGACTAAGGTGTAAATCATTGTTTGTAACTGAGGGAACAGATGGAGTGGCTTCAACCGTCTGTCATAAGCAATAGATGGCAAGAGAAAAGTGTATAAGCGAGACTGCAATATCCATTTAGAATTACATGAACCCAAAAAATAGCTTGAGCACAAAATACAAATCCAACGGTTTTCTTGTACTCTAAGACAGGAAATAGCTAGAAATATGCCAGTAAGTAGTTCTTTAAGCATTTTGTAATCTAGATGGTAAATTGCCCAGACCAGAGGCCACAAATGTTTCTACAACTATTCGAAAACTTTCCTATCAGATTCCAAGATTATCTTGTTGAGCCCCACTCCTAGTTTACAGAGGAAAGAGTATGGATAATTTAGCTTAGTCTTTCAAAAGAAAGATAACCTACAAAAGTTTTCAATTGCGCAAGCATCTGCGTTATAGTTATGTACCTGTTTCTATCCTAACACACTGCCATGTAGAGTAACCAAATAATAATGCAAAAAGACAAGCGCATCACCTATGCTCATAAAATTCTTGCTTTACAACTAGTGCCAGTAAATTCAATACCTATATCTATTTTCAATCAACTGTTACCGCTAGTGTTATATTCATCTTTTTGATAAATCATTGATTTCATCTAATTTATACTGAAAATTTGTTGTGGTACCAAGCAGGCATGACTCCCTAGACCTGTTCATTTTTTCTTTCTGTTTCATTTTCTCTTTCCCAAATATAGTCATTAGAAACTATATTTTCTTCATGTAAGATGTCACACATTATGGTTCACACTAACCCACACAGAATTATCTGCTTCGGCACATTGGACCTCAGTTTTGTCTGCAAAAGACACCCCTCGCAAAAGACCAACTTCAGCACACAGTCGATATGGGATTCATGGCTCTTTTCTAAGACTATAACATCCTAACCCCCTCCAAAAAGAGGCCTACTCACCTTAGTGGAACATTGCTAGTAGACCTGTTTATGGGCCAAGCTACCCGCCCAGGCCCGAAGACCCGCCCAAAATTTGGGAGGGTTTGGGCAAAAATATTAGTCCCGAAAAATGAGTCTGGACAAAAAAATTAGGCCCATTTAAAATATGGGTCGGAATTGAGCTTGAACATTTAAGGCCCAAGCCCAGCCCAATCCATTTTTAAGTTTATAATACTTTATATTATGTTAATTTTTATATATTATGTAATTTAGAACACATTAAAAAATTAAACCTATACTAAATATATAATACTACTCTAATGTAAACATTAAAATAATGTTAAGATAGACTATATAAAAATTTTCAATAAATAAAAAATGTATAAAATTATTGAATATTAAAATAATATAATATAACTATTTTTCTTAAAAAAATTTTAAAAATTAATATGGGCAGGCCTAATATGGGCTTGGGTTAGTCTTTTGCAAATATGAGCGAGTTTGAACAAAATTTTAGGCCCATATTTCGGGCCGGGCTGAGCTTAGGCAAGCATAAAGTATGTTAATATCATGCTTAGGCCTGGCCCGAACCCGACCCATGAGCACCTCTAATTGCTAGTACCACGAGAGCTAGCTCTAATACAAAATGTCACAAGTTGTACCAACTTGCAAGGTATTATTTGCTTCATCCATTGGGCCTCATGGTTTTGTCCACAAAAGGAGTTTCATAGGCTGGAAAATGGTTTGGGCACACTTATATCCCAAAACCAACATTAGTACACAGTCAATGTGGAATTCAGAGCTCCTCTCTAGGACCATGACATCATGCACACCATAGTGTTTAATGATAAAGATTTTCAACAATAGTAATACCACTAAATTAAGGATGAAAAAATGGATGCAATAAGAGAGAACTGAACATCAATTGATAGAAAATATTTACCAAAGTTAAATTGGTTATTATATTCCCATAAAGGAAATCAACACTTTACCAATGTGTAGACAAGAGCAATCACCTCCACAAATATATATATATATATAGAGTGAGAGAGAGAGATGAAAATTTTAATAGTCATAGACTTTGATATTAAAAGGGGGATTATATGAAAAGAAATTAACCATCCCCTCGCCCCCAAATGGGAGAGAAATGATTTGCTAACGTTAGCTCAAAAGTTTACCAAAACAATCTTTACACTTCTCAAAGAAAAGAAAAAGGATAAAAAAAAAGGTGGGAAATAAGAATACAGATAAAAACTTCTAGATGTAGAAGTAAAATGTCACAAAAAGCATCAGAAATATCCACCTCATCATGCTTCAAAATCGGTACAAAATGTCTAGATGATACAGTAACATATTATCACTGCATAAAGACATGTAAAGTGAACAAGCTATTAACTTGAATATAGTAACTGGTTACAACATTCTCAAAATTTTCATGATGGGATAAGAAAAAGAGAGAACGAGATTCTTTATTTGTCATTACGCTTTTAAAGGCAGGTATACAATCTAAGATCTCCATGGTGTGGAAAGCATTAGATACGACACCACATTACAGACAGAACAACATTTACCTGTTCTTGAAATGTCCTTGACTCATTCGAGTTTCTCAACACCGATTCAACCACAGACTGCATCTTCTCAACAATAACTTCCTGATTTAAAAGGCTTACCTGCACAAAAATGTGTGTGAAAAGAGGGGAAGTGAGGTATAAAAAACCAAAAAGCGAAAGGAGTGAGAAGCACAAGAAGTAACCTTCCATAAGAGTAACTCACGCAAAGTAAAGACGAAAATGAGCAACCACTACTACTCATGTTCTTCAGGTCTCGTTTCTCAAAACTTTTTAGCAGATAGAGCTTTTCCACTAGTTTTTGGATGTAATAATGTTGTGCTTTAGGGGGGTCAAACTTGGAGCACCTACTTTTATAACCACCATTTCCGTCTTATTTTAAAAAATTTAAGTTATAATGTTCCTTATGCTAAAGCAAACAGATTCATGCATTTGATTGAGTTCTTTTCAAATGCATAACACAACTATTTCCTTATATTTGCAAACTCATATATCAAGAGGGAAAAAAAGCAGCAGCTATTGTTGCTTTGGTAAGTACTACAGATTTTGATCCCTTCATTTTTCTCTACAGTTTGGTTAATTGTTTGGACACTGGTCCCAAATGCATAATGGATTGTCCATCTGCTTTTTGGTTACATCATTAAGAGATTTATTAGTGGATGACTTCTTCCACTGCTGCCGTATTATTCGTAAAGCTTCACCTCTAAGTTCAGAGTTAAAAGGGCAGTTATTGCATGAAGACAGAGAAAGAAATCTTCCATATGTGTACCTCTCTCTTTGTAGGGTGCACGTTCACATCAACATGCTCAGGTGGCAATGTAATTGACATATAAATGAAAGGTTTTGAAGCTTTTGGTAAGGTTGCAACATAAACAACTTCAAGAGCTCTCTTTAAAGCAGTGCATTCAACCAATCTATCTGAGGTAATTGACAAAAAAAGAAAAACAAAAGAATGTGATATAAAAGATCAAATGAGAACCCATATACCACTTACACACACCATTAACAATAAGCTAAAGTAAAAAGGCCATAAGATTAGCACAATGGAGGATATTGATAGATTTAAATATATATAATTTTCTAGGTCAACTAAATATAGGTAATGACCTTTCTAGAATAGTTAGCCAACAGCTAGAAAAATAGTTGCAGCAGCAAAGGCAGGACCAGGATGAATTCCCAAACCATATGCTGTAATGAACAACCAAAAAGGAAACCTAAAGTATTTCTGAAATAAATAAGGAAAGGTTTGAGGACAAAAAGTGAGATAAAAGGGAAAATAAAGAGGTGATTATAAGGTACTGAAAGAGATGAATATCGATGATCAACATATTGATCAAATGTTCCAAGTATGAATGATCCGAAATTGAGGCAGCAGGAAATTTTTAATAAAAATGGATGGATTATTGTCATTCCTAAATGAAAAGGGCAGCTAATTCGAGAGATTACATTGATTATATGGCCCTCCTTCAATTCGAATGTTCCAGGAGAGGAGGAGACATTAAGAGTGCAAATGCCACTCTTCCCCTCCCTTCACCTCTTCTAGAAACCTCTACTCCTTCCCTAAAGGATAGCTAGGTACTCATTTCGGGTATCAAAAGGATTTCCGATATCAAAAAAAAAAATGTTTAGATCTAATATTTACACAAGTTATGTGCAGTGTATGTCATCAGAGTCAGTTTTACTCATCCAGCAAGAGTTAAATACAGCAGGAAAAAACTGAGAGTTTGAAGTTCGTCCTCATCACAGACAATTTTGTCCAGCAGGAAGATTAAGTTGATAGGGGCCTTTAAATCAGCCTATAACTTGTTTATTTTAATCTCTTTCATTTTCTTTAGAGTATTTTATGAGTGAATTTTGATTTTCATGTAAAAGAATTGTTCCATCTTCAAATAGTATTGATATTCAAAAATAGAAGAGTAAAAAGATACCATTGATAAATAGCACCATTGTGGTTTTCTTTGCAACATAGTTTGAGTTGGAGATGAAGCCATCCATCTCAAAGACCGAGCTAGAAGGATCATGATCTGAAGCTTCAATTTTTATCAGATTCTGAGCAACCAAAAGCCCATAAACAGATCTGATAGCATTAAGCCTTGATGGTGTTGCAACCGAGTGAACATCTGCTCTAGCAGCTCCATGCTGATAACATACAATTTAAGGCTTTACAAACTCATACTATACAAGCATCAGTCATGTAAATGAGACAATTAATCATAAAGATATGATATACTGGCGGAGAGGCTTACCTTTCTACAAGAAAAGCTCACATCTATATGATGAATGGCAAAGCGGCTTAGCAAGTCTACAATTTTAGTATAATCATCAGCAGAATTTTGCAGTGTCTTCCTCCTAGCAATCATGTTATAGAACAAATTCTCAATCTGAAATACACAACCAAGATAAAAGATGTCAAATAGGTAAAAGAGCTAACAGGAAAAAAGTAGCTCATGACCCACTCACAAGCTACTCAGGACAAACCAATCTTTTATCAAAACACAGAAACCTAAGCATGTCTAATAAATGAGTGGAGTTTGATGGAAAGGTGCTTCAAACATTTATGTCCACAAACAAAAGTCAGAAGTAGCTTGTCAATTGAGCATGCAAATTGTTGGTGAAGAAAGCTTATTATAAAGTTATGACTCATGAACAAATCTCACTATGTTATATAGAAGGTCTTTTCACCTTTTCCGCTGGAGTAGTTTTAATTACCTTAACTTTTTTTGTGGATGATGTTTATGCATAAGTTGTTTGAAATAGGTTAGAAACTATAGATCAGAAGTTTTCAGTGTATATTATGTGAAAAGCAGTTTCAGTGAATAAATCAACTTTATGAAATGCTTAGGCTAGAGCACCAATCCAATTGTTCAAGTTCTCAAATAAAGCTAAGTTCCTTAATCCATTTAAGTTCAAGCTGAAAAACCATGCAGCAAACACTCCGAACAAGAACATAAATAAAATCACTACCAGTTGAGACTACTTAAGTTTCCCATTGCCATGTATTCCTCTACTAGCATTTCCCAAGAACCATACACTTGAATTTTTTATTTTTTTTAAGTTTCTATGCAAAACAGAAAATAATCTAGTTAAAAAATAACGATTCATAGTTTTCTCAGTTTCATAAAGAAACTAAATTAATAAGAGAAAGAAAAAATGTAGTCGATACCACTATTTGGGTTCCTTTCACAGCAGCACATGCCTTAGGTTCATTCTCCATCACACCATCTCTATAAGACACCCTGCAAAACCATAAAATCAACAACAAAGCAGGGGTTTTATACAATGAAGAAGAAGAATGTGAAGGTTTGGTGGAAGAGAAGAGGCCCAAGAACCTGTATCCATGCAATTGGCCCCGGGTAATGGTAGTGACGGTAACGTGACCAACATATGTCATGCTAGCCAACGCCTCTCCTCTAAACCCCATCGACTTTATTGACTGCAAATCCTCGTATTTCGACAACTTCGACGTCGTATGCCTCTCGCACAATATAGGCAAGTCCTCATACTACGAACGGGACATATTTAGATTAAAATAACAACAAATGTTTATTTCCATTTCAAAAAGAAATGTAAAATAGAAAAAGGGAAGTTGATTACTCGAATGCCATGGCCGTCGTCGGAGACTTGAATGAGTTTAAGACCACCGTCCTTGACGAGGACGCTTATGGAAGTGGAGGAAGCGTCTAAACTATTCTCGACTAGCTCTTTGACGGCGGAGACAGGGCGTTGGATTACCTCTCCGGCAGCGATTCGGTTGACCACAGGCTCGTCCAGGCGGTGGATCCTGGGTGGCTCTTTAACTTCTTCGGCCGGTTCTATTTCCATGGCGGGTTCTAACTTCTAAACACTACAAAACAGGAGTGGAGGCAATACTATATACATTGTACTTCTTCAACCGCGTCTGTAGTAGCTTTGAACTCACTCACTGCTATTATGCAAGGGTCGCCGGTCCACACCTTTTCGACTGGGTCTGCAAATGGTTTTTATTTTTCGGGCTTTAATTTTGTTTATTTTCTTAAAATGGTAAATTACAGGCAATCAAAGTAGCTGACAAAATAATCACCTAAAAGTTCATTTCATTGACTCAACTTTAGTAAACTGACAAAACAGTCCTATTTTGCCGTTTTTCGTCATGGCAGATGATAGCGTCCTTGGTGTCAAAAAAATCCTCCAGATGGCTGATTACTCTCAATTTAATAGCCCTACCAGCACTAATTTAGGGTTAGAGAAGAAAAAGATGATGAGGAGAAGAAGAGGAGGAAGAAGGAAAAGAGGAAAAATAAAGATGCCTAAAGTGATTCTGGTGTGCTATTCTGGAAACCCAGCCAAATTAAACACGTCTTGGCCCAATGACAACTTAGATAGGAGGTTTTTTTGGGTGTAAGAAAATTGGTTGTGGATTTCGAAAACCATGTCGATTTTTCACTTGGTTTGATCCACTATTGACGCCCCGTTCACGAATTGTGTTGTTGGATCTTCAAAAAAAGTGAGGACATTGGAAGATGCAAAAATAAGGGAGAGAAAAATATGGTTTTTGCTGCTTATATTTGTAACTGTGTTGTTTTTTAAACCTTAAGTCAGCTTATGTTGTTGTTGTTAGCACTGAAAGCTAGCTTATGTTTTGTAATATTGTTGCTGGTATATTGTTGCTTATGTTGTTATACATGGCTGCTGGTATACATGGCTAACCAGCTTATGTTGTTGCTTACAAACTTGAAAGACTTGAAATGGGATAATATGTGGTTGTTGCTTACAAATTGTTTTGTAATATTGTTATTGCTTACAACAGTTAGAAAGTTGTTTTGTAATATTTGATTTCATTTCAAAGTTGATGACTTGAAAGAATGTTTAATCGTCATTTCATTTGTATTTCTCAATGCTCATATATCAGAAAAGATAACACAGATGAAAAAAAAAGAAACATTTGTATTTTTCAATTCTCACACATTTGTTTTCTCAATACTCATATGTTAGAAGAGATAACACAAATTGCATGGATCAATGCTCATATATTAAGGCCAAAACATCAAACTATTTACAAAAGGAAGGAGGGGCAAATTATTGCCAAATTTTCCTACAATTCAACACAATTGAATAGATGTGAATTGTAGGCAAATTTACAAAGAAAATTCAATGACTATATGCCTAAGTTTATCAACAGTAGCAATCTTAGGCAAATTTACAAAAATTAATCTGCCTAAGTTAATAAATCTGTAGTAGGCAAATTTACACAATTTAAAAAAGTTAACGAAATAAAGTCTGTTCAATGTCATCATTGGTCTATCATAGATGACTCATGAGTAGGAGGCATCCATCTAACAGTGGTTGGTTTCCTTTTGAATGGGAGCTTTTCTCTTTGAGCAACATATTTTTGGTAAGTTGGGGCAGCTTGTTGATGAGTTGGGGCAGCTTGTAACTGAGTTAGGGCAGCCTGTTGAGTTGGGGTACTCTCTTGCTGATTTGGGGTAGCCTGTTGCTGAGTTGGGGCAACCACTTGGTTGTAAACACCAACTTTATGTCTTTTGACCTACAGGAACAAGTGAAATCTATCAAACAAATTCATAAACAGAAGTAATATAACTTAACTTAAGGCAAATGACTTACTGGAATGTTTTGGCCAACTTCCCCTTTCCAACTCCTCTTATTGTGGCCTATTCTTTTGCATTTACTGCACCTCATGACCACCCCTCTCTTGCTTAATCTTTCTGTTGTTTGTGGTTCATCAGGTTCTTTCTTTCTCACCTTAGTAGGTCTGCCAGGTAGCTTTCTTAGTGTAGGAGGCAGTATTAGCAGCCTGTTTGACAAAGAGACCTATAGTTTTGGACCCCTTACTAACCTTATAAAGTTGGAGTAAATTTGAAGCTGGGTTTGCTTGGTGTACCAAGCTTGTACATAGGTATCTGAGAACTCATCTTTTAGATGAATGATAACCAATGCATGCATGCAAGGGATGCCAGTGAGATCCCAATTCCTATAGGAGCAGGAATTCTCAACTAGGTCCATCACATGTTGGCTGCTTGGACCACATTCGACCTAATACTTGTCCCCACTAGCATGAGATGGAACACACCTAAAAAACAGTCACCATGCTTGGTTAAAAAACAGTCACTAAAAAAACATTGTGATCAACCCCACCAACAATCACACACACACACACACACACACCTAAAAAATAGTCACTACATGCATATTATTAAAAAATACTTATTGCATGCATATTAAAAAATAGTTAACAGCATGTGACCATCCCCACCAACAATTACTGCATGCATATTAAAAAAACAGTCACACACACACACTCCTAAATAATAATCACTACATGCATATTACAAAAAATTACTCACTGCATGCATATTAAAAAATAGTCAACAGCATGTGACCATCCCCACCAACAATCACTACATGCATATTAAAAAAAAGTCACACACACACACACCTAAAAAAAGTCACTGCATACATATTAAATAGTTATACACACCAACAATCATAAGCAAACAAATTAAAAAACAATGCATGTATATTTTAAAAAACTCACTAAAACAGCATGTGACCAGCAACATAAAGTCAGGATAAATGCATCAGAAAGATTAAAAAGGGTAACTTTACCTTAATGAATATTTGATATTGACATCTAGCTTTTTCCTGATCTTTGGACACAACATTCCTTTCCATTTTTCAGTTTCTTCTTTCTTATTGACAATAAGCAACATAATCTTGGTCCTTACTGTTTCCATCATGGTCAGAATAGGTTTTCCTCTTGCTTCCAATATCATCTACCAGTAAACAATATAAAGGATTAGTGAACTGCTAATTATTAGTAAGAAACATAAACCATTGGGGTTTACCTTGTTAAAGGATTCAGAAAGATTATTCACCAACATGTCAGGATAGCTCCTAATTGAGAAGTGAGACCTTGACCAGTGAGTAGGGTTCTTTTCCTTCAACCAATCATAAGCATGCTGATTGGTTTTCTTCAGTTCATCCATAGCATCCTCAAAACCCCTTGTAGTGCTTGCTTTGGTAGCTTTCCAAAGAAAATCTTTCAACTCATTTGTTCAAAAACCAGCCTTCTTGAAATTGGCATGTAGGTGTCTAACACAGTGTCTTGTTTCTGCATTAGGAAACAACATACATATTGCTTCTAAAAGTCCCTGCAATTAAAACAAATACAGTTTAATTATTTGACAAACCCTAAACCCTAAATTGAAAACAACATAAAAAATAAATAAATGGAGTTTTACCTTTTGTTTGTCAGACATGAAAGATATCTGGTATGAGCTCACAATTTCCAAGTCTATTGCGAGCAACTCCAAGAACCAAAGCCGTGATGCTTGGTTTTCACTTCTGGCAGCAACATATGCAATAGGATAGATGACATTATTTGCATGTATCCCAACAGTTGCAAGTAAGTAGCCACCATAGTAGCCCTTCAAAAAACATCCATCTAAACCTATTATCCTCTTACAACCAGCCCTATAGCCATCTTTGCATGCCTGCAGACAGACATACATCCTTTGAAACAACTTGTTATCTAGATAATATATCGTTGTTATTCCCTCATTTTGGGTCCTTACCTCCAACAAATATTCATAAATCTTCTCATATTAAGCCTTATGAGCTCCTTCAATTAATTCCAATGCCCTAAGTTTAGCCCTCCTACATTTGATAGTGAGACTATGTAACATAAATCTCTTTTGACATCCTGTTGTAATGATTTCAGAAAATAATCAGGATCAACACTGAATTTTTCTTTATAATGTTCACCTATCCAAGCTGAGGTTACATTTTTATTTTTATAGACTTTAGAATAAGTACAGTTAGGGTTTGAACTCCTAATTTTCCAAGTCTGGTCAGTAGGGTCATTAGGGTTTAGTCTAGAGTCCTATATGAACCAAGAACATTTTTCACTGCAAATTGCCTTTAACCTTTTTAGATCATTTTTGGGAAACTTAATAAAATAACTATTCAACCTACCATACTGCTTGGTAGCTTCTTTTAGACTGTCTTTAGACTTAAATAACGTTCCAACCTTAAGTCTAAAATTACTCATGTCATTCTCTAGGTTGAATTCAGGCCAATTTTGTCCATCTGAGTCAGATTCATGTGCACTATCTAACCTCCCAAAATCATCACTATCACATAGTTCATCTACTTCTATACCATCCATGTTTAAACCATCTAAATTAACTATTATCCTATTAGACAGATCACTTTCAAATGCATCACTGCCACACACTTTACTACCAGACATTTCTTCTTAATTCTCATTAAAATTGCCATCAATTAAACCTACCAAACAAATTATTCCTCAATAAAAGCAAAAAACATAGGCAAACACTTTAACCATTTCTGTCAGACAATAACCAATACAAAAATAATTTAATACAAACGCAACCATTTAAGTCATGCACATGGCAAACAATAACCAATACAAAAATAATTTAATACAAACACAATCATTTCTGTCATGCACATTGTAGACAATAGCCAAACACTTTAACCCTACACTTAGGCAATGACAGATAATAACCAGTACAATATAGAAGGTAAATAACAAATTTGATATTACCACATACAATATAGCAGCTAGGATACAAACAATGGTAGATACAAACAATAAACATCAGTTTAATGCAAACAATAAACATCATACACATGGCATACCATACACATTATCTGTCATTCACTTTAATAACCAAACCCTAATATGTCATGCACATTAATAACAAATAAAACCCAAAATTGAAATAACCCTAAATCAAAATCAAAGTCAAAATAAAAATTGAAATAACCCTAAATCAAAATAACCCTAAATCCAAAAAATACAAAACTAAATGCAGAAACTTACCCGTTACAATAGATGTAACAACATTGGTAGTTTCTCTTCTATTGACCATTGTCGCTGAGAATAAAAAACATTGATAGGTTTCTGGTTTCGTCTTTTTTTCTCCCCAAATAAAAAAGATTAATCTTTTTCTAATCCTAAACCCTGTTAATCGATTATCAAATCAATTTCTAACCTTAAACCAACCTTCTTAATCAATTCCCGAATCAAATTCGAACCCAAACCAACCCAAATCACAATTATTTTTTCCCAAATCAATTTTTCCCTAAATCCCCTTAATCAGAACCAGCTTCTAATTTTTTACCCTAAACCAACATAACCCTTCAATTGTTTTCCCTAACCTCGCCCCAAACCAAGACCCATTAGATGCTTCACCAACATCGTAAGTTAACTTTCCATATCAGCTAGTTAACTTGCCACATCAGCAGTCCCGTTAACACAGTAACGGAAACTATTAATCAATGACTATTTTGTCACTTTTTATAACGTTAGTGACTGTTTTGTAACTTTTCTAAAGTTGAGTGACTGAAATGAAACCTAGGTGACTGTTTTGTCAGCTACCTTAAAGTTGAGTGATTGTTTGTGTAACTTACCCTTCTTAAAAATATAAATGAAAGGAAAATATCAAATAATTTAATCAACCTATTCAAAACCCAAAAACAAACATATAACAACACATACATTCATCTATTTGTTGTTGTCAAATAAGTGTGTAATCGAACCATGTTAAAGCTTTGAGCTTATATTAATATATGGCAGAATGTTACAATTACTAAATTAGACATTTTCTTTCTATAAATACCACAGTACATATTAGATGAAAGTTTAAAAGTCAATTATGATATTAATCTTTTTCGTTTCTCCTATCTCGAAAATTTTTCAAATCGCTTGCCGACGGTAAATATTTAGATAGGCTTTAAGTCACCATTTCATTATTTATATAATAATATCAAACCAAGTTAAATTGAATAACAATAACATGGATATCCTTTAAGTAAAATCTCGTATTTTAGTTTTATGAAGAAAAAGATAATATTGCATGAACTTGGTTTTTGAAATGGAATCCCACCAACTTCGAATTTTTATTTAGTTAAGATTCTTGTGTCTACTAGATATCAAAGGTCTCAAACAGAAATAATTAATAATTTTATTAGTATTAACTTAATTTTATTATTAAATTTAAATAAAATAATGTATTTCTATTTTTTAAAAGGAAAATAATGTATTTTTATTAATAACCAATAATTTGAGTAATGTTGAATTAGCCTAAATTTGACAATATTTAAAAAAGTAATTCAATCTGAGCAAGTAACCCAATATTTAGACAAACCTAGTTATAATAAACCATTTGGTATCCATACCAATTCTACTTTAGGAATTCTAGTAAAGCGCTCTTTCAATTCATCATATAGGTGTTTACAAATTAAGTTTAAGATAGTATGTAAACTTTTAAATAAATAACTTGGGATAATTTAAGTTTGTTCCTTTTTTTTCTAAAATAAATAAAAGTGAAAATTGAATTGCCATATGCATTTGATAGGAGGTTACAAAGTATTTGGAATTGATAAATTAAAATGAATTATTGTGTAGATCGAGATTTGAATCAATTGGATGATAATCACAGAAAAGGAAAAATTACAAATTAGTCCCTGACACCTTATTTTTTTGTTATTTTTGCCAGGTAAGTTCATATGGAACTTACTATGTTATTTTATACTATGTTTGAAATATATTTAATGTTTAGTAGTTTAGGTTTATGGTAATTTTGATAATTTTAGCATATAATGGACTAAATCGTAAAATATAAAATGTATGAAAAATACAAATAGGTATATGGAAACGAGTGGATATGAATGGTTGTTTAATTTAATGACACATATATGATGATGTTATAAAGTTGGAAATGGTAACGATAATCATGGAAACTTAGTAAATATTTTAAGGCCCAAAAAGAATCGGGTGTTTGATTAGGGATTTCATGATCAATGGCTTGAGATCCAACATGAGTTGTAGATTCTCTGAAACTTGCATGAGTAGCATCGAATCATTGATTATCGATGGCTTGATATCCAGCACGTGTTGCAGATTCTTTGAAAATTGTGTGAGCATAATCGATTTATACATTATCGATGGCTTGAGATTCGACACATGTTGTGAATTCTTTTAAGCATATGTGAGCAGCACCAGGTAAAGCTTGTATAGTAACCCTGATTTGAAGCTCGTGTAAGTAGCCCAAATATGAAAATGGTAATTAAATGAAAATGAAAAGGTTGAAAAGATTGATTATGAAATTAATAGTTGAGTTTACAAAATGAGCAAAATGGAATAGCATGATAAAGTGATATGATATTACTTGTATATGAATTGAATACTATGATCTTGTTATGTTAATGAACTAACTTACTGGTTATTCTGTGAAGTTGTATAAGGATGCCAAAGGAATGTCATGTCAAGTACATTTGTGTTTCAATTATTTAAACTAGTTGTAATGTCAAGGTAAGTTAAGTTAATTTCATATGAACTTACTAAGCATTCATTATGCTTATTGTTATTTCTTTTCTTTGTAGTTGCCGGGTTGTAAAACATGTCGGTTGAATCACCCTAAAGCTCACACTATCTAGTTATCTATTTGGTAGTTTTTTAATCATTTTTTAGTCTGGTTATATGGCATGTACATAGGCATTTACATATAGTGGTTTGAAATATTAACTTAGTTGAAATATTACCTAATGTTTGATTTTAGGAAGAATTATACTCACGTGTATATCTGTTTAACTTGGAAAAAAGTTGTGATTTTGAATGGCTTCCTGAAGATACATTTGAACTTAAAATAGTATGAGGTCATGATGGTATACAATGTTTATATGCATAGTTTATTTGTAGGAATTGATTAAGTAGTTGAAAATAATTTGAGTGTCAAATTAAGGTACATTAGTTTAGTTGTTTGGAAATTGGTTGATTCTATGTTTTGGTATATGAATTGGTATGTTTTAGTATGGTTTTGATACAGGTTTTGAGGTGTATTATACACCATTTGAGTTGTGAAAGTTTGGGCATGAAAATAGACCAAAATATAAGGTTTTGACATATTTGGCATAGAGGTATCTATACCATAGGTGAAGGTATCGGTACTTAGTATTTTTCAATCAATTTTTCAAACATCGAGTTCTAAAATGGTATCTATACCGGACTAAAGTATCGATACTTATATCAGAGTATTGATACTTTACAAGGATATCGATACAATTGATCTTTGTTTTGTTTTTACAAAAGAAACAAAATCGCAAATTGGTATCGGTACTTTATAAATGAAGTATTGATACCATAATTTAGGTATCGGTACTATTGATTTTGATCTATTTTCCTAAAACATCGAAGTTAAAAATGGCATCGTTACCTTTACAGAAGTATTGATACTTGGTTTGGAAACTTTGAAAACTTTACAATTTGGTCATATTTCATATTCGGTTTAGCAAATGAGCTTTTGTAAGCTCGATCAAGTTTCGAAAAACATCGTATGACATTTTTATGAACTGTTACGATTATGAATGCGTGTTTTATTGTAACCCCTTAAACCAGACCTAGACGTTACGGCCTAATCTAAGCAATTACATGAGCCATAGTTATGGTGAAAACTTGAGTTGAAGTACGTTGGTTTAATCTTTGAAAAACACGTGCTAGTATGATCTTAAATACGATATTTTTAATAAAATATTAAAAGAAACCTTGTTTAATATTTGTAAAACAACTTGATGATCTTTAAATTCAAATTCGATAAATTAAGTTTGCGAAAAACAGTTTTATTAAGAAAATACCAAATTATTTAGTCCATAATAAAAGTCCATGCAAATTGTCCGATGTCCAAAGTTAAAAATTCTCATGCCAGAGTTCTATAGTTTAAAATAAAATAATTTCCCAAATATTAATACAATCCACAAAATTCTGAAACATAATAGAAATCCATATTTATATAAAACCATTCCCGAGAGCCTCACTGATGACCACATCTGAGTCCTAACCACGAGAATTATCTGAAACACACAAGTAATGTGGGTGAGCTTTAAAAAGCCTAGTGTGAGATCAACACAAATATAATCACATACATATTAAAATATCAATCTCAACATATCAATCATCATAATAATCACAAGTTCTATCATTGATATTTATGCATGAACATGTCGATGCATATTTTAAAACGATGCACATTTTATAAAATTTCCTACCCATCTCCGCTACACACCAATATCGAGTTCCCCAAAACTCGTCCATCTAATAACACACCATTTGTGACAAGCCACCACATAGTTGCTAATAAACGGCCACATAATCGTAGATAAATTGCCACATAACTTCTACCTTTCACAAAACCCATCCCATGCATGTGATATGACCACTTGTCAAATTTAACACATATAATTCACTTTTCACATTTTCACAGAATAATGCTCATAATCTCATATAACACATATTTCTCAATTTTACACATATGTATGTAAACATATCCACATTTTCATATATCACATAATATTCGCTTTTATTCACTTAAGCATACTTTAATATACTTTTTCTTATTAAATCATGGATCTCATCACATACACATATATCACACATTTAAATCATCAACATACTAGATAAGCCATGTATCACATAATGTAAAGATGAGATTTGCACACATGTCATCATCACATACATCAACACATCACAAAACATGCCTTTCATGAAACTAATGGGTTAGGATCACTTATTTGGGTTTCTTCTTGATGAGTGTTTCAACTCCTCTTTGAGTACTTAATGCACTCTCAATTAATTATTTAATATCATATCATTAAAATGAAAGTGAACATATTACACACAAATTAAAGGTTTAAATCCCACACCTTATATTGTAGATCTGATTGCCACAATCCTTTTTAACGATTTCACTCGATCTATCTCGCAAAACAGCCTAACACATAAGTAACATTTATTAATTAGGATCCTTATTTTCATCACTTAAAAAATCGATTATTAAGAATCTCATCAACACTTACCACACGATTTAAGACTCTCAAAAGGAGGATTTCCAATTGCGAAGTTAGGGATCTCCCCTACATCATTTGGCCCTTCAAAGTCTATATAAAATCGTATTAGTACGATAATAAATGAATAACAAAATATTATGTTGTCCCTATGGCCACTATACCATTCGGCCATGATATGAAATCATTAAGAGAAATATTTTACGATTCAAATAACCCACACTTACAACTCAATTAAGCCAGAATGGACATTGAATCGAGAAAGGAATGAGATCAATGAGTTGAGCGATCTAAAAGAATTGATAGAGCAAAGAGAAGATGTAAGTTAAACAATATAAGAAACGACAAATGGATGAGGCAGAGAAAAGAAAAATTTTGGTCATTGGCAACGGTGGTGACGGTGGCCTGGCGATGGTTTGGCTACTAGGGGGTGCTTTGACGATGAATGAAAAACAATACCAAAGGAGGTTTTGGCACAATAGGGGATGAGTAAGAAAAATAAATAAGAATGATAGAGAAGAAATTAAGGAGGAGAGGAATCCGCGGTGGCTTGTGGCGGTGGTCACGACAGTGATGGTGGTGGTAGAAAAAGAAAGATAAGCGAAAATGCAGTGCTAAGGTGGCTAAAAGGTGTGACGTTGGTGGTGCTATGGTCGGTTGTGGTGGAGGAAAAGCAAAGACTAAAAGAAAATAGTGGTGGTTATTTTGTGAAAAGAGAGAAAATAGATGAGAAAATAAATGAAAAAGTGAAACAATGGGAGCAATAGGGAGGTAGGGACGACAAAGGGTGGTGAAAGGTTGGTCAACTATGACTAGGTTCAATGAACCACAAAAAAAAAAACAAGATATGAAGTTTTGGCAAGGAAAGGAGATATGAAGTAAAAAAGGAGATCATGTTACCTCAACAGATGGTTAAGTTTGACTTATAAAGAGGGAAAGAAGTCCTCCTAAACATGGTAACAATGGGGTAGACAGCAAGCACAAGGAAATTGTGTTAAAAAATTAAATGAAAATATGAGAAGAAAAAAACTTGAACTCAGGACCTCTAAGATAGATTAAAAGCACTTGACCACTTGACCACTTCACTTTTTTTTTTTAATTCCTACCACATTTATTTTAAAAACATGGTGTGACATTTGCTACGGTTTGAGACAAAATTGCACCACATAAAAAATAATGTAAGGGAAGGGATTTGAACACAAGTCATTATGGACAACTCCACAACTACTTAACCACTATACTTGATATTTATTAATATCAAAAGATCATCTAAAATAAATAAATAATAAATAAATTTTGGGCGACCACTCTCTCGGTTCATTAACCCAATTTTTACTATCCCAGTTTTTGGGATGTGACATTTATGGTATAAATCGATTATTAAATATTGTAACTGTTCTGGTACTAACTGTAGCATTCCATAACTCGGACCTAGTAATCAGGTCTGGTAAGGGGTGTTACAATTTACAATCATTATCTTTTTATAAAGGTTAAGATAGAACATTTCCCCTAGTTTTTATGGTTAAGCTAGAACTCTTTAGGTTTTACAAGGCTCAACTAGCAACCCTTTAAATCCCCTTAAGGTTTTCTACTATAAAACCTCAAGCTCACTCATTAATTACAAAGAGAAAAGATGTAAACAATAAAGACATCTCAAATGTTTATGTTTACAAGTGATAACTCTCTAAAAAAATTTAAATGTAAATGAAGAAAGATATTACAATAAGCACCTAAGAGACTGTGTACTGGATAATATGAGAAAGAATATTTGAAGTAAATTATCTTGCTTTCAATGATTGGATATATCTTTCTTGAGTCTTGAAATGTATTTGACTTGTATTTATACCAAGGAATAAGTTTGTGGACATTTATGATCGTTGGGGATGATTTGAAGTCATTGAAAGCATTAATTTCGAGCTGAAAAAGTGACATTACAACCCAAGTCTTGATACTTTTCAAGGGGTATCAATAACTAGTTAAAAAATAGTCATTTATATCCATTACATGGGCAATTCTTGAAACTTATATGTCAAATCTTGAGACATGGAGGCCAAGTATTGATACTTGCTAAGCAAGTCTCGATGCTTTGCCTTCTAGAAGAGTTTTGAGACTATTGACTAGCAAGTCTCGAGACTTTTAAGCAATGTATCAATACTTGCTAGACAAGTCTTGAACTTTGCCTTCCAAACCAATAAATCACATGTGATTTACTTGAGAGATTAGAAGTTAGTGTTTTTAGCATTTTACAAGTTTATGAAAATGTTTTGATCACTAAACAACTTGAGAAATAAAATAAAAATCTTAAATGTTGTTATATCTAAAGTTTGTCATATCAAAGCTAACATATTATATATTTTATATAATACAAATCAATTTGCACAATCATGCGATGCACAAGTTGATTGTATCTAAAAAGCACAAAATATAATATATTTTCATATCATCTATAATTAAGTCATATTTAAGTTGTAACATTATTACTTTATTTCAGTTTGTAATAGATTTCAATAAAAAGAAAAACAAAGACTTATGGGAGGTTGGAAGCTTCCAACAATTAACCATAGCCTCAATTTTTGAAGGGTCTATAGCTACTATTGATATCATGTATCCCAAATACTCTACCTTAAACTAGCCAAAGAAGCACTTCTCTCGACGAATAATTAATGATGCCTAAGAATATCAAGTGCAAGTGATCAATGTGTTTTTTTGGAGGACTATACACTAGTATGTCATCAAAACACATTAATACAAATTTCCTTAAATAAGGACCAAACACATCACTCATCAAGGATAACAGGTGTATTGCTAAGGCCAAAGGGAGTTACCTTGAATTTATATTGGCCTTGGTGGGTTTTGAAAGCCATTTTAGGATAGCTTGATATTAAATCAATCTTAAAGGAGTACTCAACCCCCTTTAGTTCATCCAATAAGTCATCAACCATTATGATTGGAAATTTATTTTTCACCCTCATAATATTGACTATATATGACACGAAATTTCTCCAGTGATTTTTTCTAGTCGAGCCTATTTGACCATTGTACATTATTAGCATTAGGAAATGAAATAATCAGGAATCTCCTACAAACTCCAATAATTTTGATGCTGAATTGCTTGTAATCAATGCATAACCTTCAAGATTAGTCCTCTTTCCTTGCTAACATGTATGCTGAAGTAAAAAGACTAAAGCTAGTCTGTATCATAGAAGCAGTAAGCATCTCAAATATTTGCCTTCCTATCTCGGCCCTTTGGTAGTATGAAAACCTTTAAGTTCTTTGTTCAGTTAACTGTTGTTAAAGATTTAATGTTAGAGTGACTAAAATAAGCACACCTTAAAAATTAAGTCACCAACTGGATAGTTTATTCTTTTTTATCCTAAAACAGTGATGAATTACTAAACAAACAAATATTTTAGTTAAAAAAATAAGCAAATATCTTTTATCTTAAAATGAATCCTCATTGCTGTTGAAAGGCCATTTTGTCCACAAATACAAAAAATATCTATCTTCAATCAATTCATCGGTTTCTTAGCATTGCGCAACACTGCAACTCCCACCCCCCTTCTTTCACTCTCACACTACATATGGGGTTGGCTTCAGCCACCACCATCTCCTCCTCCTCCTCCTCCTCCTCCTCCTTGCTCTCCGCCTCCCTATGCCCTGCCAGAAGAGGCTTTCTTCCGCCCTGCCATCATCACTTCTTCTTCCTCTCAACTTTTGTACGGTTCAATCATTTTTTATCCCTTTTCAGCTCTCTTTATATTATTTAATAATTGTATCCAACTGTGTCCGACTGAACTTGAAAACCAAAGCTAAAATAAAACTTTGTTAGGGACAATGTGTTTGGTTTCTTTTATCACAAAGAAATAGAGAATTAGACATCAATTAGGGAAAGGCTTAAGGCTTAGGGATTGATTGCATATCCTTGTAATTTTTCATCCAACAAGACAAACCCTTTTACCTTGTTTAATGTTTTAATATCCAAAAAAACTATGAGGTCATGCAGTTGTTTCTCAAATTGATCATATATAAGTAACTGACTATAAAGTTTCAGTTTATGTTCAGAGTAAATGCAATTTGAATTGGAAAAGATCATCAGGAAAGAAGGGAGGTGAAAGAGTAAGGTGTAGTGCAGTGGGAGTGGGAGTGGGAGTGGAAGATGAAGCATGTGAATTAGTGAATGGAGTTGAGCTTTCAATTGGGGAAGGAGATGATAACATCCAAGCTTATCTCTTTAAGGCAGTGAAGAACAATAATGGAGCAGGTGTTTTGCTTTTATCTGATATCTTTGGGTTTCAAGATTCAGCCACAAGAGATTTTGCATACCAAGTTGCCTGCCATGGTTACAAGTATGATTCTTAACCTTGTAACCCCTTAAGTTTTATTTTCTTTGCTTATTGACCCTTCTTTCCATTATATGGCTGTGAACCTGTGAACTCTACTTAGATTTGAGGTGTGTATTAATTCTTCCTTTTTGTTTACTCATATTCTTATATGAAACTGCAGTGTCCTTGTTCCAGACCTATTTCGTGGTGACCCCTGGGAAAAGGGCCGACCAAAACCAATGTTTGAACAATGGCTGGCTAGCCAAGACCCTCAGAGGGTTGCAAATGACATAGCAACCTCAACAAAATGGATGGTTGATGAATTTAGAGCTGCAGGAATTTCAAAGAAACTTGGTATCATTGGATTTTGCTTTGGAGGTGGCCGTGTGATCGACGTTTTAGCCGCTGACCAGGGTGCTTGTTTTAGCACTGCTGTCTCATTCTATGGGACCAGGATGGATCTGGCAGCGGCATCTAAAATAAAGGTGCCTGTGTTGTTCATTTCAGGGGATGATGACCTGCTCTGTCCGATTGGTGTTTTGAGCAAGTTTGAGAAGATCATTGGCAACGGCTCTAGGGTTGTAATCTTCAAAGGAAGAGGTCATGCCTTTGCCCATCGACCAGGATCTACAGAAGAGGATGCAGATGCTGAGCAGGCATTTACCTTGATGAGGAATTGGCTTCATGATGGCCTACTCGTAAACAGTTGAGCGCATCTATGTTCATTGGTTATCTTATAGGGTGCTTAAGGTAGAATTGGTGCATCTTTCTGGCAATACTCTGAACAAGCAATTTGTTCTTGACGATGCTCATGCCCATTGATGTATATACGCTAATTAATGTCGTTTTTCATCTCTTTTATATTACAAGAATTTTCAGGATAACCTTTTAACTTTTGGGGGTTTAATTCATGATTGTGAATAGGTGAAAGGTCGTAGAGATTAAGATCCAGATTAAGACTTGCTAGATATCAGCTACATGAATTAATTGAGCTAAGCTCAAGATTAGGTGAAACTCAATCCTGAAGGATAAATGCATCTCAAATGAACAGATTCTGAGTGGAAGATCCCAATTTTCAGTTTGCATCAATAGAATGATGCAAGATTTTAGCATTTTTTTGCATAGAAAAATTATAATAGAGGGCAAACTAGAAGCACCCAGATTGAGACTTGAAAAGAAATTGCTGCATCTGTATCTAAACTGCAAACATGTTGGCATTTCATTTAGCATATTCATCCTAACGAAGAATTCAACTGAAACCCAACTCAACTTACCAGTTTCAGAGTTAAAACTAAAAGCTCAAAATAGCAATCTGGTTTGGATGCAGAGAAAACTGGTTCAGCTTGATCCTAACCAAACTAGACAAGTCTCAAACTAGGACTTAAACCCTCAAATTTTGGACTGGTAGCTTTAAACCCATCTAGTATTTATTTGTTCTGTTCTTTCCAACGACTCATGAAAGAGCATTCAATCTTAGCTTCTTAGCTTTAACTTCTAACAAAGGCAAAGATAACTGACATAATTCAGGTGCTGAGGCTAAGCTCGTTCTATTTTGGACATAGTTGAAGTAAGCTCCAAGGTTATGTTAGGATTTAAGATGACAAAAAATGGAAAGGGTGGAACAATAATTTGTTTGTGCAGTGTGGTTTCTGGATGGCTAATTGCACCGCCCACAATCCTAACTCTGGTTTAAGCAACTCAAACCTAAGTTCAAAAGCTAGCTTGTAAGGAAAATAGTTCAATAATTCATGAAACATGGTACAACAAGCAAAATAGCGAAACGGGCAAGGAACATAGTTATGATACCAAGCTAAAGAAGCTCCAACCCAATCTCAAAAGCTAGCTTCTAGGGCAGAGAGTTCAACTAGGGCAGGAGAAGAAATAAAGAAAAGATGGGGACAAAATATGACCTACACATGCATCCTTAATTTTTCCATGACATGAGGCAGCTGAAAAAGAACTCTAGATATCAACACACGGCAGATAAATCAAGTCCAACTCTCAACAATAATCACGCAAAATGCAGGACTGCAAGAGAAGTATTTGTTTTTATTTTTCCGCTTCAAATTGTGTTTACTCATTTGATAGAATTACATAATAAAAGATAATGTGATCCATAACAAACTTTTGGTGCAACAAGTTAATTGTTTACCCACCAACATATAATCTTAGAGGAACTTCAACAACATCAACTCACTCCACTTGCTCCTGGAAAAAGAAAAGAGAACTAAATTAACTTTCTTATAGAGATTCTTGAAACATATAATATGTAGAATAATACTGAAATAAACTAAAATATAGAAGCATCCTCGCTATGCAGATTTTTGAGAAAGTTAGAACTTAATAGACCAGACTGTAAAAGTGTCAGAAAAATCAACAACAACATCTACTCTGGACAAGAATAGTTGCCCTAAACTGCCAAGGGTCTATGCAAAGATCATCCACTACACTGGGGCCAATAACCAACTAGACATTTTCACCTGCGAAATTGGTTATGCTTGGGCACTGGCAAAAAATATTTTTTCCCCTTGCAGCAGCAGATTTTTTCCACACAACTTTCCCATCAAAACGCCTTTCGTAAAAGTTTAAAACATTTCAGCTAAGCAATAATTTATACTAGAGACCTCCAGTCCCTATTCAAATATAAGTTGATCTGATGCCTATGTTTTTGCATAGATGGGCGTGGGTGGAGTACTCCATAAAAATCTGAACACCCCCTTCAATTTTCAACCTATAGGTCGTTATATTTTATTTTAAAAGGGCTACTCAAAGGTCAAGGGCCTATGAGTAGGGCGTACTCTAGGTGAAAAACAATTAATAACTGGATGGTTTATGACATTTTAAGCAATTATCCAAGAAAAGCTCAATGAAAGTCGTTTCAGCTCAGTAATTGAAATATATGCCAATGCCCATATTTGATTCATCAGCATCACAGTTTCACTTTCCACAATATTTCAGTTTATATATATATGTATCTAATTCTAGTCATTGTTATAAGAAATTAACCTACGAAAAAAGTTCACTCATCATCACCATTTTTTTAATTCAGATTGATTACTCCTAGATGGCTCTAATAAAGTTGGTTGAGTGTGAGCGTTGAAGTTGACGATCACAAAATCAGTTAGCAGGCATTCATAACCTAACCCAGAATGACCCCACCAGTGCTGATGCATATCCTCTCATTTAATACCTTGAGATGACTGTTGATAGGTTGAAGAAAATTTTAACATTTGTAAAGGACAAAGGATTACACCGAACAATTAAAACATGAATGTGCAACCTAGAAAAGAAAGAGTCCAGAAGATTAAATCCATAGTTCGATAAAACATTAGTCCAACCTTGGGTGCAGGAGCATCATCAAGCTTAGGAGGAGCCAACTTCGGAGAATATCCACCAAAAAGACTAGAACAATCAGTGTATGCAGATCCAATCCCAATCCCAGCACCAAAAGCTACAGATGCCCATCGAGTCACTGGACTCCCTGGCATGACAAATCAAAGTTATGAATTCAAGGAAGGATTAAGGAAGACATGCAAAGCAGAAAGCACAAAAACGGAAAGGCATGATAGCGACAATGCCTGGAAATACGAGTACTAGAAGAAAACTGAAGCAATTCAAAATGGAAGAACTCAGTTTACTTTGTCCACTGCTTAGATTAACATCTAGTAAAAAGTTCAAATGCATAATCACTTCAACCGTTTAGGCTTTGCTTGGTAGCATTGATGATTGAAGGTGGCTATGAGTCATAAATCATAAACAGTTCCTTTCCACTCTCCCCACAAAGCAAAGCCTTAATCAAGTTCCTCGTCATTTCTAGGCGATTTACAACAAAGGCAAAAAGGAGCTACTTCTGGTGTTGGAATATAAGGTGAATCAAAACCAACATGCAGGGATGCAAGGTTCTGCTTAAGAAAGCCACTTGGTCTCAAACGTTTCCACTTAAATGGATAGTAAAGTGTACAACACAAACGTAAATAGCAGCCATAGCACGATATTATGGCTGCCATTTGCATTTGTGGCTCTCTTTGACACCAGTATTCACTGTAGATATTTGCTGCAATTGAGTGTAGTAATATACCTCGCACTCGCAACCAATAAACACAACACATCCATCCAAAAAAGTATCCACGACTGCAATTTAAATCCCTACATATTTTGGACATGTATATACATCATATTTACATTAACATCTACAGCTATGAATATAGAGCAGGCGCATATATAACTGGAAGAGCCAACGCTGCCGAGTGCAGAACAACATAGAAACAACTAGAAGAAAGATAAAAAGTGGATATGAGAAAACAAAATTTGTAGAACCAATTAGGCTAATCTGCAATGGGGCAAATCGAAAACAACATATCTTAAAAGGAGAAAGAAATAAAGAAATAAGGGAAAGAGAACAAACTGAAGAAAAGGAGGCCACCAAAAGCGCCAGCCAAGGATGAATAAACGAAGCGGCGGAGAGTGAGATCGATGCAGGCGTCCCATTTTGCGTTCATGTCATACTTTGACGGCGTCAATTCCTTGTTATCCCCCATTTCAGAGCCTTATGCAGTACAACTATTACTTTCGTTATTTCTTGGAATTTTTGCTCAGATTTCCTTCTCTTTACTTTGTCTTCGTTTGATTCTCCTTTTGTTTTCTGGGTAATCTGCCGCAATGCCTCTCACATATGTACCGCTTGTTTTTCCTTTTTCTTTTCAACTTACAGCATCCATCGATAAAATGGGATCAAGAACAGCAAGGGCCCAAAAAAGCCCAATAATAGAAATGTCTCAAAATAGCTCAAAAGATGCAATAATAGAAACAAGGTCCAAACAAGCCCAGCCCCCATAATATTCAACTGTTTCACCCTTGCTGTCATCAGAGTAGGCGGGAAAGGAAGTGCCAAAGGATGTTGGGGCAGTAGAGATGCAAGGGAGCCGCACCGGTTGTCAGCGTAAATGCCTTCGGCAGGAGACCACGCCTCTGCCAAACTCAAAAAAGGACGTTATCGACCACCGTTGAAGCTAGTCATGAGCAGCAACATAAGAGACCCATTAGCCATGAAAATGGCCTCAGCCGCTAATAGAAATAGAGTTTGTGTGACGAAACCCAAGGACTATCAAGCTTCGACCAACGAGGAACTTAAGCGGCGGCGGCCCCATCTATGCCCCTCAAAAAAATAATAATGGCTAATAGGAGATACAATTGAGAAAGAATTATCACTTTTAAAAGGAATATATATAATGATAAAGCTCTCACAATTACAGAATAACACCTAAAAGAAAAATAAGAATTGAACCTACAAGTGTTTACTAGTGAAAGAGAATAACAATAAGAAATAATTGAATTTTGTTCTTAATCTTTTGAGCTTGTTTATTATATTCTTGAGAGTGTCCTTGAACCATATTTGTACCTTTTTATTGGTTTTTAGATGTTTGGAACTATTGGAAGGAGTTTTTAGGTGTTGGAAGCATTAATTTTACACATTTAATGGAGTTTGCAAGCTTATGTCTCGAGACAAAGAAGGGGTGTCTTTAGACATTATGAACAAAATATGACCGTTAGAGCATTAAGTCTCAAGTCAAAACATGCATGTCTCGGGACATCAAGGGTACTTCGATGGTTTATGTCTCAAGAAAAACAAGCTTTTACCTCGAGACATGGCTTGTTGTCTCGAGACAATGCTTCTTTAGAGCAATTTTGTGGCACTCAGCACCCGATCTAGAGGGCAGATTTGAATGCGAGATGTCACATATGTTGTCAAAGCAACTTAGACTATTATAATTCATTGCCTCAAGTTAAATGATGTATTTTTAAAACCTTTTATTTTATAAAAACAAGGATAATAGATAATTTCAAATATACGATTTAAAATCAAATTTAAGATGTCAAAAGTACATACCAAATACTTTCAAACTTAGTGAACATAAGACATGTTAAAGAGTTACCACTTGCGAGCAACATTTCTTCCTAAGAATATACTTGAATTGAGTCATTCATCAATTTAAAAGATGCTCATCATATAGGCGTACACAAGCAATCTTAAATCACACAAGGACATGGAAACCAATACATACCAATATATACTCACATAATCATGATATTCCAACTAACCAAAATTAATCTATGAAGACTCATAAGACCTTAAGACTTCAATACATGCCATTTACTAATAGTTTCGAAACGAACATTACAACCACTTGATTGAGTTAAGATATGAGACTTTGAATGCCGTTGGACTTCAAGATCAATTCAAAATGCCTATTTAGTATATTTGTAACACCCCGATACCTAACCCAATCGTTGGGTCTGAGTTATGAGACGTTGCATTTATTGCTGAAGCAACTACGATTAAAGCATAACCAATTCATAGCAGTCAATAATTAAAATTCAGCTAAAACATACATTCGACATGAAATAGAGTCAATTTCGGGTGTTACACAAGCTTATGTAAGCTCTAAAGTTAACCCAAGATAGAAATAGAGTCAATTCCAAATCGTGACGTCTATAAACAATTTGTCACGTCATGATGTTAGGCCACTTGACGTGTAACAACCCAATTTTCAGTGGTGTAAGAAATAGTGGTTCGAAACCACTAAATCCGACAAGTAAGCTTGTAAATTTTATTATATAGTGTTTATGAGTCGATTATGAATTTAGGAAGGCTTATGAATTAATGAATTATGCTTTAGAAATATTTGTTAGATTAATTGGTTTTGAAAACGAGGTATCGAGACCTCGATTTAATAAACCGAGCTGTAAATATTTTTATAAATATTTACGGAGTGTCATTAAGATAGTATTAAAGTTTCGTTAGAAAATTTTAACGTTTCGATAGTTAATTAACTAAAAAGAACTAAATTGAAAAAGGTGCAAAACTTGCTAATTAAAGAAATAGTGATTAAATAGCTTAATTAATGAACAAAGGAGGACCTAAAAAGCAATTATGCCTAAAATAAAGGCATGAGGTGACATAAGCAGAAAAGAAAACAAAAATCATGTGATTAAAGGGCAAAATTGTAAATTTTGTGAAATAAACTTAAATAAATTGAATTCTAAATTTTTCTAGGCTATTCTTCTTCAATTTATCAGCCAAAAATGCCATAAGAGAATTTTTTAAGCTGGTTTTATTTATTTTACTTCATGTAAGTTCAATTCTTGCTTTTTTCCTTGAAATTTTTGTGTTTTTAAGACTTCTACAATAAGGTCCAACTACTTATTTCATTAGTTTTTGATTTCATAGATAAATTTGAGAGTTACCATTGATGAGTGTTGAATGTTTATGATGAATTCACATGGAATTGAAGCTCTAATTTTTTTATATGATGATTTTATCAAGTAATTTCAATAGAAATTGATTTTAGGACTAAATTATGAAAAAGATTAAATTTTAGGGTTTTGTATTAAATTATATTCATCAAAGGCTGTGTAATAGCTTAGAATATTTAGATAAAATGTTAATTGAGAAAAATTAGCTTATTTGATGGGCTAATTGCTGAGGGACTAAATTGTAAAAATTATAAAAGTTGGGATAATTTGCAATTTCAAAAATTGAGGGGTATAAATTGTGAAGTGAATTATAATTGAAATATATACTGATGAATGAATAATTTTGTATTTTATATCAAGAGCCCGTATATCAACGAGAAATAGAAAAATTAGCAGAGTAGTCCCTAACTAATACAAACTTACAATTTAGCCCAGGTAAGTTTGTATGGTTAAATTTTAATTTTATGTGTTAATTGATGAATGATATTTTGTATTTATTCGTAACATTTGTTGAAAATAAAATTATTATTAAATTTATGAAATTGAATCAAGTGTTCGAAGAGAACAGAATGCAGGATTGAGTACAATTGTTCAGTGCAAAAGAGGAATTAACAGCAAAATTACCCAAGTAAATCGAGGTTCAACATTTTTTGGGAACTCTCATGTTTTCTTTTTGTTTAGCCCTCATGAGCTTTAGTTAAATGATATGAGTTTCAGATTAACCCTTTTGGGTTTCAGTTTAGCTCTTTTGAGCTTTAGTTTAACCCTAATGGGCTTCAATTTAGCTATTCTTAGCTTCAAATTAACCCTTATGGGTTTCCGTTCAGCTCCAATGAGCTTCCGTTCAACCCTTACGGGTTTCTGTTTAGCACTTATGTGCTTCTGTGCAGCCTTCGGGCTTCTGTTTACGATGTACTCAAATCTGTAAGAAGTTCTCTGGTTTGATAAGGATTGGTAAGTGCTACATGAAATTAATGTGGAAGATTTTAAGTTATTATTGATATTGAGCTCAAATAAATGAATTCATCAATTGAGTTGTGATTGGTAGGAAATGTTTATGAAATGATTTACCTAAATAAATTATTATAGTATGTTCGGTAGGATTTATGTTAAAGCCAACGAACTTGCTAAGCTTCATTAAGCTTACTTGTGTTGTTTAATGTTCTTTGTAGATTTTCAAGAAGTTCAGAGGATCGGATCAACACGTCAGGTCACACCATCCAGCTGCTCTGGTAGATTTTGTTATACATTTTATGGTTTATATGGCATGTCTAAGGCTGGATTGGAAAAGAACTAAATTTGAAGTATGGTTGTGAATTATATATATATATATGTTTGTATGCATGTGTTTAGTAGTAGATTTTGGTAAATCAATGAATTGAGTTATTTTGGTAAGTTTAGGTAATTGAGTTTTGTGTTGATATATTATGTTTAAAACATGATTTTTGGTTTGTGTTGAATGTTTGATTGGGGCTATTTGATGTATTAAAATGTTGTGTATAGGTTGATTAAAAAAGGGTGAGAAAAATGACATTAAAATGGCCTATTTTCGTCCACACGGGTAGAGACACGGGCGTGTATGTCAACCGTGTGTGACACATGGCCTGGAACATGGGCGTGTAGTTGAGCCGTGTGTCCCCTACACCTTGAATTTCAAAACAGAATACCTAGGTTTTTACACACGGCCTAGCACATGGGTGTGTAGCTTCACCGTGTGATCCCTGCACCTTTCATACGGCCTATCACACGGGCATGTGGATGGTCATGTGACCCAAGTCAGAGAGTTACACGGGTATGGACATGGGCTGGGACACGGCCTTGTGCCTCACATCGAATGCCCACATGGCCTAAGACAAGGGCGTGTCACATGGCTGTGTGAGCCACACAGCCGACCACACGGGTGTGTGTCCCCTGTTCCTAAGAAAATTATTGAGATTTAGGGAAAATTTTCTTGAGTATCTGGCTTAGTCCCAATTCACTTCTAAGGAGTATATTGGGCTTTGAGGGCCCATTTAAGGGACAATATGAGTGTTATATGATTGATTCTTGATATGAATAATAAAGGTTGTGAAATGTTCGTAATTAATCTGTAAAGTTTGGTAATGCTTCGTAACCTTATTTGGGCGACGAATAAGGGTTAGGGGTGTTACATTTATTAGTATCAGAGCTCGATTTAGTCGATTCTTGGAACAAATATAGTGTTTAAAGTGTCTACAAATACATGCCATATAAATCTGTGATAGTGTGATGTGTAAGATCCGATCTAACCCTTGTTTTTCTTATAGATTATAAAGATATCAGATAGATCTGAACATACTGATGATGATAAGGCCAACAGTAGAGTACAATCATCTGAACATGGGACAAGCAGTAACGTCTCAATTCATCCAGCTCAAGAACAAGAACTTAAAAACATGTTTTATGGGTTTATGAATCAGTGGTTTAATGAATATATACAAGAGAGAAATTAAGCTCAACAACCTTCTCCCCCTACTGCATCGTCCGAAATGCCTCCTGTTGCACCTCTCCCTCCTCCAGTGATTAAATCCAATAAATGTACTCCAATCGAAAAACTTAGAAAATGTGGGGCCAAAAAATTTCAAGGTAAGTCAGATGATGATCTTGTCAAAGCTGAGTACTGGCTTCAAAACACAATAAGAGTTTTTAAGGAATTAGCTTGTTCTTCCAAAGATTATCTGAGACATGTTGTGTCACTACTAAAAGAAAAAGCTTATAATTAGTGAATGACTATAGTGGCTGTGGTGCCAAAAGAGAAAATCACTTGGGAATTCTTTCAGAGTGAATTTAAAAAGAAATATGTTGGCAAGAGATATTTGGATAAAAAGAAGAAGGAATTTCTTGACTTACGACAAGGAAATCGGTCAGTAGCTAAATACAAGAGGGAATTTGTATACCTCAGCAGATATTCCCAAGAAATTGTACCAATCAAAGAAGAAATGTGTATTCAGTTTGAGGAATGACTGAATGTTGAAATCAAAATGATGAATGGGGGCATAAAAATACGAGAATTTGTTGTTTTGTCAGATCGTGCTCAGAATTGAAAGAGGTATATAAAAGAAAAATGCAGAGAGACAGAAGGAATAAAGAATCTTACAAGAGAAGTTCCTCCAAGTCATTTTCAACTGCACCTGCGAAAAAGTCTAGAGATGATTTCAGTTGAGCCACCCCAATGTCGGAACGATCAAATAAAAATAAAGTGATTCAACAAGATTTCAGGGTAACTATTAGCCTTCAATTAGTGTGGGCAGTATACAGAATGCTCCTAGGCCTAAATGCAAATATTGTAGAAAATATCATCAGGGTGAGTGCAGAGGTAAGGCGAGGGCTTGTTATAAATGTGAAGCCACTGATCATTTTATTTGAAACTACCCTCAGTTGCAAAGAGAGGAAGAAGAGCAAAAAGAGAAATAGATGGCCACTTTCCAAAGAAGTAAACATTCGGGCCAAAATAGTACTACTAAGACTACTCGTTCGGGTATGAAAGATTCTGCTGCCCGGTCAGAGGCTAGGGCACCTGCACGTACTTATGCCATCCGGGCGAGGGAGGAAGCTATAGCTCCGGACGTGATTGCTGGTATATTCTATCTTTTTGATGATATTGTATATGCATTGATTGACCTTGGGTCTACGCATTCTTATATTTGCACTGCATTAGTAACAGAAAAGAAAATGTATGTTGAGTCTACTGGTTATGCTATTCAAGTCACTAATCCATTAGACCAAAGTGTGATAGTTAATTTAGTGTGTCAAAATTGTCCACTAAAAGTAAAAGGCTGTGAATTCCCTGCTGATTTGATGTTGCTACCCTTTCAGAAATTTGATGTTATTCTAGGAATGGATTGTTTAACGAAGCATAATGTTGTAGTAAATTGTCGAGAGAAACGTATTGACTTGAAATGTCAGACAAGGGAGATAATTTCGGTTGGGTCAGAGAATTTGAATGATACTGTTAGAATTATTTCAGCTTTTTCTGCTTAGAGATTATTGCGTAAAGGTAATGAGGCATTTTTAGCCTACATTCTTGATACTTGAGATTCTGAATCAAAGCTAGAACAGTTACCAGTCGTTAATGAGTTTGTTGATGTGTTTCCTAAGGAATTGTCGGGTTTACCACCTGATCGTGAAGTAAAATTTGTAATTAATGTGATCCTGGGAATAACTCCTATATTAATGACACCATATCGTATGGCATCGGCTGAGTCAAAAGAGTTAAAGACATAATTACAAGAGTTTTTAGACAAAGGGTTCATCAGGCCGAGTGTGTCTCCTTGGCGTGCACCTGTCTTATTTTTTAAAAAGAAAGACGGTTCTTTGAGACTGTGTATAAACTACAGACAATTGAATAAGGTCACAATTAAAAATAAATATCGTTTGCTTCATATTGACTATTTGTTTGACCAACTAAAAGGTGCTGCAGTATTATCAGTTGAAAGTTAGAGGGTGTGATGTGTGAAAGACTGCTTTTAGAACTCAGTATGGTCATTATGAGTTTTTGGTAATGCCATTCAGCTTGACTAATCCTCTTGCTACTTTCATGGATTTAGTGAATCAGATTTTCAACCTTATTTGGATATATTTTTGGTTGTGTTTATTGATGATATACTAATCTATTCAGAGGCAGAGTCCGAACATACTAAACATTTGAGAATTATGTTACAGATTTTGAGAGAAAAGCAGTTATATGCAAAGTTTAGCAAATGTGAACTCTGGCTTCACGAGGTTGGATTTATGGGTCATATCGTATCAGCTGAAGGAATTCGAGTGGATCCAAGCAAAGTATCTACAGTAGTGAATTGGAAAACTCTAAAAAATATTATAGAAGTGCGAAGTTTGCTAGGTCTAGCAGGTTACTATCGACGTTTTGTCAAGAATTTTTTGATGATTGCTTCACCTTTGACTCAATTGTTACAGAAGAATGTTGAATTTATGTAGTCTGATGAGTGTCAAAAGAGCTTTAATTAGTTAAATAAGATGTTGACAGAGGCTCTAGTTTTGACTTAGCTAGAATCGAGTGTACCGTGTGTTGTTTATAGTGGTGCATCTCTGAATGGTTTGGGTTGTGAATTGATGCAGTTAAGAAAAGTGGTGGCTTATGCTTCTCGATAGTTAAAACCGCATAAGAAGAATTATCCTACACATGAGCTTGAGTTGGCTGCAATTGTATTTGCTTTAAAGATTTGGAGACACTATTTATACGGCGAGAAGTGTTACGTGTTTACGGATCATAAAAGTTTGAAGTATTTCATGACTCAGAAAGAGTTGAATTTGAGACAGAGGCAATGGTTAGAGCTATTTAAAGATTATTATTTAGTTATGGACTATCACTCGGGGATAGTTGCAAATGCACTTAGCCGAAAGTCATCTTTGTTTGCACTTCGAGCAATGAACGCTCATTTGTCTCTTAATGAGGATGGCTCTGTACTAGCAGAATTGAGAACGAAACCTTTGTTCCTCCAACAGATTCGTGAGTTGCAATATGAGGACCCAAAATTGGTGTTGAAATGACAGATGGTTCGAGACAGGTTGAGTTCAGAGTATAACATTGATGAAAATGGTACATTGCGTTATTACAATAGAATTTGTGTTCCAAATAATTTAGATCTGAGAAATGATATTCTTTTTGAAGCTCACAGTAGCATGTACTCCATTCATCCGGGTAGTACGAAGATGTATTATGATTTGAAATAGATGTATTGGTGGCCTGGTATGAAACGGGAAATCTACGAATTTGTAGCAAAGTGTTTGATTTGTCAGCAGGTGAAAGCAGAACATCAGGTACCAACGGTTTTGTTACAACCTGTTATGATTCTTGAGTGAAAGTGAGAGCATGTCACAATGGATTTTGTATCTGGATTACTTGTGACTCTGAAAAAGAATATTCAATCTGGGTGATTATTGATAAATTAACTAAGTCAACACATTTTATCCCGGTCAGAACAGATTTTTCACTTGAGAAGTTACCGGAATTGTATAATCAGAAATTATGAGGTTACATGGGGTTCCCATATCTATTATTTCAGATCAGGATTCGAGGCTTACATCGAGATTTTGGAGTAAATTACAAGAAGCCCTGGGTACAAAATTAAATTTCAGAATAGCATATCATCTTCAGACTGACAGGCAGACAGAGCGAGTAATTCAAATTTTGGAAGATATGTTAAGATGTTGTATACTCGAGTTTGGTGGTAGCTGGGAAAATTATTTACCGTTGGTCGAATTTGCATATAACAACAGTTATCAATCAGTATCAAAATGACACCTTTTGAAGCTCTTTTGGGAGGAAATGTAAGACACCATTGTATTGGTTGGGATTGAGTGAATCCAAACTAGTGGGAGTCGACTTGATCCGGGAAACTGAAGAAAAAGTTTAGATTATCCAGGAGATTCTAAAAGCTGCTTATGACCGTCAGAAATCATATGTAGATTTGAAAAGAAGAGATATAGATTTTGAGGTTGGTGATCGAGTGTTCTTAAAAGTCTCATCATGGAAGAAACTATTGTAGTTTGGCAGAAAAGGGAAGCTGAGCCCAAGATTTATTGGACCATACGAAGTTATCTAAAGAATCGACCCAATAACTTATAGATTAGCTCTGCTTCCAGAACTTGAGAAAATTCATAACGTGTTTCATTTATCGATGCTAAGATAGTATAGATTTGATCCTTCACACGTGATTCCTTATAGTGAGATTGAACTGCAATCGGATATGATGTATTCGGAAGAACCGGTGAGAATTTTAGCTCAAGAGATTAAAGAATTACGGAATAAACGAGTACCACTAGTAAAAGTATTATGGCACTGTCATCGTTTAGAGGATGCTATTTGAGAAACAGAGAATCGATGAGATCACAATATCCGAATCTATTTCCAGGTAACAAATTTTGTGGACGAAATTTCTTAAAGGAGGGAGGGTTGTAACAGCCCAATTTTCAGTGGTGTCGGAAATAGTAGTTTGAGACCACTAAATTTGACAAGTGAGCTTGTAAATTTTATTATATAGTGTTTATGAGTCGATTATGAATTTAGGAAGGCTTATGAATTAGTGAATATTTTTATAAATATTTACAGAGTGTCATTAAGGTAGTATTAAAATTTCGTTAGAAAATTTTAACGTTTCGATAGTTAATTAACTAAAAAAGACTAAATTGAAAAAGGTGCAAAACTTGCTAATTAAAGAAATAGTGATTAAATGGTTTAATTAATGAACAAAGGAGGACTTAAGGAGCAATTATGCCTAAAATAAAGGCATGAGGCGGCAAAAGCAGAAAAGAAAACAAAAATGATGTGATTAAAGGGCAAAATTGTAAATTTTGTGAAATTAACTTAAATAAATTGAATTCTAAACTTTTCTAGGCTATCCTTCTTCAATTTATCAGCCAAAAATGCCACAGGAGAAGGTTTTTAAGATGGTTTTATTTATTTTACTTGATGTAAGTTCAATTCTTGTTTTTTCCTTGAAATTTTTGTGTTTTTAAGACTTCTACAATAAGGTCCAACTACTTATTTCATTAGTTTTTGATTTCATGGATAAATTTGAAAGTCACCATTGATGAGTGCTGAATGTTTATGATGAATTCACATGGAATGGAAGCTCTAATTTTTTTATATGATGATTTTATCAAGTAATTTCAATAAAAATTGATTTTAGGACTAAAATTTGAAAAAGATTAAGTCTTAGGGTTTTGTATTAAATTCTGCTTATCAAAGGCTGTATAATAGCTTAGAATATTTAGATAAAATGTTAATTGAGAAAAATTAGCTTATTTGATGGGCTAATTAATGAGGGACTAATTTGCAGAAATTGTAAAAGTTGGGGTAATTGTGCAATTTTGAAAAGGGTGTGAAATGTTACTTATTGTAATAGCCTCGTCGAAACGATAGGTATCTTGTCACACCATGACCCTATAGGTCACTCACTCATCGCAATGATGTTCGAACGACGTTGAGACGTCACATAGTGTTTTGGCCATAATGTACCAATTGGTACTCAAAGTGAAGCAAATCAATTTTTCCAACACTTAAACTAATCTTACCTAGATGAAACATACCAAAAACATGTTCAAAACATACATCACTAATCATATGCATCCTACCTACCAACTTTAATATTCAATTATACAATTTCCTTATCAAGAATATATGTAAGACTTTATCCAACTACTAAATGGTTCCATACCAATTCACTTATCAATACCAATTCAGAACCTTTAAGTTACCATCTCATACACCAAATATGCATTTCAATCATTACCGAACATGTCATTACCAACAAGCCATTATCCATTTATATCACATTTTCATCCCAACTTGCTAATACCTAATACATATATATACATATCAACTTCTAAATTCAACATTCCAAACATATCAAAATACAAAAAGGACTCTATTAGGTTCATGCCAATTATCTAACAAAAGAACTTCACCAACTTTGTTGAGTCCGAGATTACGTCTGGATGTTGATATCGATGCTCGGGATCTCGTACAAATCTAACCTGCGCATGAAAAACAAAATCGTACACTGAGTAATAAACTCAGTGGTAAATCTATGATTCAAAAAAGTAAATAAAGATACGCAACATGCATCTGTTTCATTTCTAAATTAATCTCATACCATTTTATGAAACATATATTCATTTTCTCAAAGCAAGTATATAATAAATTTACATCCTAACTCACTAGATTTGTGTTCAAGTCAACCAATTTCATGGCCCATTTAACTCTATTCAAGTACTATATTTAGTTACAACTATATCTATTCATTCTCCATGCTTAGCATGCATATACACATATACATCTCATTTTCCTACCACATTTCATATCAACTTCACCTATGTCAATCCACAATAAAACAAATAATTTCATACACCATACATCTCAAACTTGCATGTCGAAATATACCAATTCAACTAAGCATCACCAATGCCAAATCATGCATTCTAAACCACATATCTACCATATACTTATAACTTGGAGTTACCAAGCTTTACATCTTCAGTATAAACATGTTAAGTGTACAAAACTAGCACCAATTGATCTCACTTCAATTCAATTTATATAGACACTTCATTATGATTATAGTAACAACATTTCAAACATGTCAATAATAAAACATTCCATTATCAGTCCTATTTCTAATTTACCACTTATAATATCCCCCAATTCATTCATTTCTGGAGTCTTCCAACTCGTTTGAATTCGTTTCGGCCTCCAGGATTTGGTTTCATTTGATTCACATACTCTATCTATGATTACAACATGTAGTTTACATTAAATTACAAAAAAAAATCCTAATAACCTAACTTGTATTTTCAAGATGAATACTCAAATTAGACAATCTGCATTTCAAACTAGTCCTGTAGTATATCATCTGCTAAATCAAACTATAGACTTGTACATTTAATAGAGTAACCAATTTTCAATATCATCATATAGTTAAATTCACATCCCATTGTTCTTAATTCAACACCAATTCATCATGTAATATAATATATTTCAGCAAAATTTCATACCAATTTTCTGTATCAATTAAGTCATGCAACTTTCTATTTTATTAAATTTAGGTTCCGTTTCGATATTCAATTCCAACCACAACATTTCACTCAATAACTATTAATAGCTTACCTTAATATTGTATAAAATAGTATATCATGAATATGCAGTAACTAAATTGACTTCGGGCCATAAGAATACAAATCAAAAGCTTGCGTCACTCATTGTCGACTCGTGTCTTTCCTTTCCCTTTCAACGATCTTACATCGTCTTTTAGCTACAAATAATAATTCAGTCATAGTATAATATCAAAATTTGTCTAAATCACATTAATTACAAAGTCACCCATATTTTGTAAACTATTCAATTTAGCCCTCTATCTCGATAATCATTTTTTCCTATTCAGTTTTCTTATGTTTTAATTGTTTTTTGGCACATTAAGTTAATTTTTTTTCGAATCACACGGTGGAAATTAATCACCCATTAAATGGACCGTTGGAAAAAAATCTGGTTTGAAAATGATTTTCTTTCACAGCGGATAATTAAAAATTTAAAAACTGGCCCAGTTTGTGATATTTATAGCAATTAACCTTGAACTAAAATCATACATGTGTTTTCAGATAGGCAGATCCTTGACGTTTTTCCGCTTTCAATGATACACGCACAGATTGAGTGAAATTTATTAAATTTCATTAACCATTAAACGAAGCCGCCAATTTTCAATTTTGGGAAATCATTAGACTTGTGACGACTTTTTGGATGGGATCCAGACATTTCTTGGTTAATATTTCTTCATGGCGTTCAAAGACCTATCTCTTAGCTTTGAAACGCACTTTGAATCACTCAACTTTAAGTTCGGAATCTCAAGTTATAACTGTTTTAGTGAAGATTGTGCGAGTAGAATTTTTGGACGTGATTATGACAAGAATTACAAGTTTTGGACTTTTAATTCGAGTTTAAATCATATTGGGTTCAGGTTATAGGAGTAATTTTTATTATATATGAGCCTAATATTGTATTCATCAGCTCTTATTGTTTTATTATTTTATTATTCTAAATTTATTATTAAGTATTTTAAGTTATTTAGGAATTTTATGTCAATAAGAAAGTTTAGTTTAAAACTACTTCTTATTTAGATTAATTAGAGTTTTAGTATACTTAAAAGTTTTATTTAGATTTATTTAGTTAGCCTATATAAAGTCTTCTTCATTGTTCATTGAGCAGACAATTGTTTTTATTAATAAATTTTTCAACTCTATAAGTTTGTTTCTTTGTGCAAGATTTATTTTTTATGATTTTTAGAAGTAGTTTTCTTCTCGATTTCCCTCAAGGAGTCGTGGTAATTCATTTTTCACCCTTCAATTTGTTAATGATGATTTCTTGGAGGGTTGATTAGAGCCATTAGTTGAGTTTGTAAAGATTTATATCTCAAAAGGTTTAATTGGACATTTATCTTTCTATCCATCATATCCACCAGTTTATCGTTCCAAATGATCTTTTCCGCTATTATCGTACCACGAACTATTTTGAGTGTGGAGTCGAACCAATTGAATCAAAACACAGAAGTAGAATAGTTTTCTTTTATCTTTTGGATGAAAAACAAAAATTCTGTCTTCTTTAATAGAAACTGGTATAATTGTTATTCTGAAAAAAATATTTTTAATATTTGAGAATAAATCGTCTCTATTTTTCGGTATTATAACAATATCTCAAAGTTATTTAAATAGATCTACCAGTGCCATCTATTTATAGGGAGAGAATGTAGAACCTTTATTGAATTGTAGAGTTTTATTTAACATTGAAAAATAACTTTCTAGTCCAACTAGGAAAGGGAGATGGGCTAATAGGGTGTGCTTCCCCTCATATGTATTATGATGGGGATTCAAGCCTTCCATTGTATTGAACCCAATTATATGTGTTTTCTAAATTTTTAACTCAACACTTTATAATTTAATCCAACCCAGTACATATTTTTCTACTTTCCAAAATAAATATTAATTTTCCAATTAAATAATTTTCTCATCCCAATTTTACCCCCTGTAAAATTATGACGACTTTACCCCTGGTAAAATTTCCAAGAAAATATATTTAATATTTCACAACTCAACTTATTCATTATGACTGAATGGTTTATTTTCATTTTTGGGCTTTAAAACTACTCAAAAATATAAACTCATTCTTCCGGTCATTTCTGAGTAATCCATATATTTGCAAATGGATCATTTCTCATTTTCATTTCCATTTCTATTTCCATTTTTTTAAAACCCACATTTATTTCCAAACAATTCCATTTCTCCATTTTAGAGAAAACCATAATCATTTTTGAATGTTTTTCATTTCTCTATTTCTATTCATTCTGTTCATTTTGATTCAAACACGTAATTCATTTCTGGTTTCAACGAGCTATTAGAGGGATCGATTAGACATATGTAATTAAGGCTCAAATGATTTTTAATTAAGTTTTGGCTTTTCATCTATTAATTATAAACTCATTTAATCATGAAGACATTTCACTATAGTATTGTGGTTGAGTCCTCCCTAATGGCATACCATTACGAAAGCAACTATTCAGCATTCGTCCAATGACCTTGTCATAAGTGTGTTACCCTCATAGTTTATCATTGATCTCTTTAAGATAATATCCGTTTTCCTAATATAATCCTATTTTATCTCATGGTAACCATTATATCTTCCTTCATGAAAAGTCAATGATGATCAAATAGTGATCAAGTCATCTATCACAAAGACGAATGACCCGTGGCCACGTTTACTTTTCAGCAACCATGTAATGCCTATAAAAGGATATAATTTTCCCATGTCTTAGGTTTTGAATTCCACTATTGTGAATGACATTACATAATGTAGAAGCCGTATACTCAATGTACCAACTTTCGGCTCCTTATTTATTTGAACTCGGGCTTTTACTTACATCAAAGTATATGAGTCACGCATGCATAGTCCGCCATCCACCTAGGATTTAGGTATGCCACACTATGAACGTCACAAGGGAATAGATCCATAAACGGATTTAGGATCTATTCGACTTGGATCCAGTTTGATGTACTGTCAGTCCAGTCAGTCACATCTATGTCTTTATCTTCTGGGAGTCATCTGCTCTGATGCCCAAGATAAAGCATCTCCCAAATTGGACTTGATAGATGAAATATTAGTCTTTCAATCGGTTTGTTCATTTCCGATTAGACTAAGGACATGTTTAGGTTTGTCTATTAATACAAGTTGTCTTTCTATATTACGATCCGACCACGTAATACTGCTAAATATTAATTAAATAATAGACAACTAGTGAGTAACATTTACTTCCATTTTAGTTTGCGTACAAAAATACTTGAGGATAATATACAAAGTATTAATGTAATTCATGAATAATTTTATTAACTAATTTGGTCGGGAAATTACATGTGTACTTTGATGAAAATACTACACTTAGGACACCAGATCCAACATGGACATCTAGTAATGTCCAACATGATAGCCTAAAGGGCCACGCCAGCTGTCCCGTTAGGTCTATACCAGAAAATAGGCTCGGATAATTAATTTATCGTTTTTCAAAAATATTAATGATTAGTGACTGATTTCTCACTATTGAAAGTTAAGTAAATGTTGGTATCTTTTTCCCTTGCTTTTTTCCCCTTTAACATAAAACCATCTCATTCTCTCTTTTCGTGGTTCCAGCCAGCTAAAAAATGATAGTAAAAATAAAACAGTACAACCACTGACTTTGCTTTCTATCTAGCCAAAAACAGGGCTGGTTGCCAAACTAGCCGTTGTCATCCCTTCCTCTACTCTCTTGCTTTTTTTTCCTCTTCAACAGAAAAGAATCTCCTCCTCTATTTTTATAGTTCCTATGATGGGCACAACTGTTCGCTTTTTTTGGATCTTGTTCGACGAGACGAGTGGATCTTTGGCCAAAGATCTTTATGAGAGAGGCTAGCCCAAGCCTCTTTGGCTTCTTTCTTTACTAACGATAGTTTTGTTTAGTTCCATTTCTCTACCATTTTAGCATTTGCAACTCCTTAGTTGACGTTACTTATATTTTTCTTTCTTTTTTCTTTTCCAGGTTAGTGTTCCTTGCTTGCTAGCCCTTGTTATTTTTTGGGGGGCATGGATGGGGTCGCCACCGTTTAAGTTCCTCATTGGTCGGAGCTTGATAGTCCTCGGGTTTCGTCACACAAACTCTATTTCTGTTAGTGGTTGAGGCCATTTTTATGGCTAATATGTCTCTTTTGTCGCTGCTCGTGACTGGCTTCAATTGTGGTCGATAACGTCCCTTTTTGAGTTTGGCTGAGGCATGGTCTCCTGCCGAAGGCATTCATGCTGACGACGGGTGTGGCCCCCTTGCATCTCTACTTCCCCAACATCCTTTGGCACTTCCTTTCCCGCCTAATCTGATGACAGCAAGGGTGAAATAGTTGAATATTGTGGGGAGCTGGGCTTGTTTGGACCTTGTTTCTATTATTGCATCTTTTGAGCGATTTTGAGACATTTCTATTATTGGGCTTTTTGGGCCCTTGCTGTTCTTGATCCCATTTTATCGATGGATGCTGTAAGTTGAAAAGAAAAAAGAACAAAAAAAAAAGGGAAAACAAGCGGTACCTATCTGAGAGGCATTGCGGCAGATTACCCAGAAAACAAAAGGAGAATCAAACGAAGACGAAGTTAAAAGATGGAAATCTGAGCAAAAATTCCGAGAAATAACGAAAGTAATAGTTGTACTGCATAAGGCTTTGAAATGGGGGATGACAAGGAATTGACGCCGTCAAAGTATGACATGAACGCAAAATGGGACGCCTGCATCGATCTCACTCTCCGCCGCTTCGTTTATTCATCCTTGGCTGGCGCTTTTGGTGGCCTCCTTTTCTTTAGTTTGTTCTCTTTCCCTTATTTCTTTATTTCTTTCTCCTTTTAAGATATGTTGTTTTCGATTTGCCCCATTGCAGATTAGCCTAATTGGTTCTACAAATTTTGTTTTCTCATATCCACTTTTTATCTTTCTTCTAGTTGTTTCTATGTTGTTCTGCACTCGGCAGCGTTGGCTCTTCCAGTTATATATGCGCCTGCTCTACATTCATAGCTGTAGATGTTAATGTAAATATGATGTATATACATGTCCAAAATATGTAGGGATTTAAATTGCAGTCGTGGATACTTTTTTGGATGTGTTGTGTTTATTGGTTGCGAGTGCGAGGTATGTTACTACACTCAATTGCAGCAAATATCTACAGTGAATACAGGTGGCAAAGAGAGCCACAAATGCAAATAGCAGCCATAATATCGTGCTATGGCTGCTATTTACATTTGTGTTGTACACTTTACTATCCATTTAAGTGGCAACGTTTGAGACCAAGTGGCTTTCTTAAGGAGAACCTTGCATCCCTGCATGTTGGTTTTGATTCACCTTATATTCCAACACCAGAAGTAGCTCCTTTTTGCCTTTGTTGTAAATCACCTAGAAATGACGAGGAACTTGATTAAGGCTTTGCTTTGTGGGGAGAGTGGAAAGGAACTGTTTATGATTTATGACTCATAGCCACCTTCAATCATCAATGCTACCAAGCAAAGCCTAAACGGTTGAAGTGATTATGCATTTTAACTTTTACTAGATGTTAATCTAAGCCGTGGACAAAGTAAACTGAGTTCTTCCATTTTGAATTGCTTCAGTTTTCTTCTAGTACTCGTATTTCCAGGCATTGTCGCTATCCTGCCTTTCCGTTTTTGTGCTTTCTGCTTTGCATGTCTTCCTTAATCCTTCCTTGAATTCATAACTTTGATTTGTCATGCCAGGGAGTCCAGTGACTCGATGGGCATCTGTAGCTTTTGGTGCTGGGATTGGGATTGGATCTGCGTACACTGATTGTTCTAGTCTTTTTGGTGGATATTCTCCGAAGTTGGCTCCTCCTAAGCTTGATGATGCTCCTGCACCCAAGGTTGGACTAATGTTTTATCGAACTATGGATTTAATCTTCTGGACTCTTTCTTTTTCTAGGTTGCACATTCATGTTTTAATTGTTCGGTATAATCCTTTGTCCTTTACAAATGTTAAAATTTTCTTCAACCTATCAACAGTCATCTCTAGGTATTAAATGAGAGGATATGCATCAGCACTGGTGGGGTCATTCTGGGTTAGGTTATGAATGCCTGCTAACTGATTTTGTGATCGTCAACTTCAACGCTCACACTCAACCAACTTTATTAGAGCCATCTAGGAGTAATCAATCTGAATTAAAAAAATGGTGATGATGAGTGAACTTTTTTGTAGGTTAATTTCTTATAACAATGACTAGAATTAGATACATATATATATAAACTGAAATATTGTGGAAAGTGAAACTGTGATGCTGATGAATAAAATATGGGCATTGGCATATATTTCAATTACTGAGCTGAAACGACTTTCATTGAGCTTTTCTTGGATAATTGCTTAAAATGTCATAAACCATCCAGTTATTAATTGTTTTTCACCTAGAGTACGCCCTACTCATAGGCCCTTGACCTTTGAGTATTCCTTTTAAAATAAAATATAACGACCTATAGGTTGAAAATTGAAGGGGGTGTTCAGATTTTTATGGAGTACTCCACCCACGCCCATCTATGCAAAAACATAGGCATCAGATCAACTTATATTTGAATAGGGACTGGAGGTCTCTAGTATAAATTATTGCTTAGCTGAAATGTTTTAAACTTTTACGAAAGGCATTTTGATGGGAAATTTTAGTTTATTTCAATATTATTCTACATATTATATGTTTCAAGAATCTCTATAAGAAAGTTAATTTAGTTCTCTTTTCTTTTTCCAGGAGCAAGTGGAGTGAGTTGATGTTGTTGAAGTTCCTCTAAGATTATATGTTGGTGGGTAAACAATTAACTTGTTGCACCAAAAGTTTGTTATGGATCACATTATCTTTTATTATGTAATCTATCAAATGAGTAAACACAATTTGAAGCGGAAAAATAAAAACAAATACTTCCGTTGCAGTCCTGCATTTTGCGTGATTATTGTTGAGAGTTGGACTTGATTTATCTGCCGTGTGTTGATATCTAGAGTTCTTTTTCAGCTGCCTCATGTCATGGAAAAATTAAGGATGCATGTGTAGGTCATATTTTGTCCCTATCTTTTCTTTATTTCTTCTCCTGCCCTAGTTGAACTCTCTGCCCTAGAAGCTAGCTTTTGAGATTGGGTTGGAGCTTCTTTAGCTTGGTATCATAACTAAGTTCCTTGCCCGTTTCGTTATTTTGCTTGTTGTACCATGTTTCACGAAGTATTGAACTATTTACTTTACAAGCTAGCTTTTGAACTTAGGTTTGAGTTGCTTGAACCAGAGTTAGGATGGTGGACGGTGCAATTAGCCATCCAGAAACCACACTGCACAAACAAATTATTGTTCCACCCTTTCCATTTTTTCTCATCTTAAATCCTAACATAACCTTGGAACTTACTTCAACTATGTCCAAAATAGAACGAGCTTAGCCTCAGCACCTGAATTATGTAAATATGGGATGAACTGTATTTACATTTCTTCAGGTTATTTTGGAGGTCATTTTTTAATAATTTAATAATTTTACAAGAATGGCTCATTTTCTGATATAAGTTCCAAGGAAGTTGGATTGTTTTAGACACGTAGCAACAGTTGTTAGATAGATGGAATGAGAGTGAGATAGTAGATATCAAGCATTTCCTTAATTTTAGAGGAACAAACTCTACGTTTTCGTTGTTATCGAAGTTGAAAAAGACTGAATGATTTCAACATAATTGATTTCTGACCAACTTCATCCTCCTAATAAACTTAGGTAAATACTTAAATGGCACAATGTTTAATGAATTAAAATTTACCACTTAAATTTTTTACATGAATCTTGATATTCAGTCTGACAATTTTAACTCTTCATCTATCTTTATTCCCAGCATAAATTTAGAACTATGAATTTCGATGAATGTAAAATGTTGTGTTAATTACACAAGAATACTTGATTTTGATTTGATTTTGATTTAATTGTATACATTTGAAAAAAAATAAGATATTAATTTATTTTCATGTTGGGTAAATATAATTATTTGTATATACAATTAGTAAATGTAAAATTGTATTACTTTTATAATTGTGTTAATTGTTTGTGGAAATTTAATCAAAATTAAAATATCAATGTATACCATTGCACCAAATCAAAATTCTTAAAATTAATTTAAAATATAAAAAAAATCATAAAAATGCAAAAAATTCCTAAAAATTTCTAAAAGAAAAAGCCATAAAATTTTAAGGGTAAACTATACAATTAGTTACCCAGTTATTAGCATGTCCTTGTTTTTGCCACCAAATTATAAAAAATTTTAATTTCGCCACTAACGTTTTTAGTCTATCGCCCTCCATTAAATTATTGACGTAAATGATGACATGATCTTTTTTAATTGGTATAATAATGATGACATGATCTTTTTTAATTGGTATAATAACACATTTATTCCTCAACACTTATATATTCTATCAATTTGGTCCTAACTCTAAATAATTTAATAAATTTAACCCTCCACATTTATAAATTCTATCAATTTGGTCCTCAAACACAATCATAAATAGGAATTATAAATATTAAAAAATATATCATATTTGAATAGGTAATATAAATATTTTAATATTACAAAATATATTTGCTTAAAGAAAATTTTAACTTAAATTATATCATATTTGATTCTTATTTAATATTATATTTGCAAATTACATCTCTCTCCTCCATCATCATCATCTTCTTCATTCTTTTACTTCTAGTTTAAAAATTATAATGTTATACTTGGGGGAGGATCCCCTTGACGTTGTGGAGTGGTTAGGTGGAGTAAAGGCAGATTGAAGAGAGAGGGGGTACTGTTTTTGATCCAAAGGAGAGATTGAAGGAGTAGGGGGACCTCTATTTTTGAAAGAGGTGGTGGGGAGATTTCCATTTTAGAAAAGACAAGAGGATAGTGGAGCAGCCACATCAAACATCCTTCCAAAATATCTAATCAACCTGAATAGGGGTGGAGTCACCTGGCTTGGCCCGGCCCGGCCCGAAGACTCGTTCAAAAAGTGTAAAGATTTGAGTTAAAATATAAGTTTCGATAAAAAAAATAAAATTCGTTTTCTAAATGAGTTGAGCTCGGGTAAGTTTTGGCCTGAGCCTGACCTGACCCAAATTTGCAAAAAAAAAATGTTGTTATTTTCACTATTTTGTTATCATTTTGCTATTATATTGCATTATTTTGTTGTTATTGTTTGGATATTGTATAACTCTTGTTTTATTGTTCATTTTGCTACTATTTTAGAAGCATTTGCTTTTTAAGTTGGACATATCTTAATGTTATTTAAGCATACATATTAATTATTTTTTAAATATATTTTTAATTTATTGTAAAATATTAAAATAAATATTTTTAGTGTATCAGATGTATTATATTTTTTATATAAAAATAATAATATAAAAAATGTAAATATGAATAGGCTGAACTCAAGTTTTAATATTTTTATTTGAGTTAAATTTAGACAAAATTTTAAACCTATTTTTAAGATCAAGCTGAAAATAAACCTAAAAATATGTTAAAAATTGACCTGACCCAAACCCAATCTCACTCAACCCAAAATCAACTCTAGCTCAAACTAGAGATAGGATAATATTAATTATGATCATATTATGTTGATATGACGAATGCTTTTGTATTCAATTACTTGCTCTTTAATTTCTTACCACAAGTAACCTCTTTCACCTCCCTTGTCAATTTCTCAAGTTATGGAGTTGAATATTTACTCCACCCACGCATGTTGTAAACTATTAATTCATCACTCAACTTTTTGGGTAACCATAAAAAGTTGTTATACTTCATCACTAAAATTTTAAGTTGTTTTTATTTTAGTCATTCAAGTGTTAAATTTTTAACGACAATTAACTGTACACATCAAATTATGTTTTACACTTTCATTTTGGTTACCCAACTTTCAAGTCGCTTTTATTTTAGTCACTGAAATTTTTTTTTCTCTTTTAAGTCTTGATGCTGTAAAATTTTTTTAAAGATTAAAGCGAAAAAGCGGTAGAAACTAAAATAATGCATAAAAAATTTGTCAAATTGTACTCGTTTATCCTCTTATTGAAAATTTTAATTTTTTTAATATTAAAATTTAAATTTCAAAACATCAAAATCAATTAAATAAAATCAAATAATATAAAAAATGGAGTTAAGTTTGGTTGACATTGTGTACAATTGGTGTCAATATACTTATATTAATATTTTATTTGATTGAAAGCTATATATCTTGTATATGGGCATTATATATCAATACTAACCACTCTATATACATGGATGCTTTACTTGATGATAAGCTACCCAACCATGTCAGCTACATATATATATATTGTAATTTCAAAATTTCTTATACTAATAAGATTTAACTTCCATTTTTATAAAGGATCATTACTAAAAAGAATATGAATATTTTATCAAGGATTCCTGAAAATATGAACTCACAAGAGCATATTGTTGTTGGTTAGTATATTTTATTTAGAGATGTTCATGGGTCGGGTCGAGTCAACTCATATAATGTATCTAGACTAATTTTTCAAATTCAAGTTCGGCTAGATCTAAAAAATAGGTTTACTTTTTTGTCCAAGCTCAACCCAATTTAAGAAAGGTAAATTTAAACTCGACTTGATCTGTCCATATTTGATTTTTTTGAGTTTCGTTTTTATTTAAAAATATATTTTTTAAAAATAAAATACACTGAATACACTAAAAAACGTTAAAATAAAAATTTTCTAACACATTAAAAACATTAAAAATATTTATATTAAAAAACACTACTATAAATATAATAAATGTTTTATTATATTAAAAATACAAATAAATATAATAAATATTTGTTGTATTGGATATAATTTTTAAAATGTCATATTTTGAGTTGAGTTACTTAGTTGGGTAAGCTTTTTTTTAGGTTTTGGGTAATGAGTTTAATTGTTATTAGGTTATTGATTTAATATAAATATATAATCATTATTTAATATATAATTAATAAAATATTTTTATAACATAACATATTCAATTTGGGCCAGATCGGGGTCAGGTAAAAAATATCTTGCCTAGGGCTTGACCCATATAGAAAACGGGTCTTAAATTTATTTTTCAAGTCGAATATTTTATCCAAACCTTTTTATTTTTTAGACAGATCTTCAGATCTAGGCAGGTGAATTGACCTATGAGCAGGCCTAATATTATGTATATTAATAATTATATTTTAAAAATTAGATTAATGAATTTTATGATTGGCAGGAGACTGGAAGGACAAAATTTTGGTGGGTATATTAGTGAGCAAAATTGGGATATATAGGCCACCAAAATGATCAACTGAAACCATTTACAATCAATCAGAAATAGGGAGCTTGCTATAAAAATATATCTGAATATTTCTTTGTATACTTCCAAATAAAAAGAGAATTGGTCTATGGTCGAGTTAGTAAAAATAAATAACTAGAAATTTTGAGTTGTATCTCGTAAAAAAAGACTTCTTTTTTTATGGAATTAACCGTTCTTGTTTCTTTTAGTTCTTTTAGAAAGAAATGAAATTATGTTCAAGGAAACAAATATGTCATGGTTGCAGGAGTTTATACTTCGCATATAGACTTAGGCTTTGCTTAGGCTTTAAGTTAAGGGCATCATGGTATGATCGTCGAAGTATACATTCTTTTAATTTCTGAATCATACAAGAAATTTTAATTAAATATTATATATTTATCTGAATTATATTCTGAGTTGACATTATTTCATATGAAATTTAATTATTATTATATGATATTTGAATTATATTTTGAGTTTAACTTGTTATTGTATAAAGTTTGACATGTTAATTATTTTGAAATCTTTCATATGAAATTTCTATCTAATAATTTTAAATTTCAACCATATTTTTTTTTATCAAACCAATAAAATGCAACTAATCATACAAACACTTATATAAAAGATTATACATAATTCTAAACGGGAAAGAAAGCAAGAAAATGATGAAAAAACAATTAAACAAGTAAAATAATTCTGAACGGACAATTTAAGTTATTTTTTGTCGATTGAGTCTTAATTTGATTGGTATTAACATTATTGTTAGTATAGGAGGACGTGAGTTCGAGTGCACTGAAGCATATTATCCTCCTATTTAAGGGGTGAGGAGGGGCTATGGGTAGTTCTAGGTATTGCATCAACAAAATTAGATATGATAATAGCCTATAATGAGGTTAATGTTCAAAAAAAAGTATGTCAATTTCTTTTATTGAAACGTGTGGCTGAAATTTTTCCATGAACTATATGTAAAGTTACGAATTGCCAGTCAATATTTTTCCTTAAATTAATTTTCTTTTAAATTTTAAATTTTTATTTTATATTTTAAAATTATTTTTAATAAAAAAATTTATATTTAATAATTATCTACAAAACTTAAAAATTTCCAAATCATATAATAAAAAAATAAGTTTTGTAGACAATTATTAAAGAATTAATTAATTTGATTTTAATTTGGAAATATTAAATAAAATTTTAAATTTTAGAAGGAGATTAAATTAATTATTTTCAATATCATAGTAACAAATCTATTGACACTATTAAGGGATAAAAATTCCAATAGTTTATTAATTGATTTTGATGTTTTTGAAATTTAAAATTTCAAAATTGAAAAAAAAAGAAATTTAAAACTTTCGGAAATGGGTAAACAAGTACAATATGACAAAATTTTAATATATTATTTTAGTTTCTACCGCTTTTTCATTTTAATCCTTAATTTCTTTTATTTGAATCAATACTTAAAAAAAAAGAATTTTTTCGGTGATGAAAATAAAAATGACTTAAAAGTTGGGTGACCAAAATGAAAGTATAAATATGATGTGGACATGATTTGGTGTGTACAGTTTAGCCACCGTTAAAGATTTAACGGTTGAGTGACTAAAATAAAAACTTCTTATGTCACACCCCAAATTTTCGAATCTGTACTATGGACAGTTGATTAAGTGGATTTAGTAAGGAACCTGTAAATGAACCCCTCTAATTAGCAAGATTGAATTGGTTTTATTTACGCGCATCCTCTAGCGAACTGTTTTGCTATGTTCCGCCATCTTGCAGACTCCCATTCCACGTTTGGCGAACTCCTGTGTTTTGGCGAGCTCTCCCGTTTGCAAATACGCCAGTGGCGAGTTCAATTGTTGTAACACCCCAAACCCGACCTAAACGTTATGGCCGAATTTGGAAGAGTTACATTAGTTTGTTTAAAAACTCTTGTTGTAACCAAACTTAGTTGAGCGTTTCAAAAACATAAAACTTGCAGAACTCTCACAAGCATTCAGAAAAACTTAAGTTCGTAAACACTTATTTCAAATGCCAAAATCTATTTCAAATTCGTTTGCTTTGAAAATATCGATTTTGAACAAATCTTTTCTGATGAATGCTAACTTTAGTTAAAAATATTTATTTATTTACAAAAAAACACTTAAGGGTTTACTTAACTCATAGCGAAAAAATTTCAGAGTTTTAATTTTGAAAACCTAAATTCAATTTGTTAACCCGCGTGATTTTGCAGTTTTATGATTGAAAAATATCAAAATAGACAAGCAAAATGAAAACATAACCCAAAAACAGATTACAGTCCCAAAAGTCCAGAAAAGTTACTAACATAAATCACCATAACTAATTAGTCGTGAAAACAATCTGAGCTCCCGCACGCCGTTTAGTCCTAAGTCAGAAGATCACCTGAAACATATTAAACAAATGAGTAAGCTAGAAGCTCAGTGTGTCACTTAACCTACGTACAAATTTTTCTTACTACAAAACGCACAATTGCAAACATCAAAACAGAGTTTTATTTTTAGTATTCACATATGCAAAAACCATATCAGAAGGTTATATATCTAGAAACATTTGTCAGATCGAAATGTCATATTTTCATAATCATATATCATAAAGGAATTCTTAATTTCAAAATCAAAATCTCAAACACATTCTTTTATACATAATCGTATGTATTTCATAATCAGATACAGATGCAATCATAGATCCTACCCCCATTCGCTACACATCAACTCCGTCCAACCAATCACACCAAATAGGACTACAAGAGTCCATCCATCTAATTACATCGGGTCATGGTGGCATGTCATTCATAATAGTGCAGTTGAATTGCCAGACAGATATTGCGGTTTAACCGCCAAAATTACAGTAAAACTACCGAAAAAACACTTCTTTCATCATATCCAAAACCCACCTCAATGCACATGCACAATGATAATAACATACGTACATATCAAATAAATGGTATGGCATGCATACCTAAGTATATGATTTTTCAGATCATAGCATATCATATTACATAGTCAAATCAGATAGCTTATCAGAATAGATAATAGGATACGTAAAACACACATGGTTTATAAAATAATCATGCTTAATTCATGTACCTATTTATTGCAAAACATAACACATTTTTTTATACTTTTGAAACTTATTTAACATTCCTCCTACACTTACTCGTGTTTGTTCATTGAAACTTATGCTTTTTTAGGCCTACATAATGCCCATGAACCCAATTTTTGAGTCCTCTAATTGGGCCTAAAAAATGGCCCCAAAGGCTTACATGGCCCAGAAAGCTAGCCCGTGTTGTCCACACAGTCTACCCACATGGTTTGCACGATTTCACACAGTTGTGTGGTCTACACGGGCTACCCACACGGTCTGCACGATTTCAGACAGCCGTGTGGTCCACATGGTTTACCTACATGGTCTGTATGATTTCACACGGTTGTGTGGCACTGGGCAGTTTCGAAAAACAACCCATATTCAAAATTTTATCGAGTTTCTAATGAGTTTTTGGGTTGATTTCACACACCTGATTGTCGATTTAATCGACTACATAACTGGAACTCTTGAAAACCTACAATTGTTCACCAACTTGAACTGATTAACCAAGAGAAAACCCATCTAAAATCACATCCTTAAACCAAAATTTCAATCCCAAAATCACAATTTGATTACTTCTTTGAAGCAGAGCCCAAGATCGAGCCTTCTCTTCTGGAGGATCGTAATACACAACCCTTTTGCCTAAACCGAAACCAATTGGACATTTAATAAATTATAGACCAAAACTAATATTTTAAAGCTCAATCTTGACAAAGAACGAGTTAAATCAAATAATAATAGAAAAATCAATGATGAAACTTACGTTATTATCGCTTTGTGACTGAAACTGAGAAGCAATGCAACCCCTACGACGAAACCATCAACAAAAATTAATAAAAAGAAGAAGAAGAAACTTCCAAGAAAAAGAAAAAAAAAAGAAAAGAAAAGAGAGCAAAAAGGAAGGTTACACCAACTAACGTGAAAAGCAAAATGGGGGGTTGTCGGTTGAATGGAGAAAACTTAGGAATTTTTTTCAATATTTTATTTCCCAACTCACCAGATTGTTTTTTAAAATAAAAAATTTAAAATCAACTTTCAACTAATAGCAAATCACAAAATATTTCAGATTTGCACATGTTGGGAGTTAAACTCAAGACCTAAGATAAGTTGACACCTTCCCACTAAACAGCAGAGCCATTCTGTAAAAACTTGCACATAAATAAGATTTAAGCCAAAAGACTAGAGATATGGGTTGAGCTAAAAATTAACAAAATTCATGGAACATGATTCGAACCCAAAAGCTCACATACACAATCCCAACACCTAACCATTTAACCAAATCAAATAATTTATAAAAATTTCCACAATCCTAACTCACAAATCAAGATTTAACCACTCTTGGTTTCACTAACCCAATTTCTTCTAATCTAGTTTTTGGGATGTGACAATTTTTGTGGATGGTTTATTTCTCATAAGGATGGTGATAGATTAAAATTATATATACTTTTTTGTGTTTAATTCCCTCATATTCTATTTATATCGAGTTCTTAATTGTGGAAATTGTGTTTATTTTGATACAGGAATTGCAAATATTAGACTTAGTTGCTAAATTTTGGTTAAATCGGTGCATCGAGGAAATTTTGATAAAATAGTGGACTTGTGACATGGGCCGATTTGAAAGCTATCAACTTTGAGGATGTAATTAAGGAAGCCTAAATTTATAAAGAAATAAGATAACAATTATGCCAATTTGAATTTGAGCTTCACTCAAACATTAAATGTGGCAAATTTGTGTTGTTTGGTGGGATTACATAACTATTATTAGGCTTAGTTTTTTAGTAAATATATGTTAGTCGTGGGAGGAAGAAGGCATCGGTCTTAACTTCTTTTTATTTTTAGTTTAAATTAGCAATTACTTTTGAATTTTTATTTCACCATGTGCGGTTAAGTTTTTTATTTTTATTTTTTTTCTAATTCAAAGGAGTGAATTAATTCAATTGTGATCTTGTAAGGCTTGTGCTAAACCAGGGTTTCTTATTAAGCCCAAGTAATCTTTTTTTCTTATTTTTATTCTTATGAATTTTTGATATTAGTTAAATTGAAGCCTTAATTCTATATTAAATTTTCTATTTCTATCCATGAGTTTCTGATCCATAATTGTCATAAATGATTGATATAAGTAGCAAAGAGTTGGCTTATGTGAGTATTGTTGTGGCTTCTTCTATAACAACCCATTTTTTAGTGGTGTCAGAAATAGTGGTTTTGGGGCCACCAAATTCGACGAGTAAGTTCATAAATATTATTATTTAAAACATGGTTTTAAAAAGGTTTTTGATATAGTGATTTTTGTTATATAAGCGATTTATTAAGTTCAAGTGGTATGACCCTAAAGTCAAGTGGTTTTAGAAAATGAGGTATCGGGACCTCGTTTCTATAAAATGAGTCGTAAATATTTTTATAAATATTTACGAAGTGCCATTAAGGTGGTATTAAAAGTTTTGTCAAAAAATTTGAACGTTTCAATAGTTAATTAATTAAAAAGGACTAAATCATAAAGATGTAAAATTTGATCACTATTTGATTTGAGTGATTAAATGGTTAATTGGATAAAGGAAAAAGGGACTTAAATAGTAATGAGACCATCCAAAGAGTTAGTGGACGTTACTGGGCTATAAATTGTTAATGTTTGATTATAATTACGAGGGTAAAAGAGTAAATTATTAATTGTATATATTATAATCAAAACATGGCAAAATTAATTATCATCTTCTTCATTTGAAGTTCATCACCAAAACCTTAAAAGAGAAGGAAGTATATTTGACCAAACTTTGTCTTGGTGATTAGGTAAGCAAACTTTGCCCGTTTTTAGTAATTTTTATATTTTTGAGATCGTTGCAACTAGCTCTAGCTAGCCCATATCTTCAATTTTGAAATCGTTAAAAATTTTGAATGTTGCTATTGATGAGACTTGTGATTTTAGGTGTTAAATGCAAGGATTTAATGTGAAATTGTTGCATGAATGGGCTGTTTTGGATACCATGAGTATTCGGCTAGGCTCAATTTTGGGTAAAAATGGTTAATTTGCATGTTTTGGCAATAGAGACTAAATTGAATAAAAGAAAACCTTAGGGGCAATTTTGTAAAAAAATAAAAAATGAATAAATTGTAAAAAAATATATTTTTTACTGTCTAAATTAATAACTTCAACAAAATTATTAATTTAGATCAAGATCGAGTTGAAAATCGAGGAGAATGGAAATTTACCAAAATGCCCCTATACTTTGACATTTTTGCAAAATAGCCAGGTAAGTTCATATGAACTGTACTAGGTATAAGATTGACTAAATTGAATGTTATTATATGATTTTGTTGAAAATTAATCAATATATATGTTAATTATACAATTTATTGAGTAAAGAAACGATGAAAATTCAACGATGTACGACGACTACCAAGCCCCATTTAAACCTTAGGAATATATAGGATACAAATAACATGTCATTAGGGTTACCGTGTTTTTGGTGCTGGTCCTGAACGTCCTATCAGTGGCTGAATTCTGGCATGTGTTGCGGATACTTGACAACTTGTGTGAGCAGCACCGTGTAGCTACGTTCCAATCGACAGCTTGTGTGAGCAGACCCATTTATAGCTCGAGAGAGAGCATCTATGTAAAGGAAAAGGAAAAAATGGTTTTGACCATATGTTAGTACACAGTGTGTGAGATTCTCGCGTATCCAATATTATTCTAAGTGGTTCAATGGGCATACAATGGGAAGGAACGATAAGTGTTTCGATTGGCAATGTCATGAAAGTATGGAAATGTATGAGTTCTGATGATTAAAGTGTGTATAGCCATGTTCATGAAAAGTATGAATGCTTATATGCTATATTCATGAAAGTTGTTTTATCATGTGGTGATTTATGCTAAATTATGTGTTTATTCATTAAATTGTTAATATGGTTAATGCTATATTTATGTCTTATGTGTTGTGCAAATGAAATGGTAAGTGTTCAATATGAATTAAGATATGTATGCATGAAACCCTTTGAAATGGTGATATATGAAAAATGAAACACCCTAAAATTTTGAGAATTTAATTATGTGAATCTGCAGTAATTAAATTTTTGTATCTGTGGTTCTGTGTTCTGCTATTGTATTAAAAGTTGGGAGTTTGAGTCGCATAGTTAGAAGTTTTGTTATTCTTAAAACCAACCTCCATCCATGTTTCATATAGTTAAGTGCAATTCTATGTAAATCTGTGTCAAGAATGAGCTTGTTGGTTCACTGGTTAAGCATCCATCTGTATTCTGTCTGGTTCTGAGTTCGAATCCCATCGTATGCGTTAGGAGAAATTTTTCCAGATAGTCGAAAAGACTGAAGGTTGTTAAGGCAGAATTTTAAAACGTTATTTTCTTTTCTTCCTTTCCTCTTACATTCTATTCTTTCCCCTTTTCTTTCATTTTTCTCTTTTTTTTTACCTTTTTTTCTTCATATCGTGAGCATGGTGGTTGAATGTTAGAATTTTCATTTTGGTCTGTTGTACGAGTCAGGTAAGTATGTTTCTATAATGTCGATTATAGTAATTCATTTAGAATTCTAAGAACAACGATGTTGTGTTGTTGATGATATGCGTTAATGAATAACTTCGTGTTTTTGAGTGATATTGGTTCCTTATTTAAGGAATAGGTGTTGGGTGTAGCGAATCTTGGCAAGATAATTCGAGTAGTCGCGAGTGATATATGCAACATTAATGAATTTACTTATTTGTGAGTCGATGATCACATAGAATTATGAATTTTGGCATTGGATAAGTTTATATCTATTCTAATAATTTTATTATCGAAATGGAATTTTTATGCTTAAAGTTTATACGAGCTTACTAATCATACATTGCTTACATAATTATTTTTCTTTACTTTATAGAGTATCAGATGCTCGATCGAGTTGGAAGCTAGTCGGAGATTCATCACATTATCAGTAGATTTTATCGGTAAATTTTAATGCTTTGGTAGTGGTTTTAATGGAATGTATAGGTGGGCTATGTCTAATATTGAATTGATGAGTTTGGTATGTATATGTCATTTTGGTCAATTATTATAGCCTGAAATGTTGCATTGGATTTGAGATACTTAAGGTACTAATGATAGCTTATTGGTTGTGGTTAATATGGTTAAGTTGGTGTATGTTTTGAAATGACCAAAATTGGTATGGTTGTTATGTAGCAATTATGTTATGTTTTGGCATGAAAACAAGTTAAGTGATAATTGGTTAAATATGCACATGTATAGGTGTTTTGGTTAATGATATAGTCATTTGAATTGGCTTGTAATTATTGTCTCTTTTTGGGGATGGAATAATATGTTTATATATGTATGTGGCATTATGATAGTTGATATTATAGTCTTTCTGGAGCTTAATTGATGGAAGTTGAAATGGTATTCAAAATGTATGTGAGAGAATGTTCTTTTATATGGTTGAATGTGGTCATTATGGTTTAGGTAATGTAGTTGACATATATGGCTAATGATGCTAATTGTTAAATGGACAATGTGGTATGTCACGAGTGATTTTGATATGTGAACCTAGTGGTAAGTTTTGGTACGAACTTAGTTATAAGTTTGTTGAGTTTTGGCTAAACTATGCAAATGTGAACATATGTATTATTTTTGTGATTTGATGTGCCCATTGGGCATATTGGTTGTGTGAATATATGCATTATTGATTTAGCTTGTTGATGCTTTATTTGATGCATTTTTGAATGCTTGATTACATGTGGAAAATTGGTTATAGGTGTGTGCATGATTGGGTGAGAAAAATGGCTTGGAAATGACCTATTTGTCGTCCAGATGGCTAGAGCACGGGTGTGTGTCTCAGCCTTGTGTGACACACGGCCAGATGACACGGCCGTGTGTCCCCTGTAGCTTACTAAGGGTTGCAAGTCAGGCAGTTACATGGCTTGGAACACGGACGTGTGAGGCCATTTCGAAGGGTACATGATTTGGCACATGGGCGTGTGGTTTGGCCGTGTAACCCAAGTCAGAGAGTTACATGGGCACAGACATGGACTAGGACACGGCCGTGTGACCCCTGCAGTTTGAAAAATTTCATCTTTTTCTTAAAGTTTCTATATGTTTCTGTTTTAGTCCTGATTCGTTTCTAATGTGTTTTTAGGGCCTCGAGGGCTCGTATAAGGGACAACATGCATGTGTTTGAATGGAATATGATGTATTTTATAAATGATTTTAATCAAAACTTTTAAGTTGAAAGTTTACTTAAAAGTTTTTAGTAATGCTCCATAACCCTATTCAGGCGACGAATATGGATTAGGGGTGTTACATTTAGTGGTATTAGGGCTACGGTTTAGTCGGTTCCCGGACTGTACGTAGCATGTACGAAGTCTCAAAATACATGCCATTATATAACTTGTGATAGTGTGATATCTCTCGACACTGATGGGATTTGTTCATTTTTAAACAGTGATGTTTTCCAATTGAGCTAATTCCGACAATGCTGAAAGCGATACTCAAGTATTTGATTAAAAAATTTCTTATGATGAGTTGAGACTCATAAAGGTATGAATAAAAGTTTATAATATTATGTTAATGATGAATACTATGTTATGTGTATATATATGTGATAGTCAAATTTAGAGGCTTTAGTATCTCCACCCCTTCACTCTCAAAGTCTTATACAATGGAATTAACAAGATTTATGTTGATTAAGTTTGCAAAAGAGAATCTATAGAATTCAACGATTGAATTAGTAAAAATGTGGTCAAAGTCAAGAATTGGTTAGCAAATAAATATGGTTCTAGAAGAGATATCAGATTTTTCTGAAGATTATTTGGGGTACGCAATGTCGTTATTAAAGAAGAGGTTATTTATTGGTAATCGACTCATTCAGGTACGGTATCTAAAGAATAGATTAACCAGAGTTTCTTCTAAATTGATTTCTTTAGTGAACGAGATAATGTGGGCTTGTTGGTGACTTTAATAGTCAGTGCGATAGTGTTGAAATTGTAAAGATATCTGAATGCAGCTATTATAGTCGAGTATCTTACAGTGATCTCTTTTGGGTATTCTATATGTTCATTTATTCTTAGAGGTATATGTAATAGTTCATCTTCAGAGGTGATTCTTATCATCAGAGAATACTAGCTAACCATAATGTTAGATGGAAATATTGTTAGTTTAGTTGATTTATGATCGGTATTGCTCTATCTTTCTTTGGCATTCTATTCTATTATGTTTGGTAGTAGATTCAACGATAGGACTCATATGATGTTATTTTATTTCTTCTATTGGTTGATGTTCTGAGTTATATATTTATACAATTTATGTTGTCTCTGTCACAACTAGTTCCAGTGCATATGAGCGATATTCTTCTTCTGGATTTTCTCTGGGGTATCATCAATCTCTTTATCATTCTATATGGGTTGTATTCTCAGAGATTTAGCATAACTTCACATCTTGGATTTCATTATCTCAGTTTTCTTATCACACATCTTGGATTTCATTATCTCGATTTTCATATCATTCTTATTGTTTAATCTATCAAACATGGTTCATTTGTGAAGGATATTCATTGGCCGGAGATAATTACATCTATTACGATTATAATTTCTGGTTCGATCATGGGAGCACGGTGATACAGATCTCAGGTTTTTAGAGGTTGTGTTTCTACACTGGTTGTTACTGGAATTACATTCGATTTTTCTCTTTTGTTTCGGAATGCACTATTTGTAACACCCCTAACCCGTATCCATCGTTAAAATAAGGTAACGAGGCATTACTGGACAAAACACAGTCCCCCATAGTCATTTATCATTTTTCATACACAAGGTTATATCAACTTCTATACAATATAACTTCTAAATCCAATAGCAATCATCCATTAAATCATATTAGTTAAATTTGCATATATGGAACACATAACCAGATAAAATTGATCATGCTTTATTACTTATAGTACATATACAAACTATGCTTCAAATTTCAACCATATTAGTATCATCTATATAACCACATATTTGAATTAACTTAATGCGCAACAAAACCAAGTTACATGTACTTAATACATATAAATGTTCAAACCACATGACTCTAATATTAATGGCACTTGTATACTTAAAACATATCCCAGCATAAATTATTACATTTCATACAATGAATATATGTCACTATATCTATTTCATTAGTTGGATATCAAATATATCATTTCATAACTTCTGTACAAGCACATAATAAAATGATTCGAACCATATTACATTAATTATTATGCAATCACATATGCGACTTTAGTAACATTACAACATGGCCAAACATACTATTGATGGATATATATAATTCACATTTTACCCTAAAAAAACAAAAGCCACATTTAACATTTGAACACAAATAACATTCCAATGTACACCTAATTCGCATATATATTAGTATACCTAAACTTCATATTTCATCCTATTAACTAATCATTGACTCGGTCACACCATTATCAAGATCATATGCTTATCAAAATGAACCAAATATCGTAACCGAATTTACAACCACACATGTACGCATACCTATATTAATATTAACATCAACTTGACACTTTTAACTATCCATTAAAAACTAACCAAAGCATACCTAAATCATAACCATCATTTACCGTTTGGATCCGTACCAAAACAATCAACCAAAACAATCATGAAACATATTCATTTCTTACCATTTAGCAACCAAACCTATAAAGCCAATGTACAATGAAATACATATCCATCATATTACCTCATTACTAAGCCAAATTATACAATCATCCACCACGCAAATTATTCCACATTTCATACTTCCAAAATGAGCTAACTATTAAGCCATTATGCATCATACTTACCATTTCTCATTGCCGAATCATATAACCAAACATCACAAACATATATATACCAAGAAACATACTTCCAAAATAAGTTTAAGTCATAGCCACATACACACAAGCTTTAACATTATAATTAAGCCATTTTTGCATGGCTATCTATATACAAATTTCAAAACCAGACATATAAAAACCAGCCTATACATGCCAAATGTTCATAGTTTCAAACTTCAAAAGTACTGAGTAATAGTAAATAGTGTGATGATGATCCTAGACGATCCTCGAGCTCGAAGCTACCTTTCAAAATCTATAAAACAATGGATAAACACACAAAGTAAGCTTGGAAAGCTTAGTAAGCCATAAACAAATAAACCATTATAAGATTATTAACAATTCAATTCAAATAGGCCAAATACAAACAATTTCAAGCATATATACATTCACTTTTCTCATATAATTCAATTTAATACTTAAGCATAATTCATTGTCATGTATTTCACATATTGTCATTTGAAACATACTCACTTTTCATTTCTAAATTACATAAACAAATCACACGTACCTGAATCAGATACATTTTTACATAATCATTCATTTCACAATATTGCCCGTCGAACCTTTCGGAATCAATAAGGATTCTCGGATAACTCGAAAAGCTCGTACAATGCCAACGTCGTAGACGTGGTCTTACATGTAATCAAATAACGATGCCACTATCCCAGGCAAAGTCTTACACGAAATTATATACGATGCTAATGTTCCAGACATGGTCTTACACATAAATCTTAAATCAATGCCAACGTCCCAGATATGGTCTTACATGAAATCACATATCGGAATCCTATGTCATGACATATCTATCTTATACTATTCCTATGGTTCGTACGGGGCTTTCGGATGTCATAATTTGATCAACTCAAGCTCGTAACTAGTTCTCCAATGCTTAATCCAGTTTAGCATATACACACATATTTATTATAATTTAATTCGGCACATATAATACATATACAATCGAATTTAACAACATTTATCTACTTATGAACTTACCTCGTACGAAGACGAACTGATCGGAATGATTATTCGACAACTTCTGATTTCCCTCGATCCAAATCTGATTTCCTCTTTTTTGGATCTCAATTAATACGAATTTTACTAATTTAATCACACCTTTAATCAATTCAATTCACAAATACATAATTAAGACTATTTACACATTGGACCTTATATATTCACACTTTAACATTTTAGTCCTTATACAAAACACAAAATATACATAATTTCCTTATACACATGCTTGGCTGAATATTCCATTAGTCCATATAAGCCCATATATTTCATTTATTTCACATTTTGACCCCTCAATTTACTAATTCCACAATATAATCCATAATACACATTTTATTTATTATTTATTTAAAAAAAAATCACTTAATTAAACATAATAATATATCAAAAAAGATTTATTTTTTATCATCAAACCACAAAAATCTCAAGCTATCAACAATGGAAAATCACAAAATCCACAACCAATTCAAAAATTCAAGCATAGGCTAGCTAGTATTCGAAGCAACGATCTCAAAAACGTAAAAATTATCAAAAACCGAGAAAAACACATACCTAATTCAAGCTTCCAAAGGTGTCGAATATTCAAAGCTTTCTTTTCTTCTCAAGTTTTGGCCAAGAAAGGTGAATGCATGGCCATTTTAAGTTTTCTTTAATTTTATTACATATTATTACATAATTTACCTTTTTACCCTTAATGAAATAATACAAAATTTTATAATGGTTGTCGACTACCGTCCGTGCTATTATTAAATGACCAAATTTCAATTTAAAGACTTTAAAATTAAGAAACCATAGAAATTAAGCACTTTAACATATAGAAAGCCACTTTTACATTTTACGCGATTAAGTCCTTTTATAAAATCGAGCACACAAACGATAAAATTTTCATACGAAATTTTCACACATATAAATTAACATGTTGTAGACACCAAAAATAATATTAAAATATTTTTTGACTCAGATTTGTGGTCCCAAAACAACTGTTCCGACTAGGGTCTAAACCGGGCTATTACAACTCTCCCCTCTTAGGGATTTTCGTCCCCGAAAATCTTACCGTTGAATAGATTCATATATTGTTGTCTCATAGCATCTTCGGGAACCTGCGTAGCCTCTTCAACACCGTGTCGATGCCACATTACTTTTACTAACGAAATTTTCTTATTTCGCAGTTCTTTAATCTTGTAAGCTAAGATACGAATCGATTTTTCTTCATTAGTCATATCAGACTAATTTTCTATATCTGATAGAGAAATTACATGCAAGGGATCAGATTTGTATTGTCAAAGCATCGATTTGTGAAACACATTATGTATCTTTTCTAACTCAGGTGGCAACAATAATCTGTAAGCAACCGGCCCGATACGCTCAATAATCTCATACGGTCTAATGAATCTCGAACTCAATTTGCCTTTACGACTGAATAGGAGTATTTTCTTCCTCAGAGATGCTTTAAAAAACACTTTATTCTCTATCTGAAACTCAATATCTTTCTATTTCAAGTCTACATACGATTTCTGATGATCTGATGCTGCTTTCAGACTATCACGAATCACTTTTATTTTCTATTCAGTCTCTTTAATCAAATCATCCCCGTGAATCTTATTCTCACTGAGCTCAGTCCAATACAAATATGTTCGACATTTTCAACCGTACAAATCCTCGTAAGGTGCCATTTTGATACTCGATTGAAAACTATTATTATACGTAAATTCAATCAGTGACAAGTATTGTTCCCATGTACCTTCAAACTAAAGAATGCAACATCTCAACATATCCTCAAGTATTTGAATAATCCGCTTGGATTGACCATCCATCTGTGGGTGAAAATTAGTGCTAAAGTGTAATTTCGTACCTAATGCATCTTGCAGTTTCTTCCAAAACCGTGATGTGAATCTCGGATCTCTGTCTGAAATAATAGATTTAGGTACTCTACGCAATTTCACAACCTGAGAAATGTACAATTCAGCCATCTTATCAAGCGAATAATCTGGGTGTATTGGAATGAAATGAGCCGATTTAGTCAATCTGTCGACAACTACCCGGATTGGATCTTTCTTACTCAGTGACAAAGGCAAACCTGATACAAAATCCATCGTGATTCTGTCCCATTTCCACTCGAGAATCATAACCGGCTGCAGTAACCCAGATTGTACCTGATGCTCAGCTTTAACTTGCTGACAGATTAGACATTTTGAAACAAATACAAAGATATGTCATTTCATACTAGGCCACCAATAAAGCTATTTCAGATCGTTATACATTTTTGTACTACCCGAGTGAACAAATAACCGACTGCTATGAGCTTCATTTAAAATCATGTCAACCTCAAACAGCCCTCAGCATCAACTCAGAACTCTGAATTAGTATTCAAATCAAATTGAGCCCGTTTTGCTAACAATTCGTTATCGACTTTTTGAGCTTTGCAAATCTATTGTTCAAATAATGGTCTTACTTTCAATTCAGTTACAACCGAACCATCATCATTTAGAGCCAAATGTGAATTCGTTGTATGAAGAGCAAACAGAGATTTTCGACTTAGAGCATTAGCAACAACATTGGCCTTTCCCTGACGGTAGTCTATCACTAGCTCATAATCTTTTAACAATTCTAACCATCTTCGTTGTCGTAGATTCAGACCTTTCTAAGTCATCAAATATTTTAAGCTTTTGTGATCAGAATAGACATGACATTTCTCACCGAGCAGATAGTGGCACCAAATCTTTAATGCAAACATAATAGCTGCCAATTCCAGATCGTGCGTCGGGTAATTCTTTTCGTGTGGCTTTAACTATCTCGAGGCATAAGCTATGACTTTGCCTTCCTGTATCAAAACACAGCCTAAACCATTCAAAGACGCATCACTATAGATTACAAATTCTTTACCCGACTCTGGCTGAACTAGCATTGGAGCTTCTGTCAACAAAGATTTCAACTGATAAAAATTTTTCTGGCACTTTTCTGACCACTCGAACTTAACATCTTTTTGAAGTAGTCTCATTATCGGGGTTGCAATCATAGAGAAACCTTTTACGAACTGTCTGTAATAACCAGCGAGTCCTAGAAAACTTTGGACTTCGGAAACATTTCTTGGAGGCTTCCAATCTAGAATTGCAGAAATTTTGCTCGGGTCAACTCTAATACCCAATGCTGATACAACATGTCCCAGAAATTCGACTTCTCGTAACCTGAACTCACATTTACTGAACTTCGCATACAATTGCTTATCACGCAAAGTCTGTAGCACTATTCTCAGATGTTCGGCATGCTCGGGTTCATTGTGAGAATATATCAAGATGTAATCTATAAACACAACCACAAATCGATCCAAATACCGTCTGAAGATCTGATTCATTAGATCCATAAAAGCAGCAGGTGCATTTGTAAGTCCGAAAGGCATAACCAAAAACTCATAGTGTCCATACCTCGTTCGAAAAGCAGTTTTTAGTACATCAGAGTCTTTTAGCTGCAACTGATAATAATCTGATCTGAAATCAATCTTTGAAAACACTGTAGCCCCTTTCAACAAATCGAACAAATCGTCAATTCGTGACAGAGGATATTTATTCTTTATATTTACTTTATTGAGCTGTTGGTAGTCAATGCACATTCTCATAGTTCCGTCAGTCTTTTTCACAAACAAAACTAGTGCACCCCAAGGAGAAAAACTCATTCGTGCGAAGCCTCTATTTGTCAATTCTTACAACTGAGCTTTCAATTCTTTTAATTCGCTCGGTGCCATTTTGTATGGAGCTATCAAAATCGAAGTTGTCCCCGATAATAACTCAATACCAAATTCAAGCTCTCAGATCAGCGGCAAACCCGGTAACTCTTCAAGAAACACATCCGGATACTCGCACACACCTAGTACTAATTAAATTTTATTTTCGCTCACTTTAGAATCGAGCACATAGGCAAAGTAAGCTTTACAATCCTTTTTCACATATTTCTGAGCTAACATCAAAGATACCACTGCTGGTAAACCAATCAGATCATTAGATTCAATCCGAATAATCTCATCATTTTGACATCGCAAATCAATGGTTTTTAGTTTGCAGTTCACAACAGCATCATGTAACGTTAAACAACCCATACCCAAAATTATATCAAATTCATCGAATGGAAACAACATCAAAGCAGCCGAAAAACATGAATCTCGAATCAACATTGGATAATTCTTGCGCACTTTATTAACCAAGACACACTGGCCTAAGGGGTTCGATACTCTAATTACAAACTCAGTAGATTCTACAAGCAAAGTCTTACTGGATAATAAAGTCTCACATACATAAGAGTGAGTCGATCCAAGATCAATCAATGCAACAACATTAATATCATAGAGAGTGAAAGTATCGGTAATAACATCTGGGGATGAAGCCTTTTCGCGGGCGTGAATAGCATAAGCTTTGGCAGATGCGCGAGCCTCAGATCTAAAGGCTGTGTCTTTAGTTCCTCTCTGACTGCTGCTCACATTACCTATATTTCTGGATGGTCTACCTCGAACTGACATATTACCCGGTCTTGTATTCTGCATAGTGTTTTGTTCAACTAACTTAGGCATTCACGAATGAAGTGATTCATCAATCCACATTTAAAACAAGATCGATTATTCAGTCTACAGTCGGCAGGATGGCATTTACCACAATGTTTGCACTCAGGTCGGTTTGGTCGAATGTTACCAATATTAGCAATCGAGGTGGCTTTCGAACTCACAGGTGATCTATCTCAATCTCATCTAGAATAACCCACAATAGCCTTTGAACGACTAAAATCATCCCGAAATTTCTTCGATGCCGACTGAAATGACCTACCCAATGATTTCTTTTGTGAATCTCTAGCTTCGAAATGAACTTTTCTCTTCTCTTTCCCGAGCTCTTCAGCTTTGCATGCTCGCTCGACTAGTACCACAAACTCTTTTATTTCTAGAATACTGATTAGCAGTTTAATGTCTTCATTCTGCAACACCCAAAACCTGGCCTAAACATTATGGCTGAATCTGACAATATCACATGGTAGTGTTTTTTGAAAAAAAGGTGAGTTGTCGTAAAAAATCTCTTACCTATATAACCTCTTGACAGTATCTTATGTTAATTCAGGACCTGTCGTTGATTTCAAAACGTAATTCATAAAGTTACTCTCTTTCAGAATGTTATTAACTTTCAAAATGTCACTTGTTGCAAAATCTTTTTAATTAAGTTGAATATTTGAGTGGAGACTTAAAGCCACTTTGAACTCTTTTTTGGGTGAAACCCCAAAAAAAGTTTTTTAGGCCGTTTTTGAGGCCTTTTGGAAAGGAAGATGTTGAAGATTATGTGAGTACCTGTTTTACCTGCCTGCAGGACAAGACTGAGAGATCTCATCCTGCAGATCTACTCGAGCTCAATTTCTTGAATGCACTGTAGTGAGGGCCTTGTCTCCTCTCTGCTTCACCTCCTGGGTACAGTATGGTAGTTTTTTTGAAATTGGGAGGTGAATCAGAGAGAAGCACGAGGGGGTTTTCTAAAGGGGGAAACTCAGTTATCCCTACTACTAGCAGTTATGAATCAAAACAATTAAAATTATTAAATTAAAAATATAAGTCCAAAGTGGCCATGATACAGTAAAATACCCCCAAAATAAATTTAAAATTATAATTGAGTACTAAGTCGAATTAAATAGGTTGTGTCACCACCGTTGAGTCCTCCGTCGCACTGATACGGTTATGACTGGGGATTACCTGTACAAAAAAATCACAAGGGTGAGTTTACGAAAACTCAGTGTGTAATCCCATATACAAGAAGACAGAAAGCAATCACAATCTGGGCCTAAGCCCTTTTTTAGTATTGGATCCAGTTTCAGTTAAGGCCTTAGCCCATTCAGTACAGGTGTAGTCATGCATTGGGCCTTGTCCCATTACAGTATCCGTAATCAGTACAGTAACAGATATGCAATAAAAAATCCTACCTAGCCAGCCTCTACACTTCAACTCCGTCCAACCTTACACTCCATGGGGGATATAATCAACCTACCCATCCCTACTCTCCAAAAAGTACCGATTGTGGCACTAGACAGTGGTTTGCAGCAGAACTGCCAGTAAATTAGGCTCGAGGCCTTTCAATGCACTTCCTCTGAACAATATAAACCCATCGCCATGCTATGCATCATACAATCATGTCATGTCAAATGATGGTATCATACATGCATTCAGTACAGTTTTATTGCATGCTCAATATAGAGTCTTAGATATACATATCGTAGATGGATATACCAGTCATTTCGTCAATTAGGGGTCTAGGTAAGCTTACCGACCCTACAGTAGGTCCACAGTCGACTTGGGAAACCCGTGCAACCTTAGTAATAAAACAGTGAAAACGAGCCTACAAGCCCATGATATTCGCCTGTGTGGCCCACGTGGCACAAATTAGCCTTGGCCGTGTAGATCACATAGCCTGGCCCAAAAATCCCACACGCCCGTGTGATTCAGCCGTGTGGCTCACGCGGCCCAATTGGCCCAGCCTGTGTAACGCACATGGCCAGCCTCATCGATCAAACGCCTATATTTGATCACACGGCCAACCCCACGGATGGCCACACGCCCGTGTGGCGTCGACAACCTCACTTTTTGGCTTTCGCCATTTTCCATTTACAATGTTACGATTACACACCTAATTTTGATTCGAAGCTAAAGCCACAATGAGCACTCTAGAACCTATTATTGACCAATATTTCGCTGAATTAGTCACTTAAACGATGGAATTAAACTTAACCCCAAAACAAAAAAAGTTATTTTCCAAGCGGAAAAACCCTTACCTTACGAACTACAAACGCTTCCCTCTATAACTCGGCACTAGCACAGCCCCTCAAACAAGATTTTTGGCAGTCAAATATAGTTAAACAAAAGTTCCCCAATCAATAACTTAAAAAAATTGAAATTTTATAGCACCATTATCACTTACCAAACGAGTGTGACTCTATGTTGCGCAATATGATGATTTGAAAATAAAGTTGAAAAAGGAAAGGAAGGAAAAATATGGATTCAAAAAGAGGGAGGATAAGATTCGGTACCAAAGGAAAAATAGAGAGGAAAATGGTAGAGACTTTGTAGGAGAGAAGAAAAATAAATGGGTAACTCCCAAATCCCTTATTTTGCTCCCACTAAACCACATCCGTTATATCTAGGTAACTTCCAAATCCCCTATTTTTACTCCTCAAATCTCTCCACATAACTCCCCACCCAATCCAAACACCCCAAATCGTCCAAAACCTCCCACACATCTTAAATACTCAGTATTTTACCACATTTCAACCTCTTTCACGGCACAAGAACAAAAAAAATCCCCCTTACACGTACAGGGATTCGAACTCAAGATCCCCAGCACACTAACACCCCACTTAACCATCAGACCAGCAAGCCCATTCTGACATATTTTACCAACATATGTTTATAAGCCTACTGATTAGAGATAGGGGTTTATTCATTTAAAAACAAAAATTTGCCCAAGCTAAAGCTTGAACTTGGGACCTCTCAAACACTCTCCAGAACACTTAACCACTGAAGCAGACATACAATTGCGTCACAAACATATGAAAAGTTATATAGGAGATTTTGGGGTGTTACACATTCAACCTGTCTTCAAATCTTTTACACATTATTGCTTCGATCGACACACATTCCCGAGCATATCTGCTGAGTCTCACAAATTCTTGTTCGTATTCTGTCACTTTCATGCGACCCTGTTTAACTCAAGGAATTCTTTTCATTTTTTATCTATAAATCTCTAGCTGATATATTTTTTCTGGAATTTAGTCTGAAAGCATTCCCAGGTAACCTGTTTTTCAGAACCATCGACACTAGTGTATTCTACTAGTGATATGCAGAATCTGAAAGAAATATAAAGAACATTTAATACACTCGTTAGGGGTACAAGATAGCTCATCAAACACACAGATAGTATTATCAAGCTAGAATTCAGCTCAATTAGCATTGTGATCAACAGTGGCTCTGAATTCTTTAGACCCGTATTTTTTGATTTTATCAACCGAGGGATTACTTAATCTTATCGGATCAATAAGTCGAGGTATTACAGGTATTTGAGGAGGATAAGGTGAGGGTGGAGGTTGTTGAGCAGTTGGATTCGTATGAAGGAATTCCGTAAACCACTCATTCATCATTTGGAAGTAAACTTGTTTAGCCTCTCCCCCGTGGCTACTCGTAATAGGTCTAGAATTAGATTGCATTGCCCCTTGAGTGGGAGTGGGTGCATTACTTTCCACGTCATCTGCTACAGCTCGATCGGGATCCATTTACTATACGAAAACACATTTTGAAATGTTAGGAATCATCACACTATCGTAGTATAAGAATATGGCATGTATAGATAGACTCATACGCGCTACGTTAGTCCTAGAATCGACTAAACCGTAGCTCTGATACCAATAAAATATAACACCCCTAACCTGTATCCATCGTCAAAATAAGGTTACGAGGTATTACCGGACAAAACATAGTTCCACATAGTCATTTATCATTTTTCGTACACAAGGTTATATAAACTTCTATACAATATAACTTCTAAATCAAATAGCAATCATCCATTAAATCATATTAGTTAAATTTGCACATATGGAACACATAACCAGATAAAATTGATCATGCTTTATTACTTATAATACATATAAAAACTATGCTTCAAATGTCAACCATATTAATATCATCTATATAACAAAATATTCGAATTAACTTAATGTGCAACAAAACCAAGTTACAAGTGCTTAATACATATAAATGGTCAAACGAAATGACTCTAATATTAATGGCACTTGTATACTTAAAACATATCCCAGCATATATTATTACATTTCATACATCGAATATATGTCACTATATCTATTTCATTAGTTGAATATCAAACATATCATTTCATAACTTCTGTACAAGCACATAATAAAACGATTTGAACCATATTACATTAATTATTACTCTAAAATTACAACATGGCCAAACATACTATTGGTGCATATATATAATGCACATTTTACCCTAAAAAAAGCCACATTTAACATTTGAACACAAATAACATTCTAATGTACACCTAATTCGCATATATATTAGTATACCTAAACTTCATATTTCATCCTATTAACTAATCATTGACTCGGTCACACCATTATCAAGATCATATGCTTATGAAAATGAACCAAATATTGTAACTGAATTTACAACAACACATGTATGCATACCTATATTAATATTAACATCAACTTGACACTTTTAACTATCCATTAAAAACTAACCAAAACATACCTAAATCATAACCATCATTTACCATTTGGACCCATACCAAGACAATCAACTAAAATAATCATGAAACATATTCATTTCTTGCCATTTAGCAACCAAACCTATATAGCATATATACAATGAAATACATATCCATCATATTACCTCATTACTAAGCCAAATTATACAATCATCCACCACGCAAATTGTTCCACATTTCATACTTCCAAAATGAGCTAACTATTAAGTCGATTATGCATCATATTTACCATTTCTCATTGCCAAATCATATAACGAAACATCACAAACATATATATACCAAGAAATATACTTCCAAAATTAGTTTAAGTCATAGCCACATACACACAAGCTTTAACATTATAATCAAGCCATTTTCGCATGGCTATCTATATACAAATTTCAAAACCAAGCATATAAAAACTAGCCTATACATGCCATATGTTCATAGTTTCAAACTTCAAAAGTACCGAGTAATAGTCGATAGTGTGACAATGATCCTAGATGATCCCCGAGCTCGGAGTTAACTTTCAAAATCTATAAAACAATGGATAAACACACAAAGTAAGCGTGGAAAGCTTAGTAAGCCATAAGCAAATAAATCATTATGAGATTATTAACAATTCAATTCAAATAGGCCGAATACAAACAATTTCAAACATACATACATTCACTTTTCTCATATAATTCAATTTAATACTTAAGCATCATTCATTGTCATGTATTTTACATATAGTCATTTGAAATATACTCACTTTTCATTTTTGAATTACATAAACAAATCACACGTACCTGAATCGAATACATTTTTACATAATCATTCATTTCTCGATATTGCTTGTCGAACCGTTTGAAATCAATAAGGATACTCGGATAACTAAGAAAGCTCATACAATGCCAACGTCCCAAACGTGGTCTTACATGTAATCAAATAATGATGCCACTGTCCCATAAAAGGTCTTACACAAAATCATATACGATGCCAATGTCCCAAACATGGTCTTACACGTAAATCTCAAATCAATGCCAACGTTCTAGATGTGGTCTAACATGAAGTCAGATATCAAAATCCTATGTCATGACCTATGTATCCTACATTATTCCTATGGCTCGTACGGGGCTTTCAGACATCATAATTCGATCAAATCAAGCTCGTAACTAGTTCTCCAATGCTTAATTCATTTCGGCTTACACACATATACAATCGAATTTAACAACATTTATTTACTTATGAACTTACCTTGTACGGAGACGAACGGACCGAAACGACTATTCTACAACTTTTGATTTCCCCGATCCAAATTTGATTTCCTCTTTTCTTGATCTAAATTAATACAAATTTCACTAATTTAATCGCACCTTTAATCAATTCAATTCACAAATACATAAATAAGACTATGTACACTTTGGACCTTATATTTTAACACTTTAACATTTTAGTCCTTATACAAAACACAAAATATACATAATTTCCTTATACACATGCTTGGCCGAATATTCCATTAGTCCATATAAGCCCATATCTTTCATTTATTTCATATTTTGACCCCTAAATTTACTAATTTCACAATATAATCCTTAATACATATTTTATTTATTATTTTTATAAAAAAACCACTTAATTAAACATAATAATCTATCAAAAAAGATTTATTTTTCATCATCAAACCACAAAAATCTCAAGCTATCAACAATGGAAAATCACAAAATCCACAACCAATTCAAAAATTCAAGCATGGGCTAGCTAGTATTCGAAGCAACGATCTCAAAAACGTAAAAATTATCAAAAACTGAGCAAAACACATACCTAATTCAAGCTTCTAAAGGTGCTGAATATTCAAAGCTTTCTTTTCTTCTCAAGTTTCGGCCAAGAAAGGTGAATGCATCGCCATTTTAAGTTTTGTTTTATTTTATTACTTATTATTACATAATTTACCTTTTGACCTTAATGAAATAATGCAAAATTTTATAATAGTTGTCCACTACAGTCCGTGCTATTATTAAATGGCCAAATTTCAATTTAAGGACTTTAAAATTAAGAAACCATGGCAATTAAGCACTTTAAGATATAGAAAGTCACTTGTACATTTTACGCGGTTAAGTCCTTTTATAAAATTGAGCACACAAACGACAAAATTTTCACACGAAATTTTCACACATATAATTTGACATGTTGTAGACACCAAGAATTATATTAAAATATTTTTCTGACTTGAATTTGTGGTCCCGAAACCACTGTTCTAACTAGGGTCTAAACCGGGCTGTTACACTATTGATGTTGAGGTATTGTTCTATCTATACAGTTGTAACGTTGGTCTTATTATAACACTATAGTTTTAAATCATTTGATGGGTGTGGCTCCAGTATGGTTCAAAGCTTCGATGTTAATAATTGAAATAACTTTATTATATATTCCCTTTCTAGCTTTTGTGAAGGGGTAGACATCGGCAAAAGTGCAGACAGTGGAAGATCAAGCTTAAACTTGTATATTGGTTCTTATCCCTCAGGTAATATCGATTTATGTTAACGAGTGAAAATGAGATGTTATGTTTTATTTGAGTTAATGTAGTTTGTTGAAATCTTTGGTTGGTATTCTGAGGGAATTATGATAGATTGTATGTCTGGGTTGTCTTGACAACAACAAGAAGGGATTATTCTAAAATGTTATTATCCGATAGATAAAATCAACTCAGTTGTTTTATTCAGAGTGGTTATTCATTTGAAAATTTAGTTGAGTTATATGCATTTGAGTTTATCCTAAGGTCCGGGAATAAGGTTTGCGAATTCACGAGTAAATAGACGGACAGTCTGAATGAAGAATTCATATTCTAGAAGACATGATACATAAATATATCTATCAGATCAGCTATAATCGAGAAATGTTATTAAGAGTTAAATTCATCTTGATAGTTGAAGTTATCACGCTTGTGTTAAATGATATTGCTTGATGCTTTCCAAGAAAAGGGGAATAAATATTAGTTGAAAGTTACATATACAAATATGTTAGAAGCATCAACCAAAGTTTGATAATCTGAGCTTCTCGGTTATGTTTCAGTAGATGATTGCTGGGAATTTCTCGGTAGTTATACTACTAATGATGAGTGATGATAGGAGAACACCATAGCTGCTTAGTTAAGTTCAGATATAGTATGAAGTTTTATTATGCGTTCTGATGCGAGTTCTGAATCGAGGTTAGTTATAAATGATTTATCTATAGATTACCATTAAGAATATGATAGAAAGACTCGACTTGATGGCTTTTATCAGGTGAGAAATTTTGAAGACGAAATTTTCGTGAGGAGGGAGAGTTGTAACAACCCATTTTTCAGTGGTGTCGAAAATAGTGGTTTCGAGGTCACGAAATCTGACAAGTAAGTTTATAATTAATATTTACAAGTCAAACATGGTTTTAAAAAGGTTTTTGATATAGTGATTTTTGTTATATAAGCAATTTATTAAGTTCAAGTGGTATGACCCTAAAGTCTAGTGGTTTTAGAAAATAAGGTATTGGGACCTCGTTTCTATAAAATGAGCCGTAAATATTTTTATAAATATTTACGAAGTGTCATTAAGGTGGTATTAAAATTTTCGTCAAAAAAATTTAACGTTTCAATAGTTAATTAATTAAAAAGGACTAAATCGTAAAAGATGTAAAATTTGTTCACTATTTGTTTTGAGTGATTAAATGTTTAATTGGATAAAGGAAAAGGGACTTAAATAGTAATGAGACCATCCAAAGAGTTAGTGGATGTTACTGGGCTTATAAATTGTTAATGTTTGATTATAATTACAAGGGTAAAAGAGTAAATTATTAATTATATATATTATAATCAAAACATGACAAAATTAATTATCATCTTCTTCATTTGAAGCTCATCACCAAAACCTTAAAAAAGAAGGAATTATATTTGACCAGACTTTGTCTTGGTGATTAGGTAAGCAAACTTTGCCCGTTTTTAGTAAGTTTTATGTTTTTGAGATCGTTGCAACTTGATCCAGCTAGCCCATATCTTCGATTTTGAAACCGTTAAAGATTGTGAATGTTTCCATTGATGAACCTTGTGATTTTAGGTGTTAAATGATGAATTTGAGATATTATTTGCTATTTAAAAGTATTTTATTAAGTGATTTTTGATGAATTTTTTGATTAGGGACTAAATTGTTAAAATAGTAAAAATACAAGGATTGAATGTGAAATTGTTGCATGAATAGGCTGTTTGGGGTACCATGAGTATTCGGATAGGCTCAATTTAGGGTAAAAATGGTTAATTTGCATGTTTTGGGATTAGGGACTAAATTGAATAAAAGAAAAACCTTAGGGGAAATTTTGTAAAAAATTAAAAAAAACTAAATTACAGAAAATTCATTTTTTACTATCTTAATTAATAAATTGAATGAAATTATTAATTTAAATCAAGACCGGATGAAAAATCGAGGAGAATAGAAAATTACCAAAATGCTCCTATACTTTGACATTTTTTGCAAAATAGCCAGGTAAGTTCGTATGAACTGTACTATGTATAATGTGGACTAAATTGAATGTTATTATATGATTTTGTTGAAAATTAATCAATATATATGTTAATTGTATAATTATAGAGTAAAGAAACGATTAAAATTCAACGACAGATGACGACTACTGAGTCTCGTTTGAACCTTAGGAATATATAGGATACAAATGACATGTCATTTGGGTTATCGTGTTTTGGGTGCTGGTCCTGAACGTCCTACTATTGGTTGAATTCTGACATATGTTGCGGATACTTGACAGGTTGTATGAGCAACACCATGTATCTACGTTTCGACTGATTGCTTGTGTGGGTAGACCCATTTATGGCTAGAGAGAGAGCATCTTTGTAAAGGAAAATGAAGGAAGTGATTTCGACCATATGTTAGTACACAGTGTGTGAGATTCCCGCGTATCTGATATTATTCTAAGTGGTTCAATGGGTATACAAAGGGAAGGAATGGTAAGTGTTCTAATTGGAATTTTCATGAAAGTATGGAAATGTATGAGTTGCTGATGATTAAAGTGTGTATAGCCATGTTCATGAAAATTTTTTGTTTATTCACTAACTTGTGAATATGGTTAATGCTATATTTATGTCTTATGTGTTGTGCAAATGAAATGGTAAGTGTTCAATATGAATTAAGGTATGTATGCATGAAACTCATTGAAATGGTGATATATGAAAAAGATGATATGTTACGAGATGGATGATAAATCCAATTGAATTTTGCTCAAGTATAATGGTTATCCATGTCAAACTCATATGAATCATGTTGAAATGAACTAACATATGTTGTTGATCTGCCTAGGCTTATGCCAAGCTTGTGGATATGATTGATGTTTATGATTATGCTTGTACTATGCATATGTAACGGGTAAGAAAAGGGAACAAAACGGTAAATACATAATTGGGATGTATTATGATGTTATAAAAAGTTTAATGTGATAAATGTTGTATTTATATGTGAACCAATTGCGTATGCTATGGATTAATATATCTAGATCAGGGATAAATACACTAATTCAGAATTGATAGTGTCGTTTAGGCTTATGATAAGCATTGAGTACAGAATGGAAAGTAACTAAATTGAAAGGTGTATAATCTTATAGAAAGGTTGATGGTTATACATTATGTCCCATAAAATCCTATCACGTTATGAATGATAGATATACGCGACATTAATGAATTTACTTATTTGTGAGTCAATGATCATATAGAATTATGAATTTTGGCATTGGCATAAGTTTATATCTATTCTAATAAGTTTATTATCGAAATGGAATTTTTATGGTTAAAGTTTATATGAGCTTACTAAGCATACATTTCTTACGTAGTTATTTTCCTTTACTTTATAAATTATCGGAAGCTCGATCGAGTTAGAAGCTAGTCGGAGATTCATCACACTATCCATTGATTTTATCGGTAGATTTTAATGCTTTGGTAGTGATTATAATGGCATGTATAGGTGGACTATGTCTAATGTTTAATTGATGAGTTTGGTATGAATATGTCATTTTGGTTGATGATTGTGGCATGAAATGTTGCATTGGATTTGAGATACTTAAGGTACTAATGTGATAAATTCGTATTTTTAATACATTTATTTTTGGGTAATTATCGAATAAGATGCTACTAAACTTGGGTTTTTCATATTAGGAATGAAATTGTTGTACCAAAATTCAAATTCATACAAAAAAGGGGCTAAATGAGAACAAAAGCAAAGAAGAGGGATCAGATCTAAACGACCTACACTGTTGAGGCCGTTGATTCGAGTTGAGCTTTTTAGATTGTAAGACTGTCGAAATCTTGAATTATGAACACGTGTATCGTAGTTAGAAATTTGGCAAGGGTCAGTTTGCAGGTTGTACCAGAACTGACTCCACAAGGAAAAGTTAGCGGTTGGGATGTTCTTGGTCGCTATAACCAGCTTATCGCTTGGAAGGGAAAATCTATTTTTTAAGGACCGGTTCAATTTCAAAGTATACCGAGGCTAAGGCTAAGCTTATTGCTATAACCGCTTTTCATTTTTTAACATTGCTACGCACAGGTCGTGGGCACGACTGTAGCCGCGATAAGTAAGTTACATGGGTACGGACACAGACTGGGACACGACTGTGTGTCCTTATTTCGAATGCCCACACGGCTTAAGACACAGGCGTGTCTTTTGGCCGTGTGACCCCTGCAGCTTTGATAATTTTAAATGTTTTTGAAATATTTTTTGAGTTTCTAATTTAGTCCCAATTTGTTTCTAAGGTGTATTTTGGGCCTCGAGGGCCTGTATTAGGAACAATATACATGATTATGATTTGTTTCTAAAATGAATGCTATATGTTATGAAATGTTTGAAATTTTTGTCTATCTGATCTGTATATCTAGTAATGCTCTGTAACCCTATTCTGGCGATGGATACGAGTTATGAGTGGTACATTTATTGGTATCAGAGCTACGATTTAGTCGATTTTTAGACTAACATAGCGTATACGAGTCTAGCTATACATGCCATTATATAACTTGTGATAGTGTGATATATCCTAACCATTTTAAAACATGTTTTTATCCAACCGAGCTGATTTCGATGAAGTAGAGAGTAATGCTCAAGGATTCGTTCACGGAGTAGCTTCGAGTCATACGTGCCCTATATCTGACGGCCGAGGAGGAGAGGCTTAGGAAGCCTTCTTCTAGATGATGAATGATTGGTTCATCGCGTTCTTACGAAAGAACCCGGCTACTCGACAACCTCTACCCCGCTTATTTCTCGATCAGTTCCCATTATTCCTCAAGGTACGAGACCTATTCGAGTTAGTAAGCCTCCTGTTGATAAGATCTGTAAGTACAGGGCTGAAGAATTCTGAGCTACAGTTGAGGATTATCCGGAGAGAGCTGAGTTCTAGCTAGAGAATACCATCAGAGTTCTTGATGAATTGTCTTGTTCACTGGCTGAATGTCTTAAGTGTGCGCAATCTCTATTAAAAGATTCGGCTTATCAGTGGTGGAATACATTGGTTTCTATTTTGCCGAGCTATCGAGTCACTTGGGAGTTCTTTCAAACCGAGTTCCAAAAGAAATATATCAGTTAGAGCTTTCTCGATCAGAAACGTAAAGAATTTCTAGAACTTAAGCAAGGTCGTATGTCAGTGTCTGAATATGAACTAGAATTTGTTCGATTAAGTAAATATGCTCGAGGGTGCATTTCAACCGAGACTGCAATGTGTAAGTGGTTTGAAAATGGATTAAACAAGGATATAAAGCTATTAGTCGGGATCCTTGAGTTGAAAGAATTTGTTGTACTGGTTGATCGGGAATATAAAGTCGAAGATCTGAATAAAGAGAAAAGACACGATAAATTTGAAGCTAGAGATTCGAGAAAGAGATTGACGAGCACCAGCTAGGGCTTATGCTATTCGCCCATGCGAAGATACTCCTGTGCCATGTGTTATTATCAGTACTTTCTATCTCTATGATACTGATGTAACTGCTTGGATTGATCCCGAATTGACCTATTCATATGTTTGCAGAAATTTAGTGTCTAGTAAGAATTTACCTGTCGAGTCCACTGAATTTGTGGTTAAAGATTGAACCCCATAGGCCAGTATGTGCTAGTTGATAAGGTTTGCAAGAACTATCCATTGATGACTCGGGGTTACATTTTTTGGCCGATTTGATGTTATTACCGTTCAATGATTTCGATGTGATTTTGGGCATGGATTGGCTAACTCTGCATGATGCTATGGTAAATTGTAGACGAAAGCTTATCGTATTGAAATGTCAGAACGGTGAGATGCTTCGTATTGAATCAAATAATTCGAGTGAGTTGCCTATTCTGATATCAGCTATGTCAGCACAGAAATATGTGAGAAAAGGTTGCAATGCTTACCTTTCATATGTATTGGATACTAAAGTGTCTGAGTTGAAGCTTGAATCAGTGCCAGTGGTTTGCGAGTATCCTGATGTGTTTCCAAAGGAGTTACCTAGATTATCGTTGGTTAGAGAGGTCGAGTTTGCTATAGAACTTGTATCGGGAACAGCACCGATATCGATAGCACCATATAGAATGGCTCTTATACAGTTAAAAAAGTTGAAAGCATAGTTGAAAGAGTTGACTAATAGGGGTTTTTCTCGACCTTGTTGTTCACCTTGGGGTGCACGGGTTCTGTATGTTAAGAAAAAGGACGGATCGATGAGATTATGCATTGACTATCATCAGCTTAAAAAGTTACAATCAAGAACAAATATCCAGTGCCTCGTATTGAAGATCTGTTTGACTAGTTGAAAGGTGCCACGGTGTTTTCAAAGATTGATCTTCATTTTGGCTATTATCAACTACGAGTGAAAGATTCGAATGTGCAGAAAAATGCATTTAGAACCAAGTGCGGACATTCTAAATTTCTTGTAATGTCATTTGGTTTAACGAACGCACCTGCATTATTTATGAATTTGATGAACATAAACTTCAGACTGTATTTAGACAGATTTGTTGTGGTATTTATTGATGATATTCTGATATATTCCCGAGATGAGTCTGAGCATGCCGAACATTTTGGAATTGTGTTGCAAGCTCTACGAGATAAACAATAGTTTGCTAAATTTAGAAAATACGAGTTCTGGCTCCAAGAAGTCGATTTTTTGGGACATATAGTATCAGCTGAAGGCATCAAAGTTGATCCAAGTAAGATTTCTGTAGTTGTTGACTGGAATCCACCGAGAAACGTATCTGAAGTCAGAAGTTTTCTGGGATTAGCTGGTTATTACCAGAGATTTGTAAAAGGGTTCTCGATGATAGCTACACTGATGACACAACTATTACAGAAAGATGTGGAGTTTGAATGGTCTGATAAATGTCAGCAAAGTTTTAACTAGTTAAATGCACTGTTGACCGAAGCACTAGTTCTAGTTCAGCTAGAATCGGGTAAAGAATTTGTGATTTTCATTGATGCATCATTAAACAATTTAGGCTATGTTTTGATGCAGAAAGGAAAAGTAATAGCTTATGCCTCCAGACAGTTAAAGCCGCACGAGAAAAACTATCCGACACATGACTTAGAGTTGACGGCTATTGTGTTTGCATTGAAAATTTGGTGACACGATTTGTTCAGAGAAAAATGTCACATATTTATCGATCACAAGAGTTTAAAGTATCTGATGTTGTAGAAAGATCCAAATCTGAGCCAGTCTAGATGGCTCAAACTGTTGAAAGATTATGAGTTAGTTATTGATTATCATCCGGGAAAAACAAACGTAGTTGCGGATGCTCTGAGTAGAAAGTATTTGTTTGCTTTACAAGCGATGAATACACGATTGACATTGTCTGATGATGGCTCGATCTTAACTGAGCTAAAAGCTAAACCAATGTTTCTACAGCAACTCTACGAAGATCAGAAATGTGATAGTGAGTTGTTAGCTAAACGAGTAAAGTGTGAGTTGACTTCTGATTTAGAATTTCAGATAGAACCTGATGATTGCTTGTTATTCAGAGGTAGAGTTTGTATACCGAAAAATACAGAGGTTATACATAAAATTTTGCACGAAGCTCATAGTGGTAGCTTTTCTGTTCATCCGGGGAGCAATAAAATGTATAGTGATTTGAGACAAATGTACTGGTGGTCGGGAATGAAATGTGAGTTTTATGAATTTGTATCTAGACGTTTGATATGTCAGGAAGTTGAAGCTGAACATCGGTAGCTTCAGGATTGTTATAGTCAGTGATGATACCGGAGTAGAAATGGGATATAGTCACTATGGATTTCGTATCAGGGTTACCCCTATTTTTGATAAAGAAAGATGCTATCTGGGTTATTATTGATCGTTTGATGAAGTCTGCACATTTTGTTCCTGTACGTACAGATTTCTCACTTGACAGATTAGGTGAGTTATATGTTTCTGAGATTGTTAGATTACACGGGGTGCCAATATCTATTATTTCGGATAGAGATCCGAGGTTCACATTGCGATTCTGGAGAAAGTTACAAGAAGCTCTTGGGATACGGTTGCATTTTAGCACTTTATTTCACCCTCAGACCGATGGTTAATCTGAGCGTGTGATTCAAATTCTGGAAGATATGCTTCGAGTTGTGTACTAGAGTTTGAAGGCAACTGGGAGAAATATTTGTCGTTGGTCAAATTTGCATACAATAATAGTTTTTAGTCGAGCATAAAGATGGAACTGTATAAAGCTCTATATGGTCATAAATGCGAACTCCATTTTATTGGACTGAGCTTAGTGAGAAAAAGATACACGGGGTTGATTTGATTCGCGAGACTGAGTAAAAAGTGAAAGTGATCCGAGATCCTTGAAAGCAGCTTCAGGTCGTCAAAAATCGTATGCAGATTTTAAACACAAAGATATATAATTCCAAGTCGGCGACAGTATTTTTGAAAGTTTCACCCTGGAAAAAAATTCTTCGGTTTGGTCGCAAAGAAAAGCTAAGTCCGCGATTTATTAGACCGTATGAGATTACTAAAAGAATCGAACCAGTTGCGTATCGATTAGACTTACTGTCAAAGCTTGAGAGGATTCACAATGTCTTTCACGTGTCTATGTTAGACAGTATCGATCTAACCCTTCACACGTTATCTCTCCGAGGGATGTTGAGATTCAGCCTGATATGACTTACAATGAAGAACCGATTAGAATTCTGGCACAAGAGGTGAATTAGGAAATAAAAACAAAGCTTTACTGAAAGTTTTATGGCAATCACACGAAATAGAGGAAGCCACCTAGGAACACGAGGAAGCTATGAGAAAGAAATATCCAAACCTTTTTTTGGGTAAGATTTTTGGGGACGAAAGTCCCTTTAAGGGGGAGAGTCATAACGACTCATTTTCAGTGAAATCAAAATAGTGGTTTAGGGACCACAAATCTGAGGTCAAAAAATTTATTATTTTATTATTTTATGATCTACAGCATGATAGTATTACCGTATAAAAATTTTGTTAAGAAATTTTACCGGCTACATGTTAAATTTGATAAAAAGGACTAAATCACGGAAAGTGCAAAAAGTTTTGTTCTAATAGCTAAAGGTGTCCAATAACTATGAAACTTAAATGTGGAGGTCTTTATATGGTAATTGGCCCAATAATAGTGATAGAGGATGTACATGGCTTGGTATAAATGTAATTATTAATGTTTTAAAAGGTTAAATCGGTAATTAAGTAAATAAAGACAAAATTAAGTAAAATAAAAGCCAAGTATCATCTTTTCTTCCTTCTTTAACCGATTGTGAAGAGGAAAGAAAGCCATTTTTATTGGGCAACATTTGACTAGCTTCTATTGTCCAATTAGGTTTGATTTTCGTCCCATTTTTAATAATTTCTATGTTTTCGGGAGCATTGCAGCTTAATCTAGCTAGCCCGGTAGAGGTGCTCATGGGCCGGGCGGCCCGGCCCGGCCTGACGGCCCGCCCGAAATATGGGAGGGTTTGGGTAAAAATATAGGCCCGAAACATGGGCTTGGGAAAAAATGAGGCCCGATTAAAAAATGGGCTGGGCCTCGGGCAGCACTTTTTTGGCCCGGGCCCGGCCCGGCCCGGCCCGAATAATAAATATTTTTATTTTTTTATTTTTTTAATTTTAAAATACTTTTAAAATATATTTTTTTAATTTTTTTAATTTTAAAATTTTTTTAAAATTTTTTAAAATACTTTTTTAATTTTTTTAATTTTAAAATATTTTTAAAATACTTTTTTAATTTTTGTTTTAATTTTTAAAATAAATTTTTGGTATTTATTTAAAAAACGGGTCGGGCCGGGCTTATGAATTTTTTCTCGGGCCGGGCCTGGGCAAAATTCTAGGCCCATATTTCGGGTCAGGCCGGGCCCGGGCCTAGGACCTGGGCTGAATTTTTTTCTGGGCCGCCGGCCCATGAGCACCTCTATAGGCCGGGGACTAATTTCTGAAATTGTTAAAGTATTTGAGTTTTTCTGTTGATGAACATGTTAGGATTTTGAAGTTTAATGGTGGAAAATGAATTGGTTGTTGTTAGATAAATAACTTTTGTAAAGGAATTTTTGATGAAATTATCAATTAGGGATTAAATTGAAAACTGTGATAAATTGTATGGTAAAATTGTGAACTTGTGAAAAATGTTGGCTGTTATAAGCATGTATATAATTCAGGTATGATGAGTTGTAATGAAATTGTGCAAACTTCCATTTTTATTAGATAAGGACTAAATTGCAAAGAATTAAAAGTATAAGGCCAAAATGGTAATTTTTCCAAAAATGTGTGTTGGACTAAATTGAATATGAATTATATTGAATTGAATTACATTCATTCGTATAGATCCGATTAGACCTCGTATGGAGTTAGATTGAGGCAAAGGAAAAATATCGGATTAGTCACCTTCGTATCTACGTAAACTCGTCGAGGTAAGTTTGTGTAATTAAATTGTGTAATTATATGCTTTGATTGAATTAGATGTATGTTATTTGCATTATCATCATATTTGAGTACCGATCGCATATCCGACGATGCACGACGATTACCGAGCCCCATTTGAACCTCAAGAATTCGTAGGATACAAATGACATGTCATTAGGGTTACTGATTTCAACTCTTATGAGCTTACTGTTACTCAGCTCATATGAGCTTATCGTTATTCAGCTCGGAAGAGCTTACCATTATTCAGCTTGGAGGAGCTTACGGTTTATAGCTCATATGAGCATACATGTACAGGAATTGACGGATTACAGTTCAGTACACCTCATGTGTACTACCCGCATATCCAACAATATTCTAAATGGTTCAACGAGCACAGTTCTGTTACGAGTTTATATGAGTTCAATATGAATTGGTAGAGGTAGTTACATGAATTACATGGAAATGGTTTACATATGATATATGGATACATGGTATAGATGTTACATGTATATGGAATTTGAATAGTTGTTGAACTCATACTTGATTCTCGGTTTTTATATGAATTGCATGGCTAACTTGGTTGATGAATATGTGTTAAGCTTTTGGCCAAATTGAGTTGAGATATGCTTCGGTTTACTTACCTAAATTGTGGTTAAATGGTAAGTTAAATTCTGTGTTATACGAACTTACTAAGTTTAAATGCTTACTCTGTGTTATTTTTCGTGTTTTATAGTGGTTCAGAAGCTCGTTCGGGTTGGAAGCTTGTCGGAGCTATATCACACTATCCATCGGCTCTTTTGGTTATCTAATTTTGGTTATAATGGCATGTATAGGTTATTTTAGCTAATGATAGCTTAGATGTTTTGTTATGTTTTTAGCCATTTGAATTGACTTGTGTTTTGGTATATTTTGCTATGTATATACAAATGGCCTTATCATGTTTGATGTGTGGTTTGGTATGGTTAACAAGTGAATTGATTTTTGTTTGATGGATGAAAATTAAATGGTAGTTGAATATGCATATGAATATGTATTATAATTTGGAGTGATTTAATGCTTGTTGTGGAAAGCACATATGTATAAAGATGTTAGTTTTTGAATGGTTTGTATTGGTGTTTTAGTGCACAAGTTATAAGTGATTTATATGACCATTTGATGCTAGAGATCAAGTACATAAATGGTACCAAATGGTATGTTTTGATTAATGATCTACATGGTAAGTTTTGGTACAAATATGCATACGAGTTAGTTAAACAATTGGATATATTGAATGTTTAGATTTACATGTTATAAGTTTTCATTTGAGGTGCCTAAGGGCATATTGGTTGTATGTAATGATTTTACATGTTTAATGCTTGATTTTGGCTTGTTTTGGATGCCTATTTATGACTTGTGTATATGCAAAATATTGAGTGTAGGTGGATGCCAAATTGTGTGAGAAATGTGGCTTGTAAAATGACTTATTTTTGTCCACATGGGGGTGTGTCTCAGCAGTGTGTGACACACGGCCAAGTGACACGACCGTGTGTCCCCTATATCTTTTAAGAGCACAAGTCAGTATGCTCACATGGCCTAGCACACGGGCGCATGGCTTGGCCGTGTGGCACAAGTTAGTGAGTTACACGGGCATGGACACGACTGTGTGTCCCAATTTAGTCTCGTTTTGTTTATAAGATGTATTTTGGGCCTCGAGGGCTCGTATTAGGAACAATATGCATGATTATGATTGGTTTCTAACATGAATGCTATATGTTATGAAATGTTTGAAATTTTTGTCTACCTGATCTATATATTCGGTAATGCTCCGTAACCCTGTCTTGGCGATGGATACGGGTTAGGATTGTTACATACTTGGGAAATGGGAACACTTTACTGGTGATATTTTTCAGTAAAAATTTGAGACTAGAAGAGGAGAATTTAATTCGAGTCTTCAGAGACTATAAAGGAGCAATCAGGTGGACGATCACCGACATAAAAGGGTTAAGTCCCTTAACTTGTATAAACATAATTCCAATAAAAGAAAATAAGAGCCCAAAGAGAGAGGCTCAAAGATGCCTTAATCCACCAATGATGGAGGTTGTGAAAAAGGAAGTTCAAAAGTTACTAGACGCTAGGATGATATATCCAATTTCCAACAGTAACTGGGTTAGTCCAATTCATGTGGTGCCTAAGAAAACAGGTAGGACCATAATAAAAAATGCAGCAGGTGATTTAGTTCCCACTCAAGTTCAAAACAAGTGGAGAGTCTGTATAGATTACAGGAAGTTGAACTCTTTAACTCGAAAAGACCACTTTCTATTTCCTTTTATTGATCAAATGTTAGAACGTTTAGTGGGAAAAACTCACTACGGCTGTCATGATGGTTATTCAGGTTTTCTGCAAATTCTAGTGGCAATGGAGGACCAAGAAAAAACAATGTTTACATTTCATTTTGGCACGTTTGCCTATAGAAGGATGCCGCTTGGACTTTGCAATGCGCTAGCCACATTCTAGAGTTTTATGGTAAGTATATTTTTTGATTATGTCGAGAAAATAATTGAGGTATTTATGGACGATTTCACAATATATGGTAATTCTTTCAATAAATGTGTGTAAACCTTATTAAAATTTTGGAAAGATGGCTAGAATTTAATCTAATTCTAAATTATGAAAAGTGCTATTTTATGGTAAATAAAGGATTGATTTTAAGACATATTGTTTGCGCTGAAGGGATTGCGGTTAATAAGGCCAAAACTGATGTTATCAACTCACTTCCATACCCCACGACTGTGAGGCAAATTTACTCTTTTCTTGGTCATGCAGGTTTTTACAGGCGTCTTATAAAAGAATTTTCGAAGATTTCGCGACTGTTCTGCAATCTCTTGTAGAAAGATAAAGTGTTTGAATTTGATCAATCATGCAAAGACGCATTCGACACTCTCAAGAAAAAGCTTGTTTTAGCTCCTATAGTACAACTACCAAATTTGGATTATCCTTTCGAGCTTATGTCAGATACAAACAACCAAAGTGTAGGAACTGACCTTAGGCAAAGAATTAGGAAGGAACCCCACGTCATATCTTACACCTCTAAAACATTAGATGTTGCCCAAAGCAATTACTCGACTACTGAAAAAGAATTATTAGCCATTGTCTTTACTTTGGAAAAATTTAGACCATATTTATTAGGCATTAAAGTTATTGTTTTTTTTTGACCATGTAGCGTTGAAATATTTGATCGGGAAAAGGGAGGCGAAACCTAGGCTAATTCGATAGATTCTACTGTTACAAGAGTTCAATCTCGAGATTAAAGACAAGAAAGGGTGCGAGAACTTGGTGTTGATCATTTGAGCCAAATATCCCTTCCAAAAGACGATGCTCCTCTTAAAGATGACTTCCTAGATTAAAATCTTCTGTCAGCCCAGACAGTTTACCCATGATTTGTAGATAAGGTAAATTATCTCGCTACAGGAGAGACTCAAGATATTATATTTGGGACAACCCATACCTTTGGAAACACTATTCCAATCAGGTACGATGATGTGTCACTAAGACTGAGGTATTTAAATATGGATTGTTTTGGCCACACATCTTTCATGATGCTACTTATTTTGTAAGAATTGTGAGAGATAACAAAAAGTGGGTAATTTAAGCCGAAACAATGAGATTCCCCTAACTCCTATACATGTGTGCACAATTTTCAATGTATGGGACATCAATTTCATGGGACCGTTTGTTTCACCATTAATAATGTTTACATTATTCTCATTGTAGATTATGTGTCTAAATGGGTAGAAGCTAAAGCTACTCGTTGCACTGATGATAAAACTGTAGTGGATTTTCTAATAAGCTCTATCTTTTCTAGGTTTGGCACACTAAGAGCATTAATCAACAATTGAGGAACTCATTTTTGCAACAAGGTAATTGATACACTACTGAAAAAGTATGGGGTAACACAACGTGTGGCCATGGCTTATCACCCACAGAAAAATGGTCAAGTGAAAATTCTGAACCGTGAAATAAAGTCAATTCTGGAGAAGACCATGAATCCAAATCGGAAGGACTGGAGCCTACGTTTAAACGATTGATAAGTGATAAAAGTAACATATTTTAATCTCATTCTTAATGCATTTTTGGATGATTATTTATGCAATTTGGTGAATTTTATGCTCCTAATCCTTTAAAATCATGTTTCTATACTTAGGAGAGCATTTGGGAGCCAAAGGAGCGAAAGTCAGACAAGTAGACCAAATTTAAGGAGCCACGCAGGCTAGGCCTTCCTACACGGGCTTGACACACGACCATGTGAGAGACCATGTCGATTTCGCAACTCGCATCCCAAACACGCAGAAAAACACAATTTTTAGGCTTTCTGGGCATTCTAAAGTCTATAAATACCAAATGGAAGAAGAGAAGAGGGGAGCATCAGAGAATATTGAAGAAAACAACTTGAAGAACACCATTAGAGCCAACTCTAAAGTAGATTTCCATAAAAATAAAGGCCTTCTTTTAATTTCTTTTGGAGTTTTTATGAGTTCTTTTATTTCCTGTGGTTATTCTGTCTTTAAGTTGTTTTTTATTCACAATTATGAACTAACTCCCTAGATACCCGGGAATATGAACCCTATGATGAATTCTATTATTTGATTTCTATTTTACGCGATAAATACTTGATTCTTGTTCTTAGTTATGTGTGTTTATCTCTTGTTTTAATATTTTGGGGATATTAATTCATGTTTTATGTGTTTAAATTAGAGGAGGAAAAGTCTCTGTTTAAGAGTAGATCTAGCATAATTGAGTGGAGTTACATAAAAGCCTAGAAATAGGACGACATAAATCTACCAAATTAGAGTCAAATCTAATAGGGGTTTTAATCAGAAAGAAGTTTCAATTAATCAACCTATAGTTAGTTACTCTTACTCTTGAAAGAGATATTAACATAATTTAGGGATTTCTACAGATCAAGATACCAAGTGAATAATTTGTTTAATTCAGATTCATAATGATAGATAAAGTCTAGGTGGAATCTTTCCTGGTTATTATTTCTCTTATTGGTTATTATTCAATTATTTTCCTGATTTATTCTCCGTTGAGTTCTTTAGTTATATTAATTTAGTAATCTTAGTTTAAATCAATCACTCCAAATTGTCGGTTAAATAATAGGAAAATGGTAATTACTTGTACTTTTAGTCCTCGTGCATACGATATCTATACTTATCGTAGCTATACTATTTATCGATAGGTGCATTTGCCTTTGTCGTATTTTTAGTTAGTCTTGGGATACATCAAGTTTTGGCGCCATTGTCAGGGACTGAAATATTAGGAAAATTTTATTTCTATTAATTTAGCCATTCGTATTCGTATTTTATTTTATTTTTATATTTTTAATTTAATTTTTACATTTTAATTTTTCTTTTGTTTGCTTCTGGCAGGTTCTTTTGGTTTATGACTAGAGGAAACCTTCCGAGACCATTGCTTTTTGATAGTGAGATTGAAAGTATTGCTCACAAAAATCGTACAGAGGTTAGAGAAGCAAGGTAGAGTCAACGAAATATAGTAGACGAACAAGAGGTCAACAATATTATTGAGGAGATGAGTGATAATCAGAATATTCAGCTACCTCTTGTAGATCCTGTTCCTCATACTATGTATGATTATGCCAAGACCACTCTGATTGGGGCTGAATCGAGTATTGTAAGACCTACCATTGCTGCAAACAATTTTGAGCTGAAGCCAAACACTATTCAGATAGGACAACAGTATGTTTAGTTTGATGGTCTACAAGATGAAAACCCCAACACTATTCAAGATTAATGGCGCCACTGATGACACCATTCGCTTAAGATTGTTCCCATTCTTGTTAAGGAACAAGGCAAAACAGAGATTAAATTCTTTACCACGTGGTTCTATCACTACATGGGCTCAGATGATAGAGAAGTTTCTCTTGAAGTACTTCCCACCAGCTAAAATAACTAAGTTGAGGAATGACATTTCATCCTTTGCCCAGATTAATTTAGTGACATTATATGATGCATGAGAGAGATACAAGGATCTATTAAGAAGGTGCCTTCATTATGGGTTACCTCTATGGTTGCAAGTTCAAAACTTCTACAATGGTTTGAATCCTTCGAATAAGCAATTAATTGATGCAACAACTGGTGGAATACTGAATAATAAAACACCTGAGGCAACCTATAAGTTTATAGAGAAGATGACACTGAATCATTATCAGTATCAAGTCATGAGGACGAAGCCGATGAAAGGAGTCTATGTTTTTAATTTAAATATCGTTATCATGTTATCAAACCAAGTAAAAGCACTAAATAAGAAAATTGATGGTTTATATTTTTCTACGTAAGCGAATCCGGTGATGCAATGCGATACAAATAGAGGTGGAATGATTAATTCAGAATGTTTTCCCTTCAGTCCTAGCATAGAGAGTGAGCAAGTAAATTATATGGGTAATAATTCTAGACCGCAAAATAACCTTTATAGTAATAACTATAATGTAGATTGGAGGAACCATCCCAATTTTTCTTGGGTTGGTCAAGGAAATCAGAGAACACAACCCCCTCCGGGCTTTCAACAACCTTATTAGCAAGAGAAGAAGTCAAACCTTGAAGAGATGTTGGCAAAATTTATCTCGGTGTCAGAAACTCGTTTTCAAAACACTGAGGCAATACTGAAGAAACAACAAGAATCAAATCAAGGACTTGAAAATAAAATAGGACAGCTTGCTAAATTAGTTTCAAAAAGACCACAAGGTAGCTTGCCTAGCAATACGGAAACTAACCTAAGGGAGCAGCTTCATGCAATTACTGTTTGAGACGTGGAAGGTTTAGTTGAACCTAAACTGAAACCGAGGCAAGAAGACATGGTGAACAATGATGAGGTTGAGGAAGATAAGAAAGAAAAAATGCCAGTTGTCAGAGAATACAAACCTCGAGTTTCATATCCAAACACATTGAAGAGAGACCATGCGGATGAACAATATGGTAAATTTCTTAAGCTCTTAAAAAAATTACACATTAACTTACCGTTTGTTAAAGCTCTTTTGCAGATGCCAAATTACGTCAAATTCTTAAAGGAGCTATTAACAAACTAGAGGAAGTTAGATGACTCGTCGACTGTGGAGTTCAATGCAGTTTGCTCGGCCATTCTCCAAAATAAACTACCTAACATACTTAAAGATTCAGGGATTTTTACTATTCCTTGTCTCATTGGTAGTTTAAATATTGAAAATGTTTTGGCTGATTTAGGGACTAGTATTAGTGTCATGCCTTATAAATTGTTTAAACAACTTGGTCTTGGGAAACCCAAACACACTAGGATCAGTATTCAATTAGCAGATAGAACTATTAGATATTCTAGGGGTTTTATTGAGGATGTACTCGCAAAAATCGATAAATTTATATTCCTTGTTGACTTTGTTGTTTTAGACATAGATAAGGATAGTGAGGTACCTATGATCTTAGGTCGACTACTATTATTGATGTTGGTACAGGTTAACTTGTGCTCAGTGTAGGTGACAAAAAGATTACTTTTTAAGCACGTGATTTTGTGAGAGTCTCTAGTGAGTGAGATGATTTTAAATGTTTTGTTAATGTTAGTAACCATGTGGCTCAATGTTCTTTGCAGGAAATCCCTCATGAAATCGTGTTGGAGCCATGTTTCAATCAAGGTGATAGAAACCGAACAACATATGAAGAGTGAATGGTACAACTCGACGAACTAGACGAATGAGGAATGCATGTTGAGGAGAAACCGAGAAAACACGATAAAGACACAAAGCGACACCATGACATGCATGTGATGAGAATGAACTGATTTAAGGTTAGGGGCAAAGTACTACTAGACAAACCGGATCCTTGAATTTCCCCTTCGGAGCTTGAGTCAAACGGATCAAACCCATTTACGGTACTGAATGTCTTTCCATATGGTACAGTCGAGGTAATACATTTCGAGTTCGATACATTTAAGGTAAACAATACTCGACTCAAACCTTATATTAGTATTAAAATTGGTAACAAGAAAGAGGAGTTTCAGCTCTGAAAACCACCCTAACTAAGCGCATACGATGTAAAGTCAAGCTTAGACTCTAAATAAGCGCTTCTCGAGAGGCAACCCGAGTGTTTAAATTTTGTTAATTATTTTAATTTTAATGCATGTTAATTTAAAATTAATTAAATTAATTAAAAAATGTCTTTGAACCATATGGCCTGGACACACGGGCATGTCCCAGGTCTTGTGCGCGTTGGGGTAAATGATAGTGAGTTTCATGGTTTGAAGTCATGGCTGTGTAAGTTAGACGGCCTGGAAACACGGGCGTGTCCTGGGCCGTGTGCATCATGGGGCTTAGTTTTTCCAATTTCGATTGTTACACAACCTAAGGTGGTCCACACGGCCAAGTGACACAACCGTGTGGGGCACACAGCCTGGCAACACGAGAGTGTCTAAGGCTGTGCGAATACTTGAGTTAAATTTTCAAATTTAATTTCGAGACAGCAAGTTACTCAGGCCAGAAACACACCATGTGCAAAACACAATTTGTCACATAAGCGTGAGAGAAGCAACGGAAGATCACACACGGCCATACTTGACACACGGCCTGGACACACGGATGTGTCTGAGGCTGTGTGAACACTAGGCTTTAATTTTAAATCACACATGAGGTGAGGAAGGACCACACGGGTGTGTGACAAGGCTGTGTAGCCCAACACGGGCCTAAAAAGAATGTGTCCCCTTTAAAACCATAATTTCCCCTTTTTGTTTTGTCTTCTTCCTCCCTCAACTCCTTCCCCTAGTCGTCGCTCTCCCAAAGCCTTTCCCATTTCTAGCTACCGTCGTTCTCCTCTGTTCCTCGTCGCTCCTCACCTCTGATCTCCCCCTTTTTCCATGACTCGTCTCTTCCCCCTTCCATTTCCCCTTCTTCCTTTCTCCTATCGAAGCCACAACCCCAACCCCAACCCCTTCCTTTTTCTTTTCACCATCCCTCATGCCACCGGCTAGTCCCCTCTCCCATCGATGCTGTCGCCCACACTACAAACCACCTAATCTCCCTTTCCCCTTTCTGCCCTCACATTTCTTCCTCCCCTAGCCTTGTCGCACCCCTACACTTCAAGCCACCCCTAACCGAACAACGCATAAACCTTTGACCTTCCCCTTTCCCTCTTTGCCTCGTCGAACACACAGGCTCCACCGTGAGCACCCCTTCCACCACCCAACTATCGGTTCCCCACTGCCTATTCTTTTTATTATTATTATTATTATTTTCATTATTATTTATTTTTATTAAATCTATTTTTTATTATTCCTATATTTCTTAGTTTTATTATCATTATTATTTTTGTTGTTCTTATTTTTAGTTCTAGTAGAATCTGTTTATGGTAACTTGAATTCGTTAACTCATTTTTTTAGTTAGTATTATTATTATTATTAGTTTCATTTATTATTTTATTATTACTTAGCCTTATTACTATTATGATTATGAGTCGTATTAGTATTTCTATAGTTGTGTTAGTTGTTGATGGTTTATTGTTTATGTTCAATGTTGCTTCAATTCCTTTTAGCTAAGTATTTGATCTTGTGATTTTGGTTTTAGTTGGATTTGACATTTGTTTTGTGGTTATTTGAACTGATCCATTTTGTCGATTCGTGCTTTTAATTCGATGCTCAAATAGTTGTTTCGTTATCTGTATCTTCAAGTATGTCATGACGAACTCAAGGGGAAAATCTAAGGTCGTCATCCTTGCTTCAAAAAAATGGAAGACTCTGGGAGCGACCTTATCCTTAGGCCCCCTTCCGCTGATGCACGCCATCCGTGCCTATGATTTTCATAGGGTCCCTAAAAGGACCTATATCAGCATCTCCAACAGCGGCCGTTAGGATTAGGCCGATGTATTGACTGGGTGGCCTTAGAGTAGATTCATTTAACTAATAGAGAGCGCATTGATTGCTACAGCTCCATGGGACCAATTTTTCTCCATCATCGAGCCCACCTACGCGGAGTGTAACATCCCGATTTTGGGCCTAGGCGAAACAGTGGTTTTGGGACCACAAATCCAATGAGGAAAAATTTATTTTTCTTATATTTTTATGGTCTACATTTTCACAGAATGATTTTGTGAAAATTTCGTTCGAAAATTTTGATGTTTGGGCACTCAATTTAGTCAAAAGGACTAAATTGTAAAAAGTGCAAAAGTTGAGTTCTACATGTTAGAGGTGTCCAATTGTTATGAAAATTTAAATTAGAGGTCCTTATATGGTAATTATACCATTGGTTAAGTTGGTAGACAAAAATGGATATGAGATAAGTGAAATAGAAAGTTTTTAAGTTAGGGGCAATTTGGTAATCTAGTAATAAAAAGAATTAAAAAGGGAAAAGATGGAAAAATGTGCTCATCTTCTTCATGGTGAACGAAATCAGAAAGGGGAAGCCATACTTAGGGTTTTCAAGCTTCCAAACTCCATAGTAAGTGATTCCAAGCCCGTTTTTAATGTTCTTTACGTTTTTAGAGTCTCGGTAACTTGATTTAGCTTATTCTAGCAATAATTTAACCTAGGGTTTATATTTGGAAAAATACCCATAGGTGAAATGTGTTTATTTTTGTGTTTTATGATAGCATATGAAGCTAGAAATTATGTTAAACAACTTTTTCTAGCCGATTTTAAGCGAAAACGAGTAAAATGACATAATCGGTAAAAATACCTAATGTTCATAAGTACATGTTAGAGTGGGAATTTGATATTGACATAGAAGGGAAAAATGTTCAGCATGTAATAAAACATAAGAATAAGGGATGAATTTTAATTTCCGAGCCTTGGGGAAAAATGTAATTATGTAAAAGTTTAGGGGCAAAATCATAATTTTTACAAAGTTAGAGTCGAGGGCTGTTTTGGTAAATGTGAGTATTAAATAATTTAAATTTTCTATTTTAGATCAAGAAGAACGAAACTCGAGATTAGACAAAGGAAAGAGTAAAGTTGAAGACTAAGTTGGTGAATTTGACTATATTTGGTACCGAGGAAGTTTACAGTAAATAAATGCAATATTTTAATACTTACTATTAATGCTGCTATTTTCCAGAAACTATTAATTTATTTCATGAATTTATTTGATGATGGTCCAAGAATGAAATGATAGAGAATTAAAATTAACAAGTCCCCTTGATACATAAGGATGTACTGGATACGAATGTCATCACATTTGGGTAAAGAGGTCCCATGTAAGACCATGTCTGGGACATGTCATTGGCACCAAGATGAGAGGTCCCATGTAAAACCATGTCTGGGACATGGCGTTGGCACCGAGATGAGAGGTCCCCCGTAAGACCATGTCTGGGACATGGCATGGGCATCGACATGAGAACATCCATGTAAGACCATGTTTGGGGCATGGCTTTGGCATGTTATTATCAGAGAGACCCGAGTATCCTTATTATTCCAATGTAGCTCAACGGGCTAGTAAACGAATCATGTTTATGAAAGTTCAGTTAAAAGCATAAATGGCAAGCTCAGGTAAGTTATAAGAGTGAAGAATTTATTATATTATCAAATGATACTCAACATTTCAGCAAGGGAAGAGTAAGTTATGATCACGAGTTAACTAAGTAAACAAGTAAGAGAATGAGAATGAGATTAATCAAAGAGTAAATTAGAGACCTTGACATTCGAGTATAATCATTTGTGTTAAATGTTGTTATTTATTTGCTAGTAAACTTACTAAGCTTAATGCTAACTTATTTTAATTTTCTTTCTCTTATAGTATTGCAAAGCTGCTTCAGGGATCCTAAAGAAGTCGGAGATCGTCTACACTATCAAGAACAACTACTCGGTATTTTATGATAAAACACGTTTGAGTTATGGCATGTATAGGGATTTAGTTATTTTGCATGTTTGTAATTATGATTTTGCTAAAGAAAGATGTGTAAGTATTTGATGATGAATGGTTATTAAAATGGTTAAATATGAAGGTGTTTGTTGTTATAAAAGCCTAGGTGATAAGTTATGCATGGAAATTGTGAAAGGATAAAATTTTGCAAAGAAATAGAATTCAAGCAGCACAGTGACGTGACTTTGAAAAATCACCTAGGATGGTATAAAATTAATTAGAGAATTTATGATATATAGAATGAGATCTTGTTGAGTCTATTTTCATGGAAAAATAACGGTTGAGCAAACGGAGATTTATATTTTGAGATATGTGAATTTTAGTGAGACAGGGTCAGAACTGTTTTTGGAGTCCCCTATTCTGAGTTTAGAAAATCATTGAAATTTGTACAAAAATAGTTATGAGTTTTAATTCATATGTATAGATTTATTATTGAGTCTATTTGTTGTAGGAACAAGTGAGAACACCATATAAAAATCCTACAATGCGAAAACTTATTTTTAGTGGCAAAAGGTTAGGACAGTCAAGTGATGAAACAAGGGAGACTTTAACTAATAAACTGTACTAATTGGCTCAACAAAAAATTCTAAAAATTTTATTGTAGGAATATATATGAGTCTAGTTTCAGGGAAAATTTATGGAACTAAATTTCAAGTCCCGTAGCTCGAGTTATAATTAATTTAGTAACTACTGCGCGATTGGACAGGTTTGCTGTAAATAGTGAAATTAATTTTTAAAGTAAATTTTTATGCTCCGAATTAGTGAGATAAGCTAAGTAATGCCTCGTGCTCGACTTCGGAAAATGTCTCGGGTAAGGGGTGTTACACGGAGCTTACCTTAGAGTTTTTTTAGACATTCATTCTATACTAAGGAGTTCCCCTTGGACTCTATACTAAGGAGTTCATGAGTGTCGAGGGTTTCCTCACCTTATATTAGCACATCCTTTATTCACCGTCTTTATATTGGGCAGAGCTTACTGTAAGTATGATGCCCTATGACCCGAGTCAGTCGAAGGGAACTTCCCCACCTCCAACTTGATGCCATATTGGCTCACAAGTTGACCGGTAGGAGGGAGAGCACTGGGGTCGCCGGTACATTCGACTCTTATTTTTTGTGGAGCATGGCGATGGGGTGCACCTTTGATCTTGCTTACTTCATTGCCCTTGCTTGCTGCCATCAGACAGAGCATAGTAGGAATGGTCCTATCTACTTAGGACCTTACGCGACTCTCCTCACACGACATTCCGGCCTCTTTGCCACTTTGGTGCAGTCCTCCTCCTGTACACTAGTTTGACAGATGACCTCACAGGGATTATCAAGTATGAGTCAGATGAGGATATGATCGAGCGACTGCATGGAGTGGATCCTCCTTGATACTGATTATCTCATTCTGACCCTCAGAATGAGCATGATGACTTCATTGATGATTTCCCTTTCCACCACGAGGGTCCACCTTATCATCCACCTCCGAGTCACCCTACTACTACTCTTGTTGCCACCTTAGTGGACCTCTCCGAGCGGTTCACTCCTTTCGAGCGATACTATTTTGAGCGGTTTGACAGTATTGATGTGACTTTGCAACAAATCTGTCAGCATCTCCACATTCTTCTAAGCCTATGCCTCATGATCCTGATGCCGAAGATCACTGATCTGCTTTATTTATTTTCTTTTCAGCTCTATTTTTATTTTTATTATTTTTATTATTTTTATTATTTTAGTTATTTTATTTTTATTTCTTAGACTTCTTTCGTTTCTTTTCTTTTGAACTATGTTTTTATTTTTATAGTTGTTTCTAATTGAGTTCGTAACCTATTAATCTTCTTCATTATTTGTGTTTATTTTCTTATTAGTTTGCTCGGAACCATGCACTGCGTTTTCATTTGCCTACAATTTCGATTTTCACTATTCTAGCGATTTCATCCATATTCAGGGAAATTTCAGTTTTCTTCCTATCTTATGATATTCTGCTTATTCTATGCTTATATCTGTTTGTACATTGAGGAAAATGTACATCTTAAGTGTGGGGAGGTTATTTATATAATTATTAAAAGATCCCTAAATTATTTCTTTTGTTTAAGTACTTTTCTTATACTTCCATTAGAGTGAATTATTTTTTATTTGAGATTTTTATTGATTTTGTTTTGGATTAATTTGTAGATATTTGTGCATTGGCTGGTTTAAACTTTAAGACATGAGAGAGTCAAGCATGATAAATTATTTTTCAAAAATAAATATTTTAGGTTGTTTCCCTGAATTGAGGTATTATCTTGAAGTTTTAAATTTGCAAGTTTGACATTAAAACCTTGATTTTTTGTGAGCTTTTCAGCCTATAGAGCATACATTTTTCATGTTCATTTTATTATTAGTTATGAGTGTGTCAACTTGATTTGTTATTCTAGAACTTGCTTCAATTATGCATGTCGAGACCACACTTAGTTTAAATCTATCACTCCAAATTTTCGGTTAAATAGTAGGAAAACGGTAATTACTCGTACTTTTAGTCATTGTGGATACGATATCTTTACTCACCGTAGCTATACTATTTATCAATAGGTGCACTTGCCTTTGTCGCATTTTTATTTAGTCTCAGGATACATCAACGATGAATTGTGGGCATACCGTACTACTTACAAGGGACCCATAGGAATGTACCCTTACCGAATCATATTCAGTAAATCGTGTCACCTTCTAGTGGAGTTGGAACATAAGGCATTTTGGGTGGTAAAAAATGCAACATGGAGTTGGACGCCGCAGGTTATTATTGGAAATTAAACATTCAAGAGCTAGAAGAGACCCGATGAGACGCATATGAAAATTCCCAAATATATAAAGACAAAACCAATACGTTTCATGACTAGAAAATATCCCGCAAACAATTTTCAGTTGACCAGAAAATGTTACTTTACGATCCTACACTGAGAATTTTTTCGAGTAAGCTTCGAACCAAATGGCTTGGTCCTTTTTGTTATTACTAAATTATTTCCTCATGGTGCAGTTGAAATTAAAAGTGAGGAGACCGGGAAATGTTTTAAATTCAATGGTAAAAGGTTAAAACCCTTTTACGAGAATTTTCAAGTACACGTGTAGAGGAATTACTTTCTGAGGAGCTGAACGATTAAATTTTTAGGTTGTTGAGCTAACGACGTTAAACAAAATCGCTTTATGGGAGGCAAAACATATTTATCCTTATTTATTTAATTTGATTTTAAATTCTAGTTTAGTTTGAGAATTAAATAAAATATTATTTAATCCGTTTGATCGTGTTATTTTCCAAGAACGTGGATAAAGACAGTCATTTTTCAGAAATCGAAATCTAATAATGGGTGGGCACGGTCACGTTCACTGTTACCATTTTCTCCAAATAAACAAACTCATACCCAAATCCAAAATTTCAAGAAACCAAGTAGCCCAAAGAAAGAAAAAAAAGAAGCCCAAACAACCCAAGTCAAAACAGAAAAATGACGAAAAAAAAGAGGAAAAAAAAGAACCCCACGTTTAGAAACCCCCATTTTCTTTCTTTTCTTTTTCCCCTCTTCTTATTCACCCATCTTCCCAAAAAAAAAATACTAACACTATTAGACCATCAAGCCATTGTCGTTTTGCACACCGCCGTTGACCCCTTTTCGCCATCCTACGTTACTGCTAACGACTGAGTAGCCGACGATCAAACCCCTTCCATCGTACTTAGCACGTCGCCGTCACCATCTCCACCACCTCTCCATCAAAACTCTGCCATCTTTCCACCGCCATTCACATGTCTCACCATTAAGCTTGCTCAAGTAATCACCACTTCCTCTTGACCAACCAAAACCTCCCCCTTCTTCACCAAAACACCACTGCTCATCCCATTTCTGCCACTCCCTCGTCTCCTTCGCCGTGAACCACCACCTTTACAACAAGAAACCTAACCCTTTTTCCCCATTACCGCCGACCTTCAAGCCCCTTCCCAACCTTAGAAGAACATATTAAAACACTCTACACAAACTGTCCCAACGTCATTTTAGCCATCCACCGTCATCCATCACCGTCTGCCGTTGCTACACCATCACCGATGATTCATTTTACCGTTACTAACGTTTCCTATAGGTTGTTTAGATAGAGCTAACACTTCGGGTCACAATGAAGTTGAACCACCGAACCAAAGTGAGCAACCAACTCCGCGACAAACAAGGTCGACCATTGCTTATGCTTGATGTACACAATCACACCAACCCAATGAAGAGCGAGAGTCAACCCCAAATAATGGTACCTAAGCTACTGATATACTGAGTCCATCGCACAGTCTAGTCAAAAACTAGTACCAAGGTCTTAGAAATAATAAACTCGATCAATGGGGCCAAACCTATATTATGCCGCCAGAACAGAGATTTCGAGGGTCTCTAAGTTTCAAGACACCGGGACACCGTGCAAGATACAAGAAAATTCAACATCGGCCAATTCCAGTGTGTAAATATATCTTTCTCTTTACCCTTGATACACTTAACATGCATGAGTCAGTGTTTAATTATTTCAATGCTATTGGGTGGACATCATACGCAAATAGTTACTGTGTTGCATATTATTAACTTGTATTTGAATTTTGTGCAACGTTTAGTTTTGATATTTCTGCAGTTAGGACCGTTGAAACCCTGAACGTAATTAAATTCTGGTTGCTTGTAATCCATTTGATATGTCTATTTTTTATTTTAACATAGTCATGAGTTTCGTTGACCCTGACGATGTTCACTCTGACTCGTACCATACTACTCTACTCGAGATACCTAGAGATTTTGATGCCGATTCAGCTTACTCGATTTTGACTCACTTAGTATCTCGATTTTACAATTCTAAGACCTCTAAAGCTTTGCTAGTGCATGAACCAGCCCTAAGGTACATTCATAAGTTTCTCGCTTTTAATTATTCGAGCCGCAATGATTCTACATCTGTCTTAACTAAGACATAACTATTCTTCTTATGGTGCATGCACTTCGGTTTGAGGGTCAATTTAGGATATTGGTTGGTAAGTAGTTTTCATGTTGTAATTTGGGCTCATCGACCTCTCTTACTCAACCCTTACATCACACATTTAGCTACAAAAAGTATTCCATCCAGGGTTGATTTTCCTCACTAACGTATGTTTATAATATGGATCCTTTGGATGAATATTGTTTGGATTCTATGGGTTTGCTTATTGGCACCCTTATTGTATTCTATTTTGTTCCCCTAGGTACATGAACCATTTGAAGCAATAAAGTTTTTCAACGAAAACGCGATCTGTCCACTAGAGAATAAGAGGAACAGCCCCTTTCTACTGTGGACGAACGACTTCATCGTATTGAGGCTTGCCTAGAAACAATGGAAGCCAGCATCTCAAGCATCCTCACCATACTGCAAGGCAGTCACTTCCACCGTCCTCTGACCATTAAATATACACAGTGAGTACACTTTACCTCAACTTTTGTTATTCTTTTTGCACATTGTGGGCAATGTGGGCTAAGTAGTAGGGCATGCCATGCTATTTCTTCTTTGCATGTGTTTCACTGAATAATTCCTTAATTCGTTTTGAAAATAAACCACTAATTCTTATGCTTAGTTTATTTAAATAATCGGCTGACTAATGAATAACTATTGCTTACTTGATCGATAAATATTTTGTAGAATTGAAAATGTTATGGATTAGTTAATATTTCATATAAATTGTTGGCTCTTATGGACTTGCCTAATGAAAATAATCATTTTAATAAATAAATAAGTAATCTGTTAATGGCTTCGTTAAGTGTGAAGGATAAAAAATGTGACCAAATTGAGTAACTGGGGTGAGGTGCTTGGGTTGTCATCTCATTTCGCATAAAAAAATTTGGTTATGAATTGAAACTATAACACCCCGCTAACCAAGCTGCCTTGAGAAAAAAGAAATAAATCGATTAGGGCATGTGAAATTGAGTAACCGGGATGAGGTGCTTGGGGTTGTCATCTCATTTCACGTCAAAAGATTTGACTATGTCTCGAATTCGTTCTCAAAAAGAATAAAAGTTAAGTTGAGTAATCGGAGTGAGGTGTTTGGGTTCTTATCTCATTTCATGTCAAAAGACTTGACTATGTCACAAATATTTTTTTTAAAAAAGAGAAAAAAAGGGAAAATAATAAAAGTATATATTGAGTATTATTGTTTTGGAAGTTTGATTAAGCTTAAATTTAGTGAAGTAGTTGAATCTGACATACTATTCGAGATTTTAAAAAATACTTATTGGTTGAGTCTAGAAATTTTTAACTTTTTGATTCACCTAATTTTTTGTATTATGCTTGACTAAGGAAGGGGGTTTGATTTTGAAAGGGATTATCGAATGATTTTTAGTAGACGTCATGCTTGAGGACAAGTATTGGCTAAGTAGGGGGAATTTGATAGCAAGATAAATTCGTATTTTTAATACATTTATTTTTGGCTAATTATCGAATAAGATGCTACTAAAATTGTTTTTTTTATCAGGAATGAAATTGGTATACCAAAATTCAAATTCATTCAAAAAATGGGTCAAATTGGAATAAAAAGAAAAACAGACGACTAGATTGAAAGGTTGGAGATTTAAAGTTGATTGGATAAAGATTGAAGGGTTGAAGATTAAAAAAAGTGGTTGGGTAAAGATCAAATTATTTTTGATATTGTTAAAATTCTGTAATTAGTTTAAATTTGATCTTTAGTTTAAATTTGATTTTTAAATTTTGATTTATCTGGTAATAATGCTGATGAAAAATCTAGCTAAATTTTAGCGTAGGTATAAATACCTGGTGGCTATAACCACTGGGTAGACTTGGCCTTGAATAGAAAAAAAAATTACTTTCTTTCTTTTCGATTTCTGCGTCAGTTAGCATTTAGCATTCTGCCAATTTTTTTTACAACTTCAATAATTTGGTTAATTTACCTTCCAAGCCCTTTCCCCTTTCCTCTTTCCCCTTTCCACTTTCCATAATTTCCATTAAAAGCAACTTCCATACTTCATCTAGCATGATTTATTTCGTGGTTAACTAATCCCCATTAGCCTTAGCCCGATAAATGCTCCAACAAAACAATCGTGAGATACAAAACTGCTATAAAACCTCTCAACATAATATTCACTATCTCTCTGGTATATAAGATAGTACAACTTCATCCCTTAAAGTTGATTCAACTTCGATTCAAAAAGTGCACGTTGGGTTGGAGTTGTTTGGCATACAGTTGGTAAGTCTAGTCGGTCATGCTGTATTCAAAGTCCCGCGAACAAATTGGCGTGTCCAAGTGGGAAATGGCTAGTTGGACTTTGTCAAGGGAGAAAGTAATTGGATTTAAACGACCCACGCGATTGAGGCTGTTGATTCGAGTTGAGCTTTTTAGATCGCAAGGCTGTCGAAATCTTGAATTGTGAACACGTGTATCGCGATTAGAAATTTGGCAAGGGTTAGTTTGCAGGCCGTACTGGGATTAACTGCACAAGGAAAAGTTGGCGGTCGGGGCATTCTTGGTCTCTATAACTAGCTTATCGCTTGGAAGGGAAAATCTATTTTTCAAGGATCGGTTCAAGTTCGGAGTATGCCGAGGCTAAGGGTAAGCTTTAATATATTTTATTTACCAATTTATTTATTTTACAATCGCGATTCTTTTATTTTTACTTTATTTTATACATTTTTTATATCATTATCTTTATAAACTAAAACCCCCTTTTCATTTTTCAGCATTGCTATGCACAGGTCGTGGGCACAACTGTAACCGCAATAGTAATTTTGGTCACAAGAAAAGATGCAATTAGATCACTAGTCCCTGTGGATTCAAACGTACAGCTCTATTCTATTTGGTGTTATTTTGTCGTAGGAATTTATATTTGGTGAGTTCGACGCCCATTAGCAACATAAAAATAACAAGATAATATTAACATGAGAATGACATGAATATATATCTAAACAATATGAGATAATCCATTGAGATTAGCGCAACATTAAATACATTAGATAAACACAACATTAAATAAATTTATATATTACATAAACACAACACAATATGCAAACCAACATCAGACAAAATAAATGAATATATCAAAATATACATAAATTATTACAAATTTTTTAATTTTTTTTCTCCTTTCCGTTCCTTTATTTTTTGCTTTCTCCTCATTTGTTTTCTTTTAACTATACTCTCAATCCAACACTTAAAATTTAATTCTTCCACTTTTAATCTCAATAATTATTCCTTTTACTATTTTAATTTAATAATTAAAATTTAATTGATAACATTATAAAAAAATTCTAGTAAATTGGATTATATATTATTTTTAAAATCAAAGAATTTATACATAATTAATATTATATGAACTGAAAGTCAAATAAGTAAATAAAAATATTAAATTTAAGATTGTAAAATTTCCAATTTTAACTCAACTCAAGAGTAGTAAGGTTCTTTAGCCCTATTTAGATAAACAAAGTGGAAGCCACTTCTTTTACTTACATTGCTTCCACCCAACTTAAATTGACTCTTGAGCAACACTTTTTTTAATGCCACATAATCTAATTTAATGAATTTTTTTTGACAAAATTATCAATGGAACTTCAATTATTAAATCAAAAGAGCAGGGACTAAATTTTTGAAAATAAAAATAGAAAAATTAGATTTCTAAAACTAAAACTAACATGTTTGGTTGGGTGTATTAGCTAATAATTGGTGGGGCCCACTTAAGACGCCTCTATGCCGTTGTTTGGTTCATGGTTTTTCTATTACGGCTGTAATACGTGACTAACTTAATCGGTGAAATCCACCGATTTCTAATACACCCCATTTGCTCAGATTAGGCTCCGCATAGGTTTATCATCCCTGTTATACCCTCCCATCTGCTTCCCCGTTTCTCTTCTGTTCCTTCTAGCCTCTACCGATTTCCTTGTTGGTAAGTTAATCCCCTCCAGATTTGTTTCACTCTGCTGATTCTGCATGTAATCGGTTTCCCCTTTTCTGATTACAACTTATTCTTCATCGCACTGTGCCCGGATTTGGTCATTTACAGGTTAGTGTTTTGGGTTTTTAAGCTTTCCATTCCTCCTAATTTATTCCTCTTCTTGGTTGCCTTGCCTGCGCCTAGTTATCGCCATTTCTGCTTCTTTCCAGGCTCTACTCAAGGCTTCAATTTATTTCAAAGGAAATCCATATTCATTACAGGTCAACTAAACCTTCAATTTACAAGCCATATGTAATCATGTTTCCTTTTTTCTTTATTTATTTTGGGTCTCTGCAAGATTTGTTCTTTTTGGGGTTTTGAATTCTTTTTATTGTTATGTTTAGTTAATCCTTGAATTTATGTTGTTTAGAGATGGTGAATTTAACAGAAGTAATATAGTTGATGTCAGTATTCATGTCTGTGGAAGAAATGATTAGAAGAGTTAATTATAACAAGAGAAATGGAAATAAGGTACAATTCACTGCGTTAAAAACAATACCTTTTCGTTGAACAAAACTCCACCAGTAGGGTTATATTTGTCGATAGATTTATGGATGAATGCCTTCAAGTCTGGACTGTTTTCTATCTCAAGAATCTTTAAGGCTGGGAAGTCAACAGTATAATCTTCATGGAAAAATCCAATGAGTTTCTGAAGATCTTTCAATTTGAGGAAGTTCAATCGAGGGAAGCAAATTAATCCTCTGTTTTAGAATGCTTCTTCGATCTGCTTCTCCATTGATATTATCTCCTGCATGCATTTGCATTCACTTACTTCCAAGCATTTGAGCTGTTGCAAACATGTTCTTAATCATGGAGTCGGATACCACATGCTTTATGTTGACGCAACCCTCAATGATCAAGCTTGTCAAATTTTGAGTTGAGCAAAATGCTTGGGGAAGCCATATTCTTTCAATGCCAATTGAGGATAGTTTCAACTTCTCTAGCTTAGGAAACAATATCTGCACAGCATACTATTAAAGGATTACTTGATCATTGCGGTTTCAGTTTCACATTTATAAATGGAACTTTTGAATTTATACTTTATTACTGTACTTTCTATTGCATTTTTTAGCAATATAATTTGTGACTGAAAGCATGTAAAATAATTCCATGCCTTTCTTCTGTGTTTAATATCCCATTTTTCTCTTTTGCTCCCTTTCACTTATGGGCCTCTTCATTGCTATATGACTCGTCTTTAAGACGTTGCTTTTCTCTTAATTTTATTGCCTTGTTGTTTACCTTCTGGTCTGGAGTGTGAGAAAGTTATCTTATTTCCTTTCAGGAGGAGCTAGAAGGAAAATTCTTTAAAGACAGAAGACCTTTTGATTTGCAAGGTTGGTTTTGCATTTGTTTTCATGATGTTATTCTTTTAATCCATTGTCTCGAGGCTGATTAGCATTTTTATTAGATATAAGCAAAATGGTTGACTGGTTGAGTGGTTATGAAGTGTTGGCATAGATGCCACTGCATGTTGATTCAAATATGTGCTTTATTGGTTTTCAATTCTGGATCATGCCCCAATTGATTGAGACAAAGAATTGATAATTTGCATTTATTCAGCTGTATTTTTTGCCTATGTTTGTTTTTCATAGGCATGTTTGTCCTGAAACATTGTCAAAACAATAGTGGAACCCATTTTTAAAAAAATTTACTTTTAATCTAGATGAATCATGACGTTTTGGTTATATATAGGTATAAGTATGTGTGTATATCTATACATAGACAATCATTTTAATCTAGATGAATCATGATGTTTTGGTTATATATAGCTATAAGTATGTGTGTATATCTATACATAGACAATCATTTTAATTTGTTCTTCCTCCGAATAAAAGAAAACACACTCCATGATTTCCATTTTTCTATTTTCTTTATACTCATCATTACAGTTTAGGATAGTTTTGAGTTTTGAGTTTAGGATAATTATGTTTGATAAAAAATTTTATTTTTTATATTATACAATAATCATCAAATTTCAATTCTAGTTTTTATATAATTTTCTATATAATTATATATACAAAAAGGTTACACCATATAGAAAAATAGTTTAACTCTAAATTTTGTTTTTATTATGTCTAAATTTGATATTTAATTTCTACCATTTTTATAATATTATTTAGTCCAAAATAATTAATACCTTTGACTTTTCAATTAAAATGTTACATGATTATATATAATTTGTAAATCCTGAGGTCTTGGAGACTAACATGTCGCTCCCGTTCTTTTTGGGTTTGCTTTGCTATTTTCTTAGATTATAAGACAATGATCAAATTGTAATTTTGGCCCTTATATTATGTTAAAACTTGAGATTTAATTTATATTCTTTAAATTTTCACATAATCCGGTCCATTTACTTTAATAATATCATTAGTTAGTATAAAGAAGTAATATTGTAAACTATTTCAATCAAAATGTTGATATAAATTTTTCTTAAGAACATTATTGCAAAAAAATATTTTATCATTACCAGATTGGATAAGTGTTTTTAAGAAAAAAATCACATAAATATCTTCAACATTATTTTTATTGTTACATACCACCAAGTAAATTTTTAAATAAATATCATTCATTTACTGAGGTTTTTAGCTCTTTTGGTTTTATATTGCACCATTTTAAAAAAAAAGACCTTTATGTTTTTTATTAGTGGGTGATTTCTTTTTTCTTTTTTTACTTCATGATTAAGTATATAGGCTTTGTTGGTTCGTTCTAACAGGGAATTGGAGTTGTTTCATTTTGGGTTTAAATTGTTAAAAGCATTAATTATCAAATTATAAAATGACAATATCTCAACAATATCTCAACAATATCTCAACAATTGATAAAATCTTACTGAAGATTAACAATATCTCAACAAAAATTGAATGAATTATCTATTTTATTAATTGAAAAAGATATCTTATACGATATTTATTTTAATAAATTTGCATCTCTAAAGTGTGGGGGGATTGATACTGAGTTCTAATTTTAATATGGTGCAGTAATGGCTCGTTTGCCCTTAATTGCACAAAGTGTGAGGCGTAAAAGAATCGGTGCTGCATTGACAATTTGGTTGGAAATCTGTAGAATCGCGATTTGGTTCTTATTTAGAATGGGTGCCAGCCTTAGCCTACATACTTATAGACCAAGGATTAGGTCCTATACCGTAGATTTTTATGCACAACGGGATTATGTGAAAAGGCTTGTATATGCTAGTGACGAGACTTGTATTGAACAAGTTAGGATGAATAGAACTGCCTTTTTTAAACTATGTGAGATGTTAGAATCGATAGGGGGATTGAAGTCGTCAAGGTTCATGCTTGTTGATGAGCAAGTAGCAATGTTTTTACATATCATCTCCCATCACCTTAAAAATCGAGTTATCAAGCATCACTTTAGAAGGTCCGGGGAAACTGTAAGCAGAGCATTTCATAGTGTTTTAAATGCTGTCATACACTTACAAGATGTCTTATTTAAAAAGCCGGAGCCAATTACAGCCGAGTCTTCTGACACAAGGTGGAAATGGTTTAAGGTATTAGACTGAGTTTTATATATAGCTTGTACAACATTTAGTTGACTTAGATTTAAATTAGTATTCTAACTCAAGGTTTTATATCATATGAAATAGAATTGCTTATGTGCTCTTGATGGAACCCACATCAAGATTAGGGTGCCAACAGTTGATAAACCTAGATATCGAACCTGAAAAGGTGACATAGCAACAAATATGCTAGGTGTTTGTACACCTGAGATGCAATTTGTTTATGTTCTTCCTGGTTGGGAAGGTTCAGTTGCCGATGGACGGGTGCTTCGAGATGCCATTAGTAGAAGGGATTTCTTGTATCATTTAGAGGACAGCGATATCATCTGAATGAGTGGCTTCAGGGTTATCAGCCAAGTTCTCCGCAAGAGTTTTTTAATATGAAACATGCCTTAGCACGTAATGTCATTGAAAGATGCTTTGGCTTATTAAAACTTAGATGGGGAATACTTAGGAGTCCATCGTTTTATCCTGTAAGGGTGCACAATAGAATTATTGTTGCATGTTGTTTGCTCCATAATTTTATTCGAACCCATATGAGTATTGATCCCATCGAAGCGGAAGTGGGAAAAGGATTACCTACTAATGTGGTGGATAACGATGAACCGAATATCACAAATATTCATCCATCGGATGCTTGGGCTACTTGGAGGATGGAACTAGCCAACCAAATGTTCGATGAATGGCAAGCATCTAGAAATTAGTTAGGTTTAGGGACAAATTGAGTTTGAATTGATTTGTTGATGTTATTTTATGTATCTAGTTTATGAAACTTTGGTGGTCTTTGATTAAAATTCTGTATTGTACTAAACTTTGTTAAATTATAATTTAATTATCTTTTCATTCAGCATGTGTTATAAATTTAAATTTAGTATTGAACTACTGATATAATATTATAAACTGTTCACCTTTTGGTTCATGATATTCAAAATAGTAAATAATGTTAATTTGTTTTTTTTTTCTTAAGAACAATATGTCAGGTGTTCCACCAACGGGTGCTTCTTCTCAAGCTTCTCGAGGAAGCAAAAGAAAATGGGTTCCAGAAGAGGATGCAGCCTTGGTTTCTTGCATGATGGATTTGCACAATGTAGGAACATTTAATGCTGATACCGGGTTCAAAGCCGGTTATTTGAACGAGCTAGAGAAAATGCTAGAAAAGGCTTTACCAAGAGCAATGTTGAAGGCGAAACCAAATATTGAATCTCGGATTAGGTGCCTAAAAAGGGAATGGTCAGTCGTCTACGACATGCTTAATGGCCAAAAAAACAGTGGTTTTGGTTGGGACGAGCATAGGCAGCTCGTTGTTGCTGAAGATGCAGTTTAGGAATCCAACGTAAAGGTAAAATGTATTTTAAGTATTTATTTGTTTTTTTACAAAACTTATAACTAATATGATTTCCTCATTTTTTTTAGAGTCACAAAGAAGCCTCTCAGTTCAGACATCGTTCTTTCCCTTACTACAACCAGCTTACTGCGATATACGCAAGAGATCGTGCGACTGGGAAAGACGCTTAAACAGCTGCTGATGTTCTTGAAGAAATACATGCTGAGGATGAACGTACTACAGATATGAATGAAGAGAGAAACACATTCTATGACTGCGAAGCTGACGTCTCTTTAGACGACATGGATGTTTCTGGTACAGATCCGCGAGGAGATAGAGACCAAGGGGGTTCCTCATCTTCAAACAAGAGAAAGAAGAAATCTGATGCTCGTGATAATGTGTATTCTTCATTTGAGGAGGCTGCCACTTTGTTGAGGGAAAAAATCCAGGCCGTTGGCGATCAAATCAGTAGGACTATGGCCTCCGAGGTGGTAGTTCAGCAGAAGTCAGAGGAAAAGATGGAAGAGAAAGCTTCAAATTTATATTCAGCCTTATGGTCAATTGAAGGTTTAACCGACGATCAGCGGTATGATGCTTTGAGTAAAATTCCCGATCATCCAACTCAATTGATCGTTTTCTTTAGTTTACCTTCTGTTGCCCGATTGGAATGGGTCAGAAGATTTCTTTCTCACCATTAAATATCAATGTTCAAACTTTTTGATGTTGTAAAACTATATAACATATGGATTATGATGTACAATTTCATTGTCATCTAACATTTTCTTAATATAAGTTAATTATGTTTATGCAGAATATAATTCTCAAGTTATATATTGATTTTAGTAAATTCATATAAGAACATTTTATTATTAAGAATTTTATGAAATTATATATCACTATTAAATTATATTTAATATTAATTATTTTAAATTGTATAAATTCATATAAGAAAATTTATTATCAAGAATTTTATGAAATTTAATATTAATTATTAAATTATATGTAATAATTATTATTTTAAATTATACAAATTCATAAAATATAATTTATTAGTTATAATTATTTTAAAATTTATTAAATCATATATTTTAAATAAAATATATTAATATTAATTATTTCAAATTTAAATTTATAGTATCATATATTATGATTTGAGTAAATTCATATAAGAATATTAATTATTAAGAATTTTATTAAATTATATATTTAAATTATAAGATATTTAATAATAATTATGTTAATTTATATTTTACAGTATCATATATTATGATTTGAGTAAATTCATATAAGAATATTAATTATTAAGAATTTTATTAAATTATATATTTTAATTATAATATATTTAATAATAATTATGTTAATTTATATTTTACAGTATCATATATTATGATTTGAGTAAATTCAAATAAGAATATTAATTATTAAGAATTTTATTAAATTATATATTTTAATTATAATATATTTAATAATAATTATGTTTAAATATGATTAAATTATTTATTATTGATATTAATAATCTTATTAAAATTTAAATAACAATAACAATAATTACCAAAACAAATATCTGCTAATTATTAAGAATTTTATGAAATTATATATTTTAATTAAAATGGGTTTAATAATATTTATGTTTAAATATGATTAAAATATTTATTATTGATAATAATAATCTTATTAAAATTTAAATAACAATAACAATAATCATTTACCAAAACAAATTTATGCTAAGGGTATTCTAGTCATTTTAGTTTTTTCCATTATGCTATTACACCTCAATTCCATTCAACCAAACACAAGATTACTATTACGCCTCTATTCCATTACATTCAACCAAACAGTTGATTTGCTATTACACCTCTAATCCAATACACCTCTAATCCAATACAACGAACCAAGCGCACTGTAAAACTAAAACTAAAACTAAAAAGACTAAATTTTAAATGGAGGAAAAATATAGGAATTAAATTACACTTATTTTTCTCATTCCTACCTTTTCTTTCTTTCCTTTTTTTTTTTGCTCTTCCTTTATTTTTTGGTCGTAACTAGGGTATCCATTGCCTTCAAGAGTGATTAAGCCCCTCACCGCGAATTCTCTCCAAAGAGGTAAACCAGTAACTATCACTTTTCTTTACTCTTCCATCACTCCCATCATGTCCCCTAGAAAAAGAAACTGCATGTCATAAAACTAAGACCAAATATCTAGTGTCCTATGTATGTTAAAATTATATAGTAATTTTTTTTATAGAATGTCTAATTCTAGAGGTGAGTAAAACTCGATTTGACTCAAAAAATCAAAAAAAATCAAATTTCAAGTTAAACGATTCGAGTTATTCGAATTAATCGAATTATTCTAGTCAAATTGAATTTCTTTTCGAATTTCGAGTTCGAATCAAATTTGGTTTTATAACGATTTTGAAATTTATAACGATTTAATGTTTCAAATTTAGAGTTAAAATTTAATTATTATGATAAATTATACAAAAAATGGAATAAATTAAAACATGAAAAAATATATAAATTTATAATATTTTACACATAAAAAATAATTAAAACTTGACACAAACACTCAACTATTTTTTTAAATAATTATTTAGTATGACAAATTATGCAAAAATATGTTGAAAATCAAGACTTGCTATTGAAAAATACATTATTCTCTAAATTAAATAATAATAAAATGCTTAAAACATGACATGAAATGAAAAATAACTTTAACATGAAATATATATACAAACATGCCAAAGTTGTAACATCCTAAAAACAGGGTTAGAAAAAATTAAGTTGGAAATCAAGTATGGTCATATCTAGATTTTGTGTTTAGATTTTGGAAAATTTTGACGAGTGAATTGATCTGGTTCAGTGGTTAAGTGTTCTGGTTATGTGTGTTAGGTTCTGGGTTTGAATTCTATCTCTTGAAATTTTGCTACTTTTGATTAAATCCCTATTTTGGACATGTTGGTTATAAGTTAAATTTAGTTAATTGATAATAAGAATAAGTTTGTTAGTTCAATGGTTAAGCTTTTGTGTATTCTTTGGTCTGATGTTCAAATCTCTGGGGAAGTAATAAGGAATATTTTATTTTTGAAACTCTTTGTGTGGTAGTTAGTTTCAGGTGGTTAAATAAACTTTCCAAACCTCCTGAGTTGATGATATTGTTTATTTTTGTTTTAATTTTCATTTCTGTTTCTACCATTCATCCGTTCTTTCTTTATATTTTTTTTTGTTTGATTCTTCTCTTCAAACTACATTTCTTTTTGCTTTGTTATGTCGAACTGATTTTGTACGGGGCTTGACTTCTCTTTTTTAGTTCAATTCGTTGACCGGTAAGTTGATTTAAAGTTTGGTGTCAAAAGTTCTTCGATGTAACTTCGATTTTGGAATGTTAGTTTTTAGTGATTTGACTGCGAATTAATCAGTTTTTTAGTAATTGTTTGTCTTTTAGGGATGAGAATTCATCCTTGTTGCTCCTACATCGAATCCGTATCAGGTGGGTATCGAAAACCCCTTCTATTTCAAATTTTAGTCGTCAAAAAACGGGATTGTCAATGCCACACGCCCATGTGGCAGGTCGTGTAACTTACTGTTCACAAAAATTGGAGGCAGACGGGCATGTTCCTAGACCGTGTGTGGTTATGAATTGTGCAAGGTTCACACGGGCTAGTGACATAGGCTTTTGTCCAAGCTGTGTAACTCCCTGTTTGCGAATTAGGACCACACGGGCAAGTGATATGGGTGCGCATAAGGCTGTGTAGGACACACGGACTAGTTCTCCAAGCCTTGTGAAACCATACGGGTGTGTGAAATAGTATTTGGAACTTTTCCCTTGGGCCACAAGCGTTGTTCGAAACGAACGCAGGCCTACTGTAGGGTCCGTACAATTTGAATTAGGCTATATAACTTTATATCTAATGATTTGATGATGAACAACTTGTGATCTGTACATATATCTGTTATGTTTGAACCTAAATGTGTAGGATATGTTAGAACGTAATGTGCTATTGTCTAATGTGTGCAAATTATCCAGGTACGATATGTATTTTGTTAAGTTTGTTGGTACGCTTCTCCTTTACTCTATTAATGAAGAATATGTGATATATGATTATGTTAGATTGATTGTTACTGATTCTGATTTATAACCCTCTATGTTACTTTGTTGATGAGGAATATACGATATCTGAACATGTTAGACTGTTTGTTACTAATTCTGATTTATAACCGTGCATATGACTTACAAAACATGGACTCTCATGTCTCCTGATTCTGTTATTGAAAGATAGCATGACTTACATGCTCATCACTCTGATTTTGCATACGTATGCCATGCCACATTACATGAGGTTTGGGTTGATGTGAAAGGAGGAAGTTTCTGGTAGTTAATGATATGCATTGTCTAGTGGTTTATCCACAATTCTATTCTGGTAGCTTAGCTGTACTATAGTGACTTGATCACATGTACTCGATCTGGCAGTCTTAACTGCAAAATTCTGGTGGCACCATCCATAGTTATCTGTTAGTGTGATTTGGCTGGACGAGTTCTGAGGGAACTCTCTATTTTGGTGTGTAGCAAAGTTTGGGTAGGATGTTTTCTGATAAATCTATATTCCGATCTGTTTGAAAATACAACATCTGCATAACACATCCTCTGCTTTGTTCTGTTCTGTTCTATTCTGCTTTGCTCTGCTCTGCTATATTCAGTTCAGTTCAGTTCTATTCAATTCTGTTCTACTTGAGTTGTGTTGTTCTGCTCCGTTCTATTGTACTACCGTCATTGAAATCTTCGTGATACTCTAGATTTGTTCCGTACTGGTTATAAAACTGTTATTTAATTCTTGGGTTACATTGATTTATACATTAAGATCTGTTTAATTGTATTTGAGTTCGATTAGACACGGTGTTTGGTAGCACCCTTTGTCTTACCTTTATCTGTTCAAGTGGACATCTGACTTAAGACCGGACGGCATACAGAAGCTCGAATTGTTTACATTGATGTAACTATGATTTAATCTTTTGGGTTTGTAATATGTTTTTGGACTTGCCTTGTTTTTTTATAATCTTGTCAGTATCTATCAATTTCTAACACGAAACCACAAAATCACCTAAATCAACAAAAATAAATATCTGGTCTTCAAGTTAAAACTCCGAAAAGAAAACAGTTTTCAATACGTTAGTATAACCCTTCCAGATTGGGCTTAAACTTCTAAGCTAGGTTTGAGGGTGTTACAAAAGTCTACATAAAATAAAATATAAATATAAAAAAATTATAAATTATGCTCTAGAATAAAATTATAAACATATAAAATCATATATAAATTTATAACTCTAAATATATAAAAAAAACTCAAAATTATACATAAAATAATATAACATATATAAAAAAAAGAAAAAAAAGCTTGTAAAGATCCCTTTAGTTTTTTCTTTACTTTTAGGGTGTTTTTTTTCGTATAAAAGATTGTAATAGGTATAAAAAAGAATGATTATAACAATTTTTCCCCTAAAATTAAAATTTTTCCAATTCCAAATTCTAAATTGAGCAATATCAAAGAATGTGATAAGTTTTAATGGTAGTTATAGATGATATTTTGAATTATATTATACAGTTCAATAGTTTATATTATATTTTCCTTTCTCCTTCAAAATAGTTGATATTGTAAGCATATACATGATGTAAGAAACCCTAAATGTTATTTGTAAAGTTCACTGAAACTAGAAGATTAACGGATTTATAATTCCAGTTCTTTTATAGAAATCGTTATCTATTCCCTTTCTTCTTTATGCAGCTTTATAATCACATTCAAGCAATGAAGAAAAGAAAAGCAGAACCAACCTTTGCATTTTGAAGTTGAATTATTTATTACTACTTTATATTATGTTACTCCTAAGTGTAATCATCAATTTTTTGACTACAAATATGTATTCATAATAAGTAGATTTAATTTCTTTTTTTTTATTTTCAAGGTTTTTTAATATGTTTGGATAGTTTTGAATAATCATATACTAATGTCGCACACGTGTTACGCAATAGAATCCTAGTTGTATCAAAGAAAGAGAGGAAGAAACGTAGAAGAATTTAGAGAGGAGAAAATAGGGTAAAACTCTAATCCAAAATCATATTCTGCATGCCTTTCATTGCTCATTTCAGAATATAACGACTCAAAGAGAGAAGTATGGTACAAAGCTGTCATTTTGGTTGTGGACAACTACCCCTCTAAACTCACCATTTTACTAAAACAGATACAACAACACTTATGACAAAACGCACCATTTTTGCTTCCTTCACAAAAACTCCTCGTTTAACTAAAGTAAAATAAAACTCAACTTTTTAAATTAAAAGTGCAACAGAAAATACTAAAATTTAAAAACAACATTTTATCCCTTAACAACACTCCCTCACTAAAGTATATCCTTGTCCTCAAGGATCAAGATTGGGGTATCGTTGCTACAGCTCTAGCCAAGATTCCCATGTAGCATCCTCGGGAAAACTATTCGCCCACTCCACAAGCACTTCCATTGCTACTTGATTATTTTTTTAACCATACGACGGTCAAGGATACTAACAGGTTTTTTAAGAATCATGCTAGTGTCCCACATGACACTTAAGTAAGGAAACATGGAATGTGGGATGAATCTTCGAGTCTTGCGGTAATTAGAGGGTGTAGGCAACAATACCAACCTTGGCCAAAACCTGAAATGGACCAAAATAATATGGCGAGTGTAACAACTCAATTTTTAGTAGTGTAAAAAATAATGGTTTGAGACTGCTAAATTCGACGAGTGAGTTCGAAAATTTTATTATTTAGTATTTATGAGTTAAATGCAATTTTAGGAAGACATTTGAATTAGTGATTTGCGTTTTAGAAGAATTTATTAGGTAAATTGGTTTCAAAAATGAGGTATCGAGACCTCGATTTCATAAATCGAGTCGTAAATATTTTTATAAATATTTACAGAGTGTCATTAAGTTAGTATTAAATTTTCGTTAGAAAATTTTAACATTTTGATAGTTAATTAAATAAAAAGGACTAAGTTGAAAAAGGTACAAAATTTATTAATTAAAGAAATAGCGATTAAATAGTCAAGTGGTAAATAAAGGAGGACTTAAAGTGTAAGTTGACCTAATGATATGGCTGGGGCGGCATAAGTATGAAAGAAATGAGGAAACAATGTGAACTAAGGGTAAAAGTGTAAATTTTATGAAATTAACTTAAATAAATTGAATTCTAAAGATTTCTAGGCTATTCTTCTTCAATTTCTCAGCCAAAAACACCATAGGAAAAGGTTTTAAGCTGGTTTTATTTATTTTTACTTCATGTAAGTCTAATTCTTGCTCTTTTCTTGAATTTTTTTTGTTTTTAAGACTTTTACAATTAGGTCCAACTATTTGTGCCATTATTTTTTGATTTTATGGGTAATTTTGAAAGTTACCATTGATGAGTACTGGATGTTGATGAATTAACATTGATTTGGAGTTTTAATTTATTTATATGATGATTTTATCAAGTGATTTCAATAAAAAATTTATTTTGGGACTAAATTGTGAAAAAGGTTAGATATTAGGGTTTGTTAATAAATTCTATTTATCAAAGGCTGTATGGTAGTTTAGAATAATTAGAAAAATTGTCAAATGAGAAAAATTAGTTCAATTGATAGAATAATTGGTGAGGGACTAAATTGCAAAAACTATAAAAGTTGGGGTAATTGTGTAATTTCAAAAATTGAGGGGTATTAATTGTGGAGTGAAATGAAACTGAATTATATGTTAACAAATGAATAATTTAATATTTTAGATCAAGAGCCCTTGGATACTTGTGAAAAAGAGAAATTAACATAATAGTCCCTAAACTACTACAGAATTCCACAATTTAACCCAGGTAAGTTCGTATGGTTAAACTTTAATGTTATATATTAAATTGATGAATAGTATTATGTATTTACTCATATAATTTTTTGAAAATAAAATTATTTTTAAAATTATGAAATTGAATTGAATGTTCGAAGCAAACGAAATGCGGGATTGAGTACAGTCATTTAGTGCAAAGGAGGAATTGATGAAAAATTACCCAAGTAAATCGAGGTTCAGCATTTTTTGTGAAATTTCGTGTTTACTTTCTGTTTAGCTCTCATGAGCTTCAGTTAACTCATATGAATTTCCATTTATCCCTAATGGGTTTCCTTTTAGCTCTTTTGAGCTTCATTTTAACCCTTATGAGTTTCTGTTCAGCTCTTATGAGCTTCCATTAAACCCTTATGGGTTTCTGTTTAGCACTTATGTGCTTCTATGCAACCTTCGAGCTCCTGTATATGATGTACTCATATTCGTAAGACGTTCTCCGATTTGACAAGGTTGGTAAGTGACATGGAAATATTGTCTAAAGATTTAAAGTTATTATTGATATTGATCTGAAATAAGTGAATTCATTGATTGAAGTTGTGTTTGGCAGGAATTGTATATTGAATGATTTATTTACATGTATTGTTATAATATGTTCGATAAGATTTATGTTTAAAGCCAACGAACTTACTAAGCTTCATTAAGCTTACTTGTGTTGTTTAATGTTCTTTGTAGATATTTGAGAAGCTGGGAGGTCGGATCAACACATCGTGCCACACTATCCAACTTGTTCCGGTAGATTTTGCAATACATATTATGGTTTATATGATATGTATAAGGATTGAAATGGTTGTGTAAATGTCAAGAATTACATTTTGTTTATGTTTCAAGTTAACTTATATATGAATGGTTCTATCATGTTTGGTATAGTATTTGTGTGGTTAATGGATGGATAGTTCCTAGGCTTAGCGATGAATAAATTGGTAAAACATGTTGATATAAGTAGTTGCATGTGTGAATTGTTTTATGTTCTAATTGGAATGTTAGAATATATGTGATAATATGACCATATTAAAGTTAGGAATTGGTTGTTTTAGAGTTCTTGTTATGGCCTATATGTATGAAATTTGAGGTGTGTAGGTTGAAGTGAAGAATGGGTGAGAAAAAAGAGGTCATAAAATGGCCCATTTTCGTCCACACGGGCAGAGACACAGGCGTGTGTCTCAGTTGTGTGTGATACAGACCTAGTACATGGGCATGTCGTTTGGCCGTGTACCCACTGCATCTTAAAATTTCAAAACAGAATACCCAGGTTTTTGCATATGGCCTAGCGCACGAGCGTGTGGCTTGGCTGTGTGACCCTTGCACCTTACACACGGCCTGGCACACGAGAGTGTGGTTGGTCGTGTGACCCAAGTGAGAGAGTTATACGGGTATGGACACTAGCTGGGACACAACCGTGGGCCTCACATTGAATGCCCACACGGCCTAAGACACGGGCGTGTCTTCTGGACATGTGAGCCACACGGTCAATCACACGGGCATTTGTCCTCTGTACTTAGGAAAATTTTTGAAATTTTACGAAAATTCTCTGAGTTTCAAATTTAGTCTCGATTTGTTTGTAACACATAAATTGGGCCTCGAGGGTCCATTGAAGGGATAATTTGATTGAGTATGATTGGTTTCAGATATAAATAGTAAATGCAATGAATTAATTGTATTTGTTCTGTAAACTCTGGTAATACTCTGTAACCATGTTCTGGCGACGGATATGGATTAGGGGGTGTTACATTTAGTAGTATCAGAGCTTCGGTTTAACCGATTCTCGAAATGAATGTAGTGTGTTAAGTGTCTAGAAATACATGCTTTATAAATTTGTGATAGTGTGATGTGTATGATCTGATCTAACCTTTGTTTTTCTTATAAATTGTAAAGATGTCAGATAAATCTGAACATGCTGAACATGATGAGGTCAATAGTAGAGTATAGATATCTGAACATGGGACAAGTAGTAATGTCTCAATTCCTCTGGCTCAAGAACAAGAACTTAAAAACATATTATTTGGGTTTATGAATCAATGGTTTAATGAATTTATGCAAGAGAGAAATCAAGCTCAACAACCTCCTCCCCCTACTGCACCCTCTGAAGTGCCTCCGGTTGCACCTCCACCCCTTCCAATGACTGAATCTAGTAAACGTACTCCGATCGAAAAACTTAGAAAGTGTGGGACTGAAGAATTTCAGGGTAGATCGGATGATGATCCTGTGAAAGCTGAATATTGGCTTCATAACACAATAAGAGTTTTTGAGGAAATAGCTTGTTCTCCAGAAGATTATCTAAGATGTGTTGTGTCACTATTGAAAGAAGATTATCTAAGATGTGTTGTGTCACAATAGTGGTCCTGGTGCCGAAAGAGAAAATCACTTGGGAATTCTTTCAGGGTGAATTTAAAAAAGAAATATGTTGGCAAGAGATATTTGGATAAAAAGAAGAGGGAATTTCTTGACATGCGACGAGGAAATCAGTCAGTAGTCAAATATGAGAGGGAATTTTTATACCTCAGCAAATATGTCAGGGAAATTGTACCAACCGAGGAAGAAATGTGCATTCGGTTTAAAGAATGGCTCAATGATGAAATTAGAATGATGATAGGAGGCACGAAAATACGTGAATTTGCCGTTTTGACAGATCGTGCTCAGAAAATGGAAGAAGTGTATAATAGAAAAATGCAACGAGATTGTAACACCCCTAACCTGTGTCCGTCGCAAGATTAGGGTTAAGAGGTATTACCGATCAAACATAACATTTAATTAACATTTCACAACTTAATAAACATTCATTATCGAATAACATTCATTTCCATACATAATGTCCCTTAAATAGGTCTACGAGACCTTAAACATGCTTTAGAAGTGGTTTGGGACTAAACCGATCACATATAAAATTTTCAAAAAAACTTAAAATTTTTCTAAGTTACAGAGTTCACACCTTTCAAGCATACCTAAACCGCCTTAAATTCATGCCATTTTTCAAATAATAATAGGCAGCCTAAACAACTCATTCTACGAACATTTCATACCATTTTATAACCATTCATTTACCACTCATTTCATGTCCACAAACTAATTCAAAAGTATATCAATTTAACTTACTATAATCATCAATTCATCTTAGGTTCAAACATGCATTTTCTCAATACTTAAGCAACCAAATCATACCTCATCTACGTACCAATCTATCATCTCAATATCATACCAACTGCATCATTTGATCATTAAGACATCCAAACCAAATTCAACAAATTCAAGGGCATCACCTATCATAATAAGCATGCTAAACACTTAGCCACAATACGTACACATCAATTACCATGATTCATCTCATATCATAATCCCAAACGCAACTTCATCACATACACCATTTCCAAGACAACTCACATGGCTAGAACTTACAATTCAAACGTACCAAAATTTCACTAGCCTATACATGCCATATACCATATATACAAAGCTTCAAAAGTACCAACAAGATGTTTAACAGTGTGATGACGTTTCTCGACGATCCTTGAGTCCGAGCTGGCTTCGATAATCTATAAAACAATGAAAGAATGCACAAAGTAAGCTTTGGAAGCTTAGTAAGCCATAAGCAAATATATGATCTCAATGATATTTATAATTCAATTCAACTAGAATGAATTTAAATAAATCTCAAACACATATACATTCAACTAACTCATGTAAATTCATACTACCACATTAAGTACTAAACTTACCTCAATATTTCATGAACATATAAACTTCACACATACCTAAACCATTTAGCTGAAATTTACCTTCGGTCTCGATTTGACATTGCCCGTTGAGCCATTCGGAATTGTTAAGGATACTCAAAAATCATGTAAGGATCGTACAATGCCATATCCCGGATATGGTCTTACATGTTAACACATATCGATGACACTGTTCCAGACAGGATCTTATACGAATCATACACAATGCCAATGTCCCAGACATGGTCTTACACATTTCCTCACTTCGATTCCAATGTCACAAACATGGTCTTACACGAAACTACACCTCGGAAGTCATAATGTCATGACATCAGTATCCATAAATCAAATGCACGAAACCAGTCATCCAATGCTCAAATCAAATTAGCAATATATAAATACATATACAAATCAATTCGCCAATAGGTGTATACTTATACAATCAATTCGGCAATATAAGTATATATACAATTCAAATCGGCAATATAAGTATATATATACAATTCAATTCGGCAATATGTGTATACCTATACAATTCAAATCGGCAATATAAGTATATATATACAATTCAATTCAACAGTATATAAAACATATACATTTAAATTTAAAAACGTTTATTTACTTATGAACTTACCTTGTTTTCGGGATAAACGGAACGGATCGACTATTCGATAACCTTTAATTTTCCATGATCTAAATCTGACTTCTTTCATTCTTGATCTATATACATTCAAAATTAACTCATTTATTCATCAAATCATTCAATTCAGTCCACAAACACATATTTGGGCATTTTTACACTTTAGCCCCTAAAGTTCCACATTTTTCAATTTAGTCCCTATTTCAAAAATACACAAAATTCATGCAATTTAATACCTTCCTAAGCTAGCAAAATTTTCCTAGTGCTCATATCAGCTCAAATTTATCATTTATTCACAGATTTAACCACACATTTTCACATTTTCACAAATAAATTCCTATTTGACATTTTTGTCAAAAATCACTTAACAAAATATGATAATCTATCAACAAATATCCATTTTTCATCATCAAACATTTAAAAGCTTAAACATTCATCAATGGCACTTCACAAAAACATTGACAACTTCAAAAATTAAGGCATGAGCTAGCTAGAATACAAAGCAACGATCTCAAAAACGTAAAAATCATCAACAATCAAGCCCTAAAATGCACTAAATGTTTTCTTCTTCCACCATATTCAACCAAAGAAAGATGAAATGAAGCTTAATTTTGGTTTTGTTTTAATTTAATTAAACTTAAATCACAAATTACTTAATTAACCTTAATGAAATAACATTAAATATATATAATGGTTGTCCATAAATGTCCACTTACACAACCAATGGTCTAATATTATCATAAGGACCTTTGGTTTAATAAATCATAGCAATTAAACACATTTAACATATAGAATGTCACTTTTGCATTTTACGCAATTAAGTCTTTTTTCTCAAATTAAGCTATTAAATGATAAAATTAAATCACAAAACTAATTTTCTGACCTCAAATTTGTGGTTCTGAAACCACTGTTCTAATTTAGCTAAAATCGGGCTATTACAAGGATAGAAGGAATAAAGAATCTTACAAAAGAAGTTCATCCAAATCATTTTCAGCTTTACCCGCAAAAAATTTTAGAGATTATTTCATTTGGGCTACCCCAATGCTGGAACGATCAAATAAGAATAGGGCGACTCAACTTGATTCCGGGGTATCTAGTAGACCTGCTACTAGTGTGGGCAGTATACAAAATGCTCCTAGGCCCAAATGCAAATATTGTGGAAAATAACATCCTGGTGAATGTAGAGGCAAAACAGGGGCTTGTTACAAATGCGGAGCCACTGACCATTTTATTCGAAACTGTCCCCAATTACAAAGAGAGGAGAAAGAGCATAAAGAGAAACAATTGGCCACTTCTCAACGAAGTAGACGTTCGGGCCAAAACAATGCTACTGGAATAGTTTGTTTGGGGATGAGGGATTCTGCTGCCCAGTCAGAGGCTAGGGCCCTTACACATACTTATGCCATCCGAGCAAGGAAGGAAGCTACGGCTCCGGACATAATTGCTGGTACATTCTATCTTTTTTATGTTACTGTATTATGTTTGCACTGCATTAGTATCAGAAAAGAAATTGCCTGTTGAACCTACCGATTATGATATTCAAGTCACTAATCCATTAGGTCAAAATGTAATAGTCAATTTTGTGTTTCGTGGCTGTCCACTGAAAGTAAAAGGCTATGAATTCTCTGTTGATTTGATGTTGTTACCTTTTCAGGAATTTGATGTTATTCTGGGAATGAATTGGTTAACCAAGCATGATGCTGTAGAAAATTGTAAAGAAAAATGGATTGATCTGAAATGTGAGACAGGGGAAGTAATTTCGGTTGAGTCTGGGAATACAAAAGATAATGTTAGAATTATTTCAGCTTTTTCAGCCCAATGGTTAATGAGAAAAGGTAATGAGGCATTTTTAGCTTACATTCTTGATACTCGGGATTCTAAATCGAAGTTAGAACAGTTGCTAGTTATTAATGAGTTTACTGATGTATTTTTTGAGGAATTGCTAGGTTTACAACCAAATCGTAAAGTTGAGTTCGTGACTTATGTGGTTCTGGAAACAGTTCCGATATCAGTAACACGATATCTTACGGCACCAGCTAAGTTAAAGGATTTAAAGACACAATTGCAAGAGTTATTAGACAAAGGGTTCATCAGGCCGAGCATGTCTCCTTAGGGTGCACCTGTATTATTTGTAAAAAGAAGGATGGTTCTTTGAGACTGTGTATAGATTACAGACAGTTGAACAAGGTTACAATTAAAAATAAATATCCTTTGCCTCACATTGACGATTTATTTGACCAACTAAAAGGTGTTGCGGTGTTTTTGAAGATAGACCTTATATCCAAAAATTATCAGTTGAAGGTCAAAGAGTGTGATGTGCCAAAAACTGCTTTTAGAACTCAATACAGTCACTACAAGTTTTTGGTAATGCCATTCGGTTTGACCAATGCCTCTGCTACTTTCATTGATTTAATGAATCGAATTTTTCAACCTTATTTGGATAGATTTGTAGTTGTGTTTATCGATGATATATTGATCTATTCAAAGATAAAATTTGAGTATGCACAACACTTAAGAATTGTGCTACAGACTTTGAGAGAAAAACGGTTGTATGCAAAGTTTAGCAAATGTGAATTTTGGCTTCACGAGGTTGGATTTTTGGGTTACATTGTATCATCCGAAGGGATTCGAGTTAATCCAAGTAAAGTTTCTACTGTGGTGAATTGGAAAATTCTGAAAAATGTTTCAGAAGTACGAAATTTTCTAAGTTTAGCAGGTTATTACCGACGTTTTATCAAGAAATTTTTGATGATTGCTTCGCCATTGACTCGATTGTTACAAAAAAACGTTGAATTTGTATGGTCTGATGAGTGTCAGTAGAACTTCGATCAGTTGAATACGATGTTGACAGAAGCTCCAGTTTTAACTCAAGCAGAATCGGGTGTACCATATGTTGCTTACAGTGATGCGTCTTTGAATTGTTTGGGTTGTGTATTGATGCAGTCAGGAAAGGTAGTGGCCTATGCTTCTCGACAGTTAAAACTGCTTGAGAAGAATTATCTTACACATAATCTTGAATTGGTTGCAATTGTATTTGCTTTGAAGATTTGGAGACATTATTTATATGGTGAGAAATGTTATGTGTTTACGAATCACAAGAGTTTGAAATATTTGATGACTCAGAAAGAGCTGAATTTGAGACAAAGAAGGTGGCTAGAGTTACTTAAGGATGATGATTCAGTTATTGACTACCATCCGGGAATGGCTAATGTAGTTGCGGATGCACTTAGCCAAAAGTCATCTTTTTTTGCACTTCAAGAAATGAATGCTCATTTGTCTCTTAATGAGGATGGTTCTGTATTAGCAAAGCTGAAAGCAACACCTGTGTTCCTTCAACAGATTAAGGAATTACAAAATGAGGATCTGAAATTAGTGCTGAAACGACAGATGGTTCAGGACAATTTGAGTTCAGAGTATAGCATTAATGATAATGGTATGTTGCGATATCGTAATAGAATTTGTGTTCCGAATAATTTAGATTTGAAAAATGATATTCTTTTTGAAGCTCACAGTAGTATGTACTCCATTCATTCAGGTAGTACGAAGATGTATTGTAATTTGAAACAGATGTATTGGTGGCCAGGTATGAAACGGGAAATTTGGGAGTTCGTAGCTAAGTGTTTAATTTGTCGACAAGTCAAAGTAGAACATCAGGTACCAACGGGTTTGTTACAACCTGTCATGATTCCTGACTGGAAATGGGAGTAGGTCACGATGGATTTTGTCTCCGAATTACCTGTGACTCCGAAAAAGAAAGATTTCATCTGGGTGATTGTTGATAGATTGACTAATTCAATACATTTTATTCCGGTCGGAACAAATTTTTCGCTTGAGAAGTTGGCAGAATTTTATATATCTGAGATTGTGAGGTTACATGGGGTTCCCACATCCATTATTTCAGATCGGCACTAAATGTGGGTTTAGATGGGCGATTGGGTGCGGTGCGGTGCGTTTAGCTTACTTTTTGTCTCACGCTACAGTATCGCTACAGTATCTAGTCCCACCGCCACTGTTGTTTTTACACTAATCGCAGGTCAATGCACCGCCCATCCAAACTCACCCTGAGTTAAATTTCAGCACAACATTTCATCCTTAGATAGACGGGCAATCAGAACGAGTAATTCAGATTCCGGAAGATATGTTGAGATGTTGTATACTCGAGTTTGGAGGTAGCTAGGAAAAGTATTTACCATTGGTCGAATTCGCATATAACAACAGTAATCAGTCCAACATAAAAATGGCACCATTTGAAGCTTTTTATGGAAGGAAATGTAAGACTCCATTCTGTTGGTCTGAATTGAGTGAATCCGAGTTAGTAGGAGTCGACTTGATTCGGAAGACTGAGTATAAAATTCAAATTATTCGGGATAGCTTGAAAGCTGCTTCTAACCGTCAGAAATCATATGTAGATTTGAAAAGAAGAGAGATAGAATTTGATGTTAGTGATCGAGTGTTCTTAAAAGTCTCTCCATGGAAGAAGGTGTTACAGTTCAGTAAGAAAGGAAAGTTAAGCCCAATTTATCGGACATATGAAATTATCGAAAGAATCAACCCAGTAGCTTATAGATTAGCTTTGCCTCATGAACTTGAGAAAATTCATAATGTGTTCCATATATCAATGTTGAGACGGTACAGATCTGATCCTTCACATGTAATTTCTTATAGTGAAATTGAGTTACAACCGGATATAATGTACTTGGAAGAACTGGTGAAGATTTTGGCTCAAGAGATTAATGAAGTTTTGAAATTTTACAAAAAATTCTCTGAGTTTCCAATTTAGTCCTGATTTGTTTCTAACAAATAAATTGGGCCTCGAGGGTCCATTTAAGGGACAATTTGATTGGGTATGATTGGTTTTAAAGATAAATAGTAAATGCCATGAATTAAATGTATTTATTTTGTAAACTCCGGTAATGCTCTGTAACCTTGTTCCAGTGACAGATATGGGTTAGGGGTGTTACAGAGAGAGTTTTTGGTTAGTAAACTTCCTTAGTGAATGCGGCCAATAAGGTTATAACTTCATGAAAACCTAGTCACCTTCTTATAAGGATCATTCACTTCTATGTTTTTCAGCATAGTGTTTCATTCTATCCTGAGCTCACTTCAGATGATAGTGACAAATCTGCCTTCCAGCTTCACATTATTGTAAACTACAGTCCACATGATCCACCCTAGAAGAGCCAGCCAAATAAGAAAGGTGGTAGGGTGGTGCTTGACCATAAAAATCCTTGTTGGGAGTGGTGTTAATGGTCGTGTGGAAGGTGAAATTATACCACCACTCAGCCAAGGACTGCCAAGCAGACTAATCACCAGGTCTTTCTGCTGTCATACAACGTAGGTAGCTCTCTAAACACTTGTTTAAAATCTCCATTTGACCATCAGAGTCAAGTGCAACTTGGTTCCCAGCCTTTTAAATAGTTCTTGCTAAAACTAGCTAATGAAAATCTGACCTCGGTCCGAAATGATAGAATCTGGCAACCCGTGGAGCTTATAAACATGTTCAAGATAGGCTTGTGATACTATAATAGTTGTAAAGGGATTAGAGAGTCCTACAAAATGAGCATATTTAGTGAGTGTATCCACTATTACAAGAATGGAATTCTTTCCTTTAGAAAGGGAAATCCTTCGATGAAATTCATGATCACTCCGAACCAGGTGAGAGTAGGAATTGGGAGTGGTTGAGGTAGCCTAGGATGAGCAGAGGTATCATACTTGTTTCGTTAGCAAACAAAGCATTTTCTCACCCATTGTTTAATAATCATATTCATTCGTTTCCAATAAAACATACTTGCAAGTAATTGTCTCATAGCATGGATGCTCGTATGACCCTTGTGGAACTCTTATGAAAATAAAAAAAACAGGGCTTTTTGAAGCTCTTGATCCTTTCCAATCACAAGTTTTCCATTTCTTCTTAAAAAACAAGCATCCCAATTGTACTTTGGATGGGATGAGATTTAGGCTTGTAGCTTCAAAAAAATTTTGTTAAGACGAGGGTCATGTTGCCAAGCTTCTTGCACCCGAGCTAATAAGCTAGATATCATCGAACTATCTTCTAATTGTAAACACTATCCTTTAGCCCGAATACACTGTCTCGAAAAAGCATCGACTACTACGTTGGTGCTACCCATCCTATAAAACACATGAAAGTTGTAACCAAGCATTTTTTGCGACCCATTTATGTCGAAAAGGGGTAACAGCCTGCTGGTGAGCTTGGAATTGCAAGCTTTGATAGTCAGTTTGAATGCGAAAATGAGGACCAATCAGATAGTGATGCCATTTTTTTACTGCCAAAAGAGCCGCTAGCATTTCCTTTTCATAAATCGACAAGGATTGGTGTTTGGTTCCAAGGGCCTTACTAAAGAAAGTTGTGGGGTGCCCTTGTTATTGTAAAATTGTTCCTACTCTAGAGATATCGGCATCGGTGTCCAAATAAAAAACAAGCTAGAAATCTGATAGGGCAAGGACGAGAGCAGAACTAAGGACGGTTTTTAAGGTGGTGAAGGCCTTGTCAGTTTGTGGAGTCCAATTCCATTCCCCTTTTTAAGCAAGTCAGTGAGTGGTCTTGCTATCGTCCCATAGTCTTTAATGAATCTTCAGTAATACCATGAAAGACCAAGGACCCCCTAAATTCTTTAACACACTTAGGAGTCAACCAAATTATTATGTTGGTAACCTTGTTTTGGTCAATTGCCATCTTCCCTTGAGATATAACATGTTACATGTACTCTATTCGAATGGCCCCAAAATAACATTTACTTTTTTTTGGCATATAACTGTTGGTTTCTCAAAACCTCAAAGACTATCATGAGATGCCTCAAATGATCCTACCAAGAAGAGGAATAAATAAGGATGTCATTAAAGAAAACAAGTACAAACTTCCTTAGCCAAGGTTTAAAAATTGAATTCATCAAACCTTGGAATGTGGAAGGTGCATTTGTCAAAGTGGCCCTTGTGGGTCTAGAAGGTCATTTTATGGAAGCCAAATTTCCTTTAGTTGTTAACTAGTTTAATTTTCAATAGTCTACACACAGTCTCCATCCTCTATTTTTTTTAACCATGACTATAGGTGATGCAAGTGAGTTGTTAGTGTCCTTAGTGATCCTTGCTTGAAGCATTTCATGGACCAACCTTTCCATTTCTCTTTTCTGAATGGCAAGGTACCTGCATGGTTTTATTTTAACCACAACTGATTCATCCTTCAAGGTTATTTTATGGTTTTTTAGTAGAGAACGTTAGAGACCCTTTGGTTATTGAAAAAATATCATCATAGGTCTACAATATAGACTGGAGCTCTTGGTTGAAACTAACATCAGTTGCCATCAAACTAGCCTGTACCATGTCCTTGATAACCATAGCATATAAGTGATAACTCTTGAAAAAAGAGTTATATTTCAGGCCTCTAGATTGAATTTATTATTTGTAATTAAGTAAATACATCTACATTTTTAGGATAATTTTAGAACATTGCATAACAAAGCTTGGATTGAGCTATAATGGTCATCATTTATTACTTTTATTACTTGGGGAAGGAAAAGTTATGGTTGGAAACAGGTGCAAGTAGAAGAAGAGGATGAAGAGAATACAAAAGGAAAATAAGAGAAGTGAAACATTATTGTGGCAAATGGTGAGATTGATTGTCAACACAATTGCCATGACAATTTCAAGAATATGACTCAGCACTCTATCCACTTCACTCTCAACTAGCTAGACGTGTACTAGAAAAACCACCCTAAAATATAGGAGAAATAATGTGTGCTCAGAGAGACAGATCTACCTAATAAAATAAAGAGAGAGAAGAAGAAAAGGAGAGGAGAATTTCTGTGAGAAAAAAATTGGTGACAGTAGTTTTTCTCTCATTTGGAGAATTCTAGAGAAAGAAAGGGTAGCAGCTTAAGGGAGTATAATACAGACGTGAAGAAAGGGGAGAGACATCTATCCTAGATACATGTACAATCTGAAGATCAAAGAGAAGCTGGTGTGTGGCGAGAATTCCTACATTTCTACTTTTATTTTCCTGATTTCTGTTATTTGAACTTATTCGTAGCACTCTAGACATAGATGTTGCGAGTTGTACAAAGAAGAAATTTCACTGTAGTTATTAATCTAAAGTTCTATAGACATACAACTTAGATTTCTAGCTTATGGTTTAGATATTGAAAGAGGCGAGTTACAGTAGAGACTCTCTGAGCAGTTGATTACACAATATTTTTCCATGGCATTATTTTTATATGAACATTTCACCTGAATAATTCCAGCCCTATTCATTCAACAATAGAAATACTTTTAATTTTATCTGTAAGTTGATACAACATTTTATTTTTCATATCAATTCTTTGTTTTTAGCATTTGATTTCATTAATTCATTATACAAATATCTTAATCAACTTGAGAGTTTTCCTGCTATTTAGTATATTCAATAGAATTATAATAACTTATCAATTTCATACCAATTTCTGATCACTGTGGGCACAATACTTACTTATCACTTTATTACTTGAATGACGTGTACACTTGCACAATTGCATTAGTTATTTACACGCAAAAATAAGCCCTGTCCTTTCCCCCAACATAGTCAAACATTTGGTAAATTAATTGTGTCCTAGTAATTGGATGCGACCTGATTGTATGCCTTCCAATAAACATTGTTGATCATTGTAGATAAATTTCATTGTCAGGGATCTAAGTTCCCAAGTAATAGGTCCCAAAGTCTGGAGCCACTGTACCCCTAAGACTAAATCACAGCCCCCCAATGGTAGTACTAGGAAATCAGTCTAGAAGTGGGTACTAGATGTAAACGACAATAATTTCCTACAAACCCTACTGGTTGACAAGATAGTCCCTAGGACAAACCGGTAGAGCCAATTGACGTACACTTTTAGAACTTATAAAATTATGGGTGTTTCTTAAATCAACAAGGAGAATGACCTCAGTGTTCCCAACATTGGTAGCCACTCTCATAGTTTGGACACCTTGCAAACCTTGAAGTGCATGGAAGGATAATACCAATTTGGTGGGTACAACGTTCTCAACTGGCGATTTCGCAGACTTGATGACCTTTTCTTGGCTCAAGTTACAATCTTCCTCTGGTTCCTCTATGCATGGATCCAACCGTAACTAATAAAGCTAGGACTTAATGGACTTATGTCCCACACTATACTTAGCACCACACCAAAAGTAAAAATCCTTCTTTTTCCTATTTTTGATTTCAGCTGAAGAGAGGGATCTAGGAGGCCTTCTATGATGGTTCCCTAATCCTCCAAAATTATTTTTCTAATTTCCTAGACTAGCAGTAGTTGACTTGGACCCTAACCCACCAAAACCACTATAATGAGTTCCTAAACTAAAGTAACAGGTCCTTTAGAGAGGTTGGATTGTTCTTTGGGGACTAGACTTGTAGACTGCTAATATTTTTTGTTGGACTTTAATTGTGGATATTTTGGGGCTTGAGAATGAGATTGATGATGCATGTTAGGTTTTCTTGATGAATACGTATTAAACTATAATGTAAAATGGTTAAAAGTGTTAATAGGCTTATACCAGCATTTTGAAAATCTAAGCATGTTTAAAATGACCAAATGGTTCAAAATTGAGACTTAGTATCCTTAGGAAATCTTGAGATGCTGATTTGATGTGTTGAGTAAGGATTTCTTGAGGTTGAAGTATATGGTTGCTAGCATGATGATTGTACATAGTATGTCAAATTTTGCTATAGTATATTATGGTGTATGTGAGCATGTTCTAATTAATACTTGAAGGTAATATGGCATGTCTGAAGTGAGAAATAGCCTTAAATACATGAAATGGTAGGTGTAGTAGTAATTAAACTTGAAAATTGCTTTCGGGCTGAAATTGCAGTCATTGTGTTGGCGCCATTGGAATGACGTCTCGATGTGAGCTCGACATTATGACTTCCTTTGTTAGGTTGTCACAAAGAGGAACCCCATTTATAACTTGTCTCGACGTGCGCTTTGCATCATCTCGACGTGGTGACTAGCTTGTCAAAGGAATATTTTCACAGTTTTGCAATTTAGTTCTTAGATTTTGATGGTGTAATTGGAGTCTAAAACGTGTACGAAATGCTTTGAAAATTTACATACCATAGATCTAGATGTCTAATTTCATAAATCTACTAATAATTTTGAAATCTAATTATTTTTATATTTCGTCATTATTTTGATTTAGTCCATAAAATACTTGTTTGTAAAATTAATTGAGAATTGCTAATCGGATTAAATTGATTCTTCACCAAATGTTTCTAAAGAGACTTTGGAATTAAAATGTACCTCTAAATTGATGTTTCATATGTGTTCACGTAAGTTGGTATCATTTTTTCCCTTATGTCTCGTTTGAGTAAAATTTGTTAGAAAAAGCATGGAACTAGGTTCTAATTGATTATGTTTGTATATATATGAGTTGAATGCATGAATGAGACTTATTCTATTGATTGGTAAGGAAAACAAATAATTAATTACATGTGAAAATGTCATGTGGAGTTTGGGACACTTCGGTGACTAATGTGATATGTAACAGCCCATTTTCAGTGAAATCAGAATAGTAGTTTTGAGACCACAAATCTGATGATAAAATATTTATTTTATTATTATTTTATTGTTACATAAAATGACGTATGCATGCTTAATTAAGTAAAAAGGACAAAATCGTAAAAGGTACAAAAGTTATATTCTATACGCTAACAGGGTCTAATGGCTATAGAATTTTAAACTAAAGGGCTTAGGAGGTAATTTAACCAATTAATGAGATGGTGCAATGTGATGGATAGGTTTTAATGAAATATTAATAGATTTTAAAGCTTAAATTAATAGTTTGATAATTACATTAAATTTTTAATAAAGAAAAAAAATGGCTATCATCTTTCTCTTTTCAACTTTCAAAACCGAAATGGCCATTGTTGGAGAAGGGAGCTTCAATTTTTCCTTTTCTACATGCATGGTATGTTTTTAAGCATCCTTTTTAATGATTTTTATATTTTTGGGATCGTTGTAGCTTAATCTAGCTAGTCAAGGGACTAACTTACAAAATTATTAAAGGTTTAGGGTTTTTCCATTAATTTTTTTGCATGATTTGTAACAGCCTAGTTTTAGCTAAATCAGAATAGTGGTTTCGGGACCACAAATCTGAAGTCCAAATATTTATTTTATTATTTTATTATGGTTTATAGCATGATAGAATTATTGTGTGAAATTTTCGTAAACAAATTTTACTGTTTAAGTGTTTAATTCGGTAAAAAGTACTAAATTTGTGTTCTATAAGCTAAATGTATCAAATAGTTATAGAACTTAAAACTGAAGGTCCTTATGTAGTAAATATCCCATTTATGAGATAGTGGATGATACTAGAGTGGCAATTGGTGTTATTATTAATGTTTTTAAAGGGTAAAAAGGTAAATAAGTAATTAATGATAAGTTAAATAAAATAAAAACAAAACATCATCATCTTTTCACCATTTTCAGATGAAACTTAAAGAGGAAGAATCAATTTTTATGTTCAACATTCGGCAACTTTAATCCCTTCAATTAGGTATGAATTCTTAACCCATTTTGAATGATTTTTACGTTTTTGAGATCGTTGCTTCGTAATCTAGCTAGCACGTGCCTCTGAATTCGAAATTGTTAAAGATTTAACATGTTGCCATTGTTGAATGCTTGAGTAAATTGAGGATTTATGATAGATTATGAATATTTGATGTTAGATTTTCTTCTTTTATAAAGTGATTTTTGAGAAAAATGTCAATTTTGGACTAAATTGTGAAATGTAGAATTTTAGTGGTTAAAATGTGAAATAAATTGAAAATATGGGCTAATAGTAAGATATGGAAAATTTGGCTAGCTTGGGTTTGTGTTTAATTTCATGAAATTGTGATTTTATGTGATAAGGATTAAATTGAAAAAATGTGAATTAATAAAGGAAAAATGTAATTTTGCCAAAATATGTAAATTGTGCTAAATTGAATGAAATGATGATTAAATAAGTAAATTTTGATATTATATAGATTGAGATAAACGAGATTTGGATCTAGAACGGGGGAAAATAAAGTATCGGATTAGTCGACCTAATTTGTCGTTTTAGCGAATGAGGTAAGTTCGTATGTTTAATAAGTATTAAATTATACATGTTTAAATGCTTAATTGAGATAATTATGGTGAATTCTTAAATATTGAATTTAATTGGGATTACAATGATTTGGAAATGTTCGGCGGAGATTCGACAAAGTAAAAGTCCCGGTTGAACCTTAGGAATAGATAGGATACAAATGCCATGACATTAGGGTTACCGAGATTACGTGTAAGACCATATTTGGGATATGGCATCGATATGAGAATTCGTATATAGGCTAGTTGGTTTGTTAAGTGTATAAGTGATTTTGGCTATTGGTGCCTATATGTTTGAAATGTATTGATCCATGAGATTTGGCTTGTTTATAATGTGAGGTTTGATGTGTAGATGGCCTTATAATTGGAATGTTCTTGTGTAGGGTTGACCCTTATGGCCGGCGAATTGGCCTTGAAAATGGCCTATATTCGTCCATGTGGCTGTTCACACGGGCGTGAGACGTCTGTTACTTAGAAAATTCTTAAAGTTTTGAAAATTTTTATGTGAAACCAGTTTAGTCCCAAACCTTCTTAAAAGCATGTTTTAGATCTCGTAGACATATTTAAGGGACAATGTGATTATGGATGAATGTGATATGATGATACATGATCAATGTATATGAAATATTTTTATAATGATGTGAATTGTTCGGTAATGCCTCTTAACCCTAGTTCAGCGACGGATACGGGTTAGGGCTGTTACATTTATTAGTATTAGAGCTACGGTTTAGTCAATTCTAGGACTAACTAGCATATGCGAGTCTAGCTATACATGCCATATTTAACTTGTGATAGTGTGATATCTCCCGACTCTGATGAAATTTGGTTATTTAGACAGATGTATTTTCCAACCTAGCTAATTCTGATAGTGCAGAGTGTGATACTCAAATATTTGAGTGAAAATGTGTTATGATGAGTTGAAATTCATAAGGTATGAATGAGAGTGCATGATATTTGTTATTGATAAATGTTAGGTTATGTGCATGTATATGTGAGAGTTAAATTTGAGGCTTTACGACCCTCACCCTTCTCATCAGTAAAGTGTTACAATGAAATCCGTAAGATTTAGATTGAATAAGCTCACAATTGTGGTATTACAGAGTTTTGAAATTGAAAGATTAATACTGTGATTAGATAAGAGAATGAGTCAGCAAGTAAAGACAGTACAGAAGAGATAATGGATTGTTTTGAAGGCCATTCGGATTATGCAAAGTCATTGTTAAAGAAGAAGTTGAATTCGATGAAACAAAATATTCAGGTATGATATCTAAAGAATATATTAACTGGAAGTTCTTCTGAAAATATTTCTGTTAATGATGGAATAATTAGAAATTAGTAATGTCAGAGATAGACAATGGAATAACATTTGAATTGTAAAGATAGTTGAGTACAGCGGTTATAGTCGAATAGTTTACAACGATTTCTTCTGGGTACTCTATGTGCTTGTCTACTTTCAGATGTATATGTGGTTGAATATCTTCAAATGAAATTCTTATCGTATGAGAACATTAGCTAAATATACTAATATACGAAAGCATTGTTGGTCTGTTTGGGTTATGTTCGGCATTGCTCTATCTTTCATTGGTATTCCATTTCTTTTTGTTAAAGAAAAGTTGATAATTGAACTGTGTGATGATAGTATTCTGTTCCAACTGATTATTGTTTTGTTGAATATACATTAAGATTATATTGCTTCTGTCATAGTTGATTTCGGTGCTTATGAGTGATGTTTTCTTCTGGAATTTCTCTGGGATATCATTGAAATCTTTATTATTCTATATGGGTTGTAATTTTAGAAATTCTGTATAGTTCCATACTTTGTGATTTCGCTATTTCGGTTTTATTATGATTCTATGTGATTATTTGAAAGAGATATTCTTTTGATGGAGATGAGTATATCTATTATGATTATAATTTCTAGTTTGATCATGGGAGTACAGTGGTATTGTCATCAGATTTATAGAGGTTATATCTCTGCATTTATTTCTGTTGAAACCATATTTGATTTTCTTTTGTGTTCAAAATGCATTATTAACAGCTGGGATATTATCTATTTATACGATTGATATGTCGGTCTTATTATGGCATTATGATTTTTTATCTAACGGAGGTGGCTTCTGTATAGTACAATGCTTTGATGATTAATGGTTGAGATATCTTCATTATAATCCTTTCTAGTTTCCTTGAAAGAGAATTGACATCAGTAAAAGCATAAACGATAGAAGATCAAGTTCAAATCTGTATAATAGTTATCATTTTCAGGTAAATCTTGATATATGTCAATGAGCAAAGATGAAATGTTATGTTTGAATTATGTAGTTTTTAAAGATCTTTGATTAGACCCCTGAAGAAATTGTGACAAATTGTATGTCTAAGTTATCTTGATAACAAGAAGAAAGGTTCTCTTTAAAAAGTTATTGTTTAATAGCCAGGATCGATTCAGTTGTTTAGCTTGATGAGATTATTTACTTGAAGGGTTAATTGAGTTATATGTGTTTGAGTTTATCATTGGGTTCGAAAATAAATTTTGATCATTCTCGGGTAAATAGATGAATAGTCTAAATGTAGAATTCATATTCTAGAAGACATGATACAAATTTATATCCATCGGATTAGTTTTAAATCAGAAATGTGATTGTAAATGAAAGTTGTTCTGTTTGTAAATTTAATTGTAGAGAGCATTGTTAACTGAAGCATCAGTTCTATTTGAATAAGTTAAAGCTGCATGAAAGAGTTTTTCAACATATGAATTAGAGATGGTCGACATTGTATTTGTGCTAAATAGTTAGCGACATAAATTGAGTGGTGAGTAATGTAACTTATTTGATGTTCCAACAAGATTTGGAATTGGCGTTATCAAAGATGGCTTGAACTGTCGGAAGAGTTTTAAGTTAGTAATTGATTTCCATCTGGGGAAAACAATTACAGTCACGTATATTCTGAGCAGGAAACCTTTGTGTGCTTTACGAGCGATGATTACGCGATTGATCTTATCAAATGATGAATAGCTATTAGTTGAGTTAGAAGCTAAATTGGTGTTTATTCGGTGAATTCGTGAAGCTCAAAAATGTGTCAACGACTTCTAATTCAGAATTTCAGATGTGGAATCGATTATTACTTGTTGTTTCGAGATAGAGTGCATATATCGAAGAGTTCAGAGATTGTATAACAATTGTTACAGGTGGCTCATAGTGGCAGTTAGTCTATTCATACGGGAGTAATAAGAAGTATAATGATCTGAGACAGTTATGCGATTGAATGAGTATGAAATGTGATATTTCTGACTTTGTAACCAAATGCTTGAGTTATCAACAATTAAAGTTGATTATTAAGTGTCTTCGGGGACTGTTATAACATGTGTTGATATCAGAGTAGTAATGAAATAGAGTTTTGATGAAATTTTGCATCGGGATTATTCTTATCATCGAAAAAGATAGTTGTTACCTGAACTATTGTTGAGTGTTTGAGGAAGTCTGTATATTTTATCTCCGTACGTACGGCTTTCTCTCTTGATAGACTAGCTAAATTATATATTTCTGAGATTTTCAAATTGTACAGAGTGTCAGTCTTCATTGTTTCGAATAGAGATCCGAAGTCTATATAGTGATTCTAGGAGAAATTACAGTAAGTTTTAGGTATGAGGTTGTATTGTAATATCATTATTCATCCTTAAATGAATAGCTAAACAGAGAAAGTTATTCGGGTTCTCGAAAGTATGATGTGTCACTGTGTTTTAGAGTTTGGAAGAAACTAAGATCGACTAGTACTATTGGTTGAGTTATCATGTGAGTATAAAGATGACATTGTATGAGGTATTGTATGATTGCAGTTACCGAGCTTCGTTGTACTGGATCGAACTTTGTGAGAAAAAGATTAACGGGATTAATTTCATCAGTGAAATTGAAGAGAAAGTGAAAGTAATTTGTAACAACTAGAAAGTCGTTTCAGATTGACAGAAAACTTATGCAGACTTGATACGTAAAAGTATTGAATTTCAGTTAATAGACTGAGTGTTCGTGAAAACTAGAACTTCTCGACTTATCTATAAAGAGAAGCTGGTTTTGTGATTATTTGGGCTGTACGAAATTATTAAAAAGGTAAGACCAGTTACTTCTTTAACTAACTTGGGGAGGTTCATATTGTACTATATGTATCAATGCGGCGACGGTAAAGATCAGACTTTTCGCATAAAATTTCTTTAACCGAGATTGAGGAACAATCCGTATGTCATACAGTAAAGTGCAAATCAGAATCTTAGTTCGAAAGATTTAGGAATTATGAAATTCCAAGCTATGGGAGAATTTGAAAGTATTATGTGAAAGAAAATCTTTACTCTATTTACTGATAAGATTTTCAGGGACGAAAAACCCTAAGGAGGGGAGAGTTCTAACAGCTCGGTTTTAGCTAAATCGGAAAAGTGGTTCTGGGACCACAAATTCGAAATCAAAATATTTATTTTATTATTTTATTATGGTTTATAGCATGATAGAATTATTGTGTGAAATTTTCGTAAAGAAATTTTACTGTTTAAGTGTTTAATTCGGTAAAAAGGACTAAATCGCGTAAAGCGTAAAAGTTGTGTTCTAGAAGCTAAAGGTATCAAATGGCTATATAACTTAAAACTGAAGGTCCTTATTTAGTAAATAAACCATTTCTAAGATAGTGGATGATATTGGAGTGACAATTGGTGTTATTATTAATGTTTTTAAATGGTAAAAGGGTAAATAAGTAATTAATGATAAGTTAAATAAAATAAAATAAAAACAAAACATCATCATCTTTTCACCATTTTCAGCTGAAACTTAAAGAGGAAGAAGCAATTTTTATGTTCAACATTCGGCAACCTTAATCCCTTCAATTAGGTATGAATTCTTAACCCGTTTTTAATAATTTTTACGTTTTTGAGATCGTTGCTTCATAATCTAGCAAGCAAGTGCCTCTGAATTTGAAACTGTTAAAGATTTAACATGTTTCAATTGTCGAATGCTTGAGTAAATTGATGATTCATGCTAGATTATGAATATTAGATGTTAGATTTTCATCTTTTATAAAGTGATTTTTGAGAAAAATGTCAATTTTAGACTAAATTGTGAAATGTGGAAATTTAGTGGTTAAAGTGTGAAATAAATTAAAAATATGGGCTGATAGTAAGATATGGAAAATTTGACTAGCTTGGGTTTGTGTTTAATTTCATGAGCTTGTGATTTTATGTGATAAGGACTAAACTGCAAAAATGTGAAATAATAGGGGGAAAAATATATTTTTTCCAAAATGTGTAAATGTGCTAAATTGAATGAAATGATGATTAAATAAGTAAATTTTGACATCATATAGATTGAGATAAACGACATTTGGATCTAGAACAGGGGAAAACAAAGTATCGGATTAGTCGACCTAATTTTTCGTTTCAGCGAATGAGGTAAGTTCGTATGTTTAATAAGCATTAAATTATACATGTTTAAATGCTTAATTGAGATAATTATGGTGAATGCTTAAATATTGAATTTAATTGTGATTACAATGATTTGGAAATGTTCGACGGAGATTCGACAAAGTAAAAGTCCCGATTGAACCTTAGGAATAGATAGGATACAAATTAAATGACATTAGGGTTACCAAGATTACGTGTAAGACCATATCTGGGATATGGCATCGATATGAGAATTCATTTAAGACCATGTCTGGGACATTGATATCGATATGTGATTTCATGTAATACCATGGCTTGACTATTGGCATCGATACGTGATTACATGTAAGACCATATCTGGGATATGGCATTGTTACGGTACTATCTGTACGAGATCCCCGAGTATCCTTTAGTATTCCAAGTGGTGCAACGGGAAAACTGGATGAAACAAGGTTATAAGTGATGGTACAACGAAAGCAAGGTATTCGTGACAGAAATCAACAAGTGAAAGTTGAGAATGAAAATACGATCGAGTTAAGCACGACAGGTACGTACAGAACCTATGTGAGAATCATATGAAAGTGAATTGGTGATTTCATACCGTATCATGTATATGAAATGAGAATGGTATATGTTTAAATATGTTGTATACCAAAATATGCTCATTTGGCTATATCGAAGTATGAATTGAATGTTACATGAAAATTAAATTGATTAAACATGTGAAAGCTAAGGTTAGCTATGTAAATGATTATATGATTGAGAATGAAATGAAATATGATTCATGTGAATTATATAGATGAAATATGATATGTTTTATGAGGACGTATGGAACTGGAAACGAAATTTTATGAAATGTACGAAAGAAATCATGAAAGAATAAAATTTGCAATAAAACAGTTTTAGACAGCAGCAGTTGTATAAATTTGAAAAATCACAATAGAGGTTGAATAAGGCATGAAATTAAAGCTTCTTGAGTCTAGTTTCACATAGAAGAAACGGTGTAAGCAAAAGAATCTTGTATTATGAGTTATTTTAATTTTTGTGGGATAAGGTCAGAATGATTTTGGAATCCCCTATTTTGAATTTGGAAAATCATTAAAAATTCTATAAAAATATTTATGGATTATAATTTATATTATTAAAATTCTTAATGAGTCTATTTTCAATAGAAAAAAAACAGGAATATCATCTGAATCCCGTACTAAGAGATAATTAATTTTTAGTGAAGAAGGGCTAGAACTATCAAACAGCAGAATAGGGACGTCTTTGAAGAACTAACTGTACTTATTGGCTAAAGCAAACATCCTGAAAATTTTATGGTAAGAAGATATGTGAGTCTAGTTTCGGGAAAAGCAAGCAGATCTTAATTTGGAGTTCTGTAGCGCAAGATATAAATGATTTAGTGACTATGACTCGGGTAGTCTACTTGATGTGAACATAAGTAAATAGTGGAACTATGTGCAATCTTGATTGTATTATCTTGAGAACATGTTGTGAGGATTAGTAAAAGTAGGTTAACAGATTGCTTATTATCTACATATCAACTTACTAGGCTTTATAGCTTACTTTGTGTTATTTTTCTATGTTTATAGTGTTCCGAAGGCTCATTCGGGTTGCAAATCGTCAAAGATCCCATCACACTATCCAACTATGGTTTCGGTACTTAAAAGGTTTGTAATTTTGGTTATGTGGCATGTATAGGATAGTTGGTTTGTTAAGTGTATAAGTGATTTTGGCTATTGGTGCCTATATGTTTGAAATGTATTGATCCATAAGATTTGGCTTGTTTATAATGTGAGGTTTGATGTGTAAATGGCCGTATAATTCGAATGTGCTTGTGTAGGGTTGACCCTTATGGTTGGCGAATTGGCCTTGAAAATGGCCTATATTTGAAACACCCCTTACCCGAGACCATTTCCGGAGTCGAGCACGAGGTGTCATCTAACTTAACTTACTAGTTCGGAACATAAAAATGTACTTTTAGAATTAATTTCACTATTCACAACAAAACTGTCCATCTGCACAGCTGTCACTAATTTAATTATAAATCGAGTTAAAAAACTATAAATTTAAATCCGTAAATTTTATCTAAAACTAGACTCATATATTTTTCTTACCATAAAATTTTTAGAATTTTTGGTTTAGCCAATTAGTACATTTTATTCATTGAAGACTCCCCAGTTTAACTGTCCGACGGTTCTGCCACCACTCACTAAAAATAAATTATCTCAATGTACAGATTTCATATGGTTTTAATGCTTAATTATATAGAAAATAGACTCAATAATGAATCTATACATATAAATTATAACTCATAATTCTTTATTTACAATTTTTAATTATTTTCTAAAGTCAGAACAGTGGACTTCAAAAACCATTTTGACCTTGTCTCACTAAAATTAAAATATCTCAAAATATAAAATTCATTTGCCTACATCGTTTCTTTCATGTAAAAATATACTTGATTAGCTTTAATTATATATATAATTCACTCTCTAATTCAATTTATAATATTTTTAGTGATTTTTCAAATTCACATCACTGCTGCTGTCCCAAAAACTGCTTCTTTGCAAAATTTTTACTTTTTATAGTTTCTTTGTTTTCATTACCATTTAAGCATACAAAACACCAAAACATATTCTTTACTAACTATTTCAATACCTAATCTTTAGCCATATCATATGAACATACTCAAAATGAATAAGTCTTTATACATGTCATAACTTTAAACGTTTTGAAATCACATAATACTGAAATGTCTGTTGATATTGTGATACGAGGCTCCGACGATCCCCAATTCGAGCAAACTCAAAACACTATAAAACAAAGGAAAGGAAGAAAAGTGTAAGCTACTAATAGCTTAGTAAGTTACAAGTAAACAATAAGTACTCATTTGATAATTAACATTTTTAGCATATAACTAATCAATACATTTCTTAGCAATTTCAATCACTTACACGTGTACAATCTTATCAATTCACTTGCACATACATTTACACACTTAACATTTATCACATATGCTCATTCTTTCAAATGTACTTGCATACACACTTCATTTTATGTTCACTTTAACTCATTATTAATCTCGTTGAACACTCGGAATATACAGGGATACATAGAGAATTAGCACATAAGTGCCACACTGATATGTAGCCGAAGCTACCACTTGAATGTAGCTGAAGCTACCACTGATCAATAACATTGGAAATGTCCACGGGCCTGCTCACACAAGCTGTCAGGTGTCTGCAACACATCCTAGATCACCCAGCACCCGGGACTCACTGTAACACTGGTCTCTAGTGACATGTCACTTGTATCCACTTTTACTCCTAACTTCAACCGGGAATTTACCCTTAACACTTTATTTTAAACACTTTATCACTTGAATAATTCATAAACAATTTTCCTTCCACATTCAATATTAGTTCACATATCAAATATAATTCACAATATATAAAAATATAACTATTATTTACACGTAACTTACCTCGGATGCAAAACGACTATTTTCATAAATTAGTCGATAACCTTCTATTTTCCCTGATCACTTCCACCATTTCTTCTTTATTTATCTATATTAACACAATTTAATATATTTCATCAACATTATATTCAAATACAATTCATACACAATATTTTGGCAAACTTACATTTTTTTCCCATAACTTTTTCAAAAATTACACTTTCATCCCAAAGCTCGTAAAAGTAAAATTCACTAAATTTCTTAAATTTCAAACCTAACTAAATCATATTTCATTCTCATAACAGCCCTTAATTTCACAAAATCACAACTTTACGCACACTTTACTATCTTTCACAATTTAGTCCTTTTTCAATATTTTTTTCGAAATTCATCTAGTAAAACTCGTAATTAGCACTTCAAACATTCATTATCTATCATCACTCATCAAATTACAGCTATATCATGAATGGGTCAATTTTTAAACTTTAATTCAATTTAAAATAAATGGTAGAAATATGAAATTCAAGCTTCAATAAGCATAAAAATACGAAAATAATTAAAAACGGGGCAAGAAATCACTTACAATTGAGCTTAGAAAAATCAAGAACCCTAGCTATTGGGACATGAAATTTTCAGCAGCAAGCTCTTTTTTTTTGAAGAAAAAGAAGATGAACACTTGTTTTCATCTTATTTTGTCTTTTATTCAATTTTGACAAAAATGCCCTTGACCCACTTAGATATTTTTCTAGAATTACCCTTATGTGTCCATAACACTAATTTATGGTCTATTTGCCATATAAACACTTCCAATTTCATGAAATAATTCAATTAAGTCATTTAATCACTAATTAGACACACTTTGCACAAAATCATTACTTTATGCACATTTTACTATTTTTCTCAATTTAGTCCTACAAATTCAATTAGGCACTAAATCATTAAAATTTCCTATCCATATTTTCTCACAATATTTCAATCAATCAGTAATTAATAAAAATTTATAAAATTAAACTATTTCACTTCGGATTTGTGCTTACGAAACCACTGTTCCGATTAGGCCCTATTTCTGGCTATCACAATTCTCCCCCTTTACGGATTTTCGTCCCCGAAAATCTTACCAGTAAATCAGTTAGGATACTGTTTCCTCATAGCTTCCTCGGTTTCCCATGTTGCCTCTTCCACTCCATGTCGTTGCCATAACACTTTCACTAAAGTAATTTCTTTGTTTCTCAACTGTTTCACTTCTCGTGCTAAGATTCGAATCAGGTCTTATTCGTATGTCATATCTGATCGAATTTCCACTTCAATCGGTGAAATCACATGTGATGGGTCCGATCGATATGACCTCAACATAGAAACATGAAACACATTATGAATTTTTTTTAATTCCGGTGGTAAAGACAATTGATAAGCCACTGGATCGATTCTTTCTATTACTTCATACGGACCAATAAATCTTGGACTTAGTTTACCTTTATGGCCAAATCTCAAAATATTCTTCCATGGAGACACTTTCAAAAATACTTATCACCCACTTGAAATTCAATCTCTTTTCTTTTCAAGTCCGCATACGACTTCTATCGATTTGATGCAGCTTTCAAATAATAACGAATTATCTTCAGTTTTTCTTCGGTTTCTTTTACCAAATCGACTCCATACAACCGATTTTCATTAAGTTCAGTCCAAAATAATGGAGACCGACACTTTCGTCCATACAACACTTCATAAGGTGTCATTTTTAAGCTCGATTGATAACTATTATTATATGCAAATTCCACCAAAGGTAGATATCTTTCCCAATTACCTTCAAATTCCAATACACAACATCTCAACATGTCTTCGAGTACTTGAATTACTCTTTTAGACTGTCCATCGGTTTGGGAATGGAATGTTGTACTAAAATTCAATTTAGTATCTAATGCCTCTTGTAATTTCTTCCAAAACCTTGAAGTAAACCGTGGATCTCTATCAGATATAATAGACATAGGCACACTATGTAATCGGACTATCTCAACAATATAGAATTCAGCTAACTTGTCAAGTGAAAAACTCATTCGCACAGGAATAAAATGAGCTGACTTAGTCAATTGATCAACTATCACCCAAATTGAGTCTTCCTTTTTCGGTGACATTGGCAATCCGGAAACAAAATCCATAGTAATTTTATCCCACTTCCACTCGGGCACCATAATAGGTTGAAGTAATCCTGAAGGTACTTAATGTTCAGCTTTTACTCGTTGGCTCACTAAACACTTTGTCACATACTCGGAGATATCTTGTTTCATACCCGGCCACAAATATAATTTCTTCAAATCATTGTACATTTTTACACTACCGGGGTGAACTGCTAAACGACTATCATGCGCTTCTTGCAAAATTTTCTAAATCAAATCAACAATTTTCGGCACACATATTCTGTCACGAAACATTAAACATCCATCTGAATCAATCCGAAAATCAGAATTATCATCCACTGCACACTGAGTCTTTTTTCTTTGCAACTCATTATTCACTTTTTGAGCCTCGCAAATTTCTTGAAGAAACAATGGTCTAGCTTTTAACTCTGCAAACAATGATCCATCCTCAGTCAATGTTAATCTCGTATTCAAAGCCCTTAAAGCAAAGAGAGACTTTCTGCTCAAAGCATCAGCAACTATATTGGTTTTTCTCGGATGATAAACTATTACAAGTTCATAATCTTTTAACAATTCCAACCATCTTCGTTGCCACAAATTTAGATCTTTTTGTATCATAACATATTTCAAACTTTTATGATCCGTATAAACACGACATTTCTCACCATATAAATAATGACGCCAAATCTTCAAAGCAAAGACAATACCAACCAACTTTAAATTATGAGTAGGATAATTTCGTTCATGCGGTTTCAATTATCGAGAAGCATACGCTACTACTTTTCCTTCTTGCATCAATATACATCCAAGCCCATTCAACGATGCGTCACTATAAAAAACAAATTCCTTTCCTGACTCGGGTTGCACTAACACTGGTGCCTCAGTTAAACACTTCTTTAATTTCTCAAAACTCTGTTGACACTCCTCGGTCCATTCGAACTTAACATCTTTTTGTAACAATTTTGTCATCGGTGTAGCTATCATCGAAAAACCTCCTACGAATCGACGATAATATCTGGCTAAGCCTAGAAAACTCCTTACTTCAGATACATTTCTTGGAGGTTTCCATTCAACTATTGTCGATATCTTATTCGGATCCACTCGGATGCCATCCCCTGAGACAATATGTCCCAAAAATCCAACTTCACTGAGCCAAAATTCACTCTTGCTAAATTTAGCAAACAATTCTTTTCTTGCAAAGTCTCTAGCACAATTCTTAAATGTTTGGCATGTTCAGCTTCATTTCGGGAATAAATAAGAATAGCATTTATAAACACCACAACAAATTTATCCAAATAGGGCTGAAAAATTTGATTCATCAAATCGATAAAAATAGCTGGAGTATTAGTCAGACCGAAAGGCATTACAAGAAACTCATAGTGGCCATACCGGGTTTTAAAAGCAGTCTTTGGCACATCTGACTCTTTAACCCTCAATTGGTAATTTCCAGATCTCAAATCAATTTTGGAAAACATTGTGGCATCCTTTAATTGATCAAACAAGTCATCTATTCGGGGTAATGGATACTTATTCTTCACTGTCACTTTATTAAGTTGACGATAATCAATACACAATCTCAATGTCCCATCCTTTTTCTTCACAAATAGCACGGGAGCACCCTACGGGGAGTAACTTGTTCTCACAAATCCTTTATCCGTCAACTCTTGTAATTGCACTTTTAACTCTTTCAGTTCAGTTGGTGTCATTCTGTAGGGAGCAATCGATATTGGAGCGGTACCAGGTATTACTTCAATACCAAATTCTACTTCTCGAATCGGAGGCAAACCTGGCAACTCTTCTGAAAACACATCTAAATATTCACATACCACCGGCACTGATTCGATCTTTATTTCAGACACTTTTGTATTCAGCACATAAGCAAGATACGCTTCACAACCATTTTTTAAACATTTCTAAGCAGCCATGGCAGAAATCACAATTGGCATCACATTTGACTTATCTGTTTCAACTCAAAGAACTTTACCGCTACTACACTTCAACTCAAGAATTTTCTGACTACAATCTATCTTGGCCTTATGTAATGTCAACCAATCCATTCCTAAAATAATGTCAAATTCATCAAATGGAAACAACATCAAGTTGGCAGGGAAATAATGACCTTGTATCATCAAAGGACAATTTTTGCATACTTTATCAACTATCACATGCTTGCCTAAAGGATTCGACACTTTAACCACATACTCCGTCAATTCAACACACAAATTCTTATCAGATACTAAATTCATGCATACATATGAGTGAGTAGAACCAGGATCAATCAATGAAAGAACATTAGTGTCGTAAAGAGAAAATATATCAGTGATCACATTAGGGGAAATGCTTCCTCTCTAGCTCGGATGGCATAAGCTCTCGCTGGAGCTCTCGCTTCGGATCTTACGGTAGTGTCTTTTGTTACACCTTTACCACTAGTTCTAGTCCCCACATTTCTTAGTGGTCTTCCTTTAGTAGTCACACTGCTTGATCTCACATTCTAAAACTTTTCTATCTCTTCTCTTTCTGGACAATCTTTCACAAAATGATCTTGAGATCCACATTTAAAACATGCTCGACTAATTAAATAACATTCTCCCAAATGTCATTTTCCACAGTATTGACATTCCGATCTAGTAGATTTAACACTACCTACACTTGCCATAGAGGTCGCTTGAGCTTTAAAACTTGAATATTTTCTTCCTTGATCTCTTTGAAAATTCACACTACAAACATTCGATCGAGTATTCATTTCTCTAGGCTTCTTCGCTTGAGACTGAAATGACATGCCCATTGATCTTTTTCTTGCATCTCTTACTTCACTTTTCACTTTTCTTTTCTCTTTGCTCAATTCTTCAACCTTGATAGCTCTTTCAACTAGTACCACTAATTCTTTAATTTCAAGAATTCCCACTAACAATCAGATATCCTTATTTAATCCATCTTCAAACCTCTTGCACAATGTAGCTTCATTAGATACACACTCTTAGGCATAATTGCTTAATTTGACAAATTCTCGTTCATATTCAGCTACCGACATGCGCCATTGTTTCAATTTAAGAAACTTTTTTTCTCTTTTAATCAATGAAACGCTGACTTATATACTTCTTGCGAAATTCCTCTTGAAAGAAATCCCATGTAACTTTCTCTTTAGGCAACACTGACACTAAAGTTTTCCACCAATTATAAGCCAAATCTCTCAACAATGAGATAGCACATTTGAGACTTTCTTCTGGAGTAGAAGATAATTTATCCAACACTCTGATGGTATTCTCAAGCCAGAACTCTACTCTTTCAGGATCATCATTTACATTAGCTCAAAACTCTTCAGCTCCATATTTTTGAATTTTGTCCACTGGAGGCTTTGACAATTTTAACACTTCAGTTTGTTGAGGAGCTATGGGAACAGCTTGAGGAATAGGAGGTGGCGGAGGAGGTTGAGCATTAGAATTAGTTCTAACAAACTCAGTATACCAATTGCTCATCATATGGAGAAAAGCTTCCCGAGCCTCATCTCCTTAACCCTGAGTCTCGGGTCGAATTTCAACTGGCGCCGTCCCTTGCACAGAAACGGGTGCATTACTTTGAACATCATCAGCTGTAGCTCGATTAGGATTCATTCCTATAAAAAAGAAAACATTTTAAGATGTTAAGAGTCGTCACACTATCATTATTCAATTATGGCAAGTATAGATAGTCTATTACACTCGCTATGTTAGCCTGAGAATCGACTAAACCGTAGCTCTAATACCACTAAATGTAACACCCCGTATCCAAAACCATTTCCGGAGTCGAGCACAAGGCGTCATCTAACTTAACTTACTAGTTCGAAACATAAAAATGTACTTTTAGAATTAATTTCACTATTCACAACAAAACTGTCCACCTATGCAGCTGTCACTAATTATATTATAACTCGAGTTACGAAACTCAAAATTTAAATCCATAAATTTTCTCTGAAACTAGACTCATATATCTTGTTACCATAAAATTGTTATAATTTTTTGTTTAGCCAATTAGTATAGTTTATTCATTGAAAACTCCCCTGTTTCACTATCTGACGATTCTGACCACCACTCACTAAAAATAAATTATCATGATGTACAGACTTCATATGGTTTTTTTTCTTGATTATATAGAAAACAGACTCACTAATGAATCTATACATATAAATTATAACTAATAATTCTTTATGTACAATTTCTAATGATTTTCTAAATTTAGAACAGAGGGCTCCAAAAACCATTCTGACGCTGTCTCACTAAAATTCAAATATCTCAAAATATAAAATTCTTTTGCCTACACTGTTTTTTTCATGTAAAAATAGACTTGATAATATTTAGTTATATATAAAATTCACTCTGTAATTCAATTTCTACTATTTTTAGTTATTTTTCAAATTCACATCACTGCTGCTGTCCCAAAAACTGCTTCTTTGCAAAATTTTTACTTTTTATAGTTTCTTTGTTTTCATTACCATTTAAGCATACATAACACCAAAACATATTCTTTAATAACCATTTCAATAGCTAAGCCATATCATATGAACATACTCAAAATGAATAAGTATTCACACATGCCATAACTTTAAACATTTTGAAATCACATAATACTGAAATGTCTGTTGATATTGTGATACGAGGCTCCGACGATCCTCAATTCGAGCAAGCTCAAAACACTATAAAACAAAGAAAATGAAGAAAAGTGTAAGCTACTAATGGCTTAGTAAGTTACATGTAAACAATAAGTACTCATTTAATAATTAACATTTTTAACATATAAATAATCAATACATTTCTTAGCAATTTCAATCACTTACACATGCACAATCTTACCAATTCACTTGCACATACATTTACACACTTAACCTTTATCATATATACTCATTCTTTCAAATGTACCTGCATACACACTTCTTTTCATGTTCACTTCAACTCATTATTAATCCCGTTGAACACTCGGAATAAACAGGGATACATAGAGAATTAGCACATAAGTGCCACACTGATATGTAGTCGAAGCTACCATTGAAATGTAGCTGAAGCTACCACTGATCAATAACACTGGAAATGTCCACGGGCCTGCTCACACAAGCTGTCAGGTGTCTGCAACACATCCTAGATCACCCAGCACCCGGGACTCACTGTAACACTGTAACACTGGTCTCTAGTGACATGTCACTTGTATCCACTTCTATTCCTAACTTCAACCGGGAATTTACCCTTAACACTTTATTTTAAACACTTTATCACTTGAATAATTATAAACAATTTTCCTTCCACATTCAATATTAGTTCACATATCAAATATAATTCACAATTTATAAAAATATAACTATTATTTACACGTAACTTACCTCGGATGCAAAACGACTATTTTCGTAAATTAGTCAATAACCTTCTCTTTTCCCCGATCACTTCCACTATTTCTTCTTTCTTTATCTATATTAACACAATTTAAAATATTTTATCAACATGCCATTCAAATACAATTCATACACAATATTTTGGCAAACTTACATTTTTTGCCATAACTTTTTCAAAAATTACACTTTCGTCCCAAAGCTCGTAAAAATAAAATTCACTAAATTTCTTAAATTTCAAACCTCACTAAATCATATTTCATTCTCATAACAGCCCTTAATTTCACAAAATCACAACTTTACGCACACTTTACTATCTTTCACAATTTAGTCCTTTTTCAATATTTTTTTTCGAAATTCATCTAGTAAAACTCGTAATTAGCACTTCAAACATTCATTATCTATCATCACTCATCAAATTACAACTATATCATGAATGGGTCAATTTTTAAACTTTAATTCAATTTAAAATAAATGGTAGAAACATGAAATTCAAGCTTCAATAAGCATAAAAATACGAAAATAATTAAAAACAGGGCAAGAAATCACTTACAATTGTGCTTAGAAAAATCAAGAACCCTAGCTATTGGGACATGAAATTTTCAACAGCAAGCTCTTTTTTTTTGAAGAAGATGAACACTTGTTTTCATCTTATTTTGTCTTTTATTCCATTTTGACAAAAATGCCCTTGACCCACTTAGATATTTTTCTAGAATTACCCTTATGTGTCCATAACACTAATTTATGGTCTATTTGCCACATAAACACTTCTAATTTCATGCATTAATTCAATTAAGTCATTTAATCACTAATTAGACACACTTTGCATTTTATCTCAATTTAGTCCTAAAAATTCAATTAGGCTCTAAATCATTAAAATTTCCTATCCATATTTTCACACAATATTTCAATCAATCGGTAATTAATAAAAATTTATAAAATTAAACTATTTCACTTCAGATTTGTGGTTACGAAACTACTATTTCGATTAGGCCCTATTTCGGGCTATCACAATATTCGTCCACGCGGCTGTTCATATGGGCGTGAGACGTCTGTTACTTAGAAAATTCTTAAAGTTTCAAAAATTTTTATGTGAAACCAATTTAGTCCTGAACCTTCTTAAAAGCATGTTTTAGATCTCGTAGACCTATTTAAGGGATAATGCGATTATGAATGAATGTGATATGATGATACATGATCAATGTATATGAAATGTTTGTATAATGATGTGAATTGTTCGGTAATGCCTCTTAACCCTAGTCCGACGACGGATACGGGTTAGGGGTGTTACATGATTTTTGAAGTTTAATGAAAGATTATGAGTCCTTGTTGTTAAATAAAAATGTTTTGTAAAGTGGTTTTTTATGAAATTATCATTTAGGGACTTATTTGTAAAAGTAGTAAAATATCATGGTTAAATTGTGAAATGACGATTTGTATGAGTCGATATGGGTTCATAATAAATTTTTCTAGCATGGGTTGGGGATGAAAATGTTTAAATTTCAATTTTTGAGCTTAAGGACTAAATTGTAAAAAGGTTAAAATGTTAGAGGCAAAATTATAATTTTTTAATAATATGAAATATGGACTAAATTGAATAATAGAGTTATTAAATAGATTGAATTTGTATATTTAGATCAAGATAGACCTCGTATAGAGTTAGATCGGGAAAAAGCGAAAGCCTCGGATTGTTGATATCGTTTCTACATCTTTGTTATCGAGGTAAGTTAGTATGATTAAGTATCATTTTAGTGTTATTTTGATTCGTAAGTTAATATGTTAATTGCCATGTAAATAAATGATGTATATCTGATGATGTCACGACGGTTATCGAGCCCCGTTTGAACCTCAGGAATTCTTAGGATACAAATGACATGTCATTAAGGTTTTCATGTTTCGGGTGCTGGTCTTGAATGTCCTACTGATGGCTGAGGTCCTGCATTTTTTGCGGATACTCCACAGCTTGTGTGATCAGCATCGTGTAGCTTACATTTCGACCTATAGCTCGTGTGAGAAGGCCTATTTCACAGCTCGTGTGAGCAGGCCCATTTTACAGCTCGTGTGAGCAATGATGTAAAAGAAAAGAAAGGTTACGATTATATGTTTAGCACATTTTGTGTGAGCTATCCCACGTATCCCATGATATTCTAAACGATTCAACGAGTATGAAAAGGAAAAGAATGGTAAGTATTCAAAAGGAACTATGTCATGTACTTATGAAAAGGGTTGAAATGTTTAGTTTCATTCAAAGTATGATATGTTAAGGAAAATGATGAATTCAAATGAATTATGTTCATGTTTAATGGCTTACCTATGTTAAATTCATGTGGATTATGTTTGAATATGCTAAAATGTGTTGTTGTTGGTGCTTAGGCTTGTGCCAAGCTTATGGTTGGGTTATATTGTGCTTAATCTTAATATTATGTATTGAAATGGTAAGTTATGTTCATGTTTTACGAACTTACTACGCATTATGCGCTTACGTAATTTTCTTTCATATGTTTTATAGATAATCAGAAGCTCGTTCGGTTCGGAAGCTCGTCGGAGACCTATCACACTATCCAGTGATTATGTCGGTAGTTTTTGATGTTTTGGTCAAGTTTATAATGGTATGTATAGGTGGACTTATGTTCAAAGTTTGGGTTGAATGCTAATTGTTGATTTTGGTATGTATATATATGTTGGTTGTTTGGTACAATTTGGAAATGGTTGGTTTGTGTCACTTATGTGATTATGATGCATATGAGTAATGATTCAAATCGTAAGTTTTATGGGCATGGTATATGGTCAATTATGGTATGTTTTGGTATAGAAATAAGTTAGATGTGTATGGTTGATGTATGGCCAAATATGCATATGTTTAGATATATTTGATGGTTTGTGATTGAGGTGCATTAATGGCATATTGGTTGTATAGATTGATGGAAAAGTGAATTTCTCATTTTATGTATGTTTTGGGCATGTTTTAATGTCTTGGTCATATGTGCAAATTGCGTTTAGGTACATGCTTGATGTAGGTGAAGAAATGGCTTTATTTTGGCCAATTTCTTGTTTACACGGTCTAAGACACGGGCGTGTGTCTCAACCATGTGTGATACACAGCCATGCAACACGGCCGTGTGCCCCCTGTAGGTTTTAAAGGTTGCAAGTCAAGTATACACGGCCTAGCACACGGGCATGTGAGGCCATGTCAAAAGTTACACGGTCTGGCACACAGGCATATGGCTTGGATACGGGCTAGGACACGAACGTATGTCCTTATTTCGATTGTTATATAGCCTGAGACATGGGTGTGTGTCTTATCCATGTGAGTCACACGGGCATGGATACGGGCTAGGACACGAACGTATGTCCTTATTTCGATTGTTATATAGCCTGAGACATGGGTGTGTGTCTTATCCATGTGAGTCACACGGCCTAGCCACACAACCGTGTGAACCCTGTAGTTTAAAATTTCTATTTTTTTATCAATGTTTCAAATTATCTCAATTTAGCCCCGAATCATTTCTAAAGTGATTCTAAGGCCTCGAGGGCTCGATTAAGGGATGATATGCATGTTTATAAATGGATTATGCTATGTTTAATGAAATGTTTGAAAATGAATGATTTTAGGTTACGTTTATTCAATAATGCTTCGTAACCCTGTTCCGGCAACAGATACAGGTTAGGGGTGTTACATGATATTTTGGGTTTGGGTTGAACTGTCCTGGCCAAGTTTGGGGTGCCACAATTTAATGACTAACAATTACAACATAACAAATTATTGACTTATTTCATTTCCTCTAAGCCAAGGATTTTACAAGTATTCATTTTATAATTGTACCATATTTATCACATACCATTATCTATTTCATAAACTTTAGAATAAAATAAAAGTATCTACGGTACTTGCCTTTCAATGCTCCAAATCACATAATCAAGCCTCCAAAAACTTGATTTCTTCCTCAATTAAGTTTGGAAAGCTCAACAGCAACATTTCTCATACACATAAAAATATAACTAAAATTAATATCAAGACTTTTTAAGTTTTTCCATAATCATCAAACTTAAATACTATGTTAGGAGAGGTAGAAAAATACTATTCTTACCATGTTAAAGCTTTCTTTTTCTAGCTTCATCTTCACCCACTAAAATTCTTCAAACTCTAGGTTGAAAATAAGATATTTGAATACGGAAATGGGCCTTGAAGATAGTTTTCTAAGAAATTTTAACAAAATCTCAAAGTTTGGTTGTTGGTCTTTAAAACATTTAAAGCGAAAAAGTGAAGGAATGAAGAAAAGAAGAGAGGAACCATGGAGGAAGGTCAGGGGACGACACCAACAAGTGGAGAGGCTCAATGGGGGGGGGTTTCTTATCTATTATTTCCCTTTAAAATACACCAAGTGTGCCTACAAACCTACATACTAATATCTCAAGTGCAAGACCACTAATTGAGCCCATTTTCCTTATAACATGATCCAAATAATTAATAAAAATTTTAATTATTAAATAAAGTATCTAAATAATATTTTCATCCTTAATCCTCATGAAATGACCAAATTACCCTTTCAAGGCAACATTACCATTTTGCCTCTTTTGACTATTTATACAATTCCTTCTAAATAATAGGTAATTATCAAACCCAAATCTCATAATTCACTTATAATATTTAATATAAACTCATATATGGTGAAAATTAAAACTATTCTCCTTCTCTCGATAAAATTGAGAAATTTATAGTTTCATCCCTATACTTTTTAATTTTTCCAATTTGGTCCCAAAAGTGATTTTCACCATACTAGTACATATTCCAACTTAAACTCAAGCCAATTCATCACTAATAACTCAATCTTCCCAATTTTTTCATATTTTCACTTTAGTCTTTAAACTTTTTAAAATTTACAATTTTGCCCTTTTATCACTATAACAACCCGATTTTCAGTGATGCAAGAAATAATGGTCTCGAGACCCCGTTCTCTGATGATTGAGTCCGTAAATATTATTAATTAATATTTATGAGTTAATTATAGTATTATATTAAATTTTAGTCTGACGAATTTGTTAATTGGATAGTTAAGGTATAAGTGTAGCGACCCTAAAGTTAGTGGTGTTGGAAAATGAGGTAATGACATCTCATTTTCGCAAACCAAGCTGGTAAATATTTTTATTAAATATTTACAGAGTTGTTGTATAGGTGAATAACAATCCCTAAAAACATTTTGAATTTCATGTCATTAGGGTTCAAAAAAAAATCGAGTGTTGGTCAGGGGTTACTTTATTGATGGCTGAGATCTAGCATTTGTTGCGGATTCTCGGCAGCTTGAGTGACCAGCATCGAATAAAGTCGCAAAATTAAACCTGACCTACAAAATGAGTGAGCAGCCCAAATATCACAGGTTGTGTGAGCAAATTCAAATATCACAACTTGTGTGAGCAAACTCAAATATCATAACTCGTATGAGACAATCGAATTATTTTTTATTGATGGCTAAGATCCAATACATGTTTCGATTCTCGACAACTTGAGTGAGCAGCATTGAATAAAGCTTGTATAGTAAACCAACTCTACAGTTTGTGGAAGTAAATCAGTTTCGTGTATCCAAGTTTAATTTACTTTAGTTCTCCAGGCCAATGACATAAATGGAAAAGGTACTAAATGGAATTGTAATGTTCTGAATGAATATATATGTTACAAGTTGGATTTGATTTAGTGGTACATGTTTTGTGATGGAATGTTATATCTGTAACACCCCAAACCCGACCTAAACGTTATGACCGAATCTGGCGATGTCACATTGTAACACCCCTTACCCGTATTCGATGTTGGAATAAGGTACGAGGCATTACCAGAACATATACACTTATAAACGTATTAAACCGAGTTATAAAATTTCATACAAATTAAAACTTTCAAATTATTATCTTCGAATCGCTAATTAGGGCTTACGAGGCCCAATATATACTTGTCGAAACCATTTTTTGAAAAAACCAAAAAATTTTGTCGACTTTGAAAATAAAAATGGGAGTCGCCACCGATCATTTATCTAGGTGTGATCGGTTCACCGAAAAATAATTTTGGGTATGCGAATTTTGAGAAAACAGGTTCGGGAGTCGGTTACGTACGAGGAAGGGTTAGCACCCTCGTGACGCCCAAAATTGGTACCGAATTGATTGTTTAATGTCTTAATGTCAAAATTTTGAAAAGATTTTAAAATATGATCCTCTTAACTTGAATAAATTGAATAATAAAACACTCTTATTTCAAAGAAATAAAATGTCATACCCATTGAGTTAGGGCGCAACATTTTTAATCTTCAAAATTAAGTTTATCTTTTAACTTTTAAAACCCATGCATTTGAGAAGGATATTTGATTATTTGGGTCAAACGGCAAATTAAAACCCAATAAGTTAGGGTTTAATTTCCCGAAATTCTTAAACATCAAATATTGCATTTATTTTAAAATCGAGATAACAAAATGTCATATCAAGTAAGTTAGGATCCGACATCTTGAAATCTTAAAAATTTTATTTCGAAATTGTATGGTTTTAACAAAATAAGTACTTGGCCATCTAAATTCATGGAAAAGAATTGAAACCCAGTAAGTTAGGGCACAATCCAATCGAAAACGATGAACACCAAGCCTTTCTTTTGAAGATTATGAAATAGCATGATTGTAGTGCTTTAATAAAATATATTTTTTTACAAATGAAACACGATTGAATAGCAATACTTAATATAAAAGATACAATTCATAATCTAGATACATATTGAGGAAAAATAAACAAAGAATAAATTCAAACAAAAATGGCTACAACAATTTTTATCATATTATGCAAATATCAATCCTAAATGTCAAATATCAAATGAATTAAATACAACAACATTCATTAATAACAACATTATTAAGTTGAAACATTTACACATAAACTCAAAATAGACTTAAAACAAAAGAATAACATTATGTAATAATAATACGTAAAATAAATATGAAACAAGCAATACATTTATTAATCTACCTCAAATAACACATATAAAATAACCATGTAAAAGTTTAAATACATATATGATTTAAAAAATAATTACCTAGATAGGTTTTGAAAGAAGTAAATTATATATAACTAAAATTGACCTAAAGTACATATCTAGATATAAAAATACTTGAAATTTATAATCATAATAATATCAAACATCAAACTAATAATATATTTTTTAAAAATAATTTAATAGCACATATAGTAGCATTCAAAACATTATATCAAAAGAAAATTAAGTTATATCAAAATGAGTTACTAAAATATGTTCAAGGTATGTCAAATTATTATAAAAAAAACATTTTTACATATAGATAATGAAACATATAATGATATAAAGTTTAAAAATAAAAGGATAAATTTTAAAACAATGTTAATCCTAATATTTAAAATTTATTAAAAATAAATATATTAAAAAAATACTAAATTAATTTTACATTATGTTGTATATAAAAAACTAAATTTGAATGAAATTTTCTTTAATATATTCACTATAAGAGCCAATAATATTTATGAAATTTAACAAAACATTATGACTAATGAGAAATAAAAATAAAATAAAAAATGATTAAATCAAAAATACAGCACTTAGAAGACTAAATCTGCAATCAATCGAAAACATAAAGACTAATACAGCAATTAAACGCAAAAATTCAAGAATTCAAATTCAAGTAATGAAAACGTCGTCGTTTAACAATGAACCAAATTGAAACTAGAGTAAACTATACAGTATGAATCGAAAAATTGCAGAAAATCAAATTAGAACAATACAAAACAAAGGAGGATTGATTGCGCAAAAAGACCAACGAGCTAAAGTGCGCGGATCCTCCCCGGGTCGGGTCACACACACGGGTCGGGCTCTTAGAACGCTGCCGTTTCAAAGCCATTACATTGGCTCTATCCGGCGACGTTTTATCCTGTTCAGAAACTAAAAAAAACCTAACCTTCTTCATTTTTAAAGAAAACCTAAAAAAACTCTAACACCTCTGCGTCGTTTCGGGACTCCATTCAAAGGCTCTCCGATCCCTCGCCCAATCTCCGATTACGACGGAGAAGACAAGGAATCGGCTCCACAACGAAGGTAAACTCCTCACTCTAAACTTCCTTTTTCTTTTCTTTATTTACACTAGCAATGAACAAAAGAATAAAAGAAAAATAGAGAAAAACGAAGATAGACTAAAAAAACCTTACGAAATTTTCTTTGAATTTTTTTGTTTCTGTATTCAATTTCTGTAAAAAAAAAGGATCCCTTTACAGTGTTAGAATCGGTCTTATATAACCGAATCGAAAAGAAAATGAAAATAAATAAAAAATCCCCAAAATCTCTTCTGCTATTTCTGTTATTTCTTTTCTTTCCCTACTAATTTGTTTTTCTCTTTTTCTCTTTCTGTTTGCTGCTTGTTTGTTGTGTGCAGGTACGGAGGAGCGGACATGGAGGTCCGCAGATGTGGCACGTACGTAGGTGTGCGGGCGCACGTACAGAGGCTCGTGCGTGAGGAGTGGCTTGGCAGCGGCGCCTCGTGCTAGGGCTAAATGCCTAGGGTTTTCTATTAACTGTCTTTAGGTGCTGGGCCATTGGGCCATTAGGTGTTTAGGCTGAGTTAGGCCGCATATATCTGTTGGGCTTGTTTTTACTTTTGGGTATTTAGTTTATTTTGTAAATGGGCTGCATATATGTAAAATGGATTGTTTGTTTGGACTCTATATTGGGTTTATTATTGGTTTATGGGCCGGGCAAAAATGGGTATTACAATACTCATTCGATCCAAGCCTTATAGCTACCACCTTTGTAATATATTAAATATTCAATATCTCGTAAAGATTCACTAATCTATCCCATATACTTTCACACAGATTAATTCATAATTCACAAGTCTTATCATTTCAAAGCTTATAAGACACATGTACATATCTATACTAAATCATATGAGTCTCATACTCATTCATATGCTCAATAAATCTGTTCAATCATTTCAACATCGAAGAATCCACTTTATGTCAGAAACAATACTAATAACAATCATAAATCTTTTCATATTAATTTCATGTATCATTTACTGAACTTCATATATCATTTCATAAATATGTAATTCACTAACACATCTTGCCATATGCAATATCCAATTGGTGAAATCACTTAATTTAATTCAACTTCAACAATCACAATAAATCTATCACTTGAATATGAGTCCATGTAACACTTACCAACTTTGTCAAATTAGTGAACGTCTTACGGAATTGAGTACTTATTTTCTCAATGCCATAGTCCAACTATGGTCTTACACGTAATCACATAACATATACCGATGTCATAGCCCAGCTATGGTCTTACACGTAATCACATAACATATTCCGATGCCATATCCTAGCTATGGTCTTACACGGAATCACATATCACTTATTTCCATGGTCCATCCATGGTATTTTTCGTCAATTCCTCTTTATCACTGAACGAAAGTACTCAACCCTGCGTTCTACTCAATTTGAACTTTCATTCCAATTTATCTATCTTTCTCAAAAATCATAATTCAACCATGAATATGTATATACAATAATAGATTATGTCATGCATAATACTAACAAATAATTGTTTGGTTTCAGCAAAATGAATTTACAATTCAATTCATAATAACTAATTGAAATGAAACATTATGTCATTTCTCATTCAACGTTTATCAAATATAATCGGGCATATGACCAATTTATATACAAATGATTCATATATTTTTTATTTCCTCCTCCTCCTCTCCATTTCACATCCTTAATGTACATAACACTCTTATAAATAACATTTTCTATAATTTTACTATTCACTACATGTATATTCAAAGCTGTCTATCCGAGTCAGAGTCACTAAATTATTTTTATCCAGAGCTACAGAGCTCCAAATTAAGATCCTTTAATTTTCCCTTAAACTAGATTCACATATATTCTTACCATAAAATTTTCAGAATTTTTGGCTTAGCCAATAAGTACAGTTTATTATTTAAAGTTTCCCCTATTTCACTGATCAACAGTTCTGACCTCTCTTCACTAAAAATTAATTATCTCACTGTACAGAATTTGGATAGTACTTAAACTTATTTCACTTGAAAATATACTCATTCAGAGTTCTAAAAATATAAATTTTAGTTCATAATTATTTTTTTACAATTTTTAAAAATTTTCCAAAGTTAGATCAGGGGATTCCAAATTCATTCTGACCCTGTTTCACTAAACTTAAAATATCTTAAAATATATAACTTTTTTGATTCCTATGTTTCTTTTATGTAAAAATAGACTCATTAATCTTTCATTTCATATCTTATTCACTCTCTAATTCGATTTCCACCATTTTTGGTGATTTTTCAAAGTCATGCAATGGTTTCTGTCCAAAACTATTTTGCTGCTAATTCTACTATTTCATAATTTCACTTTCGATCACTATTCAATTCAATTCCACACATATATTCATCATTCAATTACACTTAGTCGTTACATAATCTCATATATTTTCACTTAGTCAATTTCCCGTTGAACACTTGGAATATACACGAATACGTAAAGAATTAGCACATAAGTGCCACACTGATATGTAGCCGAAGCTACCACTAATACGTAGCCGTAGCTACTATTGAAATGTAGCCGAAGCTACCACTGATATGTAGCCGTAGCTACCACTGATCAATAACACTGGAAATGTCCACGGGCCTGCTCACACAAGCTGTCAGGTGTCTGCAACACATGCTAGATCACCCAGCACCCGGGACTCACTGTAACACTAGTCTCTAGTGACATGTCACTTGTATCCACTTATATTCCTAAGTTCAACCGGGAATTTACACTTAACACTTTATTTTAAACACTTTATCACTTGAATAATTCATGAACAATTTTCCTTCCACATTCAATAATAATAATTCACATATAAAATATAATTCACAATTTATAAAAATATATTGCTATTATTTACACATAACTTACTTTGGTGCAACAATATAAAAATTTAGCAATTTAGTCTTTAATCTTTTCTTTTCTCCGATCAAGGTCGATTCCACTTCTTTCTTGATATATAATAACACATTTGACTTATTTAATACTCACATTTATCAAAACAGTCCTTGACTCAAACTTTGGCAAAATTACAATTTTGCCCCTAAATTTTTGCATATTTACACTTTTTTCCCAAAGCTCGTAAATTAAAATTCATCCCTTATTCTTATGTATTATGACATGCTGAACATTTTTCCCTTCTATGGAAACATCAAATTCCCACTCTAACACTTACTTATGAACATTAGGTATTTTTATAGATTATGTCGTTTTACTCGTTTTCACTTAAAATCACTTAGTAAAAGTTGTTTAACATAATTTCAAACTTTATATTCTACCATAAAACATCAAAATAAACACATTTCACCTATGGGTATTTTTCCAAATATAAACCCTAGATTAAATTATTGCTAGAATAAGCTAAATCAAGTTACCGAGACTCTAAAATCGTAAAAAACATTAAAAACAGGGCTTGGAATCACTTACTATGGAGATTGGAAGCTTGAAAAACCTAACTATGGCTTCCCCCTTGCTATTTTCGTTCATCATGGAGAAGATGAGCACATTTTGTCATCTTTTTCCCTTTTTAATTCTTTTTATTACTAATTACCAAATTGCCCTTAACTTAAAATTTTCCTATTTCACTACTCTCATATCTATTTTTGTCCATAACTTAACCAATGGTCTAATTATCATATAAAGACCTCCAATTTAAAGTTTCATAACAATTGGACACCTCGAACATGTTGAACTCAACTTTTTCACTTTTTACAATTTAGTCCTTTTGACTAAATTGAGTGCCCAAACGTCAAAATTTTCGAACGAAATTTTCACAAAATTATTTTGTGAAATCGTAGACCATAAAAATATAATAAAAATAATTTTTTTCTTGTTGAACTTGTGGTCCCAAAACTACTATTCCAGCTAGGCTCAAAATCGAGTTGTTACAATATCATTATATGAATGTATTATAAGCTTATGACATGTGATTGAACTAACATATTTGATATATTAGTTGAATGTACATGAAGTGTAAGATGCCAAAGGATTGCTATGTTTGTACAAATGTTTTCAATTGCTAAATTATTGTCATATCAAGGTAAGTTAAGTAAATTTCTTATGGACTTACTAAGCATTTAAAATGCTTACATGTTATCTCATTTTTCCTTATAGGCTGTCGATTTTACGGAACATGTCAATTGGATCACCTCAAAGCTCACATTATGCAGTCATCTATCGGTAGACTTTTGATTGTTTTAAGTCCGGTTATGTGGCATGTACATAGGTGTTTATATATGGTAAGTTGGTTTGTTAACATAAAATGAATCTAACGAATGTTTGATGTTGGAAAACTTATTACTTATATGTATATATATGTGTATGATTTGGTAAGGTGTTAAGACTTTAGAATTGGTAATTAAGTGGCATGTTGAATGTTAAATGGAATGTTTATGTTTAATGATGATATGGAATGGTTAAGTGTGTGGTTGAATGGTTTGAGTTTGTATAATTTGAATTGAAATGATTTGGTTCCAAATTGGGCATATTGGATTTATTGATTTGGCAATGGTTAAATGCAATGTTTGGAACACAATTTGGTGTATCTTTTGCAGGCTATTTTGTGCATTTATGCACAAACCAAGTGTTTCGAGACGAGCAACTCTCCTCGTCGCAACATCGACTGACATAATGTGACTTCCCGACGTCGGGAGGTTGGACTTCACAACCACACATTCTATTTGGTGGTGTCACAACGTCGACCCTGAATTTTTAAAACTTTACAATTTTGTCCTATTTCACGCTTGGTCAAACAAAAGAGCTTTCGTAAGCTCTATTAAGACTCGAATTTAGTTGGATATCATAATATCTCAATGAGACCTAATTGAATATTTAAAGGATTTATTTATGATATGCTTGATATGAAATTTTGAAAATGTTGCAAATTAGTCATTGTTTAATTTCGGGTTGATTCTAGAACATACGTAAGCTCGTATAAGACTCAAGAAAGGTCGTATTTGGTGATTATGAACTGAATTGACTATGATTTTATGATTTATGTTTAATTTGAATGTCAATTGCCTGTATTTGCTCCAACAATAATTGTAGCATCCTGTTACTCGGACCCGAAAATCGAGTCAGGTGAGGGATGTTATAGTCACATTTTTGCTTCTAAAATTCTTTTCATAATTTACATCGCAATGGTAAACTTTTTTTCCCATGAGATTCCTTTATTTGACTCATTTTCCATATTTTCCCACTGATTCACTATATCCGTTATTGAAATTGTGTCACGTGTCAAATTGAAAATTTTGGGATGTTAGATGGCTAGTATTGTCCTTAATGATATTTCAAGAATTGTGTATTTCTCAGGATTCAACAAACATTTCTATTTAAAAAAGGAAATTGAGAGTAAAAAGAACATATAAATTAAATGGAAAAGGAAGGGAGAAAGGAAAAGATTCCGAGAGAAGAGAAATGCACTCTGGTTGATTGATTTTGAAAACTGATCATGCATAGTATTTATAGGTGTCATACATGCCTAAATTTAGGAAAATATATTAGAAAATCTAGATGTTAGTAGGTGAGAAAAACATGAGATTCCAGACAAATCTATTTGACCAAAATAATTTAAAATGAAAAGGGCAAAACAAAAAACGATTGGGCCTAGTATCATACGTAAGGTGAGAAATCGTTGGATTTACACTGGACTGAGCTTTCAAACTAAGGGTGAGTTTGGATGGGCGGTGCGTTTACCTGCGGTCAGTGGAAAAATAGAGGTGGCGGTGAGATTAGATACTGTAGCGATACTGTACCCTGAGACAAAAATAAGCTAAACGTACCGCACCCAATTGCCCATCCAAACCCACCCTAAATTTTTGTACACGTGTACCCATCCTCTTATGTTGGCTCTTATAATCGCAATATCAAGTAATGCTATATAAACAAAAACTAAAGAAGCTTCTTTTAAGGAATGTCAGATTCTTTGAAATATAGTAACCGGCAACAAAATTCACATTCTTTATATCATTTCACTTATTTATAGTAGAAAATAATAATATTAATTGTCTGGTGAATTTTAAATATATATCAATGTTTTGAAGAAAAAAATTATCTGGTATTATTTTAAAAGTCCAAACAGGGTATTAAATCTTAAAAGATACAGGAAGTAGTATCATCGGTGATCCTACTTTAAACAAGAAAATGAGTTTGCACCCTTTACATGTCCTAAGCATTTTGAATAAATCGTTGTAAGCCCTTCAAATAATCGGGATTATCTCATCAGTAATGGCTTCATCGGCCTTCTAAGCTTAACAGAGGACATGTTTCATCGTCTTGGATACTGTCTATAAACCGTTTAATATTTTCAAATAAAATAATCAGAATGGATTTATGAGCTGATGGAGTATATATGACTGAATTTTATGAGCTGATGATGTGCCTATCAACTATTTTTAATGCACTTCTAATAGGCCCAATTTGCCCGGCCCGCTATTAAAATAAATAATAAAAAAACAAATAAAATAACAGTCCATTATGACAGTCCATATTACAAAGTTTAGCCCAAATATCACCTAACCATTAGCCCAAATTTGAGCCAAGCCCAAAACAACAAAAATCAACACAAGGAACCCTAGAAGATCTAGGCGCCGCGCTCCTCCCACGTGTGCCTGCCTCCTCACGTGTGCCTCCGTACCCTCTGCCCCAGTCTCGCACGACCTCTGTACCCGTACCTGCAAAGGACAAAAACGAACAGAAAACAGCACAACAAAAGGGAGCAAAAATTGTAATAGCGAAAAGAGGAAAAACAGAAAAAAGGGCAATTTTTGTATTTTCTTTTGGCTATATAAAGCCATAACGAAATTTGTAAAAGTAACGAATAGAGAGAATGAATAAAAAAGAAAAAAATATTCAAAGAAATTTTGAAAGGTGATTCTCCATTATTGCTTTCTCTGCGTTTCATACCGTTTTCTTTTATTTTTTATATACAAATAAGATAAAATTAAAAGAGAAAATAAGGTTAGAGAGCAAGGAGTTTACCTGTTTGGCCGGATCTTCATTCGCTCCGTCGCAATCGGAGTCGGACGATGGTTCAAAGGCCTCTGAGCAAACCTTTTCTGAGCGGTGCGACTTTGGAATGGGGGGAAGAAATGTTTAGATTTTTTAAGGTTGTTAACTGCTGATTTTAAGGTTTTAGAGTAGGGTGTTTATTGTGTGGAAAACGACGCCGTTTAAGGCCTGCTTCAGTGGCCTTGAAACGGCCCATATTGGCCCTATAACCCGATGACCTGATCCAACCGCGGCAAGTTCCGAGCATTTCGGTAGGGGGAGGGATAATTACACCCTCGGTCCTCTCTCTTTTGTTCTGGGTTCAAATTGGTTCTTTTCTTTTTTTAAATCTCACCCTTTAATTTGCTTTTTATTTCATTTTAGTCCATCATTGCGCACCGCTTGGGGGAGGAAGCTGATTATTTCCATTTGGGCTCCTTCATATAGTGAGTGCATTGCAAATTGGTCCCCGTTCTATTTTAATTCCATTTTTTGGTTATTTTGTTTTTTTGCAATACATTTTTTTAATTTTTTATTTTAAAATTATTACTATATTATTTATTATCATTTATTATTATTCCTATACTTATACACGCATTTTTTTATATAGTATAGATATATTCCTTTATATAATATATATTCTTAAACTTTTATAAATGCATGCATTTTACATACGTTTTTTTATTTTTTTATCATTTTATCATTTTAACTTTTATATACTTTACATTATATATACATACTTGTACATTTCTTTTATTTTGTGAATATATACATATCCACATACTTTTATATTTGTTTTTTTTTATATTATTTCATTCCTATAGTTTTTTGCATTCATATACCTACATATATATACATATTTTAATACATGCATAATTCATATATTTGTATAATTTTTATGCTTTCATAGTTTTCATAAATAAGTATATATATGTATATATGTATGTACGCTTATATTTTACAATGCATATGCATTTTCTTTATTTTTGTACATATACATTTTTTTATGAAATATACATGCATATTTTTGAAGATTATTATAAGTTTTTTGCTATACATGTTTTTTACATATGTATACTTGTATATGTGTGTTAAATATATGCAAACACATATTTTCAAATTTACTTGTATTTTGTGCCTGCATTTATATATTTTGTAAACACATACATTTTAAAATAAAGTATTTGTATCATATTGATTCTTTGTTGCTCATTAGCTTATATTTAGCTTACGAATTTTTCTTTCGCGATATACATTTTCGTCTCATTTCGTTTTATTCGTCAAAAAGTTTATATTCGATTTAAATATTAAAGTCGTTTTACTCAAAAAATTTCAAAATAATGAGACACTTGGAATTTGGGATCCTCGAAAAGATTGTGTCCTAACTTGCTGGATTCCAATCTTCCTCTGGATCTAAGAGACCGAATATCCTTTTTAATTAAATTTTTAATAAAAACCCATTCTCGGGAATTCGACACGTTGTGTCCTAACGCATTGGATATGACATGTTATTTTCTCGAGACGAGGATTTTAAAAATAAAGGCAATGTTCGATATTTAGGAATTTTGTGAAATCGAACCCTAACTTACTGGGTTTTGATTTTCTCATTTGACCCAAATAATCGGATATCTTTCTCAAAATGCATAGGTTTTAAAAATCAAAGGATAAGCTTAATTTTGAGGGTTTGAAATGTTGCACTCTAACTTACTGAGTGTAACAATTTATTTCTTTAAAATAAATGAGCTTTATCTTCCAATTCATTTTATTCAAAATAAAAGGATCTTATTTTAAAATCTTTTCAAAATTTCGACATTAAGACATTAAACAATCGATTCGGTACCAATTTTGGGCGTTACGAGGGTGCTAACCCTTCCTCGTGCGTAACCGACTCCCGGGCCTATTTTCTCAAATCTCGCAGACCTAAAATTTATTTTAATGGTGAACCGGTCACACCTTAATAAAAGATCGGTGACGACTCCCAATTTTCATTTTTAAGTCGACAACTAAATATCTTTTTTTGTTTTTCAAAAAAGGAGTGGTTTCGACAGCTTGGCGACGCACTGGGGACCTTTTAGAGAGTCAAGCCGTAAAATTGATTGTTTCTTGTCTTATTATCGAAAATTGAAAATTTGATTTGAAAATTTACGATCCTCTCTTCGCATTTGTTTGTATAATTACTGTTTTATACATTGGTATCATATTGCATAAAGACTGTTAGTCTTTCCCTTTTAAGTAAGAGTGAGAAGCTACTCCTTCGTGAGGTTTTCACCTTCGTGCAGGATAGTGGACCACTTTCGGAATACATCATTACCTATGTCTTCGTGAGATTTTCATCTCCGTGCAGCCATAGGGAAATGTATTCCCCTGAACCGAACTCGGTCTGTATGAGCCTATAATGGGTAAAGATCGAGGAGTCTGCTAGTTTGGGTACCTTGACTTTAGAACCAAACCTCATATAGTGGACTTAGGAACTTAACCTAGGTAGAGTCACTCCAAACCCCTGGTAGTTACCCGACTAGGTACTTCTGTTTTCCTTGTTTACTTTTGTTTTGTACTAACCCCTTTTGTTGTGTTTTGATTGTGATTGCATTGCATTTGCATCTTAAGAAAGAGATATTGATTCAAGTCCGATTACTAAATTAGAAAGCTTGTCATGGAATACGGATTCCTTGATAAAGTAGAAAACAATACAGCTACCTTAATATATTCTGAAAAACACATGGAAGAGTTCGTGACCTTGCTTCGTAGCCTGAGGATTCAAGGTGATTGTCTAAGAGCCTTCTATGTTCCAACTCCCTTAAAGAAGCTGACGATCTTCATGAAGATGGGCAGGTGATGGATCGCGACCAAGACCAAGAAAGGGAGCTAGCAGTGGCATCTATTGGAAATTGGTGAGATTATCTCAAACATGCGCATGAAGAAGAAGATCGATGTTGTTTCTTGGAATATGAGGGTGAGGCCGTACATGTATCCGTTTTATGTAAAGAAATTTGTCTTGTAGAAAAGTTTTCTAGATGTAATTGAATCAGAATCAACGTCTCTTTAGGCATTCATTTCATGCATTCGCATTACATGCATTAAGGTCCATTGAAAGGGTCTAATTGAGTAAGTTTATTTCAACTAATCTGGAAAACCAACTAATCAAGCACCCTTACGGTACTCGTCACAAAGCCAAAGAAATGGATCAAAGATTAGAGAAACTGGAGCAAATGCAAAAAGAAATGCAAGATCAGCTACAGAAACAAATGAAGGAGCAATTGGAAAAAATTCAACAAGACGTGACAGAAAAGATGCTGGAGTCTCAAAAGGACATGATGACTGAGCTAATGCAATTATTAAAAGGAATAAATAAGGGGAAAGGCCCTATAATTAATGATGATGAAGACAATGATAGACCTATCTATCCTCTAGGCTTTACGCCTCTGCATGCACAGATTCAGACCGAGGCTAGATCAGGTTCTAATCCTAGAGATAACCCAGTGAGTCTTGTTATTCCTGATTTCGATGAAATGGCTGAGAAAGAGAAGGCAAACGTCAAACTGTCAAAACAATGGGAGGATAGGTGTAAATGGTTGGAGGAAAAATTCAAAGCCTTGGAAAGCGCCGGAAGTCACCATAGAATTGATGCAAAAGATCTGAGCTTGGTTCCAGACTTAGTACTCCCTCACAAGTTCAAGATGCTTGAATTTGAGAAATATAGTGGGACCAGTTGCCCAGAAGCCCATATCACCATGTTCTGTAGGAGAATGACTGGGTATATTAACAATGATCAACTATTAATACATTGTTTTCAGGATAGCCTCATTGAAACAGCGTCGAAATGGTACAATCAGTTGAGCCGTACCGAGATTGGTTCATGGAGGGACCTAGCACAGGCATTCATGAAACAATACGGTCATGTAACGGATATGGTTCCCGATAGAATCACCTTGCAAAATTTGGAAAAGAAATCGAGCGAAAGTTTTAGGCAGTATGCACAAAGGTGGAGGGAGGTTGCAGTCCAGGTTCAGCCACCCCTCTTGGAGAAAGAGACGACAATGCTCTTCATCAATACACTGAAGGCCCCGTTCATTACGCATATGTTAGAAAGCGCAACAAAAAGCTTTTCTGATATAGTTATGAATGGTTAAATGATTGAGAATGCTATAAGAGCCGAAAAAATTGAGGCGGAAGAGAGTGATAAGAGGTCAACCCCAAGGAGAAGAGAAAATGAGGTGAACATCACAGGTTACTCAAGGTCAGTAAGTCATCCAAGTAAAGGGGTCGCTAGTCAACAAGGTTCATCAAGACAATAATCTTATGTGAAACAAGGCACTGAGAACCTCCAGTTAACGCCAATTCCGATGTCGTATAAGGAGCTGTATCAAAGCTTATTCAACACGCACATTGTTGCCCCTCTCTACACAAAACCTCCACAGCCTCCGTACTCCAGATGGCACGACGCAAATGCATAATGCGATTATCATGCGGGAATGACGGGGCATTCCATAGAAAATTGCATTGCCTTTAAAAAACTGATTGAAAGGCTTATCAGTATGGGCGTCGTCAAATTTAATGATTCCTCCAGTGCGAAAAATCTGTTACCCGATCATAATGGATAAATGGAGTGAATGCAACACATAAAGAAAAGTGGGAAATGTTCACATCGACAAAAAAGCAACTAAAGAAGGGACCTTGTTAGATATCTGCCCTTATAACCCTAGGAGTGTTCTAAGCAATTAGACTGCGGAAGAAATCCCTATAGTTTTTAGAGCTTATTTAGAGTAATGTTCAGAACATTTTTGTTGTTTTTAACCTAAAATGATAGAAATTCTTTTGTGAAAAAGGCTCATGTCTGAACGTTATTATTCTAATGAAATACATCTTTGCGATCACTTTTGAGCCAATGTTATTTCATTTGAATAATTATTTCTGATTATTTTATTCTTTTGGATTTTCTTCCACATCATTCATTCATTCATAATCGTCTTGTATAAATAATTGTTCATAAATTTATACATTCTTTTGTATATTCTTTGGTACTTATTATGGGTCCCTAGATATCAATTACATGAATGACGCTGTTACAGACTCAGATTTTCCTCTTGAGCGAGGCATGTGTTTAGACGGATCTTATGACTTTGAAAATGACAAAGATTGTAGCTTATCTCAGACTTGTTGAGGATGGTAGAATAGGAGAACCGACAGATCCTACCTCACAAGGAATCATTAGGAATTGTGGGCTTGGTGAAGATTAGAATTGACATGACCACAAAGATGAAGTGAGACATCATTAAGTCATTCTAGAGTTCAAAGATGTCTTTGTATGGTCATATCAGGATATACCCGAGCTAACCGCTGATAATGAAATCTGCGTAACAGCGCGATGGGCTGAAATTTGCAGTATGAACGATGCAATTCTTTACCGGGGCAATACCTTTCTCGTTGATTCAGCATAGCTTTGCTCGTTTGAAGTTGAGTTTCTATCCCTTCAAGATGTTGTTGGATTTTATCCTGATGGAAGAAGAAGATCAAAAGTTTCCAGTCATAGTTTCGCCCCAAAAGGTTCTATAAAGGAAATATGATATCAGAGAAGATTCTTCGAAAGGGATAACAAGGACTTGCCTAATCCCAAGAGTTCAGATCCAATTCAAAAAAAAGGAGCAAAAGAAAAAAATCAAAATCAAAACAAAAAGAAGAAAAAGAAAAATCAAAAATCAAGGTCAAAATGAAAATGAAAAATAGAGAAGAAAAAAAGAAAAGAAAAAAGAAAAAGAGAAGTCAAGGCGAAAATCCGCAAAGGGCGTTTTGACCAAAGGGGATTTAAGTTGAAAACCCGAAAAGGGCGACTCAAATTTTGAGCAAAATGGGGCATGGACATCCATTATCGAAGACTTCTAATGGGTATTACTTCATTTTTGAGATCATTCGAGGCTGTTTTGTACGCCAATGTCGTCATATGCTTATTCCAGAGAAGATGGTATTGGAAAATGCATTGAACTTGAATGACAGCACGATAGCTGAGGGCTGTAATCAATTCAAAATCAGACGCCACGATTTGTCACTGTATTGCAAAATAATGAATTGCAAAAATGACTGAGACTTACAATGGTTGGCATGTGAAGTTACCATCTGCCTTCTTTGTTTTTTAGAACGTTTATCGGAGCTTTGACTAGGGCAACACTGTTTTCTCTGGTTTACAAGACGGAAGTAGTTCTACCAATTGAAGTAGAAATCTCTGTTCTCTTGGTTTTAGTTGAGTAGAATGAATCCAATCTGATCAAAAGAAAAGGCTAAAAGCTATTCAGTATAGCCAGATGTACCAAAGACAAATAATGTGAGCCTACAATCAAAAGGTGTCTCAGAGAATTCCATAAGGGGAACCTAATTTGGAGAAAGATTCTTCCAAAGATTCTTCCTACAAAAAAGGATTTTAGAGGAAAATGGAAGCCAAAGGCCTTTTCCGAAGAAGCTCTGATCTTGAGTAGGATAGATGGTAAAACTTGCCAAATCCTGTAAACTCAGATTCAGTCAAGAATTACCTCACCTGAAGAAGGAGAAAGGACCAAGGTGAAAACCTGCAAAGGGTGTCTTGATTCCAAAAAAAAAGGGTGAAAAATGAAAAATGAAAATGAAAAAGTAAAAATGGAGAGGCTAAGGGGAAAACCCGCAAAGGGCACCTTAGGCCAAAGGGAATTTGAGTTGAAAACCCGAAAAGGGCGGCTCAAATATTGATCAGAATGGGGCATGAAGCGATCAGAGCAACTCGTATCTTTATCAGATTGGGGCATGTGGTAATCTTGTTATACCTGAATCAACAGGAAAAAGTAGGCAACATCTTGGGGCATCGACAAAGCACTGTAGATCTCCTAAACACATGTCAAATTCAAAATGGTCTTTAGAAAGTTTGTACAAAGAAGTTCAAGTTGCGATATTTGGGGCACCCAATTCTTATATTATTTGTTGTTCTTGGAATACTTTTTTCTTTTCCCAGATATATATTTCCAATCAATTTCTTTGTCATCCTTCTTTACTATTTTTGATATCTTGTTCTTTCGAGCTATGCTTAGAACCAACTTTATTCTTATTCGTTGTTATGACCCTTTTTGCAAGCATGTTGCATTGGAATAATAATTCATGGACTAATAAAACTTTCACAAAGAAAGTTTTTCATATTACTTTGAAAGGTTTCTAAATAATATAGGAGCCTGAAACAGGACTATTGTTTAGAACGCACCAGGTTTAAAGGTTTGAAATTTGAGAAGGAAGAGTCTAAATTTTGACTTTCTCTTTGGATTTTGTTGTCAAATGCATTGATTGAACAAATTGATAAGATGACGGGTTAATGATAAATCTTAAATAAACAAGCAAGCGATGATCATCAGGTAATAGGAAGAGGTTACCTCGGAGAAGAGAGCCTCTATTTGCTCATGAGTCTTTGGTACGACACCCTGGGAATGATGTAAGGAACCAGAACGATGTAGATCATGTATCCTTGAATTGGATAAGAGAGGATTGAGAAAAAGTCATATTTCTACCCTTAGATTACAGTGGGAGAATGATGGTACAAATTTTGCGCCCCAATGGATTAAACTTTGAGGTTTACAGTGGGGGCAACCTGACTAAATGTTTCTTCAGAAAACGCCAGTCGAGAAGGAAGGTGTTATAGCACTTTAGTGATAAAGCCTTAATAAACTTCGAGTAATGACAACCTAAACGAGATCATTCTCAGAAAAATAAAATTCTGCATTCATGCAAACACCATTCACACATGTCTAGTTAGGAGCATCTGATCCATTTTGATCATGCCATCCTAATCATTAGGTATAATTAGGTCATGTTCCCCAGGGAACAGATCAGTGAAGATAGCAGATCTTGCCTTCCTGCATTGACAGCGAAGCATATCGAAAACAAAGCCTTGCCTCCATCGATTGCATTGGAGCTGGTTAAAGACAACAGATCTTGTCTTCCTGCATTGACAGCGAAGCAGATCGAAAACAAAGCCTTGCCTCCATTGGTTGCAGTGGAGCGGATTAAAGATATTAGATTTTGCCTTCCTGCATAGACAGCGAAGCAGATCGAAGACCCCAGCCTTGCCTCCATCGGTTGCAGTGGAGCAGGTTAAAGATAGCAGATCTTGCCTTCCTACACTACAGCGAAGCAGATCGAAGATACCAACCTTGCCTCCCTCGGTTGCAGTGGAGCAGGTTAAAGATAGCAGATCTTGCCCTCCTACGCTGACAGCGAAGCAGATCGAAGACACCAGCCTTGCCTCCCTCGGTTGCAGTGGAGCAGGTTAAAGATAGCAGATCTTGCCCTCCTGCGCTGACAACGAAGCAGATCGAAGACACCAGCCTTGCCTCCCTCGGTTGTAGTGGAGCAGGTTGAAGATAGCAGATCTTACCTTTCTGCATCGACAGTGAAGTAGATCAAAGATTACAAGTCCTATATCCCTGGCCAGCAATGGAATAGGTTGGAAACTACAGATCTTATCTCCCTAAGCATTAGCGGAGCAGATCGAATACGGCGAATCTTATCTTCAAGTGTAATGAAGTAGATTGAAGCCAGTAATCCTATCTCCCTGAGATTACAGTGGAGCGGATTAAAATAAAGGATCTTATCTCTCTGAAGTTACAGTAGAGTAGATCGCATCAGATTGAAGCCAGAAATCTTATCTCCCTGAGATTACAGCGGAGCAGATTGAAGCTAGTAATCCTATCTCCCTGAGATTACAGTGGAGCGGATTAAAATAAAAGATCTTATCTCTCTGAAGTTACAGTAGAGTAGATCGCATCAAATTGAAGCCAGAAATCTTATCTCCCAAGCGATGCAGTGGAACAGATTAAAGCCACAACAGCGAATCTTGCTTCCCCGACATTGCGGTTCAAAAGATTAAAGCTACAACAGCGAATCTTACCTCCCAGGCGGTGCAGTAGAGCAGATTAAAGCCACAACAGTGAATCTTGCCTCCCTGACATTGCAGTGGAGCATATTAAAGCCACAACAGTGAATCTTGCCTCCCTGACATTGCAGTGGAACAGATTAAAGCCACAACAGCGAATCATGCTTCCCCGACATTGCAGTTAAAAAGATTAAAGCCACAATGGCGAATCTTACTTTCCAAAAGTTACGAGTTACAAATCCTATCTCCCTGATATTACAGCGGAGTGGATTGAAGCACCAATTCCAATACCTCTGAAGAACCAGTAAAGTAGAATGAGGCTACTTGAAGAACAGGAGCACCAAAGCCCAAGCACGACCGGGCAAAATTGGCTATTTTTGAGTCTTTGCTCTGTTCCCGTTACACGATAACGAGCAAAGAGGGGCAGCTGTAATAGGCCCAATTTGCCCGGCCCGCTATTAAAATAAATAATAAAAAAAATAAAATAATAGTCCATTATGACAGTCCATATTACAAAGTTTGGCCCAAATATCACCTAACCATTAGCCCAAATTTGAGCCAAGCCCAAAACAACAAAAATCAACACAATAAACCCTAGAAGATCTAGGCGCCGCGCTCCTCCCACACGCGCTTGCCTCCTCACATGCGCCTCCGTACCCTCTGCCCCAGTCTCGCACGACCTCTGTACCCGTACCTGTAAAGGATAAAAACGAACAGAAAACAACACAACAAAAGGGAGCAAAAATTGTAATAGCGAAAAGAGGAAAAACAAAAAAAAGGGCAATTTTTGTATTTTCTTTTGGCTATATAAAGCCATAACGAAATCTGTAAAAGTTACGAATAGGGAGAATCAATAAAAAAGAAAAAAATATTCAAAGAAATTTTGAAAGGTGATTCTCCATTCTTGCTTTCTCTGCATTTCATACCGTTTTCTTTTATTTTTTATATACAAAGAAGATAAAATTAAAAGAGAAAATAAGGTTAGAGAGCGAGGAGTTTACCTATTTGGCCGGATCTTCGTTCGCTCCATCGCAATCGGAGTCAACGATGGTTCAAAGGTCTCTGAGCAAACCTTTTCTGAGCGGCGCGACTTTGGAATGGGGGGAAGAAATGTTTAGATTTTTAAGGTTGTTAACTGCTGATTTTAGGGTTTTAGACTAGGGTATTTATTGTGTGGAAAACGACGTCGTTTAAGACCTGCTTCAGTGGCCTTGAAACGGCGCCGTATTGGCCCTATAACCCGATGACCCGATCCAACCGCGGCTAGATCCGACCGTTTCGGTAGGGGGAGGGATAATTACACTCCCGGTCCTCTCACTTTTGTTCTGGGTTCAAATTGGTTCTTTTCTTTTTTTAAATCTCGCCCTTTAATTTGCTTTTTATTTCATCTTAGTTCATCGCTGCGCACCGCTTGGGGGAGGAAGTTGATTATTTCCATTTGGGCTCCCTCATATAATAAATGTATTGCAAATTGGTCCCCGTTCTATTTTAATTCCATTTTTTGGTTATTTTGTTTTTTTGCAATTCATTTTTTTAATTTTTTTTATTTTAAAATTATTACTATATTATTTATTATCATTTATTATTATTCCTATACTTATACACGCATTTTTTTATATAGTATAGACATATTCCTTTATATAATATATATATATTCTTAAACTTTTATAAATGCATGCATTTTACGTACGTTTTTTTTATTTTTTTTATCATTTTATCTTTTTAACTTTTATATACTTTACATTATATATACATACTTATACATTTCTTTTATTTTGTGAATATATACATATCCACATACTTTTATATCTATTTTTTTATATTATTTCATTCCTATAGTTTTTTGCATTCATATACGTACATATCTATATATATATATATTTTAATACATGCATAATTCATATATTTGTATATTTTTTATGCTTTCATAGTTTTCATAAATAAGTATATATATGTATATATGTATGTACGCTTATATTTTACAATGCATATGCATTTTCTTTATTTTTGTACATATACATTTTTTATGAAATATACATGCATATTTTTGAAGATTATTATAAGTTTTTTGCTATACATGTTTTTTACATATGTATACTTGTATATGTGTGTTAAATATATGCAAACTCATATTTTCAAATTTACTTGTATTTTCTGCCTGCATTTATATATTTTGTAAACACATACATTTTAAAATAAAGTGTTTGTATCATATTGATTCTTTGTTGCTCATTAGCTTATATTTAGCTTACGAATTTTTCTTTCGCGATATACATTGTCGTCCCATTTTGTTTTATTCGTCAAAAAGTTTATATTCGATTTAAATATTAAAGTCGTTTTACTCAAAAAATTTCAAAATAATGAGACACTCGGAATTTGGGATCCTCGAAAAGATTGTGTCCTAACTTACTGGATTCCATTCTTCCTCTAGATCTAAGAGACCGAATATCCTTTTTAATTAAATTTTAAATAAAAACCCATTCTCGGGAATTTGACACGTTGTGTCCTAATGCATTAGATATGACATGTTATTTTCTCGAAACGAGGATTTTAAAAATAAAGGAATTTTCGATATTTAGGAATTTTGTGAAATCGAACCCTAACTTACTGGGTTTTAATTTTCTCATTTGACCTAAATAATCAGATATCTTTCTCAAAATGCATAGGTTTTAAAAATCAAAGGATAAACTTAATTTTGAGGGTTTGAAATGTTGCACTCTAACTTACTGAGTGTAACAATTTATTTCTTTAAAATAAATGAGTTTTATCTTTCAATTCATTTTATTCAAAATAAAAGGATCGTATTTTAAAATCTTTTTAAAACTTCGACATTAATACATTAAACAATCGATTCGGTACCAATTTTGGGCGTTACGAGGGTGCTAACCCTTCCTCGTGCGTAACCGACTCCCGGGCCTATTTTCTCAAATCTCGCAGACCTAAAATTTATTTTAATGGTGAACCGGTCACACCTTAATAAAAGATCGGTGGCGACTCTCAATTTTCATTTTTAAGTCGACAATTAAATATATTTTTTTTCAAAAAAGGAGTGGTTTCGACATAATCGGGATTGTCTCATCAGTAATGGCTTCATCGGCCTTTTAAGCTTAACAGAGGACATGTTTCATCGTCTTGGATAATGTCTATAAAACGTTTAATATTTTCAAATAAAATAATCAGAATGGATTTATGAGCTGATGGAGTATATATGACTGAATTTTATGAGCTGATGATGTGGCTATCAACTATTTTTAATGCACTTATTAAAAAATACTATTTCCTTCTAAAAGTCCTTTTTTTTTACTGGAATGATTGATTATGTCTTTTATAATTCAGAGTAGATATAGCCATTTTTCACTATTGGCCTTTTATATAAATTAAAATAAAAATTTGTAATTTTTTTAAATAACATAAATATAATAATCCTTTTATTTAAAATTGCCAAAAATATTTTTATTAGAAAATAAATTATTCTTAGGAAGATATAACGATTTAATATCATTATAACAAGCAAAAATTATATAATAATCATACATGTGGAAGAAATTGATAATGTAGCTTTACACGTGGACAACTTGATTGGCTAAGGATGTCAAATCAACTAATTTTTAAGGGTGTTTATATATTTAATGCTTTTTAAAATTTAAGTATCGATAAACAAAATTTAAGTATTAAAATGAATTTAATTGTCAAATTCGAGGGCCAAAAATATATTAACCATAATATTTATGATAAATTATTTATATTAATTTTAGCTAAAGTACTTAATATTTATTATTAATTATTTCTTGGCCAATGATGAACTGATGATGATGATATAGATTCATATTTAGATGATTGAGAATTTGGCCAAAGACCAACAGATAATGATAATAAATATATGTTAAATGGTAAAGATGTTAGAGCAACAAATATGAAATGTTAGAGCAATTAGATAAAATTGAATAAGATGATTATGTTTCTTGTTATTTTTTTTAGTAAACATATTATCAACTACATTCTTGGACTAGCATATTACATATGATTGTTTAATTTTATTTTTTGTTACTGATTTAGAAATTTTGTTGTACTGATATTTTTTTTATAGTAAGTAATATTACATTTTGTCACATATGATATTTTTTTATTTTTTGTTACATTTTGTGATATTTTTTTACATGTGATATTTTTTTATAGTAAGTAATATTTTTTTAAATATATATATAAATTATATAATTACATTTTGTTAGTCAAACATCCCTTGAAAATTACAATTCTTTGTAATTACAAGAGAGCGTAATTACTACCCTAGTAATTACACTTCCATCCAATTACTCTATTGTAACACCCTAAACCCAGCCTGGGCGTCAAGGCCTAGTCCAAAGAGTTACACCAATGATACTAGGAAACCAACTTCTATAACATAATTAAAACCATCTGACAAATTGAACGTCCATAAATTTTAGTTGAAAACCAACAATCTTGAAAAGCTATAATATAAAAGACTACTGAAACTATTAATAATATAGATAAGAGGGGTGATTAAACAGGTTGACCGAGCTTCCACTATGCCGATCCGATCAGGACTGTGAGTTATCTGAAATTTAGTCAACAACAAAATGAGTAGAGTACTCAGTGTATATCCCATATAGATTTAACTAGAAGCACAGTATAACAATAAATTCCTAAGTTTAAGTTCTATTCAGAATTAGAGACTTTCCAGTACAGTGTTACACATCAATTGAATGGCAATACGAGTTTCGTTTAGATACAGAACAGATCAAAAATAGATACAGTGATTCCTACCCCTCCAACCACCCCAACACATCTATAAAGGAGTTTAAAACCCCTCCAGCCCTACACACCATATAGTGTTGGTTCGACACTTTTAAGTAGTTGCAGACCAGCTACCAGATCAAAGTTGCACTAAAGTGCCAGATTACATATAGGTCGCGACCTAGCCACTGAATCAGAATAGATCACTTCCTCCTTTTAACAATTCTCGCCTAATGCAAATGTAAATTACAGATGTCAAAATGTACACAGAGTCATTCATATTTAATTCATATTCAAAGGATATAGATCAACATCACCAACAGTCATCATAAACAATGCCCATTTATATACTCACAGTTCAGTTTCAGACTTATCAGACAGCAACACAAGTAGTCTAACACAGGTCATTAGTGCACTACAGAAGCTGACATTCGCGCTAGACAACGCTTACGGCCTTAGAGATAAATTTTGGATCTAAACCACATACTCGAATAATCCTACACGGCTTGGCATACGTCTTGGCACACACCTGTGTGCCAACCCGTGTGTCTCACACGGCCTAACAGATGCCCGTGTCATCGACCCCTATAGTCCTAAATTGCAAACAGTAAGTCATACGGCCTGGGCACATGCCCATGTCCCTAACCTATGTGATCCCTATTTTGTATTCAGTGAGTTACACAGCCTAGAAACATCTGTGTCCTTGGCCCGTGTAAACCCTACACTAACCTGACCACACACGCTCGTGTCCCCTTTCCCGTGTGGCTCATTTTTAAAAGAATGTGAGTTACACGGGCTAGCACATGGCCGTGTGGCGTCGAAAGCCATATTTTTAGCATTCGAAATTCATAAAAACTCGAGTTTTTAGTACGCTCTTGAAGTAGTTTTGCTGTAGAGACATCGTAGAAGACTTCCAATGCCAACAAATCAATGGCGATTACTCAAGTTATTTCGCTAAGGATCATTGCTTTCGTTATTCTCGCCTAAAAAGAAACCAAACATTCGCTTAAAGAAAGTTTAAACCAATTGAGTTGGAAACAACTCTAACAGAACTAATGAACTACTGTCTAACGAAAGTTCTTCGATTAATGCGATTTACACAATCTATATAACTGGCAGTAAAGACACGTTCACTTACCTGACAACGTAGCAGACAAACCATGCAAACCAAGTAACAATTGGACAAGAAGGAAGGAAAAATAAAAGAAAGAAATGAAAAAGAAAAATAAGGAAGAACAAAAAAACAAATGATTAAGAAAAGAAAAGGAAAACGTTAATTAATTAATCACCGATCAAATTTCTGGCATTAAGCGAAAACATTACCTAACGCATACTCTGAAACTTGAACTCAAGACCAGAGAATAGACATATACTTAACCGGTGAACCAGCAGGCTCATTCTTGACACAGATTTACACAGATTTAAATTTAATCCAACAGCCCAAGAGTAAAGATTGACTAAAATTAAACTAGCAAAGCTTCCAAAATCACGACTCGAACTCCTGACATTGAACACATAAATGGAGCACATAACCACAGATACAAAGACTTAATTACTGCAGAATCCCACAAATAAACATTCAAAATTTTAGGGTGTTACAACTCTCTCCCCGTAAAAGAAATTTTGGCCTCGAAATTTACCTGACTCAAATAGATACGGGTACTTTCATCGAGTTGAATCTTCGGGTTCCCACGTGGCTTCCTCAGTGCCTTAATTTCTTCATAAAACTTTAACTAAATGAACATTTTTCTTCTTTAATACCTTAACCGCCACAAAACTTTAACTAAATGATTTCGACACGTTTTAGGATATGATATAGTCTAATGAACTTCAGGCTCAACTTGCCCTTACGCCCAAATCGAAGGACCTTTTTCCATGGTGACACCTTCAGAAACACTTGATCGCCTACAAAAAAATTAATATATTTCCTTTTTAAATCGGCATAAGATTTCTGTCAATCAGAAGTGGTTTTAAGATGATCTCGAATCAACTTGACAGTATTCTTAGTTTTAAAAACTAGCTCGAGACCCAAAACCCGACGTTCGCTTAACTCGGTCTAACATAGTGGGGTACGGCACTTATGACCATACAGAACCTCGTAAAGTGCCATCTGAATACTAGACTGGAAGTTGTTATTGTATGCAAACTCAACCAATGGTAAATAATCTTCCTAACTACCCTAAAACTCTATTATACAACCCGAAGCATATCCTCTAGAATTTGATTAACTCGCTCAGGCTGTCCGTCGATCTAAGGGTGATACACAGTACTGAAATTGATTAGGGTGCCTAAAGTCTCATGGAGCTTCTTCTATAATCGAGATGTGAAACGCGAATCTCTATCAGAAATTATCGAGACTGGAATCCCGTGTAGTCTCAGGATTTCAGCAATATACAGCTTGGCGAGCTTCTGCAGTGAGTAGTCTATTTTGATAGGAATGAAATGAGTAGATTTGGTCAATTGATCAACGATGACCCAAACTGAATCTTTCTTAGTGAGGTTTAAAGGTAACCCACTAACAAAATCCATCGTTACCTGCTTCCACTTCCACAAAGGGATCTTAACCGGTTGAAGCAATCTTGAGGGCAACTAGTGTTCGTTCTTAACCTTTTGACACGTCAGACAGTATGATACAAAGGAAACCACTTCTCGTGTCAGATCGGGCCACCAATAAAGTTCTCGGAGGTCCCAATACATTTTGTTTCCATTAGGATGCATAGTGTAAGGGTTACTATGCGCCTTCTCTAAAATCGTTTGCCTTAGCTCCTTATCATTAGGCCCAACTATTTGACCCCTGAAATAAAAGACTTTGTCGCTGTTCAAAATAAAATCTGAAGTTTCACTCGAACAAATCTGTTGCAGTCGCTGAATCAGGGACGAACCCTATGGCTAAAAGCATCGACTACCACATTAGCCCTACCCGGATGATACTCTATCGTACAATCATAATCCTTAAGCAACTCAACCCACCTACGCTGCTTAAGATTTAACTCCTTTTAAGTTAACAAATACTTGAGACTCTAGTGATTAGTATAAATGATACACCTTTCACCATACAGATAATGTCTCCAAATCTTCACAGCAAACACGACTTCAGCCAGCTCAAGATCGTGTGTAGGGTAGTTACCCTCGTGCGTCTTAAGTTGTCGTGACGCGTAAGCTACCACTTTACCATCTTGCATCAAAACACATCCTAGTCTAACGTGTGACGCATCACTGAAAACCACAAGCTTCTGACCCGATTCAGGTTGAACTAGAATAGGAGCTTGCATCAAAACAGACTTGAGCTTTTCGAAACTAGACTACTATTCTTTAGACCACACAAATGGAGTGTTCTTACGCAGTAGCTTCGTTAGAGGTGACGTAATCAGAGAGAATTCCTCGACCAACCTTTGGTAGTAACCTGCTAAGCCTAAGAAACTCCAAAGCTCACGTATATTTCTCGGTTGTTTCCACTCAATTATAGCTTTTATTTTCTTGAGATCGAGCCGGATCCCTTCAGCAGTCACCACATGTCCAAGAAAAGAAACCTCCTGCAACCAAAACTCGCCCTTGCTAAACTTAGCATATAACTACTTTTCTCGGAGTGTCTGGAAAACAAGACGAAGGTGGTCGTCATGCTCCGACTTAGTCTTGGAATAAATTAGTATGTCATCGATAAAGACTACCACAAACTGATCCAAATATCGTTGGAACACTTGATTCATTAAGTCTATGAATGTTGCTGGGGCATTCGTCAACCCAAAACCATAACGAGTCCTGAAGGTGGTTTTGTACACATCAATCTCTTTAACCTTGAGTTGATGGTAACTCGAATGGAGATCAATCTTAGAGAAAATAGATGCCCCACGGAACTGGTAAAATAAGTTGTTGATCCTCGGTAGCAGATATTTATTCTTTACCGTCAACTTGTTCAGCTGTCAGTAATCTATATACATTCTCATGGATCCGTACTTCTTCTTAACAAACAGTACCAGTGCCCCTCACGAAGACACACTTGGTCGGATGAACCCTCTATCAAGAAGTTCTTGAAGCTGAGCTTTTAGCTCTGCAAGTTTCTTTGGTACCATACGGTAGGGTGCAATAGACACAGGAGAAGTACCGGTAACAAATCGATGCCGAATTCAACCTTTCCATCCGAAGATATTCCGGTCAATTCTTAGGGAAAAAATCTGGAAAGTCCCTCACAGTCGAAACAAATCCTAAATAAAATTGCATATGATGCTTATTTTTCTTAACTTTATTAGTAATTGTATTGTCAAATACTTTCTTGAACTAGCATATTACAAATAATGATTTGATTTTAGGTTAAGCTATTGGTTTAAGATTTTTTTTCGATATTTTTTTATAATAATTAATATTCTTGTTTAGGATTTAAAATTACATGGTTGTGTAATTACAATCTATATTAATAAATATGACATAAGGAATTATTATGTAATTATATTTTTAGAGTAAAAAACATTCTAGATAATTAGATTTCTTAATGATTACAAAAATATGTAATTACCACACTAATAATTATACCTTCATTCAATGTTACTAAATTTTGAAACATCCTTATCGTCTAGCAAAAGCCATTAATAACTCAAGAAAACTTTAAGGATAGGTACAATAATGAGCAAAACTTGAAGTAATTATAATGGTTTATTTAAATTAAGTAGAGAATATTATGCGTTTAAGAGCGTTTGAATTTATGTTCTCTAAATTGTTATAGCAAATAGAATTAATATTGAGTAGAGAATTATGTAAAAAAAAAAGAGTAGAATTGACACATTAATAGTTTGGATAAAGAAGAGGTGGTGTGGACCGAGTTTTGATTTCAAAATCCTGAGTTGAATAATTTATAGAAAAGCTGCTTTTGAAAGCATTTAAAATTAGATTGAATTTATTCATAAACCCCTCAAGTTATATGGTTGAAGACGACATTTGAAGATTGTTTGGGGGATAAGGATGATTCACAATCATTTCTCTTCTCTTGTATGCATTCATTATCTCCTGCTTCGCATTTCATCGAAAACATCCGCCCTCCCCTTTTTTCTTTTAAAAATATAATGAGCATTTGACTAAACTATTTCATAAATTTTATAAAATTATCATTATCATTTTCGGGTTATTATCTAACCCTTAAGTGTTCATCTCCACGTGTTTTGGTTGGGAAGTAAAAAAGAAAAAACAAGTCAGAGAGCTAACCCTTCCTCAATTCACCATTCTCCAGCCTCAGTGCAACACTGCCACCCAACGCCAACCCAGCCCTGTCACTGCTCCATCTTTCTTTTCCTTTTTTCTAGTATTCTCTCACTCCAATTCTTTTTTAAAATTAATCTAGTTTTTTTTATTTAATTATTTTATCTCTTAAATTTACGCGATTCGTCAAATTACCCAAATATAAATAAAAAAATTAATATTTACTCACTTTGATGATGTGGCATCCACATGAATTGCCATGTGAATGTCACATCAACAATTAATTATTTTTTAAAATTTAAAAAATTATTTTAAAATATTAAAATTTATAAAATTAGTTCATTGCTAACATGCCATACATGTGATAATTTATGTATATGCCACATGAGTAAAGTTAACATGTTTTTAACTTTTTCATCCATTCGGGGTAATTTGACAAACAATGCAAGTTTAAATATTAAAAGAACTGAAAAATTAAATAAACCTTTTTGTAAATTTGGAGGGTCAAAAATATTATTATATCATTTTTATTAAATTTAAAACTATCAAATTAATTCTTAACTATATACTATTCAAAAGATTATTAAATTCTATTTACTGTATTTATTTATATTATTAATAAAATTTTGACTGGATTAATTTAGTTGTAAAATGTCAAAAATATTAGTTTAAATTATACTGTACATAATGAAAATAGAGTAAAAAAGTAGATTAATAAATTTTAAACTACTTTTCAGCAAAAAAATAATTATTCTATTTATTTTCAAAGGAATAAAAAATTTCTTTTTAGTTTTTTACTATTTGCCGCTTGTGAAGTTTTCTTAGTCCTTCTAAAGAGGTATAGGGTTAAATTCAGCTCTTAATATTTATATTTTTGTCAATTTGGTCATTAATTCTTTTTAGTTAAATTTGATTATGAACTTTTGAAAAAGAGTCAAAATGATGTATTTTCAACGAGAATACTAACTAAAATGTTAAACTTTTAAACACAACAACTTACATAACAATTCATGTGTACTCCATGCTAATTTTTTGAACTTTTATAAATTTTTTATATTTTTTAAATTTTAAATTTTAATTTTTTTTGTATTTTTTTATAATTTTTGAATTATTTATTGACATGACATATAAGATAAATGGTATTATGTTAGCATGATGTACACATGAACTACCATGTGAGTTGCCACCACAACACATCAAAAATAAATTTTGTAATCAGCATTTTTATTTAAAAAAAAACAATTTGACTCTTATTTAGAGATTAAAAATTAAATTTAATTCAAAAAATAATAGTCAAAATAAGAGTTAAATTTATGATTTTACGTATCAAAAATAAATCAGTGAAGCAGGCTTTTTTATGAATCATCTGTCAAGCACTTTAGGCTAAAAAGTTTAAAAGCAGCCTCCCTTCGTCTTCTATTTTTTCTTTTTCTTTTTTTTTTGGCATTGCCGTGATCATCATGCAAACACGAATATGAGTTATAAAACAAAAATGAAAAACGCGAAAAAGTAAATTATAGAAATAATTTTAAAAAATAATGTTAAGAAAGTTACACATTTTATTTGAAGCACAGTCAATAATCATTAATAGGAAAAAGATTGTTATAGATATAAACATGAAAAGATAATGGAGAGATGTGATGGTACAATATTATTGGTGAGATGGAATCCTAGATTTTTACATTTTCATATTCCCTACTACCTTTATTAAAGATGTTGCTCTCATTTCATGATTCAACTGTTGCATTCTTTTACTATTTTATTTCGACTTTGCTAACCAAATATAAAAATTGGGTATAAAATACATAAGAATATGAAAAGTGAAAAAAATAAAACATCATTAAAAGATTTATTTTGAGTTATAAATTAGCGGTTAAAATAAGAAAAAAAATTAGTGCTACAAAAAAGTTTCAAAATATTATAATTTTGTTTTGAATCATCAATTTTTATAATGGAAATTAAATTATCTTTTAAGTTTATAAATATAAATCAAAATAACCCACACTAAAACCAATTCACTAGAAGTGCCAATCCGGCAAGTTTTTGTTTATACTACATTGTAATTAAAATAAGGGTAAATTACATCATTAGTTACTAAATTATGCATAAGTTTTCGTTTTAATCACTTAACTAAAAAAGTTATAATGTGGTCATTAAACTATTAAAAAAAATTTCATTTAAGTCACTGAATTATTTAAAGTTTTTATTTAAATCACTAGGTTGTTAAGTTTAAAAAAGAAAAAAAAAGTTCTATTAGTGAGCTTTAAGTGACGATTCAACAACCAGTTCATGGATTAGTGTACCCATCAATGAGTAAAAAATATACCTTAGATTCAAGTTGATCTAACAGTCAATGTTAGAGATGAGAGAAAAAACTGTGTGAATTTAGGTTCGCAGATTTGTGATGTTCAAAAATGTTACATGGGGAAAAACTGAACTATAGAAGAGAATGAAAAAAGAGGTTTCGATTGGTGTAGACAGAAAAAATCATATACAATCGATTTAAACAGTCCAATGACTTAAACGAAAATATTTGAAAATTTGGCGATCAATTTACAACTTTTTTAATTAACTGACAAACAAAAAATTATCATAATTTAGTAACTAATGGTGGAGTTTACCCTTAAAATAATAATTTATAACTATAATGGTAAAATGTAGGAAGTGTAGATTTATTCCATCCCAACTTTTGTTAAAATATGACACAAGTTGTACTTTTTACAAATTGAGAAATTAGTTTTTGCACTTTTTATCTTTAAGAATTAGTTTTTTTACTTTCCAGACTTCAAAATACAAGTACACTATTAAATTTTTTTTATTAAATTCAAGTTAATTACAATAATTTTTTAATTATATTGCTACCAAGTGAATATTTTTTTAATTTTAAAATGTCAAACAAAAAAAATTAAAAAAAATTAATAATATTAACAATTTAATCTTAAATTTTGAAATTTAAAAAATAAGTGAACTAAATTCTAAATTTAGGACGGAATTTAACTATTTAAATGGAATTTATTGTCAATTTTGATGATTAATTGTAAACAGAATCTGGGAATTGGCAGCCAGATTTCACACAATTTCGTACCTAATTGTTCCATTTCCACAAGAAAAGATTCCCTGAAATCACGGCTTCATGTCAAGACAGAGCGCCCTTCCCCAATTCTATATTCCGGTTTTTTTAAATTTTAACTAGGCCGTGTTGGGCGACTTTTGCGTGATTGTTTTTATCATTGTGTTGGAAAACTTTGATTGGTCAAAATAATGTAATTTTGTGATAGGAAAACAAATATAAATATGTTACTGAAAGTGCTAAAATTTCCATAAGAAGAGATAAATAGTATTATAAACAAGTGAAGCAAACAAAGAATGTAAGACTTTGTTTGAGAGTTTATAACAAATGTTTAATGAACATAGACAAGAGATAATAATACACCAATAAATTTACACAAACTTTACAAAGCAAAGGTATGAAGAATGACAACAACACTTTCTTTCACATTGCACACATGTCCATCCCCCATTCACAGTCCTCAAATATTCTTTTCTTTCAATCAATACAAATAAAATAAATCCCAAGACCCTTAATTTTCCAAACCAAAAACCAAAAAGAAACCTTGTAACTTGTTCTTCTGCCCATCAGCATTGGCCAAGTCATAATCCCCAAAGGATTTTATTCAGAATAAGGTTTGGCCTTGGACCTATACACCAACTTCTTCTTCTTTGTGGTTTGGTTATCAATTGTTAATACAATTTTCCCAGGCTCACCCGTTTTGAAGCTGTTGGAGATCACCGTTTCATCGGCCGGACCCACTTTTCTCGTCTTCGATACAATCACGGTGTATCCATCTTCAGCTGTGGGCACAAATTCAGCTCCATAGTTCACGTCCCACCCCACAACTCGTACCTCCCACACCACAGTACTCTTCTGCCATTTCAACACCCAAACCAAATGTTATAATTCATGTGAATTAATTAAACCCCAATTTTTAGATTCTTTTATCTTACCTCAGTTACAGGGAATTCAACGCTGTGTTTGGTTGCTGGTTTGACTGTAACCTCTGTTGCAGCATCAGCAACCGTAAATTCTTGTTCGCCGTCCCTGCTCAATCCACCATACTGAACTGGTACTTGTTCAGGCGCAATATATCTATGTATATATACAATCATAAGTTAGTATGCAAAATATAATAAAGGAATTTATGATTAAAAAAATTCATTGTAGAAATTATTGGAGTCCACTTGCCTGAAAAGGATATCAGATGATTTGGCTGGACTTGCACACACAAACTTGCTCTTGGTTCTCTGAGTTAGGAAAGGACTAATCATCATATTGAAAGCCAAGTACCACCATGGAACATTGATAAACACCTTCAAAATCCAAAACCAACATTCAATATTTGTTGAAATTCAACACCATGATACAAAAAAGATTTAAGATATTAATGTGTATATACCTGTTTGGCCACAAACTCTGGATAATTGTCCTGAAGCAAGTGAAGGGCTTGGTTGGTAGCTTGCCTGAGCTCCCTTTTTCCAGGTCCGGGAGAGTTCTTGAGATCGTTTACCTGAACTATGGTAGAGATACCATTGGGACTGAAATCAAGCTTTCTGATGCTTTTTTCCAAGAATTGAATCCTCCACCTCAAGAACTTGGATCGCTTTTCTTCATCTGCAAAAGTATTCTGATACAGCTCCTTGTTTTGGAATTCCCCATACACGTTGTAGCATACAGGATGACCTTCTTTATCAAATCCGTGCATGAAAACCACTTTCTCCAATTCATTTCCAAGCTCCTCATCCAGCAAGCCATCAACTCCGAACTCCTTACGCCAGATAACAGTGTTTTTGATCATGGTGAATGCGTCCTTGACTTTGAAATCCCTAGCCCTTAAGAATTTCAATAGGATAACATCGCTTCTTTCGTCCGCAAGAAGCGGAATTCCCCATATAGACACCTCTTGGGGTGGAGGTGGGGGAACTTCGGCTTCTTCTGGCTTCTCTTCTGATTGAGCAACCTCATCTGGTTTCAAAGAAGAAGAGGCCTCTTCCTCTGGTTTCTCAGCCGGTGGAGGAGTGGCCACTGCTACTACAGATTCCTCAATTGCCTCAACGGTCTTGGCACCGTCGTCATCGGCAGCTGAAACCTTTTCGACCACCTCTGTTTCCATCACGGTCTCGGGTGCGGGTGCTTCAACCGGTGGGTCGGCCTTCTCTTCTTCCCTGACTTCAACGGGTGCGGGTGCTTCAATCGGTGGGTCGGCCTTCTCTTCTTCCTTGACTTCAACGGGTGCGGGTGCTTCAGTTTCGACTTTTACTTCAGTTTCAGCAGCAGAAGTGGCAGGTTGGTCTTCCTCTTTCTTTTCCTCGGGAGCTGGTTTATCTTTATCTTTGGCAGGAGGGGGTGTGAATTCGTGCTTGTTAAGGGCTTCTTGAATAAGTTGCTTAAGCTCATCAAGAGCCTTCTTTTGTGGGTCAGGAAGTTCACCGGCTATATTGGTTTCTTCTTTGAAAGAAGCAGACTCAGTTACCTTAGTGTCCTTAGCTTCAACCTTAGGCTCCTCCTCAACAGCCTCAGCAGGTTTGTCTTCAACAACAGCATCAGTAGGCTTCTCGGAAGCAGCCTCCTGTTCACTCTCCTTCTCCACCACCACTTCCTCAGCAGGAGCAGGGGGTGCAGCAGCTTCAGGCTTTTGAGTCTCCTCAGCCATGTATGAGATTGTAAAAGAGAAAGAAACAAGAGATGAAAATGCAGAGAGAGAGAAATGAAGGGGGGAGAGGAGGTTGTTGTTGTAGTAGTTGGTTTGAGAAAGGGGAAGGTGGGGGCTTAAAATGAGAGGGGGGGGGGCGGGGGAGTGATGGGAAGAAATGGAGGCGACGTTTGTTGTGTTGGACATGGAGAGAACCAGTCTGTCAGACCCGTTTGCCAGCTGTTATTATGCCACTTTGTTACTGGACCCCACTCTCTTTATACTTCTTCTTCACCCTTAGTCCAGAACCATGATCCTATTTTCTTCTATTATAATATCTTTTTCTTTTTCATTATTAAAATATTTTTTAATTAAATTAATTTATATTATTTGAAAAGTTATAAAATTTAGATTTGTGTTATTTAAATTAATAAAATATTAATATTTAACTAAATCAAAATTTTATTTTAATATAATATTTACATCTTATTTGTATTGATAATATCATAAATCAATTCAACATTATTTCAAGATTAATGACAACTTCATAGATAGGAATTATTATTATTTTATTTTATATTACATAGTTCCACCTATTATTTACCTTATATATATTAATTTTTAAAAGCCAATTTGTTTGGTCTAATTTCGTATAAATCCAAAACTCCAAATCTCTCCTCTTGTTTTTGTTCTTCTAATAATATACCCTTGTTTTTGCCAAAACTTGTCAAATTTCCTAATATTTATATTATTACATGTATCCTGAAATTCGATATCACACCCCACCTTCACTATTTGTAAAGTATTATGAAGTCTTTGAATTAAGCCTTCGATTTTAAAAATATAATTAATTGATTTATATAATTTATATCAATAAGTAGATCAGTTATTTTAGTAAAAATTTTATCTGTTACCACTTTAATTGGTGACGTGATTGATAAAGTAATCAAATAAATTATATATAATGTGTCAATATGGCACATTTTATCACATCAACAAAAATTTAAAATTTAAAAAATTTCACAAATATTTTTTAAAATAATTATTTAATAAACCGATTGAACTTAGATAATTATAAATGTATATATATGATATTTTAACAAACATAATAAATTCAAATATTCATTTACATATTTAGTTAGTATTTGGTGGTTGATTTATTTTATTTTTGAAGTTAAATCATTTCATTAAAATCAAATATTGAAAAGATAATTAACTTAACTCTAATTAATTAATTAAAATAAAATTTAAAGAAAACTCACGCATATACATATAGTAAGACTCTCAAAATTTACAATATTTCAACTTTACCCTTAAATCAGGGTCTCACTGAAACTAGAGTTTATAATTCCCATTTCTTTGTAAAAATAAGAATATTTGATATTATATTTAAGTTTTAAAAAATAAATAAATTTGGAGGGTTCATATGTTCAGCAAATATTACTCTTTAAATCCAATCCATTTATATGCTATAGCACATTGATTTAGATTTCGGATAACTTAAGTGGATTAGATTTAAATATTTAAAATATTGTAGATATCTAATGTGTAGCCATCTTAAACACAAATTTAATTTTTTATAATTACTTATTTAGTCCTTCAATTTTATTAAAAAAATATTTTAATAAAATTTTAAAAATTAATTATTTATATAGCATCTACATGATAATCTACATCAATAAAATTAACGTTGATAAAAAAATATAAATTCAAATTAAAATGATTTTTTTTATTATACCAAAAAAAAATTAATTATAAAATCTACATCATGGAATTGATATTTATTGTGGGTTATCCTCTGGAACAAGTTTCCCTAAACGTCGAAATCACCTACGCACTAAAAATTGACATTTACCCAAGTATTCCATTTCACTTTTCAAGCTCATCTTAATCTTCCAGTTTCTTTTAATATACATATATTCACCTTCCTTGTTCCTATTCGCCATTTTAGCTTATTTTCCTCTTTTTAATTAAGTTTATATTATTATTTTTTCATTTAGAATAATTATTTTTCTAAGTTTTACATCGCAGACCTACATGAGACTTATTCTAAATTTGAATATCCAGAATTATAAAAATGTTTTTTATTTTAAAAATACCAATAAAACTAAAGAGTAATCATGTACTCTTTATGATGATCAGGTTTTGTATATGATTTTTTTTTTGCCCCTTCTGAACTTTTAATAATTTTAAATATAAATATCAACTTAAGTATATTTAAAAGTTAATGTGAAGAGTGATCGAGTCTTAATTTGATTGGTATAGATATTATTATCAATACAGGAAGATGTAGGCTTAAGTGCGCTGAAACTTATTATTTTTATTTATTTATGAATTAAAGAGATTATAAGTAGTTCTAAAGATTATGTAAAAGAGAAATGAATAAAACTTATAATAAATTTATTTTACAAAAAAGTTAATATAATGTGTGACAGCAATTTAAAGATATTTATAAATTTTAAAAGCTTGTACTAAAAATAAATAAAAAGGGAATTCATACTTTGTACGAAACATTATATTACTATTTAGGACATCATCGACCTAATGCGAAAAGCTTCATAAGACATATTTTAAATTGGTTTAAGCCATTAAATCTAATTAAAATAAAATCATTGTTTTTCTTTTCCTTTCATGTTAATGTAAAATTGCAATTAGACTAAACAGCACTTTGAATGTATTACCAAAAAAGTGTCAAGTTGGGATTATATCCCAAATTTAGGACAAGAGAAGTGTAGGTTAAGAGGATTTTTTTTTTAGAGTTTACAAATATAAATACATGTTTTAGTAGTTATAAATTAGAATCAAATTAATATAGAATATATTTAGATAAAATTCACACATGATAATTATATATAGTGTGATTAAAGATTCATGCATAACAATTGCACTTTTTCTTTTTGCTTTTAGCTTTTGTTAACCATGTTAAGATTGTAAAAGAACCATGTTGGTTAAATTTTAACATGTTTGATATGATTTGGGGATTCATTTTTTTATATCAACCAAAAATAATATGCGAAAAACAAAAACAATAAGAGAATCAAATTCTATATGCTCTTAGTCAGAACCTATCACAACAATACACCTGGCACTACAAGTAATGTCGCAACTTGACAAGCGTTCGAGGCAAAACAAAAAGCAAAGCAATAGACATAAAGTCTTTTAGCATGACCCTATCAAGTTAAGGATGTCTTAGCCAATTAGGAAAAGACCTTACACTTTCATATAAAGGGACAACTCATGAGTAGCTTAGGGAAGGAAGGACAAGCTCAAGTAAAGAAAGAGGTATAACTATTTTCTAAGGATTCATTCTACTACCTATCACTCTACAATCTCTTTTTGCTCTCCTTTTCTCCTTCACCCTCATCTATTTAAGCATCAAATAGAGTCTCAAAACACAAGCTCCAACGCTTTCATAGTTCACCTTGTGTTCACAAGTCCTAATATATCTAAACTCAACTTATCAACCTCTAAGCCTAGTAATGTCTTAAGGAGATATAAACATTTGGCATCATCGATAGGTACAAAAAAAATCCCATAGATCCCACCATTAAAGAAAACTCCACATCAATACCAAAATTGAATTTGGTTGCACGACTGTTACCACAACTGTTATCACTAGCATAGTTGAAACTACCCCGATCAATGCCATCACTATTAACACTATTCTGCCTAACAACACCATGTTAGCACCAACCACCTCCCAACCCACTGCTACAACCTAAGGTCCTGATGCAACCCACTGCCACAGAAAATACCAAGAAGATACCACCAAAAACTTGGCTAAGGCTTTGCTTGAGTTAAGATCCAATTTGGTTCTTCGCACTTAGGTGGCTGCTGGCCCAATGAATCTAAGTCAAGTAGACTTCAATTTTCTTAAAGATATCCCCACTGATTCTTTAAGCTTTATTGTTTACCATCCCGAAGGCAAAGATTGGGAGGACTTTCAAACAAAGTGCAAATAGACTGTTGGTTTCTTTGTCACTAATATGACTAAAGCAGAATATGACGAATAAAATTTTGAAAACTCACTTGACTTAGAGAAAGCTCCAGAGGACATGGAACAAACAGAAGAGGTTTCTGCTTAACTCGTTGATCATCAATCTGGAAAAGGGATCTGGGATTCCTTTTTATTATGCTTTGTACTTTCCCATTCCATATCAATGTAATAGTTGTTAGACTTTATAAATAAATCTTTCCTTTATTTCTCATTGTCTTACTTATCACAAAAGTACTTTACTAGTTGTTAATATAGATATCCTTCACATAAACATAAGTTTAACATACCTGAGGGATTAATCCAGGCTCGAGGTCTTATGTATAAAGGGGTGACTCACTTATTCACTAGAGGATCGACTAAATAAGCTTTGATACCAACTTGTAACATCCTTAACCCGACCTGATTCACCAAATCTGGATCATGGGTGTTATCACACATAACACTTAGTCAAACTCACAAAACTATATCAAATAACCTCTTATTTAAAACATACCCCTTTTAATTACATTTAAAGACTAAATCTCATGAAACAAAAATGGTACTTAAACATAAATATTACAAAATTAAAATAAACCTTTTTTTAAAAACAACCATCTGGTAGTTACATATTCATTAAAGTAAAATCCTTCAATACGCCACTTCAATAGCTCTATATGTATAATAACCTGATACACCTCTTCCTTGGCGTAGTCTTGACATTATCCCTCCAAGCGCAGTCTCTTAACATCAAAACTTGAAATATAAACACAACATAAATAAATACAAAAGTACTTAACAGGATTTATTCCTAAAATACCTTGACGTATACTTTATATTCTTGAAAGAACATATTTGCATCAACCATATGTTTGAATCACTTATATCGGGCGGATACCATTATAGTTGTAATACATACATATACGCGAATTATAGACTCTTCATATACATATTCTTTCTTATTTAATTAATTAAAGATTTGTTTAGACATTTCTTAATTCTCTTGTTCACATATCCATTTCTGAATAGAACATACCTTAAAAATCCAACCAATACAACCTATTTTCTAATATGTGCACTTGACTCAAAACAATTGTTCATATCGTTATTTACAGTTGGACACATACACATATAGCGAATACTTACATTGATTCAAGTACCATTATATTATTAAGCAAATCATACCCTGATTTAATACCATACAACCTATATTGATGCTGTACTTCATAGATCAATCTGTTGACAATCATAAACATTATTCTAAAACTCCAAATGTTCAAAATAATCAATATTCAATTTTCATAAGATTACAGATGAAGTCATTATACAACTTAGATATGACAAATTCCAAATAACTTTAATTCAATCATATCATCATGGCGACTACCTTATTAATATCCAGATACATGGTCCTTTTCAAAAATACTCTTTAAACTTATTCATTTATTTCATAGATCTTACTCAACCCTTAACTCTGAGCGTATGACTACCTGATCTTAGCCATACATAATACAAAACTAACAGAAATTATCCATAACTTACCATAGGGACAAATATACAAATCTTACTAGACATATATGATAGAACATGCCACAAGGGCTAGACAGAATACGCCATAAGGCTTCACATAGAATGCGCCACAAAAGCGTCATACAGAGTCACATGTTTACTGTCTTGAAGGACTTTCACATAAATTCATATATCGTGATTAGCCAATTTGATTTACATATTTTGAAGGCTATGCCATGAATATTCAAACAAACATATCATGCCATGGGTCTTAACCACATGGTTTTACATACATTCATGTAACATGTCTTGCCAATCCAGTCTTCATCTTACTAGAGGTTACACCATAAAAGTTTCCAAATCATACCAAGCTGCCATGGGCCTCTGCCTCATTGACTTACACCCGATTTCAATATGCGATATGTTAGTTTGGTTAGCAATATAACAACTTTCCCAAAGGCTTCACAATATAACTTTAGCTCATCATTTACTTGCCCAAATCATCACCTTCTCACAAACTCATACGCCTCATATACTAGACCTTTACCTACATGCTTATCAAACATGATTTTTTTAATAGAACTTATATGCATATTATTACAGAACATCTCTCATCTTTATTATACCTATACCCTTACCATTTTCAGTAGACATCATCATTCCATCTACGATTGTGTATATATATACTTCTTATTTGAATAGTTTATATAAAAGAGTTAGGGTAAAGATTCACCTTCAGTCACCCACAGTAAATTGAAGCTCCAGATTCAATCATCTATCATGAAGCAGCAACAACCACTGCTTACAGAACAAAGAAACACTATTAAAACTTCTTCATATACAACTTACCATCATCTCAAGCATTTACAACCCCCATGAAAAGCCTCGTACTTACATCTTATTGTTCATACACTCCTTATAGACTTACTCATTCAGAATTTAACATGCAGAGTTATAATACTTACCCAAAGTTGAAATAACCACTAGTTAAACCAAGAATCTAAGTTTTCAGTACAAGGAAGAAGAAATGAAATTAGTTCCAAAAAAGAGTCAGAGAGTAACATTTACAATCCAGATAAAACTTCTCTCAGAACCCTTATATTATATATATATAATCTAATCTCCCTTACAGTCATTCAATAATTGTCACAAATTTCAAAATTTACCTTCTTAATGGTTTACAGCTTCCGAAGGAAACATAAATAAGTACCTGTATTCACAAGTATCAGGCTAGGCTATCTAGTTGATTTCTAACCAGATTACTTATAATCTAACTAGCATAGTACTCTAGACAAGCAAGGTGTAATACATCTTTGGCGCTAACTCATACCATACCTACCCGTTATCGCTTAACATAGACTTCTCCTTAATATAGTAGAATAGCTTGAAACAAAATCCTTACCTCTATATGTGGTGGTTACTATACACCCACATGTATACACCACAATAAGAAATTGGGCGGATTACACTTTGCTAGATAGACTATTTTACTACTATACCCCAAAAGCTTACACTCGCCAAACTTGGGGTGTTACATATAGCCCATATCTATCAACATATTTAGATATGGCATACCCTACTCAATTTACCAACAACTGCATCAACTTTTAGACTAACACCATTAGAACCTTTCTTAGTTTTAGCCATTGACTTCCACTTTAGCTACATAACAAGAAACTTTAAACAATAGTTGCAACTAGCTTGATCAACTCTTACAAATTAGAAATAACATACGTATTAGCCATGAGTAATCTCATTTGCCTATGTTGACCACTCAGAAAACTCTAACTCAGTGACAGGTTATAACAACCAAAATTATGATCGACTAACTACTGGTGAAACTAGATCCAGTGCTGAGCAAAGAAACACTACTCAAGAAGACAAAACCTTAACCAATTTAGGTTCATGCCATGTCATCAATATTATGAAAGAAAATGTGATCCCAATATACAATTTCCTCACATAAACTTGAAGTTGGCTAAATAAGTGGCAACTCTCAAATAAGTGTTAGAAAGCTTCAAGCAACAAGCCGAAGATGCCTATAAACAGCTAGGTTCTAACCGTGATCCCTTGTCCATTGTTGTATGCTAGGTGGGAGTACCTTCGTAGATAAAGTTATTTCTAGATACTTACCATAATACCACTGACCTTAGAAATCACCTTAACCATTTCTATTTTTTTTCATAACTTGAAAGGTGTCTTTAGCCTAATATAGCCACATTTCTTCCCCACCACTATCAAG